>NC_038256.2:563429-1256931 GCF_000004515.6 Glycine max | reverse complement strand
CTTTAATTTTTTTATCCATATATACTTTCTTTCCTTTCTCTTTTTTTATCCATATATACTTTCTTTTTTTTCTATATTTTAAAAAATGGATAATTGATGCCAAATTAAATTATCGAAGTAGATATTATATGCAATTCTTTTTGTTTTCAAATTCTCATTTTATTTACTTTTTTATTTTTTTAACATGGAATCATTTTTATTTTACTTTTTGTTAATTATTGCTAAATTAGCTGGGCCTAAGAAATGCCAATACACAAGAATATGGATCTTGGGCCAGCTTGATTTTACTGTTCGGCCTTGTGGATCGGACCCACCAGTCCGATTTGTCCATTTTGTTAACCCTCTAATTCCCTAAGCTACTGTTGAAATTCAATTATCTAAGCTACTGTTAAAACAATGATGGAAGTTGTAACTACTGAAAGAATGGTACACAATGTCCACACATTTGTCAAGTATTTAACTGTATATTTCTCCAAAAAAAAAATATCTAAGTGATCATTATGCTTCCACCAATGATATAAATTAATAATTCAACCAATAAATAATTACATGAATTAGATATATACATATTCGCAATTAAAAAACTAATAAAAACTTAACATTTTTTTAACACATTCATACACAATATTTTAAGAAGTCGTTACACAAGTGCATGCTTTAAGTTCAAAATATATAAATTATAAAAAAAAATTAAAATATATAATTATTTATATATGTTAGATATTTTTAATTATATACATAGGTACATAACAAAATAAGTATTCTGGTACTCATAAATATTTTTCTCGAATATATTTTTAATAAAATTTAATGGTCATGAGCAAATAATATAAAATAATTTTACATATTATTTAATTATAAATTATTATTATATGACTTTTAAAGTAATCACCATAAAAGTCAATAATCTGATAAATCATAGTTAAATAATAATATAATTTTTTTATAATATCAAGTATATAATTTCTCTTTTCAATAAACGGATATTTGCTCTACCCATTTGCAAAATATTTTTATCGATCTGGAAATTGAAAATGCAAGGAATGATTGTGTTTGAAGTGGACGTCGTACCAAACTAGTATTATCCGAAAAAAAAAAAGCATTTATTGAAGTCCCGTTCCATTGAAATGAATAACAGCAATTTCTTGGTACATGGGAAATGAAAAATAACGTTTTAAAATGGAATTCGTACTATACTTATTCTTATAAAAACACTTTATTGATTGGCTGTGTAGTGGGCAAATCACAACAAACTCTATACGACTAGCTTCTTCTTTTTTTCTTTTTTGGTAAAACTACGACTAAAATTTAGAGAACGCAATTGAGTTGCAAACTAATAAAGAAATGGTGAATTACCATTTCCAGAAAAAAAAGTGCTGAATTATCGTTTATATTAATTCTAAACAACTATCCTGTCTATAAGAATACATGCATTTGCAAATTTAAATCAAATTAAAATTAGAAGAAAATATGTAGAGTTAAATCAAATAAAATTAAAAATAAATCTATCATTTTTTCAGGCATAAAATTAAAAAAAGAGTGTTAAATATATTTTTGATCTCTAATAAATAATAATTTTTATTTTGGATCCCTAATAAAAAATTCATTGCAGTGTCATTTATCACTTAAACATGACAAATATTTAAAATAAAATTTTAATATATCATAGATTAAATATAACACAAATAATTAGTAGAGACTTAAAATAAAAATCGGTCATTTATAAAAAATGTAACACATAAGAAAAAAAACTACAACTATGTTTTAAAAGTTGGTTTTTAAATTTTTCAATGCTAAAACTAAAAATTAATTGTTATCTTTAAAATTTTGAAAATTGATAATTAAAAATCACCCGAAATAGCATAATTGGATATGCTTTAAAACTTATACCAATTCAATGCTTTAAATTGTGTTTTCACATGATTTAAATTAGGAACTTTTAGAGCCTTCCTATACACATTCTTATCTTACAAACTAGTTTGGCAATCACTAGATAAACCAATTAGACAAAATAATATATTTACTACCGCATAAAATTTTATTTTAAAATTCATCAAATTTAAATACATTTTTAAATTCATATATCAAATCAACAACTTTTTCGTGTAGTCAAATTAGTAACCTTTACTGGTTCATGAAGTTGACTTCAAATCTTTCATTATTTTTTAGGTTTATTTACAGTTTATAGTTCTAAAAGTTATTATTTAGCTCAATATTTTAAATTTGCATATTTTATTTTAAATCTCAAGTCAATTTAGTCTTGATTTGATCACTAGTTGAGCTATAACCAAGTCAAGAAAAAGTCTAAAAAAATAGCTTGATTAAAATATCAGTTAAGTTAAAATTAACCCATGGACACTCTAATTGATCCACAAATGATGTAAGGAAATTTTGTAATATATATATATATAAACTGTACACATATGCAATAATTTCTTTTTTAAAAAAATAAAATTATAGAAAATACACAATTATAGATTATTTCGTGAACTTCCTTTTAGCAAAATAGAAAAAGAAAAACGTAGTCAATTGATGTTCCTTAATTAAAGTCAGTCGTTATCACTATCAATAGCACCTGAAAATCACAGTCGTTAGAGGTAGCCAATAATACTCGAACTTTATTTGGGACCATTATTTCTCATAATGAATATTGAAGAAAAATGATTGTTACACTCTATCAATAATAATAGAATTAAACTAGAGTAATATAAAAATAATGAGAAAACACTATCTATAATTGATAATAATAAGTAGAAATGTGTTATTCATATTCATGCAATAACTCATATATATATAACATCATTTTCTATTTTGATATCTCTTCATGGCATAATTCGCCATACAATTTTTTTCTTTTGTTTTTGAGAAAAAAAAGAAGTGGTAGAACGGAATACACTCCAATACTATTGGATTGAGCATCAATAATATTATAGAACGACCAACAGATACTTAAAGGATTATTACTTAAGTTCAAATTACAAGAAATTTTATCTAGTTGCAACTACTTAGTCCCTAAATTTTTTTCTTGAAAAGGGTTATCCATCAAACTCACACCTATAGGAAATATAAGAGTTTGTTCTTGATCATCAACCATCCATATCAATTCACATGGACAACCTCTTTTTGTTATCATATTATAGATAAAAATCATTTATAGATTTTGTTAATAATAACTTATTCTTACAAGAACTTGTCTTGATATTTTTACTAGAGTTTTTTTTTATAATTATATATTTTCCATTTATACCACTAGAATTCGATATCTTATTTAAGTAATTCAACATTGATATTGTGATATTATTTATTTTACAAAAAATATATTTCATTATGGTATTAAAAATAAGAAGAAAAAAATACATTTTTTGTGCCAAATATAATTTTTTAAATTAATTTTATCTTATTAAATGTTATTATCTCTAAAATATTTTTTATTTAATTAAAATGTTAGTTTCAATAACTCTTTTTTATTTTTGATATTAGGTTTCAGCCAAGAATAAATTGGAAAAAATATTTATTAATTAAAACTGATATAATTAAAAGTGATTAATTAACTTTTTTTTTTCTTCATATGTTTGAGAAAGAAGGGAGAATATCTTAGCAATATTTAATGTTTTAGCTAGATCAAACGGTGACTGCTACTTTACTGGGGTCAACGTTCAACATAGCACCGAAGTCGACACGTGCTTCTCTCTCTCTTTCTCTTCCTACTGCAGTGAAGATAGCATTGCACCTGCATGAATTATGAACATTAACACTCTCACACGCGCGCACCCTTCGAGCCTAACGGTGCGTTAACTATCCGTTAGAAGGAGTAGCATTGGCATGAGCGTGATACACAGCTTCTAAAGCGTGTCTAAGCCAAAGAAGACAAAATAAGACCACCTGCAAATGATTATTTTTATTTTATGGCTTATATTATTTATATCCTTTTATAATAAGTTTCTGAAAATCTGAGTTAGAGTACACTTTTTTAAGTGATATCCTCGTCATTCATCATCTCTAGTGTCATGAAAAACCATAGTACCAAACTACTACTTGGGAGCCAAACTTAGGATCTGACTTAAAACCAAATTGGAACCATTATTGGGTTCTGTTCTGTTCTGTGCTTGTTGGGTTTCCTAACACTCTTTTGTGTGCCTAACACATTTGGTTCTCACTTTTTCTCAGATGGGGTTCTCTTGTTTGAGTGGTTTTTAGGTGGACTTTGTTGTTTACTACTATGGATTTCTATGTGTGTGTGTGTGTGTCTTTCTCTTATTGTTTGGATATGAGGGTCTTTTAATAATGAAGGTGTTTTTATTGGTTTTCTTTTGGGAAAGGTTTATGATTTGGCCCAGTTGTTGATTCTGCTTCTGGCTGGTGTTTTAAAAAGGCAAGAATTATTATGGCGGGCGAGGTTGAGGAATCATTCAGCATGAACTTTCAGGTTGTTGTTTTTTCATACACTTGTTGATTTTAACATGGATCTATTGTTTTCATTAATAGTTACAAAGTTCCAGCTTCCAATCATGCTTACTCCTGTTTTGGTTAGTTTAGTTAATGAATTATGATTGCCGTTTTCATAACTCCATCTCAATTCATTGGCAGAAGATTAGAAAGTATATTTTTTTTATATGTTTCTGTAATTTTCATTTAACATAGGTTGGTTCTGTGTGAATAGTTCTTGTGGTTAATGATAATATATAGGGATACAACAACAACTAAGCTTTATCCCACTAGATGAGGTCAGTTACATGAATATGATTTTTCATAGCCCTGATAGCCGTTCTCAAGCCCGGATTACGGAGGAGGGTTTTGTTAGGCCCTCAGCAGCCAATATAAAACTCACTGTTATACCTAACATAGATAGTGATATATAGGATGGACGACCATAATTTGCTAGAAGAGTGATCTTCTTCAGTGATTGTTGCTTAGTCAGACATATAATGGTCTTGATCTGAATTTAGTTGAACAAGTAGAGCATGGTAAAGAAGATTGACTGGAGTTAGACAGTGTTATGCTTTTCCTATTTGATGTTCCCTTTGGTTTACTATGATGATTCATTCTCATCAGGGTTTTCCTAATTTGCATGGATTTTGTTCAGTGCTAATTTTAAGATTTGTATCTTATAGAAATCTATTCATTTATGTGATTTATTATAATTCCACACAAAATATGTTCACTTTACATGTAACTATTCCTCCAAAAAAGACCCTGAAAAAGGAACTCAATATTATGAGTATTGACTAGATTGAATACCGTTAATACTAAAAAGATGAAACAGTGTTGATATTTAACTCTGACTGCTGTGCTTTGATTCTTGCCGAAAATGCAGGTAGATTCTATACATTCCGGTTCTATCTCATTTGGGAGATTTGAGAATGAGACTTTATCTTGGGAAAGAAGGTCCTCTTTCTCTCACAATAGGTACTTGGAGGAGGTTGAGAAATGTTCAAAACCAGGTTCAGTTATTGAGAAGAAGGCATATTTTGAAGCTCATTTCAAGAAGAAGGGCATATTTGGTTTTATTCCATCTACAGGTCATGAGGGATCATCAGTTAGAGCAATCAGTGAAAATGATGGCTCAGAGAGAATTGGCAAGCAAGAGGATTTTGAGTCCAATGATGGCCATTATGTTCAATTTGATGAAATGTCCCAAAAGGATTTTGAGCTAGATGAAGGTGACCATTATATTGAAATGGACCAAAGTTCCCAAGAGGACTTTGTGACAATTGAAGATGATCATTATGTTCAATTTGGTGAAATTCCTGCTAATTCAAATTATCATGGAGAATGTGGTATGGATGAATATGAAAGAGAAGAGACCGTCACAGAATCTCTGATGGATTCATTTTCAGGTCTGCAGCAGATGGAATCTGCTGCAAACGATTCTAATGATTTTGAGGATCCTGGTAAGATAAGTATTACTTTGGATAAAGCTCATCATCAATCTGAAAATGAAACAAGTAATATTCTCTTAGATGATGACAAGGTGATTATAGAAGTGAAAAAGAATGATGATGTTACAGTAAATACTGATGAATCGTCAACAAACATGATTATGCCTGTGAATGAACCTGCACAGGGTGTTGAGGAAACAATTTCGCATGATCCTGCAAATCCTTCTACTAAGGTATGCAAACCAATGCTTGAAGTTGCTTTTTTTCACCCATGGAAAGATCCAACATGTAGAATGGCTTATAGTGAAAGCACTATTAATGCAGTAAATTAAGATTATTCATATTTATAACAACAAAATATTATTTGTGCTTTAGTTTTATATTTTCATTGAACCAGAACCTGGTTTCCCTTTATTGTCACATTGTTTATAGTCTGCAATTATATAAATTTTCTTGTTATACTCTTGGGTGACATAAGTGTGTTTGATTGATGCATAGGAAAGAAAGATCAAGCCTCAACGGAATTCTGAAGTCAACAATGTTCAAGTTCGGAAAAGCACCCCTCCTAGATCAGTTAAGGATCCTGCTAGGATTCCCAGAGGAGAGAGTCCAAGGAGAACAAATATGGAAAAGAATTCATCAAAACTTGCAACACCAACTACTTGTTTAGCTAGCAAAACTACCAAAGAGGTAAGAATTTGATTTCATTTTTTTAAAGTGTGATTTCTCTTCTATATGGCTTGCTTGTGAATTGTCAGCTATCACCCTTAATTTATGGGCCTCCATGTGCAGGTTTCTAAAAGTGCAGAGAAACTTGTTCGTGAAAGCAAAAGGTATTTGTTGTTTCTCAGTTGTAATTGTTATATTATATGCTTCAGATTCACTCTCACATACGTGTTTTTAATTTTTGATAGTGAAAATGCATCAAAAGTAAGAAAGGGTGCAGAATCCCAACTTTCTGCTTCAAAAACAGCTTCGAGAGGAATTCAAGAAGCAGAGAGGTTTGTTGACATATGTAAGGATTAATCTTTCGTTTTCTTTCATTCTGATCTGAGACTAACATAATAAGGTTTATATAGGATGAACCAAGCTTTCAATTCTACAAATTCCAATGTTAAGCCTAGGGCTGCGGCTTTCAACTTCAAATGTAGCGAGCGAGCGGAAAGACGGAAACAGGCAAGTAAAATGCTATTGTTTTAGAACCATTGCTGTTCATATAAAAGAAAAGTATATAAAATGTATAATTGTTGATTTGTTGTCCTGATCCTGTCAACTCAGTTCTACATGAAGCTGGAAGAAAAAATGTATGCAAAGGAAGCAGAGATTAATCAAATGCAAGCAATGTCACAGGTAAGTCTGCCAATAATGGCTTCTGGTTTTATGAGCTCAAGCATAGCAGATTATCAGGTGAAAGGCTCTTGATATGAATACATGGTGAAATGCAATTTCAAACCAATGGAACTTGGAATAAAGTTACATAGGTTTCAAATGAGTTTCTGCTTCTGCTTCTATATGTCTATAGTACGGAAGAAGCAAGACACATTGGTGCGGAATCTGTTAGATTCTAATTGAAGGGGCTAATATGATTGTTACCAATGAGGTTGTTCACCTGTGTATTTTATTTTAAACTCAAATTACTATTACTTTGGCTATTTCAATTGGTATCATTACTTCATTCCTTTCCTAAATAAGGTCAAATATTTTCTTCAACCATTGCCCTCAAATTTTGTCAAACTCTACCAAAGAAACTATTTAGGATCCGTTTGTTTTCAATTACCCTTGTGTTAAGATCTACAGAATCAATATGAATTACTGAGACTAAATTCAGGGATATTCTGGAAATGAAAACTGTCTTTACCATTTGTGAATACAGAGGTGTGGCAACTATACTATACAGAATAAAGAAACAAAATTTGTAGAAGGATTCTATTATAGTTTTAACTAGTATGTGTAGTGTAGCTGACTCCACTTATTTGCATTTCTTATGGAGCTTGAAGAAACTTATTACATTCAACTTCTGTTCTTGTAGGAAAAGACAGAAGCTGATATTAAAAAACTCCGGAAGAGTCTCAACTTTAAAGCAACACCAATGCCTTCATTTTACTGCACACCTTCACCGTCACAACCACATGGGAATAAGGTACATACTTTCTGAGTTTTCTGCTTGTTTTGTTTGTGAATGCGCTGTGTTTGTTGTATGTGATTCATTGCAAATGAGCTGTCTTTGTTGTATCATATTCATATCCATTGTCCAATTTAAGGGACCTTCCTGGCGACTAAATATTTACTGGCCTAGTTTTGTTTAAGAATTTAGATGAGCAATGAATCAAAGTGCTGCATTTTTTTTTATTCTTTTTATTGTTTTTCTCCTTTCTCTGTTTGACTGTAACCACTTGATGTTTGCAAATTCTCCCTTCTCAAGTTTCAACCTCAGGCTGTGTCAAATAACACCAGAAGTAAGAAAGAACATAATAAACCAAAATGTCCAGGGAGTGGAGCTGATGCAGCATTTCCTTCGAGATCGAAGGTGGGAAATGATCTAGAAACCGATGAATCCGTAACAGCGAGAGAACCACATGGTATCTCAGTCAAAGAGTGTGCCAAAAATAAAGCATCCAAAGCTAGTTTGATTTCTCCAGCTCCATCAACCAACAATAGCTGCCTTGCAGATTCTACAACAAGTAGTCATACTTCTGGAAAGAAAGAAGGAGCAAAGGTTTCTTTGCAAAAACATAGGGTAACTGATAGTTGTAAAGGAGCAAAACAGCAAAGCAATGAAAGAAATAAAAATGGCGAAACCGCAAAACATAGAAATGATATAATGCGGAAAGGTGTGGGGAATGTTGGTTTGAGAAGCAGTTCTAAAAGTGGTAATCTTGCTGTACGTGTTGCCTCCTGAAGAATTTACCCACTTCCACTTTACAAATTGAGGAGGCATTTCAGGTTCCAGCATAAAATGCTGTGGAATGAATACCGCCACTACACAGATATTAAGGCATATTGCACATTGAGGTAGTAGCATTTCTTGTATTTTTTTCATGATATTCATTTCATGGTATAGCTGAGGCAAGTTATAGTACAACATGATCCATGTTACTACTTCTAAGTTTGGTAGAAGTTTTGTATGCAGCAAACATAGGCATAACTAGTAATTGGCATGTTTTTACTGGAGTTGTTGGATCTTGTGGGCTCCCCTCCTTAAGGAAGTGTGTTCATTTGCTCATCAGAAAAGAAAAGAAAAGAAATGGAATTTATGGAAATTTTTATATGTATATAAGTAATCTTAAAATTTATCATGATCTGCTGGAGTAGTATTATAGATTTATCTTCCTTCTATATCATACCTTTATATCATGAACTCACAAATTTCAGTTGATGCAAATTTTGCGTTGATTTGAACATGTTTTATGGTGACGTTGTGTCTTGTGCTTATCTATTTTATTGCTAGAAATGCTCTTTTTTGCCTCTCTGGGATTATATGAAATTAGAACATCAATCAAATATGCTAAATCAAAAGTAGACTCATTAATCTGGGTAAGGGGAACCCATTTTCATTTCCAGATTCTACGTTTTCCTAATTAACACTTCAGAGTAACTAATCAAACTTTTAACCACTTCCATTGTTTTTTTAACTGAGTCTGATTTAAGCACATATAAAGGCATCAACCAAATTGCACATCTCATTTTTTGGTGATGTCTCACTGTACAATCATAAAGCAATATAACTAAAGTTCGCTTTTAAAAGGAATACGACAAAGTATAAATCATCCTCTTGTGTATATCCAAGAATTCCTTTTAGTGGTCCCTCTCCTAATGTTTGAGAACATATACTATATCATATATCACTTTGTGACTAGGTTTAAAGTTGTTTCTCGACAATTCAGTCAAGAAAAAACGTTATATATTTAAGGCTAGGAACATACAAACGGACTAATCAAAATAAGAATCTGAAGACTAGGGGTGGGTAAGCGGGTCGGTCCGCCCCGCGTAAGGTTCGCCCGCATTGGCAGCGGACTGGGCCAGTCCATTCCGCTTCTTACACGAATCAAATAAATTGGTCCGTCCCCGCTCCGCGGATCACGCGGGTCAAGCGGGCTGATCTGCGGGTCTAATTTTAAAAGAATTTCAATTTTAATAAAAATACAATACAATGAAATTAAGTTCAATACAAATGTAAATAAAATCTCAATAATTAGTCAATTACATCAATAAAATAAATATTGTCTTGACAAAAGAAAATCCAAGCAATAAATCTAAAATATGAAATTTAAACATCTCCAACAACAAATAATTCCATATTTGAAGTAGCTTGAGCCTTCTCAATGTGAGCTATTTTTTATAATAAAAATATATTGAAATATCTTTAAAAATATTTATTTAACAATTATTTTTGGCTTAAATGATAAGAATTGATATTTTTATTATTTATAGCTTGCAGATATGAAAACGATAAATTAAAAGAGAAAAAGATCGAGAAAATATCAAAAGGAAGATTTTTAGCATGTTATCACTTATCTTTTTTATCTTAATCTTTTATTTCTATTATCTTTTGTTTATCTTATCTTATCCTTTTTATCTTTATCATCTTTTATTTTTATCTTTAAATCTTTATCTTATCTAATATATTTAAAGTTTAAAGTGAAAAAGAAAAAATCAAACCTAATATAAATTGGGTCAAAGCCACATAAATCAAACTTAATGCGGGCTGCGGGCAACCCACGGACCCCGCGGGCCAAATCCGCATAGTCCACAGGTTAAGCGGGACGGGCTTAAAAATATGACATAACCATAGACCGTTTAAAAAAATTGGTCCGCAACCCGCATGGACCGCGGGCCAGTTCATTGAGAGTCCGTTTACCCACCCCTACTGAAGACCTGCTCAATGTTTGAGAACTTTTGCCCTACCAAGTTACCATTGAAATAAAATGTGCACATTTAATCACTGAAGGAGAATTAAGAAACATTGACTTGGCAACATACTTTGATTGGTTATTTGGTAGAATTAGGATATCCCTAATACAACTGAGCAAGACACCAATGATATACTAGGACTACTAAGAGGTACAACCAGAGAATTATTTCCTCGTTCATTTTTATTTGTGGGATTTTTTAAGATTTTTTTTGTTTTTATTTGGTAAAGTTTAAGATCACATTAATTACTCTTTTATCAATTATATCCTTATTTATTTTTTTTCCTTAATTAATTTACATATACATTCATGGTGGAGTGAAAAGAGAAATGGATGAAATAAAAAACTTCACAATTATTTTATTAGAATCGAGAAAATTAATTACATTTTTTGATTTCTACATAAAAATTTTAAACGACAAATAAAAATGAAAGAAAGTAGTGTTGAGACTTAAACTACAAATAATTTAACCCAATTGTAATGGAGGAAATTCTATCTCTTCCCATCTTTTTTGTTTTATTTTTTTTAGAAAAATATTTTTTTCAAGACTTATAATTTCTGAACTATATAAAAAGGAAACTACACTAGAGAAATTTTTGGAAATTTTTGTCACCTGGGATAAAAAAAAGTAAAATTTACGGAAAATAAAACGTGAGTCGGTGAGTGAAGTGAAGGAGGTTTCCTTGAAAGGTTGCAAACAAGAGAGAGCCACACAAAGGACAAACACCCCACACACAGTTGCTTCCTGCACCTCCTAATTGCTCCCTGCACCTCTTTTAAGCTTCCCGAACCTATAAAGAAAATTACTGAAATCTGGTGCAGGATATAATTTCCCCACAAGGATTTGGTTTACAAAAGCTAATATTGGGTTGGGCCTCAGGTCCAGAAAGCGAAACCCGACCCAACCTATAAAGAAAATTACTGAAATTTATCACACTCGTAACACCGTTGTTCGAAACTTCAAATCAAAAAAAGCTCAGAGAACCCATCCCGCCGCCGCCGTGTACTCCGACCGCCACCTCCATTCGCCGATGTACTCTCAATCCCTTGGTAATTATTGATTTCTTCTATTATCCTTTGAGTTAAAGTCGAAGGAGTGCGATTATTCTGATTTGAGAAGCAAAAATACCAAAGAGTGAAGAAAAGAAAAGAAAAAATGCTGTACATAATTGGTTTAGGGTTGGGTGATGAGCAAGACATCACTCTCAAAGGCTTGGAAGCTGTGAAGAAGTGCAGCAAGGTTTACATGGAAGCCTACACTTCCCTCCTCTCCTTTGGTCTCTCCACCAATGGCATCTCCAACCTGGTACCAATCTATCTATCAACCATTCCTTTCTATTAGGAGAATAAGAATCTGTTAGTTAGTTCGTTAATCACTTAATTTTTTATAGTCCTATACTCAGTTGTCAGCACTATTAGTGTAATTAGGATCACCATATGTTAGTTAATCCCTTAATTCGTTATAGTTCATTGCTTGTTAATCACCATATATAACTTTTACTTATTTGATCTTTCTATGGAAGTCCTCTTTTATTCTTTGAGCTCTATTATGATGTGTGGCTACATGACTTGCATCTCTTGTCAAAATATTCTGATATTTTCCTTTCATATGCGTGTTTCCTTCTACTTGAATTTACACTTTTTTCATCTCCTTTTACAATCACTAGGAAAAACTATACGGTAAACCCATTATTCTTGCTGACAGAGAAATGGTAGAAGAAAAGGCTGATGAAATTCTCTCTGAAGCTGATCATGCCCATGTTGCTTTCCTTGTTGTTGGGGATCCTTTTGGGTATGCTATTACTATGCCTCTACTTCCTTGCTTTTCTCTATCCAGCACTTGCATTGCTTTACTCATACGCTGTTGTATAATATTAGTAAGGCTTTGATTCTGTTTTTTTCCCAGGGCTACCACTCACACTGACCTGGTTGTTCGAGCAAAGAAGATGGCAATTGAAGTCAAAGTAGTACACAATGCATCTGTGATGAATGCTATTGGAGTTTGTGGTCTACAGCTTTACCGTTATGGGGAGACCGTTTCTATACCATTCTTTACAGAGACTTGGAGACCTGATAGCTTCTATGAAAAGATTCAAAGAAACCTATCAATGGGACTGCACACGCTTTGCTTGTTAGGTAACTCTCTATTATTTGTTGTTTAAACTTTAAAATGTTGCTTGTGTTAGAATTTTTTGTGTGCATACGTTAAAAATATAAATCCAACATAGGTATTTGCTTATATGGAACCTGTGTATGAAATGCATTAGTCTGATGCAGCAGGTCTTTGCTTATATCATATAATGAAATAGTGATTATGTTGTGAGTGCTTCTTCTTGCATTTGCGGATCAGTGAACTAAAAACTTGTTTACTAAACTTATTATCTTCTACTTCTTGGAATGGAATCCAAAGCCTAGAGTGTCATATAAATATCTAGAAGATAGTTAGCCAAAAAATTTGTTACTTTATTCAAATAAATGTTCAAATGATTGTACCATCTGAAGTTGATGACAGTTTTAGAGGAAAACTTTCTTCTTTGATAGTGTACTAGAGATTCTTCCTCTTTGTTTCTTGAGAAAGCTAATATGATTTCTGATTTGGTATGGTTACAGATATTCGTGTGAAGGAACCCACACTAGAATCTTTGTGCAGGTTGGTTTTCTAAGTGGCCCTTTTTTTTTATTATTTCCTGTTGCTAATGTACTTTTTTAAGTGATAAGTATGGGTTGCTAAAGTTCTCTATCATTCTAGTGTTCTGACTGGTATCATGATATTCAGTGAATTGTTCTAGTTATATGTTTTTCTCCATACTGCATATTCTTTGTTTTTATTTATCTTTTTTATTTGGTTGTTTCAGAGGAAGAAAAGCTTATGAACCACCCAGATATATGACAATAAACACAGCCATTGAGCAGCTCTTGGAGATTGTGCAAGCACGTGAAGAACCTGGTGAGTTCCTCGTGCTTTTACATCACTCTAGGCATAAATTTCTAGTGTAAATTATTTGCTTCTTGATTGTACTAATTCTGAAGATATAAACCTTTCAAATTTGATCTGGATTGTAATTATTTGGTGGAAACATTATAATAAGCTCATTTTGTGCTTTTTTAAATATATTGTGCTATCAAACAGTGGAAGTTCCTTCATTGGAAAACAACTAGCAAAATGACTGTTTTCCTTGTTTTTAAAGTTTCACCTTGTCTTTCTTGTGGATCAGAGATGTGTGTGCCATTACTTCCATAATAGTATTTGCTCATTAGAATCCAATCTTCACTGCAGCAAGAGTTTTTATATAAATGGACTTCCTATTATTTCTCATTAGAAATATAACTATCTAGTTAAAAGTACCTTTCCCCTCTTTGCCTTGCAGCATATACTGAGGATACCGAGTGTGTTGGGCTTGCACGGCTTGGGAGTGAAGATCAGATGATAGTAGCTGGAACAATGAAGCAGTTGCAGATGGTTGATTTTGGAGCACCTTTGCATTGCCTTGTTATAACAGGCCAGACCCATCCTGTGGAGGAAGAAATGCTGTATTTTTACAGATGCAGGACATCGATACAACATTAAGACAGCAGCACCAGTTTAATTTAGCAAAAAAGACTTGTTTGTTTCTTTTGAAGGAACCCTTGTATTTTTGTTCTTCCTGTAAAAACTTTTTGGTTGCTAATCAGGGCCAAAATTTAACTAAATTCATTGGTGGCTGAAAAATTATGGGTAGCGGGCTTTGAAGAACTAGGTTTTGAAATATTGTTGTGCATGCTGCTTATGGTCTGTTTGGTAGAGGCAAAAGATGGTAGAAAAGGAGTAAAACGAATACTAAAAATTTGTGGAGACTTTTACTCTATTTTAATTTAAAATTTTCATTTCTTTTTCCTTTCATTTTTTTTTTCACTCTACCAAACAGTGTTTTCTAAAGATAAAAGCTATTTTTTATCACGGCAATTTTTACGGTGGACATGTGAAATAGGTGGTCCACCGATAGACCAGCACAAAAATTATGAACAGTAGCTAAAACTATTAATTTAAATTTAGTAAATATTAATTATACCCTAGTTGCATGCCATAGGATTTAAATTAAAAGAATGAATGTTTCAGATTGTGTTGGTATTTTATTTTTTAAAAGTTTTTTCTTAACATGTTTTTATCCTGAATTGACATTTTTATCCTAGAACTGTGGACGTTTAGTTCCAACCTCTCCTAAGAACAGGAGACATTTGATTCAACTGAATTGACATTTTTAAAAATCATTCCATAATTAAACGAGTCACTTTTAGATTAAAATTATCTAACAACCTTTGCAGGACAGCTAACAAGTGACGTCGATCCCTTTTGTTTTTCATTGATGTATTGTTACAACAATATTTTAACGAGAAAATATATTTTGGATCCCTTTTAAAATATGTGAAATTCAAAATTGGTCCTTCTAAAATTTTGCACCCATTTCAATCCCTCTAATATTTTATCATGTTATTATCATCCAATATGATGATGTTAATTTCTTTATTTTAACATGTATCACCATAAAACATAAAATTTCTTTTTAAAATTGTTGTTCAAATGCCTCAGAAAATATTTATATTCAATCCTGTTTGTCATTTTTTTACCTACCAAATAAATATTATTAATGCGGTACAAGCACTGCCAACAAGAAAGAAAAAGTTCCAGCAATGTGAAGTACAATTGTTGAGAACAACAACAAAGTACTGACCAAAGATGTCCATGCATACAAGAAGCATAACCCACTCTAAACTCAATCATGCATCATATGAAACAATGTATCCTATCGCCCTACAAAACATCTTCCATTATCTACAACATTGAAGTAGAGAAATGTGAGGTAGTGTCTTACCAAATTTAACTTCTCTTAAGGTATGGAGTACACTTCAAAAATAAAAAAAAGAGTGCAACGCAACAATTGATTATGAAACAGATGTGCAAAGTATTTTTTACATAATGCTAATCATTCCCCCATTCTATAATCATAGTATCTGCTGAGATGAGGCAGATGCACACCATAATACACCATACAGCAATAACTTCAAAAAATGTCAGCATCTTTCATAATTACAATGCCCTCAATCCTCGTCTTAAGCATTTTTTTTTCTGGCAGATTCATGATCAAGTGCAAAGAGAAAGCATCAGTGAATGTACTTTTCAACATATGAACTTACCTGAAGTTCAGAGATCAAGTGTAAACCATCATATGCAACATCTTTGCACTTGAATTTTAGTTTATGAAGCAAGATATTGTTCAAATAATCTAGAGACACAAACAATTGAACTTGCCAGTGCAAAAAACTATCACACTCATCGTAAAATCTAACAGGTATAGCAACTTGTAAGTTTTCAATGGCTTTAAAAACAGGGACCGCAACCATTGTTTTGGCCACAGCATCATGGTTTTGTTAACTGTCCGCGATCGCAAAACAACCTCAACTAGGACAGTATCAACTGCATTTGTCTGTGATTTGCCGTGATATTAACAAACGCTACAAAACCGTAACACGACCTATATTTAAAACCTTTAAAAGCAAAATCAGACAACAACCAAGCACAAACAGGGACAATCTAAGATGAAAAAAAAAACAATTTTAATTGCAACTCACAAGATCAGAAAGGAAACAAGCCCACTAAACTACATCAATTTCTTATACTTGAATCTCTTTCGAAATTTTAAAAATTTCATACTAAATGGATTGATTGCAGAACACAATTAGGGTTTCCATTGGGCGTAGAATTAAGGAGATGGAGAATTCATTGTGTGTAAGAGAGGGTAAGTGGGAACTGCAAACTCAAACTAGGGATTAGGGTTTGAGTTTTCTTTGAAAGAGGAACTGAAAATACATAATGGGGCTAAGGGGAATGGTTGTTTCCGAGAGTATTGTGAGTTATATAGTTTGAGAGTGTGAATGCGTGACCCGGCCTAGGAACTACCTTTTGGGCCAGAAATACTGAATTTGAGTCTGGCCCATGATGTTTTTATAAAAATAATAATGTAACTAGTTTTTTTTGTCAAATAATAAAATAATTATATATATAAGTACAGGAATTAAAATTTGGATAAACGTAATTATATAGAATTAACTTTAAGCAAATATGAATTTAAAGTAACATGATATTTTTTGGATAATAAATATTAGGAAAATGATTTTAATAGAAAATGGTGCTTGAAAGCTTACTATCAAAATTGAAAACTTATTTTTTGAGCTTTAATGTTCATATCTATTTTTTTTTTTTGTGTAGATCTCTTTTAGTTTTGTAATTAATTATATTAATATTTGTATAAAATAATCATTTAATAATAAATATTAATATTTGCAACTTTTTTAACAATAAAATTGATAATTAAAATACTTGCGTAATATATTGGTTTTTGAAATAAAAGACAAGAAATTAAATAAAGTTTTTTTAGTTAAATAAAATATACCATCATTTGGGTTTTTTTCTTTCTTTCTTCTTATCCATTTTTAAAAAAAAGTCTTGTCCAAATTGAAGTGAGAAAGTTATGAGAAAATGGAGAAGCAACTCAAATCAGAGGTGGCATCAACTTATAAGAAAATACGTGGAAAGCAGACATAACAATCACTTTAAAGAATCACTGCAATAATGGGCTCCCAAGCAAGAATACTTGGGCATAATGCCAACTTTATGTTTTAACCTTTTCTCATTAGATTAAGTACTTGTTTAAATTTAAACAAGATTTTTTTAAGAATCAGACAAAATTGGCTTCTTAGAAAAATAGAAAACTATTTTTTTATTAAAAAAAAGTTTAAACAGACACATGAAAAAAAAAGAATAAAAGCTTAAACAAACGGGCCTAAACTATCCTCTGCTCCTAACTCAGATTCAGAAGGTATTACAAGTTACAACACCAAATGCAGTAACCAAATTCAGGAGGTATTACACATCGATAGAAAAAAATGCAGACTGAACCAGTAAATTCAACTGTATTAAACATTCCAAATTATTAACCTCAGTGTAAAAAGAATTCGTTATGTTTGTCAATGTACAAAAGGAAGCCAAGCCATTTCATAAGAAAGAGGGATTTAGAATTGATACAAGCAAGGACAATGCTTGCAGGATTCTAAAGTCTATAGTTTTTCATCTATCTAACTGTGACACAAGATATTTATCTAGCTTGAAACCAGACATCTCAGCTTCCTTGCAGAGCTCTTTGCACTTTGCTATCCTCCCAGAGGCCATGTAGATATGAAGCATGTCCTTGTACAAGCCAAAAGAGGGAGAAAATCCAGCCTCTTTAAGTTTTGAAAAATATCTCGTGGCCCTAGATAGATCATTCAAAGCAACAAACAGTTTTATTACCACGCAATAAGCTGGAAGGTCAAAAAGACAACTTGAAGACTCCATCTCCCAAACTACAGCCAATGCCTCTCTGTATTTCTTTTCTGTGTAACGACTGTGAATCACAGAAGTGAACATAACTACGCTCGTATGATAGCCAGACTGTTTGAACCAACTAAACAGGCACTCGACTACTTCAAATTTCCCCATCTTAACGCAGACTTTCATTATTGCAGTACAATCTTGCTGGCTTAAATTCAATTCATCGCGTTCTGCAAGTTCATCTAACAAGGGCAACACATGCCTGTGTCTGTCAGGGTTCTTTCCAAGTTCTAATATTAGCTTAGCATATATGCTGGAATCCAACATTCTTTTATCCCTTCTGGCAACTATTAGAACCTTCCATGCAAGCCTAAGGTTTCCTCCTTTTATAAAACCCTTAATCATTGCCTCCAACACAACACGACTTGCCAAACCAGTATACTGGTTTAGGTTGAATGGAATTCTTAACTCATGGTTCCTGGCCAAGACCTCGACAGTTGAGGCCAGAATCCAATCATCTGGGAAGAGATGAGGTTGATTTTGTGCCCATAAGAATGTTTGCAGAGCTCTCTCAGGGAATCCCATATGACCTAATTCCCTTATTGTCAATGACAAGGACCCTTTCCTCAGGAACTGCACCCACTTTCCAAGAATTTTAGATACATCTTCATCTGGACCAAGCCTACTTATTTCTCTTGCCAACCCAACTAGGAACCTCGGGCTTTTATACACTTTCTTAGCCATAGAAGCCCGGGAAGAAACCACAGCAGGAGCTGTCAATTTTACTTGTGTTTTTGGTGTAGGTAGCCCCAAAGGTCGAAGCTTGTAGGGAACTGGAAGAGGAAGAGGCCTTTCTCGATCCAATTTTCCAGGTTTTTGCGGAATTCTACCTTGGAAAAGTGATGAGATGGCTTCAAGCTCATCTGATTCCCAAACAACACCAATATTTCCATCCTCCTCTTCATCATTCTCTTCATTGCTATCCATATCATCCTCAGTTGGTTTAGAGGTGGTGCTAGGCTTCTTCAAG
The DNA here is from genome assembly GCF_000004515.6 of Glycine max. Lineage (NCBI taxonomy): Eukaryota > Viridiplantae > Streptophyta > Magnoliopsida > Fabales > Fabaceae > Glycine > Glycine max. Next base: position 1,237,767 of record NC_038256.2, on the reverse strand, counting down.
AACAGATTAACACCAAACTCTGGAGGTTGCTTGGGACGTGGTCGATACCGATTATCCTTTGATGGTTTTCTCCTTTTTGAATGTGCTACTAAAGTGACTCTGCTGTAGTTGCACAAAGTTCTTCCCACCGGAATAAAATGCACACAAGGAAACGACACTGTGCAGTCCATTATTCAGAAGTAGGAATTAAAAATGTGCCTGTTGCATTGTCATTCAGAACCTGCAGAGAAAATTATCCTCATATAAGTATATAAACATCTCAATGACCTAGCAGGACTTTCATCAAACAAAAGGTGCGCATATTGCAGTACCTTGGAACCAGCGGAATTTGTCATTTCTTTGTGGAAAAAATTCAACTTGCCAAATGGGGTGACAAATTCCAATTGCCTGAACACAAAAACGGCGTTTATTTCATTTGGGTTGGGTTCATATACATCTTCGACCTTTTAGCACCTAGCTCTGCTGTCTGCCTGTCACTAAACGGCAACACTATATTAATTTTCTTTCTCTCCCAAGAGATTTTTTCGTTCTCAAATTGCAATTGATGAATAAACTATTAATTAGGTTCGTTGCAATTCACCAAAATTTATAGAGAACTGAACATAAGTGCTATTAGGCATTAAGAGAAATCCCTGAAAATAAAGAAAATAAGTGGAGAGGGTGAGTGTACCTGGGCAAGAGCGTATTTTTTAGAAGAGAGGTGTCAAGGGATGATAAGGGTCTATGTTACCTCCAGAGAGAGAGTTTCGATTTGCTCGAAGTTATAGCCCATTTCTACATGCATAGCTGTGGAGGGGGAAATGATAATGGAAAAGGCTTATAAATGCTTTAATTTCATCATTTAATTTTAAAAAATAGAGTAAATTACAAAAAAAATTCATGGATTTGTTCTATTTATACATATTTTTTCTCTTTCTAAAATTATTACATTGACATTTTATATTGTAACGATGTTAAATTATGGTTTAAAAATTAAGAGATATACACATTAAATTTTAATTCATTTTTAAGAAAATCCAAAATTGTTCATGATTTTTAAGTGATCCAAATAGAGTTAAATTTTTGTCCCATGCTACTCTGCTAGGTCGTCTTCTACGTGCAGCTAAAGGTGGAATTGAACGTTCCTTGTTCATCGTTGTCGCCTCGTCATCCTGTTCACACCCGCGGTGGTGGTTTCTCCTCTGCGTTCCTCTTTGCATCTCTGGTGGTGTTAGGTGTGCTCCCGTTTGTTGTGTGTTTAAAGTTATTTTATATATATCTCTCGAGATTTTCAAAATATTACATATGTATCCTATAAAGTTTTTAAAATGTTACACATGTACTCCTGTCTTTTACAAATAATACACGTATCTCTTTTTGTTTTACAAAAATTACATTCAATATCTTTTTTCCTTCTCACTTGTTGAAATGTAAAAAAAAAAAAAAAAATACAGTTGAACAATTGAACATCGTTAAAAATGAAAAGGAAAATCAACACCATAAACTTTAACTCACCAAAACAAATTGGCACCAATTTCACCATAGAAAGCAATGGTGTGACAAAAAAATAGGGATTTTAAACAAAAAAGGAAGGAGATGAGAATAATTTTGAAATTAAAATTTTCACAAAAATGATGTCAACCATGTGATCTAAAAAATAAATGAAATTAACATTATTAACAATGAAGGGCATGCAAGTGTAATAAAATCACAAAAGTTAGCAATTTTTGTGCAATGTCAAAAAATGAAGAAAAGATGTGTATAAATAGTACATACAATAAGAAAGGTGATTGTAATTTTCTCAAAAAAATATTTTAATTATATTTTTGTTGTCCAATTGAGATTGACAGTTAAGATTATAAATAATCATAGGATGTCATGTGCACATCAACTTAACGTCATCAATCTTAATTGAATAAAATAAACATAATTGAGATATTTTTTAAAATTAAATGATCAAATTGAAACGTTAAAAATTTTGGAATCAAATTGACATATTTTAAACAATGTAGACTAAATTGGTAACTAAATCTAAGGGGAGCCAAAATTTGTGATTTAGGGCCAATTTTCATTCAGTTTTTTTTTTTAATTTTAAATTTTTAAGAAAAAAATAGTAAACTACCACTTTCGTCTTTCTTACGACACATTGTTACAATAAATTCGGAAATGGGATGAATGTTAAATAAATCTCACAGGTCACAGCTTAAATTTCGTTTTCTCAAAAAAGAAAAAAAAAACTCACTTTCAAAAAGATCAATGAAAATGTCTAGCAACACTTTGTAAAATGGCATGATGCTAAAGAAAGATTACTACGTATGTAATGAACAACTCAAACAACAATCAATCAAACAGGCATATTCAAAGCATTTTAGCTAAACATAATATCAATTTTGAATTACCAACACATAGTCCTATATTAAAGAGACCTTGATAGAGTCTTGAGCAATTTTTTGTAGTTTTTCTTTTGTAATTCCTGCTGGATTAGATTTAGGCTAGCAACAACTCAAATTGAAACGACCTTAAGCATTCCATAATGAATGTTAGTAAAACAGTACTAAATGTAAAAGAGCTCACAGAAAACAATAAATATGAGTAAGGCAGTTTGGTTGAATTAGAGAACAAGGTGGTATAGACACACACACACACAAAAAAGACAATTGAAATTCTCACTATGGAGAGGAAAGAATTCATCAAAAGTGAAGAGAAAACCCTGTCATGGAAGTAAAAGTCTTTCCTATTGATGGAGAAAGCCCCTCTAACGGGGTTGTTTCTGCATTGCTCCTGAAGAACTTGCACTACAAATATACAAGAGTTTTGGAGAAAGCCCTATAATTATATTAGTTAAATTAGTCTGTATTGACACTAACTCATTAGTAAAGTTGTGAACTGTGATGTAACATGTAGTTGTAGGGGTGGATACATGGTTTGGACTTGGATATACAGTTTCTTCAATCTGCATACCATACAAGTTAAGACTAATTAAAATATTGATCCATTTAAACATGAATTATTCAGTCTAGTTCATTTAACTTGTGGTTTAAATGAGTTGAGTTCTCAAGTTAATGGGGCAACTCACATAACAATTGCAATTTTAAATATTATTTTTTATAGCTTTATTGATGTATTTAGATATTTACTACTACTTGCTACTTGTGTAGTGTATATTCTCTTTCTTAGTATTTGAATATTTATAATTCCTTTATGTAAAAAATCAGGGATATTATTTTTTGCTTTATTTGATGTTTGAGTGATGTAGATAAAGTTTTCTTTTAAATTTTATTAATCATTGATTCATTTATATTTTATTTTATTTAAAGTTAATATTATGCTTACATGGCTTACCCCCATTCTTATGCTTGACTAGAAATTTTGCTTGCTTCACTTGAAAGTTAAATTGAAACTTCCAGGCAAATTCATTCCTCTTTCACCCTCCTATTTCTGCCCCTACCTTTGTCTCATTTCCCCTTTCCTTACTGCAAGTTCGAGAGATTTATTTTATCCATGTTTTTTTTTTTACTTTTCATATTTTCAATCATTTCTGTTTTTTGAAATTTGGCACAAACTTTTAATTTTCATTAAAAATGAAAAAAATAAAAGCAAATGTCTACCAACATAAGAATTCAAATAGATTACATAGATATTCAATTCAAAAATAACCAGACAAATTTATAAGATTTTCATAAATTCTATTGATAAATATTAATTATGAATATTAAAAAAATAAGTACATGCATATATTAACTTTATAAAGAAACCCTTATCCTCAAAATATATACTCACAAGTTGTACACTTTTTTTTACTTGATAATACTTATATTTTCACTATTATTAACAATTATTCTATTTAAGTCTCTTAATATTTTTAACTCAAATATTATCTTTTAATTTTTTTAATTGTTATAATTAAGTTTTTTCATAAGTACCCGTCTACTTAAAGCTCTCAAATCATCATTTTAGAAAAGAAAATAATGTGGGTTTATATGAATTTTGAGAAGGAAATTATTTGAATAGACATGAAGTGAAATAATGTGATCATTCATAAATGAATACACATTAATTGAAATTATGTCTTTTTATAAAATAATATAAATTAAAATAAAACGATTCTTCATATAACACATGAAGTAAAAATATATACATGAATTACTTGAGTGAAATAACTCATTAATAAATTTGTCAGAGAATCGATCATGTTGATTTTTTCTCTTAATTCACAATGTTTGAATTTGAGTTTCATTCCACTCAAATAACTACTTGTTGGTAGAATAATATAATCTTTAATACATTATTTGAATTTACATGATTTTTTATGTATAAATAAATAAAAAATCTGTAAGAACGAACAAGTTTTATTCTACTCCTATTTCATGTTCTGAATACACTCATAAATTCACTTGTCTTTATATATATATATATATGGAAGAGAGACGAAAGCAAAATTATCAATACGTAAAAACCATCCTTATAAAAAATTCTTATTCTTAATATAAAATTAAGAACGATCAACTAAAGTAGAAAGTGAAGAAAAATAAAACAAAAAGAAGGAAGAAATTAATTAGAAGGACAACAACATATAAAACCATCCAAAGCAGGTGAAACATATAGCGCAATAGCGGTGGTGACACTATTCTAATAATTATAGCATTCAGACAAAAATGCTCAATTCAACAACATTTTAATTAAATTTACAATCAATTACATTACATCATCCGACACCAAGCAAAATTTTCGTTCTTATCTTTTTTGTTTTTTCTCTTTACAACCTCTTCTAGTCCAAAATTCATCTAATCATACCTCCTATGTTTTTCCCCTTCCCCTGCAGAATCACATACACAGACACAATCCACAGCCACAACAAGAGATGTAACATATTTTCTCAAACACAACATAAACGTTAATAAATTACCATTAAATTTACCCACTAAGATTATCCTAATAACGGAAAATTGAAATAATATGCATAAGATTATAGTTTCGAACTTCTGTGAATATTATATATATAAAAAAATCATTAAAATTTAAATAAAAAAAAAGAAATTTTCATTAAATTAACAAGCATAAAATTAAGAGTTCAGATAGTACATGAAGATTTTGATCATGATTCATGAGAGTTATACAAAGAGAAGAAGCAAAGATGAAGATAATAGACTAGTAATAGCAACCATCCCTGTCCATTTGTGCATAGTGGTTGTTGACGCTGAATTATCTTCTGGCTTGTGAGGAGGCTTTCTGTAGTAGAATGGAAAGTAGGGTAGAATAGGGTCCGGTGGTGGTGGGGTGCCAAAACCACCGCCACCGCTACCGTCGTTGCCGCCGACACCGCCGCCGCCGAAAGGTGGTGTGGGGTAATAAGGGTAATTCCCGGAAGGTGGTGGATATAGTAATCCGGGTTGAGGTGGAGCTGGTGGAACAGTGGAACCACCTGAAGGAGTTGTGGGAGTAACCGTTCCAATGGGTGGTGGGTAACATGGATAAGGGCATGGAGGGTTGTCGGATTTTGAGGTTGTTGGAAAACAAAGGAGTATAATTGAGAGCAAGATGAGAGTAGTGGATGTTGTTATTGTTGCTGGGTTTTTTGGGTGAGTGGAGGACATGTTTGGATGGGAAAAAAGGAGGAAAAAAAATAGGGTGGGGGAAGGAACCAAGTGGGTGTGACTTGTGAGTGAGAGAGAGTGAATAGAATTAAGGTGAGGAAAGAAAGAAGTGCGTTTGAAGAAATGTGTGTGTGGTGAACTGGTGGTCTTATTGGATGGCTACGTGTGTTATGTCATATTTTCAGCAACGGAAAACAATGCTACATATTGCTAAGAATTGAAAGTGAAGTTATAGCGACTTGGATGTGATTAAGGAGAAGTCAAGCATGTACTTCGGAGATGTTAAAATTTTTGGTCATGGTAATTAATGACACTACTTAAATGAACTTTGCTTTAGTTAGTTGGTGCCTTTTTTAGGTTTAGCTATTCATTGTTCTCAAAATAATGATTAAGAAAATTTTAGTAAAAAATTCGGTTTATTGAGTTGTTAATTATTACGTACCCTAATGGTAATAAATAGATACCAAAAACGGTTTAGTTGCATTTAATTGGACAGAGGAAAAATCAAAGTGGAGTTGGTGATGGGTGGTGAGGCTGCAGGACAGCAAACTCCTTCATTTGAGGTATTGGAAATTAAGATTAGTATAGAAAAAACACTTGTATTGTTTGTTTACAAAGAATAATAATGATTGCACATGATATGCCTACGACAAAAAGGAAGGATTCATAACAAAACCCATGATGTTATAAAATACGATCAAACTCTGGTCTCAATTGATTGTAAACAAAAGGGTGGGGGTTGGTTCAATAGAAAGAAACTTCCATTTTCAATTTTCAAATGTTATTTCAATAGCATCTTCAAATTAAATGAAATTACTTAATTTGACAGGTCACAGCTAGCTTCAACTCTAAAAAGTAATATAAAAAAAAAAATAGACTCTTGCCACATATGCCTCGGGCCTTGAAGAATTATGTTTCTTCGAAATTAGAAGTATAATTAATATATTTAGCCAGGCCTACCTGACCAGCTAGGGGAGAAAATTTCTTGGAATTCAAACTTTATTTGAACTATATATGTACTTCTTTGATTTAAAGTACAATACTAAATCATTTGACGGGTATATGAACTTCAATTCAGTGCCCTTTCCTTCAATACTAATACATTAACTCTTTTTTTTACTAAGCTAAGTTCAAAATTTTAGCTAATATAATTTCAGTTAAGGGACATGCAGTTGTTATGGAGTGATGAACAAGACCAAAAACCCAATCAAGATAAATAAATGAAACAATAAATTTGAAGAGTATATGATAATTGATGAAGTTTTGATGTCCATCCCAAACTCCATTTGTGATTTTAGTAAAACTGCTCATGTTTTTTTTTATAAGTATCATATGCACCTTTTTCCATCCTTGATATTTTGGTGAAAATAATATATAGTATCATAGCAAATCATGCCTCGTATATATAGTGATATGATATGCCGAGTTAAGTTGTATGTTGAGCATGTAATAATGGATAGACAATGACATTATGGAATACACATCTTTTCATCAATAAACAAATCATCACAATGATGCACACTTTAATTTAATTTGTATGCTGTCATATTCATTAGTCACTAGTAAGGCCAGTTTATCTCCAAATGAATAGCAACTATATTCCCTCAATACTTTTTATAAAAAGGTGATACATTAAAGGATACAAGTATAAATAAAATATATATAATGAAAAGAAGGAAAAAATCATGAATTTAATGGTCATATACTGTAATTTTATATTATTATTTAATTATAAATTATTACTAATACGATCTTTAAAATAATTATCATAAAATTTAATAAATTTATTTTACATAAGTCTGTCATTAAATTACAGTGTAAATTATCTTACATTGTTACTCCATAAATTTTTTTTAGCAAAGTTAACATATAATATATATATATATATATATATATATATAAAATAAAAAGTTTATTTAGACTTTTTTTTCAAACTAAAAAGCTCGTTATTATTAATATAGCCTTTATTTTTATCTTTTCTTCACAAAATCTTTTTCACTAAAAGTACTCTTTGCTGAATAATGGAAGACCAAAAGCTATCTCGAGCCCCGGTCTTCACGCCATCATATATAAGTGAGATATTTGTATAATATTTTTTTGTTAGAAATGCTTGTATGGTACGAGTATAATTTTTTATTTATTATATTTTTATTATAATTTTTTATTTATTATATTTTTATTTTTAAGTGGAATTAATTTATATAGGTTTTATTACAATAGAACTCAATACAATTTTTTTAACAGAATACAATTTAATAGATTTTAGTTAATATAAAATATATTAGAAATATGACATATATATATATGTTGATGCTCGAGATATATTACACGACTTCTTTTCGTCTTTTAAGGAGAGAAAAATATAAATAAAACAGCACAACCCCCTCAAAATATAATATGCTTCGGATGGACCAAGTTACAAATCTTTCATCACAACTTTTTATGAAGGAAGCTACAAATTAAAGTACAAACTCAGCACACTCTATACTGATGTAATTTTTATTATAAATAAAGCTTCAAACTCTAAGGTCAATTTTGTCATTTTTATAATTTTTCTAATTCTTCAATGCAGTTATGTCTTAAGCACAATTATTTATTTGATAAACAATTACATTCATATATATATACTGTCATTGAATTAACTATACTTTAGTTATCGAAATAAGAACTTGGATGAAATGGTCCCAACCACATTATAGACTAAAAGTTCAGTTTCTTTCATCATAATATGTAGAGACCTAACTGTTACTGTTATTGCATCTAATTATCTAAATATAGATTAGTTATGAACTTTTCTAGGTATAGATTCTTGGATTTAATCAAAACAGGGTTGTTTCGAGGACTGGGAGAATCAAATCATAGAGGGAGCATGTGGACAATACGCAAGAAAGAAAATTGAAGCTAGTGTCCAATTTGCTGACTTCACAAGTGTAATACAAATCACCAAAACCCATTCCATACGCAAGAAAGAAAATTGAAGAACAGCTGGAGAAAAAAAAATAATGTGTGAGAATGAATGATTAGACGCGTGCCCCATAACCGAAACACCATGTTGTGTCACATAGCCTCACTTTGTTGGCTGCTACAATGAAAGAAAGCTGCAATGCCTAATACTTTAATGTTCAATATTTGACCCAAATGTCTACATTCAAATAATACTTATAATAGTGAACTTGGTTTTTTCTTATGGTGCTTAATAAGAATTTAGTCCCAAATATTAAGTAAAACGAATTTGGGTTAAAAATATCATAGCATCAACGAAATTAAAGGTGAATTAGGTGGGGGGGGGGGGGTGCTAATTTTTAGTTTTACTGAATCTCTTTGTGTAGGTGGAAAAAGACCATGCATGTAGTTGGTTTCTTGTTCCTAAACACACACTTATTTGACGTGTGATAGTGGTTATAGCTACCAATATGTGATTCCAAATCAGTTGAACATTTCAAAAGATTCTAATTAGTTTTGTTTTCTTCTTTGGGTTCATGCACATGTCTCTGAGTGCACAAGATTCCCATGCCAAATAAGCCATATATATTTAGTTCAAGATATTAGAATTAGAACCACAAGCTTTTACGGATGGATAACTCTTCAACTTGGTAAAAAAGGAAAAAATTAGTAAAACTTCTAACTCTTTTATGGATAATAAATTCAGAATTAAGTGACTCTTTGATTATTGTTTTTGAATACCATTTTCTATTTAAAAATGAAAAACGAAAATACTTACTATTTAAAATTGCTTTCAAAATTAATTTATTTTCATAATTAGTTTTCAAAAATCAAAAAGCTAGAAATTTCTAGGTTATTTTGGTTTTTATGATTATTTTTCTATTATTCATGTTATTTTTTGTACTTTTACATCTTGCTATATTTATGTTTTCTAAAAATCATTTAAAAATTGTCTTTATAATCTAAAAAAATAAAAACACAATCAAACACATCCTATTTAATTCTTCTAGATTATCATATTTGATCGACTAGAAAGATCTTTAAAAATATTTCAATATATATTATTTTTTAAACAAAATTTCAGTTAAAATTAATAAAAATACGAGTCTTGCTAATCAATATATTGGTTAAAAGCTACCCAAACTCCGATCCTCACCACTAAGTCGAGTAAAATGAGTTTAGGAAGTTTTTATTTGGAATTATGTTCAATACACTTAAAGTATTGGTTAACATTTTTCTTAAAAGAAATTATAAAATTACCTACAATAACTAATTCTTATACACTTAAAGTATTGGTTAACATTTTTCTTAAAAGAAATTATAAAATTACCTACAATAACTAATTCTTTAGTAGAAATGAACAATCATTGTGTATACAAGTGATGTAAAAATGTGAGCCAATCAAATGAATTATTTCCTTATGTTTTTTATTTTTGACTTTTTATTAGTCTTTTCCTTGGGAGACAGTTGAGGCCGAGACATGATTGAACATTAAATGTGTATATTTTTTACAAGGATTTTAAAATTGGTTCTTCATGTCATGGGAGACTAATTTTTTCACTATACTCAACCCTTGTTTGTAACTGCTTATGTCTATGTTTACCTAGGTTGATTAATTTGATTATAACTTGTTTGAATGAATTAAATTGTTATTTGTTTTTGCTCAATTTATATATTTAATTTAATTTTTTACTTGAAAAAGGAATATAAAGATTAAACCCTTAAAATAAATTTCAATGAAAATTTAGTTAGAAAATTTTCTACGATGTTATTGGTGTAAAATATCTACGATTTTGTAATAACTTATCTTTATAAAAAAATTGATTGATAATCTTTAATGAAATATTCTTTCCTAATAACATTTTTTATTTACAAAATTTAAACTTAAAATCTTGTTAAAAAAATTTATGTTAATTTCTACTCGAACTAATGACTTATTAATTTGCATTATGCATGTGCTAATAAAAGGTATACAATAATATATTTAGGTTTTAGAGTAATATATATATTTTCGTATTAATGTTGTTTGATGGGAGTTTAAGTAATCTCAAATTTTAACTTAACGAACAATAATATTTTTTATAGGCTTTATTGCATTTTTTTATCCTTATAATTTAGTTTATGTGTGATTTGAGTCTCTCTAATGTTAAATACTCACATTGTCTTCATATAGCTAAATTTCCAATTGTAAAAATAAAATCAAATGACTAAAGACGATGTTTAAGGTGGGAAAGTAAGAAAGGTGGTTTAGGGTGGGAAAGTTTTTTTTTCTACCGGGAATAAGAGGCTAAACCAGTTTATTCTTTTATACATATATTTTTTAAAACTTGACATGACATTAGATCCCCTCATTAAAAAGTAATTAAAAACCTAAGGAACGAGCACGTAGCGTGGCGTGTGTAACAGCGTTTAGGAGCTGTTCTAAGTGTAAATTAGATCTAATTGTGAAGCAAATCTTTAAATTGAAATGGAGGAAGCATCAGGCAACAACTTCAGTGTCTTCTAGGGTGTGATTCACGCATTATATATAGTAGAATCTGGTGGGGCTCTTGGTTTTTTCTTGGATTGGTTCATTAGCCTGAATAGCAGTGTTTGGATTGTGACAAATGACCGTGGTGGACGAGAGTTGAACCCCAACAATATTGTTTAAAGGTAAAGACTGAAAGATGGCAGAAGATTAGACAGAGGGGTAGTAAAGTAATATGAAAAATAACATGCAAAACAAAATTAAATGTTAAAAACTGAAACAATCAGAACCATTAAATATTTAACTAGTATATCTAATGATCATAAAATACTTCGTCACTCTAAACCACCTATCAGCCTTCGTCACCTTAGACATTGTCTGGACTAAAATGACAAATAAATTAAAGTATATATGTAAACTAATAATATTTCTCAAAGGCATTTCAATTTTCAAAGTGAATCTGTTTACAATAATTCTCCATCCCGAAAAGCACACTTTCAGTAGCCCATATGACCTCAACCTTCTATGTTGAAACTTTCTTCAATCCCAATCAAAAAGCACTATTTCATTCTAATACTCTCGATCACAAACTTTTGCATGAGCTAAGTTTTCTTATATTTTTGAGACATTTTATTTAGACTCACGAAAGGAAAAAACAAGAATGGGGGGGAGGGTACAGAGTATTTGTCTTAATATAAAGGTTATGAACTAAATACATTGGCTTTAATGAAATATGATTCTATTAATCTTTCATCACATAATTTGTGGTCTTAGTGATAATCGTACTTAATTTAAAACACTTGATTAGAATACCAAAACAAGAGAGAGTAGACGTGAGCTTCAAGAATTTCCAGTCTCATAGGGCATCCAATGCAGATTTAAAGTAATGCTCAGACTGACCATATATATAAAATTTGCCATTCAAGATTTTGTTATAACTATCACATGTTATATTAATTAAGTACAATCCTCACTAAATTAAGTGTGAGATTAAGCACAACTCAGACAAAATATAACTATAAAAGAATAATAGAGTTGCGTGTGAGATGAACTAGCACAATATTTTTTTTAAAAAAATATTATGTACTTTTGTTCATCCCATTCTCTTTTACATTTCATTAATGCCAACTTATTTAAAAGGAATAGTTGGTGTTGTCATAAAAAATTTCTTTGTCCTACAAAGTATTTTTCATAAAGCATGGTTTAGATTCAATGGACAGTTTATAGCATGAAACATCGTCTTATCTCTCAGTGAATCTTAAAGTTTTTTGTAAACGTGTACTTAAAAGTGTTTTTTCATTAAGAAAATGTTTGTGAAATTGAAGTTTTTATAGAACACAATTTAACCCCTTCTTTATGTTTTATTTGTCTTTACAAGTTTGTATTTATTTATCAAAATTCAGTTATGTTCTGTTCGTAGAATATCAGCCATCATGCTATTCTCGGATTTACATTAGCAATTTCCCGGTTACTCAACTAGTCTTCTCTCCTGCAAGTTAAATAGGTAATGGCTTTTGTTATAACACTAGATACCTAATTTTAGTTATCCCTTCTCGCATATCTATTATACATTCTTTCATATTCTCCAATTTTATTTTGCAGAAGCAGCGAATTGCTTTCTAGATGAAAAGTGAGGAATGACAGTGAACTAGATAAAATTAACCCTGTCTTTCTTATATTAAGACTTAAGATATGGCATTAGATCTCCATATTGTAGAGAAAACACATTCTGCTTTGATTTGTTAACATTTGTATACTGTAGATCCTTCTTACCAACATACATATCTGACCACCAGAGGATGTATTTTATATAAGAATGAGAAAATTAAATTTAAACTGTATAATTATATATGAAATTAAAATTTAATTTTAAAAAATCACATGAAGGGTTAAGAGCAAGTGAGCAACTTTGAACTTGGTATTAGATCTTACTGTTCATAACCTTAACACTGCATAATCATTCGCAATAGGTCTACTATCATGAGCACTTATTATATAAGATTGACCTAATGGTTATAAAATAAAGCTTAAGATATAAGAGGAGGAAAAAGATTACGGATTCAAATCTTTTTACCGACATTTTTAACAAAACTAACAAAAATTAATATTTATAAAAATAGCAAATAAATAGTTAGTTGTTTTGTAACGTTAACTATTGCAAGGTCAACTCTTATATATCAACGATGATATGCGACACATGCATCATTCAAGAGAAAATAAGTGCAATGTTTCTCCTAAATCTCATATTTACCAAGCCTGTAATTCTTTGTTACTATGTGGGAACAGTTAGTTTTTTTTACCTCCACTCAAAAAAGACAAGCAAAAAATAAACTACTCCATATACACTTTGATGCATGCCATACAACGCCCTAAATAATTACACCCTTGAACATAGGTGCACCAGTTTCAATCACACCTAATATTAAGTGATGTCTTCTCAAGCTAGTCCTCAACAGAGTGTTGCAAACAAATGAGGTTAAACTGACAAACTCGTTGCCTTTAAGCTTATTTGTTCTTTTTTAATGAATGTCGTTAGTGATCTATAAAGGGTAGTGGGATTTGTCTGAATAATGCCACTTAAGCAATTATAGAAAATTATAATTGCAGTCTTGTATTTTTATACACTGATACACTTTTCTACACTTTTTATTTTTGGTAAAAACACTTTTCTATACTTATTTATATGACTCTGTTTCTCTTTTTAGCTGTTTTTTCTTCCTTTTTTTTGTATGAATCATATAAGAAATTTTTACTAGAGACAATTTACTTGAACATGATAGAAGTATTATAAGTGATAAAAAAAATTTAATAAATATTTAACATAATTGCATACTAATTTAGAACATATCCAGTTACGCTTATTTTTCAAATATATTAGTAGCTAATTAATATTTAAATAATAAATTGAAAACACATAAGAAAACCTTATAACTCAGAAAAACTAGTTGTTAATTAGTCAATATAAATGTATTTTTAGACAATTAGTCAATATAAATTATTAACCACTATAACGAAGTACAAAAAAAATGTAAAAAGGTATTAAAAAATAATCATAATTATTTTAATAGCTAATTATTAAGACCAATCGTGAGTAATAGATTGTACCGGTAAACGAATTATTAGTCACAGGGAATACAATGTCGGTGATCAGTCCTATTAAGAGTGTGAGTGAAAGCTCATCAATAATTTCTATATGTTTCTATATCTAACATATAATCAAATATAAGTTACTTTATTGTATTTAAATGTATAATATGTAATTGGTTAGGTGTGAAATGAAAATGAAAAATAGCAAACAACTTGTCAATAGTTTGGTTTAGTGACATTTTGTCCTGTGTTATGAAAAGTAAAAGTTCTCCTCTTTTGGATAAACATTCCAAAACAGTAATCAATTTATTACTAGTACTGCTTAAATGCATTTCTACACTAAACAATTATAGTGGGGTATTTTCAATAGAACTCAAGGACATACAAAAAAGTTTTGACTTAATCCATTAGATTATGTAATTTATGCGGCCAATAAAATTAAAAAGTAATAATACATGAACATCATTCATTTTAAACACATCCCTAACACATTTTATTTAATTGTTAGATAAGATATCGAGAGTCACAAACAATTTTCAAAACTAAAAGCCATGTTCCCACTGAAATTTTCTCTACTGGAATTTTCTTTAGTGGGGTGATAGGGATCAAACAGTGAAAAGATAGAGACAAATAGGCTAAACTTGCCAAACATCAACCATTAATGGGTCCCCACTCTATGCATGGTTGGTGTAACCGAAGTTGATGTTTCAAGCCACTGACATAAATGACTCTTTTGATTTCACAAACATGAATTGAACTCTGACATCAGGATCCAACAGATTATTATTCTTTAAGGTCACTACTCCGCTTTCATCCACTTATAAAACGATAAAGATGATATTGCACATTCAAACGTGGCTTGTCTAAAGAGTTTGGTCCTCTCTGCTTGTTGTTTTTTTTTTCATAATTTTGATTAACCTTTTAATAAGGATAATTATAAGTTCTGATACAGAGCTACTGTTATGTATAGAATAATAAGCACTAACTAATCTTAGGTAACTATTCATTCTATGAATCCTACGGATAATCATCCTAAATGTCAAAATTTCTCTCTAACTGCTGCCAATATTAAACAAACAAAAAATTCAAAACTTCTCTTTTCTTTTCTTTTCTTTTCTTTGGCCGGTATACTTGAAGAAATAACTGTGAGACTTCCTCTGCAACTAATACATTTGGTGAAATAAAATTTGAGTAATATTATTCTTATAATGATTTATTATAATTTTTTTTTCTCTTTATTACATTATTCATCTTATCCAAAGAAAAAAAAAACATTTCTCTTTTAAATTGTAAAAAGTATCATAAAAGTGTTATGAGAGTATAATTATCCACAAGACTTCAGTGTGTGTTACTTCCGTATATGCTGTTCACAAATCACAAGCATTACTTTATTAATCCTTTTCTAATTAAATCTAAATTAACAACTGGAAATTCAAAAGTGAATTGGGGTGAATGCTTCTCTTATTTCTGCTATCCATTATTTGGTATGTGTTATTTGTATAGATAGGCTACGCCGAACCTAAGAATACCATTATTATCAACAATGAACTTTGTGTATAATTGAGACGGCAATGTGAAAGCAATGGTATGGAGCTGATGAAGGTGGTGGATGAGCCGTTGTATTCAACATAATTAATGATATAGGTCAACAATTCAACATTATTTATTTTAATAATGCAGAAATTCCAGCTAGCACTCGATTTTGATCAGCACCGACTTTCTTGTTTGATCCATCAATAACCATTCATCCCTTTTTTCACATTTCGGGAAATTAAATTACGTGGAAAAATAATATTGAGACTAATTAGAGTTATAATATAATTTTTCATTACACTATTATTTAATTATAGGTTGAGTTATATAGTAAAACTTGGATTTCATAATAATTATATTAAAACTAATTAACAATTAATTTCTAATTAGTTTTTAACATGTGTGTCAATAACACTTTTTATCATATTTTTTATTAGTTAAAATTTATTGAAAATGTAAAATTAAAAGAAAGCCTCGTTAAATAAAAAATGACATCCATAAAAAATATTATTTTTAATAATTTTTAGTTAATAATAAAAATATATTCGTAGTAGTGTATTAAAAATATGTTACTCTCAAACTTCTCTGGTTTCTAATTAATTGAGATTGGGAAAATTGGGATTACCAGTGCATCTGAAAATTAAATTTGTTAAGATGAAAAATGAATTGATCCCCATCCTCTACAGTTTCAAAAGAAATTGCATGCATATCCGACCATTAAAATTAATAAAGTTCAGTTTCAAATATTAATTTATTATGTGATAAAATAAATTGGAGTTCCTAATATGAGACATACATTTTTTTTATAAAAAAAAGGCGTTTTTTTATTATAAAAAATTGACAGAGAATTACAAGAGAGATTGTTATCATTGAACAGGCTGTGATCACATAATAAAAAGAAGAAGAGAGCATAGTGTCAAACACTAATTACCGATTACAAAATTCTCCATGCCGTACCTTATGTAAATTCTTGGTATTCATAAATATAACAATAACATCATAAACCATAAAATTCTTTCACTGAATTTAGAATGATCTGAATGATACATGGTGATTATTAATTAATTACCTTCTTCATCACAAGCAAATCACAAAAACGCTAGCGTGCTAAACAAGCCAACCAAAAGTGGCATCAACACGGCGGCGAAGCTCCGGTGATGGCTGGTGGCTCCGCTGAAATTCTCGTCGACCGGATACAAGTTCCCCGGCGGCCCCGTGATGTATATGAACGATGACGGTGGTGGTGGCGGACAATACTGAGAGGGTGGTGTTTTCTTTGGTGAAGGCGGTGGTGGCGACGGTGGTGGTAGTAACGGTGGCGGTGGCGACGGATAAGTGGTACCACCACATGATCCACACTTTTCTTCAGTACCGTTTGTGGCAGGCACTGGAGTGGTCTCATCAAGTTTCCTTGATTCAACAACGTTGACGGAAGAAGCTGTGGAACAAATTAGGACAAGGAACAAATTGAGGACCAAAATTGGTGCCTTAATATGATGCCCTTTAATCAACATGGTGGGTTTCAATTCAGAGAGATTGTGTTGGTATGTGGGTGTGAATTCTGATTTGTGTGTGAGTGAGATTGGTGGATTTGGGAAAAGAGAGATTTTAGAAGTGAAGGTGAAGGATTTCTTACGTTAAGTGCATGGGAACTATAAAAAAAATAAATTGGTAAATTGACCTTTTGGGTTTAGGGTGAGTACTTTTCTATGAAGGAATTTTAGGATATTAAGGGTTTTCTATTATGGACTCTTTTTCGCTATCTCGGGTCTTTTAAGTAACTTATGGAATAAGGGAACCTCAATAGCATGTGCCTTGTGTATATTGTGGGCTCCACCATGTATCATAGTATATTTTTTTATTATAAAAATTTGGCTATAACGTCTCTTTATTTTTTTAAATTTATAATTTTGATTTCTAAATTTTATTGAAACATCTTATCCTTATTTTTTTAAAAAAGGTCAGCCTCTTATTTTTTTTCATTGAAATATTTCATTTATTACTTTTAAAAAATTCATAATTTTAATTCTAGTGTCCAATTTTAAATATTGATTTAAGTAGGTGACAAACATTGATTAATACATATTTATTTATTATTCACATGACAAATATATTTTTTTAATTATTTAATTGCTAGCAAGTTTAATTTATTAAAAAAATAAAAATTAAAAACATACATAATTAAGTCTAAAATTGACAAAGTAAATTAAAATTACATAATTTTTAAAAATGAGAAATGAAATGTCTCAATTAAAAATAAGAAGACTAAAATTAAGAATTTTTTAAAAGTGAACGATAAAATATCTCAATAAAAAAAATATGAGAACTAAAATTGTGGATTAAAAAAATAGGAAGATATAAATTAGATTTTAGTTTGTTACTAGTCTAGAACATCCACAGGCTTTATTAATAATCTCTGTCACAAAATCTAATGCCTCAAAATTGTTGAAGAAAATATTACATAATTAAATCTTATCAACTGTTATTGTGAAGTTAAAGTTTTGATCTGATAGTTAAAAAATTTCAAGCGAAATTTACATAAATAAATAGATAAACAGGTAAATAGATAAATTTAATAAATATACAAAAGATAATATTATAATATTGTTTTAAATTAATAATAATAATAATAATAATAATATTTAAGGTTGTTGTTATTATTGGTATATATTACTGTTATTATTAAATTTTGAATTTATGGAAATATGAGTTGTTGGATAAATTCTTCACTTAAGTAAATCAAGTCATTATCATTTGGATTAACCATTTGTTGGTATTCTTTTTTATAGTATGAGACTTTTACATTGTTTGATGAATGTACTGTTTACTCTTAATTTCTTGTAGTATTGACTTTTTTTTTTTACTTTTTTATGATATTATTATATTCATCATAGTTTACATTGTTTTTTTATTTCCCTCACAAGATTGAATCATTTTTGTATAATTTTAATTTGCTGTGAAAAACAATTTCTCTAAGCATAATAGATCCACATGTGCTAAAAAAATTAACATGGATCTAGACCACTTTGGATTATTGCCAAGTTTTGGCACGATTTGAGATTAATCTTGGATCCCTGTATTCCACCCGTTGCAACACTTTTGAGGTCAAATCAAAGTTCGTTCATGGAAAGTCCATATATGTTATAATCCAATTCCTAATTATCTTTTGTTGAAATTAATGCAGCTTAAAGTGGACAGCAACGTTTTTAGAGCTAAAGTGCAGCAGTAACAGTGTCATCATCACCAGAAAATTAGGCGTATGCGTGTGGAAATCATATCTTGCAAAGAGGGGTAAGTCATTCCTTTTCTTGATGTAAACACTTTTTGTATGAGTTTTTAATTTGTGAACCTATATTATTTCACATGATATGAAACCTTCTGCAGGTTGTGACTTGATCGTTGTAACAAAAAAAATGCCGATTATTTGGCCTTAGGATTCTAAAAGTTCTAGTGTTATAATTAATCAGTTGTTTCAAACTATTTTTTTTTCTATATCTATTCTAGCATTTAAAATCAAGTTCTACTTTATGTTATAAGTTGGCACCACAGTATATAAATAAGGAGGGAAAAAAAAGGGGGAGAAAATGACAGGGGGTGAGTAGTTAGCTAGTCACTAACACATTCACAAGGGTATTTCCTTCTACTACAAAAGAAATTGACGCGTATGACGAATTATAATTACTATATTAGTATTAGTATATTGAACAAACACGTTTTGGCATATGCCTTGTTTGTGTAGGACTTATCCCTTCCCATGTCCTATTTTCTAACCCACCCCCCAAATCAAAGGGCTGAGTAAGTCATCATTTTGGATTATTGTAGCTTTATTGTTGAGTCATCATTTTGGACTATTGCAATTGTGGCTTTGATTTTGAGTCATAAACTTCACACTACACTTGCTGGGTTTCTCTACTTTTATATTTGAGAGATCTCCTATATGACTTTTGTTTAATCCTTCGCTCTTTCTTTATCCAGGACAGGTATCTGATGAGAAATTATTAGGTAGTGGAAAATTATTATTCCTTCCATCCTAAAATAATTTTTGTTTTAGTTATTTTATACTAATCAACAAAAAATAATAAATAGATTAAAAAGAATAATAATTTTATAAAATTAATTTTATATTATCATTAATTCATTTATAATTTTTTTTGTCTATCATTAATATTATAAGAACTATAAGTAAAAAATATAAAAATATTACGTCAAAAAATTAAAATAATATTTTTTTTAGAATAATTTTTTTCTTATACAATAATTATAATGGAACAAAAGAAATATTTATTTATGATCTTAATTAATTTTAGATGACACATATTAAAGTTTTTTTAATTTTTGAAAAACCACTTAATTATATGTCATTTGAAAATTAATAAAAACTATAAGATCACCTAATAATTTATCATTTGTACCATCCCATGACCTTTTGGAAAGCACAATCCCTGTTTTATGAGACATATTCCTAAAACCCTTTAGCTCCAAGCAATCTGTAGTGCAATGGTACGACATTTAATTTAGAGATTGCTATGGGATGGTTCACTTTAATTTATGTATATTTTCATATGTTCTTTAATGTGAAAAATGTAACATCTTTAATTTTTTATTTCTCGACAGCTCTTATACTACGATACTCTACTCAACATCCTTGTTAGTCATAACCCTTCATCGGTTAGAACCCTTCATAGATAGTCTTTTCTAAAACATCGAAAATCAATTCTGTTTAAGGGTGGAAATAGATCAAACAACCTGTTAGAGATTCATGACTTGACCTGATTTTGCCTAGCCTATTTATTAAAAAGGCCAAATTTGAGTTTTTTTAAAAAGCCTTTTTGATTAAAAAGGTCATGTCATAAGCTTTAAAAAAAGTCCACTAAGCCTGAATAGTAAGTTTGTCTTAACTAAATAATTTCTACTTTCACTTATTAGTTATCTCACTTACCTATAATACAGGCCACAAGAGTCACGTGGTCCATCAAGGACCTTTCTACGAAAATACACGTGGTCTACAAGAGTCACACAATATGTAAGAGCCGGTCTATCACTTTCATTCCTCCTTCTACATTCCTACAGCCTGAATACATTCATACTTCCATAGTTTCCTTCTTTCAATGGTGGACATGTCTTGGACTCGGTCTGTCACGTGACTCACATAGGCTTTCAGGCCTTTTATGTATTTGATTAGATCAGGTCTTGTATACAGGGATTCAGGCCAAGCCAGATCTTTATGCAGACCAGGGCCTTAATAAATTATTTTTAACAAATAACAAGTCAGGCTAAGGCTTAATGATAGTGATGCGGGCCAGGCTTAGGCCCCTCAAAGCTTGGCCTGGCCTGACCTATTTCCACTCCTAGCTCTGTCTGCTTTAAGGATCAATGACTGACCACACAAATCAACACAAGACTTTTCAACGTGTTTTGTCTTCACTCACATGCTTTCCGAGAAACTTTCCAGAAGGTCACTCATCTCATTACTACTCCAAGCCAAACACACTTAACTATGAAGTTCTTAAGTGATGGGTTCCAAAAAATAAATGCATCTTGTTGGTATAAATAGTACCAATTAATTCCTTTTAAGTCATCCTCAATTGTACAATCTCATACCTACATAGCCTTTGGATCCCTCTCTTTCTGGTGTGATTCGTCCGGGTGTTACATGCCCACCAGCTTCCGCCCGGTTCGTCCTAGAACCACACCGTACTTGTTCGGCGGCTCTCACATTACGGCACTTCACACGATGACACTTCACTCATCATCCAAATCCTCCACTTGACAGAATCCTTCGTAGGTAGCCTATTCCAAAATCTTGAAAATCATTCTGACTGTTTATAGAAACAAAGAACTAAAGACAAATAAAATCCACATAAAAGTTGTATTACTACTCACCACAACTTCTTTGACAAATGCAATTGAACTTTTTGGAGTGCCCATAGCAACTTTTTTTTATTAACGAGTTCAACTCAGTTGGTTGAACATAATGTGTGAGTATATTATAAAATTTCTTTTTATTGTATTCAATTCTTATGGATAAAGAAAAACAAAAACTTTTTATTTATTTGGTGTTCTGAAATATGAAACTTAATTTTTTAATACAGTCAAGGAACCTGGTAAAATTTGTAATTTAAGTCAAAATTAAAAATATAAAAAATTGTATAAATGTGTAAATAAAAATATAAGTAATTTAGTTTTAGGAATTCCAAATAAATAATTTTTTTAAAATAACTTTCAAAAATAATAATTTGAAAGTACATATATATAGTTGACATTTGTGCACAAGTGATTAATGGACTAAAGTTAAAATTAAATTGTTCAAATATACGTAGAAAGTATGTAAACAATATCGAATACAAAGAGAACTGGTATTGTGTAGTTACATTCTATATCGATAATTTTTTTATCGGTTTGTGGAATAACCAATGTGGAAAGGTATTTTCAACAACAATTTTTTAAATCAATGCTGAAATGTCAGACTTTAACATCACTTGTTTCAACATTGATTCAAAACTGATGTTAATCTCGAGTTTAACCCTTAACAAAAATAATTCTTGATCAGATTTTACTTATCTCCCGACCAAACTTCAGATTGATTAGCGTTTCTTTCCCTTGATCAATCGGAAAGTTAAAAAAAAAAAAAACAATTGACATTTGTCATGTTCTACAAGTAGATGAATTTGAGATGAAAAAAAAAATATAAGTTCAGATTTGAAGAGAGAGAAATTATCACAAAAACTGAAAGTAATATAAATAATAATTTGATTATTTTTTAGAAATTTATAATAAATCAGGATAAAGCTATGTATAACAAAAAAAATATAAATACATAAAATAAATAAATAATTAAGGATGCCCTCACATTTAATAATCAGAATGATAAAAGTTTTATAAAATTAGTACGTTTTTATCACCATTAAAAGTCTATGGCTGAAAATATAACATTCTTAAGTTTGTTACTAAGTTTTAAAAAATTATTTTAAGATATTGTTGATTTATAAAATGCCACAACTTTCTTTTTTATTATATTTTTTCATGTTTTTTACATGAAGAGGATGAAAATGTGATAAGATCATATCTACTTTCCTTTTTCTTTCTAAACTCAAATGATTTAAATAATGTTCTTATTAGGAAGAAGACCTCTTGCATATCCTTCGCGACTGTCCCCTTAGCAGGATAGTGTGGGAGAAACTTCAGTTCACTCTCCTAATATTCTTAGCTGCGACGCAGCATCTACATATATGGCTTCAAACACTTTGCACCAGCAACGAAGGAGTTCTTTTTGCTTGCACATGTTGGTTCCTGTGGAAATCGCGAAATGCAAAGGTTTTTGAAGACAAAGAATGACCCTACTGGTACGTTATAAACCAACCCATTCTACAATTCAAACTCTCTTCTTTCCCTCACACGGTCATATTACCCCCACCTCTCAACAATGCACTCCTTCCATCATAATAAAATATTTCCTCTCTCTCTTTCTATCCATTTATGACTCAGATTGAATATTTTATTTTCATCTTTCATTCTTCCTCACTTTCTTGATTTTACTTATCTATATCTTTATTTTCTTACCACAAACTAAAAAAGTGCTTACAAGTTTGGGATCTCCATTTGCACATATTATGTAAATTTGATTAAAGATTCAAGAGATGGGATTTTATTTGTGTGTCATTTTATTGAGATGATTGTCTTTTTAGATTTTAAATAGATGCAAAAAAAATTCTTTTATTAAATTTCAAGAAATACTTTTTGGAAATTATTTTTCGAAATGCCAAAATTTAAACATCATTATGAAATTTAAAATAATGATATAGGGATATTTTGGGCATATAAAATATTTATGATATCAAGGGGAGTGTACTTAGAAAAAATGAAA
Source organism: Glycine max (assembly GCF_000004515.6). Lineage (NCBI taxonomy): Eukaryota > Viridiplantae > Streptophyta > Magnoliopsida > Fabales > Fabaceae > Glycine > Glycine max. The sequence continues at coordinate 1,214,300 of NC_038256.2, read as the reverse complement.
GTAGATATAACAAAATGCTTCCCAACTGAAGATAAACAGTTAGGCCGAAACCCAAACAAAAGACAAAACGCAAGGTATAAAAACTTTTTTGTTTTAATATTTTTAATAAAAAATGTTCAAATTAGGGGAAAAAATAAATAGTTTTTTATAAATAAAAAAAACTTATATTTTTAATCCTTTTATATTTTTATCAATAATGAATTCATATTTTTAGCACCAATAATAATATTCATCAAACTTTCAATACAAATCATGTAATTTGATTTTCTATCTAAGTGTTTTTTAAGAAACTTGTAACAATTTATAATTTAATGAACACATATATTTATATTGTTCCCAAATTATAGTTATTTATATTTAAAAAGTCTAACTCAACTGAGATGCATGGATATTATAAATTATTAATACATGTCTTTAATTCATATAAATAAAGAGAAAATCATATCATATAAATAAAAGAAAGTTATTTTTTATTTTTTATTTTTACAAACACTGAAAAATGGGTAGATTATGAAAATGTATCAGGAATATAATGCTTTTGACCTTTTGGTGGATATATAATTTTTTGATGTGACATCACTTCAAAATATAGTATATATTTTTCATAATTTTTTTTTTACATATGTATACCTTTCGATCAAAATTGAAACACCTTTATTGTGGATTAATTGTAAAGTGAAGTGTATAAATAACTTTAATTCCAAACATCAGCATTTTTAGTTAATTAAATCTGTAATATTCTTAAAACTAAATTTATTTCTTAACTTCAATAACAATTCCCAACATTTGACTTCGGTTAATGTAATCTCTTAACCACCATAATAGACCTAATAATAGAATTGAAATAGATGAATGAAAACTTATATTCAATTCTCGTTATCATAGTTGAAAAAAAAAAATATTATCCCTTGACATTATTTAATCAATCTGATCATTTTTAATTCTAAATATTAAGTTAACCTATATATATCAATTCTAGGATCAAATTTATTAATAACTAACAAAATTATTTTTTATAATATTGAAAATCAAATTAATTAATAATTACTAACAAAATAAAAAAAATACTATAATCTAATTAAAAATTATTATATATATAATACTACTTCAAAAAAATCATTAATTTCTCAAACATGTCCATAAAACTTCTTATCCAAATCAAAGAAATACAAAAAGTGAACAATCCCGTGGCAGAAAATCCTTACTCAAAACATAATTTCCAAACTACTCAATCATTATTTTCTCCTCTCTTCCCCTTCAGAAGATATATATCATTTACAACTAGAAAAACTGAGACAAAGCCCTGGGAATTTAGCACCATACAAGGAATATGTACAGATAAATCCATTGTCAAAATGTTGAAAATAACTACCAAAATTCATCATCACTACCCATCTGTTTTTTCTTGATATCGATCCGTGAAAAACATCTTAACTGCAATAGAGGTTAAGATCAGGTACTTGGAAATGTGACCCCTTATTCTCCATCATGTTTGTGTCAAAACGCGTTCTCTTTACGCATGGAGACTCATCAATCACAGAGTTCACCCCACAATACATTGAAGGACACTCGAATCCTTTAGCCATTTCCATTAACATGCCCTGCAACTCTTCCAAACCGTAATGCTTTCCCTGCAGCAATTGATAGTTGTAAACGATTAGTGTTGTTACTCATTCTTGCATCCATTTTATATCCAACTTTTTCATCATATTTTAAATTTTTTTTTATTTAACAAAAGGTATCTTAAACTTCTTACTTAGAAGTAAACTAATCATATCCCACTTTATCAACCTATTTTGAAGTAAAATAATATCTCTAGTTTAGCAATCCTATGTCCAAATCGGAATGGAACCCCAAACCTTAGTTAAAGGGTCAAGTCATATTCAAACAACTAAAGTTTTTTTTCAAAAACAAATGTTAGTATGTAATTATTAATTTGCTAGAAAGTTATTTTTTTTTAGCAAAGGGGGAACCGTCAACCTTTTTCCTCCTACCTTAACCATATTAGAAGCATAAATAATTTTTCATTCAATTCTATAAGAAGCATTACCTCTCGCCTCACTTGAGCCATATGGGACAACATTTCTTCCACAAAATCAGAAAAGCCCTGGAAGCAGAGAAACACACATAAATCTTTCAAGACCATAACACAACAAGGAAAAAATAAATAAATTAAAAACAACCAAATTTGAATCCACATAAAAGATGCCTCTGAAACACACTCACCTCATCCTCTTCCTCTTGAGGATCATACAAGCCCGCATCATACATAGTTCTTTTCTTACTATCAGACAACACTGCTCAAGAAAACATAAATAATTAAGCAACAGAGCTCAATATAACATCACAAGAGACGAGAAAATAGTCTACACACCAAAAGTGTAAAAAAATTAAATTACAAATTAACATGTAAAATAAATTGATTGACTTTAATAATAATCATCTATATATCTACCAAAATCTTTTTTTTTTTTTTTACTTCCCACGGAGACAATCTTATTCCACAATCTTATTCGAGACACTTTTGATGAACACTAGATGTTAGTACCTCTTCCGAGGGAGATTCGAACCCAGTTCACCACGTTGTGAGATTAGCCCTTCCACTAGACCAACACCAACTCCGTTGATTCGTAATTTATGATTAGTTGATAATGACAGAGTGCAAAAATAATCAACTCATTCTTATATTCTAATTTATGTGTTCGATTCCTACATATAAAAAATAAATAAATAAAAACAAGAACTTGAAACATACAAACATACATACATACCTGAATAGGCTTCTTGAATTTGCTGGAATTTGCGCTTAGCTTCACCCAGCAAAGAAGGCGACCTTGTGCACTTATCAGGATGCCATTGCATAGCCAGCTTCCTATAAGCACGTCTAATCTCATCCACGTTAGAATCTGAGCTAACACCAAGAACGTTGTAGTAAGAAGTAGAAGACCCTTCTCCACGAGCATCCATTGTCACAATCAGCTTCTAAGTTCTAACCATTAAAAATAAAGGGGCTTTTGCGTTACTTCTTTCAGCTCATGTAATTGCACCCTCTTGGCTCTTTGCTCTTGACACAGTACGTGAACAATGAACGAGGGAAGGTTTGAAAGGTTTATCGGGTATTTATTATTGTTTTGGAAATGAATGCTCTAGAAAGTTTTACGGAACATGCTGGTTCCAAAGCCTAGAATGTTCGTGAAGAATAGATATTTTGCGTGGGACGTAGATACTTGAGAGAATACATAACATGTGGTTGTGAGAGTGAGTTTGAGATTAGATATTTTGAGGTGAGAGAGGTTCAATGTCGTCACGCGTCATATTGCTTGCTGTGCTGTCGTTCTTACAATCCCCACGTAAATCACTATTTTAGTTGGAAGAAAAAGTGTGATTCTAGACATGGAAAGAGATTATGAGATGAATAAAAAGAAATCATATCACAAGCCACTAAATTGCTTCAAAATCAAATCAATCTTTTACCGGTTAATATTTTAGAATTACCAAGGTAAGTTTTTGTACAAAAAGAATTAACTTTCTCTATCTTAATATACAAAATCAAAATTACAAATTTTGAAAAATATATAAATACTTTGGTTTAGTTTGACTTTTGAGGAAGGTATAAACCCATTTCATTAGTTTATAAGTTTTTTTTATTAAATTAAACTTATTTAATATTCGGGTTTATTTTTTAGGTTTACTTTTCATAAGTTATATAAAGTGTATTATGAATTGAAGAATCTGTAATAAATTATATTCCTGATTACCCAATCCGTGATATACTTTAGATGCACCAAAACAAATAATGAGGTGCCTTAAGTAATTACCCACATTGAAATAGTTTCAAAGCATCCGGTGCGACCATGCGGAGACTGCACCTAATGATGTTGGGCTTGGCAAGTTGGGTAGTAGAATAATTCCTATGATTTGGGCCGAAATGGGACAATTTGGAAATAATGAATCCATAAGCCTAATTGATTCACATATTTATTGAATTATTTGACGGTTATATAATTAAAAAAAAAAGTATTTTGAGTGTATTTCATTCATTTATTTTAAAAAAAGTTTTTTTTTTATATTTTGAAGTGAGTTTTTGAAGATAAATATTTAAAAAAAAAAAATTGCTCTCAAACTGTACTTCAGAATGTATAATCTTCTTTTTTTTTCTTTTGGTGAAAGTCTCTGTCATCTGAACGGTGTTATTGTAATTTATACTATATATTGAAACCTATTTTGTAGCTTCCTTTTATAGTTAACATTGTCATAATAGAACTTCTAAACGCAACCACAATTTATCAGCATAGAATGTGAAGGGGTTTGTTAATTACGCATGGTACATGAATGAATTGTTATAAATCTTTTGAGATATGTTTTCAACTTTTACCAATAAAAAATTTATCAGCATGGAGTTTTTTCTTTTAGGAGACCATAAATATCTTTTACTGTATGTAATTTGTAATCTTAAAATCTTAGTATTTGGACGCATTTACTTAACAACTTACAAACCACACTACTCACAACTTGCATGTATTATTTATGAAAAATTATTAATTATTTATTTGAGTGGCTCTTTTAGTTGGGTTTTTCTGCAACGTTTTGCTTGATTCATTGTGTGACAGCACTCAGCATCTCTCTGCCTCAAACTCAAAGTGGATACTGAATTGCAAGTATGGGTCTTGACTCTTGAAATTGACGTCGCATTGAACGAGCTTTGATTATCCTTCAATGGATATGGTGCACTCAGTTTTCACTTTTGCTCAGTGCTCACTAACCAGCATTTCATAGTATCTAGCTTGTGGCACTGTTTTCCTTCTAGTGGCATGTAAATGACCTAATTATCGTGAAGTGGCAAACTACAACTCAAATAAAATATATAGCTACGGAAAATTTTCATGTGTTAATAAAACTTGTATATAACCAATGAGTATAGTTCTATTGGTACACACATTGAGTTTGTGGGAAAAAATTTAGAGTCGATTTTCACAAAACATACTTTTGAAGAGGGGCGATGAGCCTTAATTCTTATGTGTGACTAAATTTGGAATGAAATGATTATGGTTGTTGTTAATAAATAAAAACTTGTATATACTTGTTCATAAAAATTTTGTATATATTTCATAGATGTTGCAATCTTACTATTAGTTGGCTAGGTGGTGGATATAGAATAGTAGGCTCCGTTATACATGGGCCAAAAGAATCACGTTACACTTTCATTTTCGTATACTTAATATTTAATAGTAATAAAAACCAATGGCGTGATCCAATGACTTTCTTTCTAGCCAATAAATGGACATCATGATTCCTTTGGGCTAATTTTCTTTTTGTCTTAATAGTAAGTGCAAAGAAATCCTAACTAATCCCATCTTGGTTTAGTTTTTCATTCCATGTCACAAAGACAACCCCAGCAGCAAAATTTTATTTTCTCTGATCTTTAACATATAATAAGGAGTCAATAGTACAAGGGAAAGAAGGATATGATTCAAAGTGAAAAATTAGGTAAAATGAAAAAAAAAATATTAATTCTTGATTTGTGTTAAAACAAATCTTAAATTTAAATTAAGGGTGGATACATTCCTTTTTAAAAAAACACAAAAAATAAAAAGAATACTTAAAACTCATCACTCTTCTCCCAGTAGTGCATTCTATGAAGTTCGAATTCAAATTTTTTTCTCATAAAATCAGTGTGTTGTCAACCGAGGTAAACTCATTGCTTATATTTGCAATGTTTTAATAACAATTTTTTTTGGTAATAATATTTTAATAATGTTTATACAAATGGTTTCATAATAAATATTAAAAAAGAGAGGGAAAAATGGTTTCATTTATTTTCATGGTCCCTCGTGCGTTTGCACGGTTGCATTTTCCGTGAGTTGACCCAAATGGGTGCGGCTAAGAAATGGACGACCCTGGTTAGGTCTGAACATAAACGGCAAACAACTAATTTTTTTTTGTTTCCATCAAATATAAAGTAATTGTCTTCTTAGTCAATAATGGAATGTATGCCTTTTCTTTTGCTTAGCTTGAAAAAGCAATATAATCATTGCACTAAAAATATTATAATATTTTTTCTCTAATTTGGAAAAGATGGTGTATTAGAATTTATAAAATATAAATGAATGTAATTAAATTTGACACATTATATCAATTAATTAAAAATCCTCATAAATGTATTTTTAAAATAATTGTTGTAAAATTTAATGTTTTTAATTATGAAAAATATATTATTGAATTATGTTTAAAAATATTTAATTTTTTTGGTGAAAAAATATTTACATCATTAATGTATTCTAAATCGGGTTTGGAGGCTCAAGTGTTGTTTCATACCACTATTCTTGGTTGATGTCATGAGAGATAAGTTTCTTATATTGTATTTCCTACTTTTTTTTCTTTTTGTTGTTTTCCTTTCTTTTTTATGTATAAAAATTAATCAATGTGAATATGTACTTTCTTGTATTGTTGTCTAAAATGAATAAGATTTTGATCTTTTTCAAACATTAGTTAACATCAATTCGTGCATGTTATATGTTTAGTTTTACAATAGACAATGATACACATAAGTTTGCATGGGGTTAATTTTATTTTGACACAGAGAAAGAAAAAGAGAAATTAGAAAGAGATAGAAAATAGAAAGGTTTAAAATGTTGAAGTGGCATGTGAGTGGAAAGTTTCATATGTGCTAAAAATTATTATATATATTGAGTAAAATATGAGTGAGAAAGATAAATAAATTTAATATCTTAAAATTTTAGATTAAATGTGATATAAAATTTATTTGTGTGGCTCATTTATGACTTGTTGGTAGAGATTCTTTTAATATTTTACCAATAATATCTCATAACAATTGATATCAAGATTAGGTGGTGCCACTAGGTGATCAATCTTAGCAGTGTGGAGGTCATAGTATGATTTGATACCAACTAAAATAAATATTAAGAGATAGTAAAATTGGTGATGAATTTATGTATCAGGGTTCCTTATATTAAAATTTTTTCTAACAGTACACTCACGTATTAGGATCCCTGGTATCAATTTTTTTTTAAAACAATGTTGAGGTCAAGTGATGTGTCCTATTGATTTAAGCTAATAATAATAATAAACTTTCACTTATTTTATGGAGAGGTTATTGTAGTGATAAGTATAAGGGAAGAAGTTTCACATTTAGTAAAAAAATGACCATATTAAATTAAATCATATAAGTAAGAAAAATTCATATATCTCACTTGTGTAATTTATTTGTATTCTATTAACGGAAATTTTTTTGTTGTTTTACTTACCCATATTCTATTATATGAGAAAAGTTTAAAATATCCAAATTCAAAAAGATGAGTTGAAAGTGAATTAAAAAATATCATTATTACAAATTATAGAACAATTTCTCCTTATGGAGTGTCTGTTTCTTGTACCAATGAGGTTTTTTTTTTTTTCATTCAAAAGCTAGTTTGCAATTACTCAACTAAGCACGGTAGATATATACGCTATTCTATCATGTCATGAAAGTGATTTTATATGCTTAAGTATCTTAGTTAATGTAAAAAAGTTAACAAAGATACTTTAACTGGGTTGTTTTATACATTTCTTAATTCTATTAACTTGATTTTTAAAAATTTAAGCAAGGGTTCAAAATAGATTGAATTGTGGTGCTTGTGGACCTTTGACAGCAGCCATTGTGTTCTCTTCTTTTAGAAGCAAATTTTGTATACCCTTACAGTTTTTGACGATTTTTAAAATTAAAAAAAAAAGAAAAAGAAACAGAAGCAATTTATTTTTTTGAAAGGAAGAAGCAAATTTTTAATACTCCACATATTTTAACATATAGGCCTGGATAGTTTTTAAATTATTTTTAAATAAACAAACATCGAATAAATGCACTTTGTTTGACGAAAATGCAAAAAATTATCTGGGACAAAATTAAAGAACTTGTCGCTATGACAACTAACAGATAATTTCATTCTAAATTATTTTTATTATTATTCTTTTTTGTTATAATCAAATTTCAAATGTCGTTCCTTAATTAAATTGTGTAGAATTCGAATATTGATGAATATGAAATAATTCATACTGAGAAGAAAATATTTATTTTATATATATTTAAAATTTTCGATAAAAATTAATCAGTGACAGAAACTAATTCATATTAACACCATAATCAAGAAGAAGAAAAAATGTCAAACGTGTTCTGCCTAACTATAGATTCTTTTCTTGCGCTTTATCCGCAGTCTTTTTCATTTTCATTTTCCATTACGGCTCTATCCGCAACACCTTCAAATTCTGCTGTCTGCTGGATAACTCTGCTTTTTCTAACCTTCTTTAGTCTTGCCGAAACCTTGAAATCTATGTGATCATATTAACATTATTGTTTTATATCGATTTTAAATTTGTTTGTATAGAAAAATATCTTTTAAGAGAGATTAGTCCTTTAAATAAAAGATTAACCCTTTAAATAATCTCAATATGTAAATACTTTAATGGATTAGTCTTTGCTTTCCAGCATACGATTGTCTTGGATCCGAATGTGTTTGATAAAATTTTTGAAAAGTTTATAAGTTTTATATTGATTAAATTATAAATAAAAAAAACTTTAGATAAATCTCAATATTCTTAAGAATTAAAATAAATCTGAGTATCATCGACAAATTAATTCTTAATGATAAGAATGTTCGAAGCCCACGTTCTACGTGCTTCTTTTTATTTTTATTTCTATTGTATTTTTTTGAGAATTTTATAAATTTGATTGAGATCTGTGATTGACAGACTCTATAAATAGGGATGAAGTGCTATCAGTTTTGTATCATCAAATCCACTTCTTTATTCAGAAAGAATACAACATCTATTTATAGTGAGTCGAGAAGAACAAAACTACTTTTAGGTTCATGTATGCGCTACTTCGTGTTCGATTTACAATGAATGAAAGTACGCTCGTAATATTTAATTTTCATTGGTTGATCTAAATATATCATTTAAATTGATTTGCATCGATACCTATTTAATTTACAGGGAATACTCTAAGTTCAACCAGAAAAATATCTAACGGTGGCGTGTGCCCAATTGGATAAGAGTTATCTGAACTCAATTTTAGAGCTTTACACGCCAACATTGGAGAAACTCTTGCCTAATTGGATTTACCAATTTAGTCGGTAAAAGACTAAGCCACAGAATTCCACTATCTTGAAGTCAATAATAATAAATTGTATTGAAAGCTTATTAATTACCGAGTTAAGTTCACCTAAAGTGGCATCCATAATTTTCTCAATTTTGCTCATGATCACTTTAGTCAAAGAATAAAGATGGAAACTAGCACCACTGAAATAGTGCTATTTCTAGGTGGCGCAGCCTCCCTTTAACGTTAAAGTTCATTTTTCATGACTTAGTAATGAAGAATCTAACGGATGAGTAGTGTGTATGTGGCTGTTGGTGATGACTGATGGGTAAAGCACATGCATTTTATTTTATACAATCCAGAATGACTCAATATTTGCTTGAGATTTTGTTATTTTGGCTTTTGGTTTTATTTTTTTTTAACTGACCTAAAAGTTAAGGACTAATTGAATCTTTGACAATATAATTAAAAAATAAGGTAATCTATCAATCATATTACACTATTACACTGATTTTTTATTTTTGGATTGAGTAGACTAAATAGAAGTGAATTCAATTAAATGGGGTATGGCCATATATGGTTGGTCCATAAAGTGTTTCAGGGGAGACACATGAAAATGGGCACTATGATCTAATGTGACCACCTCTTGTCTACATTGATATCCTCCATATAAATGAGGACAAAGCCTGGCAACAGGATCATAACTGTATTCTCCACAAAATTAACACACCCAACAAGAACTAGGGATTCTGAGCATATATATGCATTTATTTATTGTAGGGTATGGGGCAGCTGCTCATGAAAAGAGTAAAGTCACAAACATATATAGAATCCTAGAGTGTAAGTTTGGAGTTTTGAGGGTGGAAACTTGGAATCTAAATAATGCTCTCACCGGACAGTCAGAAGGATACAACAGAACAGAAGCTTGTAAATAAAGACGAGTATAAGGCCTAGAATACCACACCACCAGTGTGTCTCCCAGGAATAAAAACTACCATTTAGAGCGGTGGTTCAAACAGGGCTCTTTAAAGGAGCTACCAAACTTTGTACCATAAAGTGAAGGAACTATTAATCTATCTATCCAAGGGCATCAATTTTTCTTGGGGTAAATCACCTTTTTTGCCCTCAAATTCATAAATATCGTCACATGAATTTCTAAAATTAAGAAAAACGTAAATAAATGTTTGAAATTGTTAGAGCGTGTTTGAGAATTTGTTGGATTAGCACCAAAGGTACATTTTTTAATGGATCCCCCCCTTATTTTTCCGTCCATCCGTTGGGTTAATTTGTCTCCAATCACGTACTACAGCAAAATAAATGGAAAAACAATCATGCATTTAATCGTTTCACCTAAGTTTTTAAACTTAATTGTTTAGATATTTTTTAATAGAAATTAATCATGAGCAAATCGATGAATATTTTATATTCATATCATAATAATTTAAAATTTAATTATTTATTATCATTTTAATTTATGAACTTATGCTAATATTATAAGTTACATGGTATATACTAAAGTGATTCACAAATTACAATTTCAAATACTTCTTTTAATTTTTTTTAATTTGAGACACTAAGATAATAATGTCTATTACTTTTAAGAATGAAATAGGTGATTTAACCATTTTTTTTCCTTTTCACTGGTCACTTAATCTTCAAATTTCAACCATAAAGGCAATGCAAGGCCTAATCTATCAACATTGTATTGGTATTAGCATTAGCATTAGCACGATGTATGATTGAGATATTTACCGATTAGTGAGAAAACTTTTGAGTGTGACATAACACAATTGAGGATTAAGTGGGCTTGTTTGTCCTTAACTTATTGAGAATATATATGTTCAAGCCGACCAATGTAAAGAGACATACATGCACATAAGATGCGACTTATTGACTATGTTTTTGTCAGAGTATTGCCAAAAGATACTTAATAGCTTCCTCTTATAGGTCCTAATGTTGATCTTTGTGTTTAAGGACTAATTTGATCGTGATGTGGACGATGACAAGATAGCAAGCATCATGCCTCACTCCTATTATACCTGATTCATATTAATAAAGTACTCTCAATGGGATAACGTTAAGGATGGAAAATTCTAAATGATAAAAAAGGTGTGAACTTGATTTAAAATTTGGATAATTTTTGTTGGATTTGATTGCTCTGAAGTAACACAGGTGCGTTTTTAAAAAGAAAAAAAGAAAAACAAAGGCATACATTTATATGTCACAATCTTAATAATTGATGAATAACTAACAATTTTAATTTCATTTTTCTATAAAATGTATCCTTTGTTTTATATTTTACCAGAGCTAATTTTTTTATGAAATATTTTATATTCTCTCTGTAAATTAGAATAGTTATCTCGAGTGAAAGTCTTGTTAGAAGTAATTCAACAAAAGGATTTTTTTTAGGAATTTTTCCTTCGGCAAAGAGTGATTTTAAGGATTTTTTTTCTTAACCTTTCTTCTCTTTCAATCTATCCTTTTAATTTTTATTTCTAAATTAAATTTTAAATTTTCTTAAAGAAATTATTAATAGATGAATATAATCATGTATTACAATATAAATTATTATTATAAATTTAAAAAATATTTTATATGTTTAAAAATATTTATTTATTATAAGTTTTAATTATAATTTAATTTATATATTCAAAAATATTTATTTAATATAAATTTTAGTTATATAAAATAAATATTTATCAACGTGTATTGCACGGACTAAAATATTAATCCATGGGTAGACTTAAAATTTCTGTCAAAGAAAGGTAAACTTAAAATACGAGTCTTTGTTAAACAAAATGTGAATCTTTAAAAAGATTTGTAAGCAGAATTTGAAGAGGAACATGGTTTTTTTTAGGAAAAAATAAAAGTCAATTGAGGGCTGCGATCGGTTAAAAGCTTGAAAAGAAATTGTAACATTCGATTGTGTTGTTTTCTTTTTAGATAAATTCGATTTGTATCTTATATCCTCATCGGTTTGACTTTTTTTTATACAATGGGAGTAATGAGTTTTAATGGTATAACCCATTTAATAAGTTACCCAAACTCCACGTCAATGAATTAATTTCACTTTAAATTAGCTCTAAAGTATAACACAAGTAGAAGGAACAGTTAACGCTTCTTAAGTGCTAATAGACAAATTCACTATGCAAATATTGAATAAATAATTAACTTAAAGTTTGATTCCTAATTTTATGTTTCATATATGTGTATAAATTATTCTTTAAATTTATAAAACATATCATATGTTACTATATATATATATGAGGTATTATTTATTTAACTACTAGATAAACCGTCATAATTTTATCTTTATATAAGATATTTCAGGGGTTGAGAAGAGAGGATGTTTATAAATGATTATTGGTCTCAACTCCTAAGGGATGTAGGATTTTGTAGTTATTGGAACAAGCCCACCAATCGAGACTAGTCTAGGTCCTCCTTCTCGTATTTATGTTTCGATCTCAAATCCACATACATCGTCAGAATCTCTTATATCTGAAGTATTATTCGCTTAAGTGTTCGATACAACATCTGATTTTATGCTTATAAAAGGTGTTTCAATAGATTAAGAGAAAAGAGTATTTATAACTTACTCTCGGTTTGGATTCCTAAATAATGTGAAACTTTATAACTAAACAACATCTTTGTTTTTTTGAGATTAAATTAAGATTAAAAAATTTAATAAAATATTAATTCAATAAATTTAGATAATAAAATGGAAAAAAAATTAAGAACTAGATTGTAGAATGAAAAATACTTTGGTGAAGTTTCAAATACTAAGAATAACTTTATACCAAAAACAAATATTAAAGATAATTATCATTAAATGTGTGAATCAACTGATATATGATTATTATTTAATTTAATCTAATATCTTGTATTCAAGAAGGTGCAGCTCCATTAAATACTCCAATGATACATGGTATTTATAAATAAAAAATACTTAGAGTAACTATTTACCCCATGAAAATATAATTCAAGAACTGGGTTCCTCAATTTGACAAGCATCACGTAATTAAAGAAAGGTGGGATGAGGAATCGTCTTCTACCAACCAAAAATAGCTCACAAAGTATGACACCGTCCCACATGGATATGACTCATGATCTATATAGAAGAAGCAGATTTGTTTGCTTAATAGCCTCAAGGGCGGTTTCTCTCGCTCTTCTCTCTTATCCTTTTGTAACTATTTGTGTGTAACAATGATGTAACTAATAGATAAAGAACAGCAAGATTTATGCGTCCAAGTTGGGATTAAAGAAATTTAAATGTTTGGAAATTAAGAGTTAATTAAAAAAAATTGTGATTGAAAATTCCAAATTTGCTCACGCGAGGAAAATGAGTGTATTTTAGGAGAATTATGGTCTACCAAAGAAAAGACCAACAAAGTACATGTAGTTAATAATGGGAGAAAGAAATTTTTGAAAGAAAAGGCATATTGTATCTTTCGGCACAACTCAGCAGGCACACCTCTTTTGCAGACGTTGTCTGGCTACCAAACACTTTCCAAGCTAATGCTACCAAACCCTTTTCTTACCTATTCGTATTGCATGGGGCATGTCATTTCATTGAGGAAAATACTTTACGTATATCTAAATTTCATTACTAAAAACTAAACTATTCAAGGTATTTTTGCTTTTTCAATTTTTATTCTTATCTGTGTGAATCAAGACAAATACAAGTTAGCAAGAAATTTATAATAATTTATACATTATTATCAACCAATTAAGTTAGGCCAGCTTGGTGTATTTTTGCTTTTACATGTATATACCCAATCATGGCCCTAATTTTCAAATTGATACTATAGAAAGCCAATTAAATTTTTTTTAAGAGAAAAACCAATTAATTAATATAAGTTATTGCAAAAAGGAGATTGTGAAAGACTTCAAATAGTTTTCATGTCACTTACCTCTCGATTATTTTTCCTTGTTCAAGTAGCTAGTTTTCCTTCGCAAATGCGTATTATTTCCATTAAAATAGCTTTAAAAACTATTCCATGCTTTTTATATTCGTAATTATTGATTATTTAAAATTTTAGATACAAAAATATTTTAATTGTCCAACAAATAATATTTTAAAATATTTCATACTCGTATTGGAATTTTAGTATGTGTTTGGTAATATTTAAATTTATATCAATAACAGTTCTTTTTTGCTGACTACAGTTTTTTTTTTATAAAAGTTTTTCACTACTAGAAAAAACATCTTTCACGACGGTTATTTGACACATTCAACAACAATTTTAAATCGTCTTTGAAGTTAATGTCGTGAAAAATTAATTTCAGGATGATTCCTTAACTGTCTTAAAAAATCATCATTTAAATTTAAAGACGATTTTCACGAGAAAATCGTCTTAGAACCATAACTTTCTAAGACAATTTTTCTGTAAAAATCATCTTAGAATGAAGCTTTTTTAAAACGGTTTTGTTGTAAAAATTATCTTAAAAAGTCTCCCTTTTAAGATGATTTTTAGTATAAAACTGATGTTATTTATTTTTATGATTTTATGGGTCCTAAACAAAATGAAGCCCCTAAATAAATATAAAGCAAATTGTATTTGCAGCTATGTATATTGTTGTTAAACTTAAGTATGAAAATAAAACTAAGATAAATTCTATACAAATGTTAAAAAATTATGAACCGGATGAATCTATTTAGAAATTTTGGATGAAGGCATTTATATGCCAACCCATTCAATTTAATTTGACATTTAAACAAAAGCTTTGTATTTCTTTTATTTGTTTTATCCTTGTTATGTTGCAATACAACATGAACAAAATATCATCAATCAAGTATATTCATGCCAAGAAAACTTAAAACAATTATACTTAACAAGAGTGTAAATAATGCTACCAATTGGACTTGAAAAGCCAATCCAACATGTTTGACTGCCAAGTTTTGTTACCCCCTGGAGCCCCTTCACTATAACAACATTTTTTTTCACATCTACTTTTATTTAAACTTTTTCCCTTTCCATTTTTTTTCTTGGATCAAGCCAGTTGTAGAATCAGTTTCATGTAAAGTCTACCAAGAATAAGATGAAATGGATCCCAATCTCCAACAAGAGTCCCCAGCCAACATGATGATAGGATTTTGGGAAAATCACTAGAATGACGCTCATTGAAAATTACTCAGTTTATGAATAATTAATCAATTAATAGGTTAAAGATGTTCATGAAAGTAGTTAATTAGTAACCTATCAATGATTTAAATAATCAGATTGAAAAGATTTTAAATCACAGAAACACTACGGGTAATGAGGGGTTTAAAAGTAAATTTTTGTTGAAGGTTATTAAAAAATCTAACCCGACACTTACTGATGTGAAGTATAGTCGTGTTCTCACATAGTGTTTAGGTGTCTTTACATTTACATACCTGGAGTTGGACCATAAAAAAGTATTAGAATGTAAGTGACAATGTACAATCAATTGACTTTGATAAACTATATGTCCTATTACACTTTTGCAACATTAATTGACTTAGCTAACAAACTGGCTATATATACTTAGACAATGTTATGGTTATGAATCATATGAGTGCATTATGAAGAAAATAGACAAATTCCCAAGGTTAAGACTACATGAAAGTGTTGAAGGAGAGATTGTCAATATATTGAAACAAGAAATTTGGCATAAAAGAACAACTAAAAGAGGCTAGTTGCAAACCAAACCCATTATGCAAGATAACAAGTTCTACTGGCCATGTTTCTATGTTTCTATGCTTATGCAAGATAACAAAATATTTTGTTATGACAAATTTTGAATCAAAGTGAGGGAAACAAATTTAAATAATTGGTTATTTAATTTATATTGAAAATTATTTATAAATAATTTTTAGCATAATTCTTATTTACAATTTATAATATTTCTAATCTTATCTATCAACATATTTACCAATTTTATCCCTAAAACATAAAATTTTACATAATATATATTTATATAAATTACACCAAGCTCTTTTCTTAGTAATTTATAATTATATAAAAGTGTTTTATGCCATCTAAAGACATATTATCTTAGTTTCACAACAAAATAAATATCATGCATCTCAAAATTATTTTCAGATAATATTTTTAAATTATTTAATTTTTAAAATCAACTAAAAATATTATTGATTTTTTTCAAATTTCATTCTGACACACCTTTATCACGTAACAGTAGTTTTTACACAATGTGAATTCTGAACTTTATCACGTAACAGTAGTTTTTACACAATGTGAATTGTGAACTAAACATGTTACTTTAAAATCTCTCTTCAATTAAGATGTTTGCATATTGATTTAATCATAATGCATTTATTCTTATGCTATAAATTAGAATACCCAATTTATACTAATAAAAGTATATACAATTTACAAATTGAAGTTTTTACTTTTATTATTTTTTAATTAGACATTTTTAATATTTTCTTTATTCTCTTTTTAGATTTTCATTTTCACATTATTTCAACAACTTTCACTCATCTAAAATTATCCTTTTTTATTTTGTATGTATTTTTTGGTATATAGACCACATGTATCTTTCGTTAGAGATAATCTTATTTGAGATAAATAGGGTTGTTATCTCCGATAAATTTCTCCCTTCGAATATTTAATGCAAATATAAAGATTAATTATTTCAAAAGCTTGTCTCATTTTCAGTCCCACGTAACACATAATTTAAAATCCACGTGTACATTTTCATGTTTCTCATATTACCCCAGATAAGACAGACATGTTAACTGCGTTCTGCTTTAGAAAAACCATCGTAAAGCTTCCTAGATGTCATTAATGGGGTTCTCTACACAAGCTAGTACCCAAAATCTCAAAGCTTTGATGTTTCCTAAATTCCCCAATTCCAATTCCAAAACCAAAGACCTTGCTTTGAGACACCTACATTGCTTTTGTCTTTATCAGCTCTATCATTGCTAACAAAACACTCTTCTACTAGTAAAGGTGATGATGTGGACATTATCCATCAACATTGTTGTGCATGACTCATTTTCTATGGGTGGACAAATGTTGGACTGGAGCAAAGTGCAACGAAGCATAAGTGAAGACGAGTGGAGCGACAATATTTGCCTTTGGGCCTAGCCCACTTGTTCACCTGTTGTTTGGTTACAACGTGGGGTGGGATGCGCGAGGCTTTCCCCCTATTTTTTTTTACGAGGGTAATATTATAAATCTATACTATTTTTATTTTATTTTATAGGTATTGATGTAACCCTATTTGTCAAATATTATAAATAGTTGTTATGCTCCCAAGGACATGGGAGCAATTGTCGAATCTTGTTAAATTTTGTGTTTGTGTGTGTGTAATTACTGTTTTAGAATTCTGATTGTTATTGCTAACAAATGTGCCTGTGAGGTCCTATCGGGTTCAATGTGTCTGAAGGAAAGTATTTAGACATCGACTATGAACATGTTGCTTTTTTCATGTCGTAAGAGCACATTATGGATGGTTTGCGAGTGAATAAGATAGATCTCCATCGATGCGTTGCTAGGATATGTGAGCATTGTAATCACACCCTATAGTTCATACACCTACAAAAGAATGTTTGATTTGCGCCCTTATGAAATGTGTCTGTGAGAAACAACAAAAGGAAGGGCTCAAAAATCCATAAGACAATTGAGGTGGTTGATGCCATCAGGTACGAGTGAGTGGGTTTAATGAAGGTTGGAGGGAAGGGGTGTTAATGATGTCGGGGAAACTTAATGATGGTCTTCCAAAAAATAAAAATGATGCTAATAGGTATGCCACGGGTAATATGAGAAGCATAAAAAAGCAAATATGGATTTTTAAATGATGTGTTGATGTTTTATTCATGGGGACAAGGTCCTTGAACAAGTGATCTCCATCTATAATGCAATTGCTTACTCACGAGTTAAACTTGAGACCTTTAATTAAACTAAAATAACTCCATATCAATTGATCCATGTGTTCTTAATTGTCAATCTCTTTCAATCTACCTTTTTTTTATCATTATCGGTAAATTCTTTTAATAATAATTGTCGATAACTAAGAATAAATTTATATCATAATTTAGATTACTTATTATAAATCTAAAATGTATTATATATATATATATATATATATATATATATATTTAAATATACTTATTTAATATAAATTTTAATTTACTGTTATATTATTGATCAAAATTCTTAACTTGGAGAATGAAGCTCCCACTCTTGCCATTAGTGATTATTAACACACTATTTCTTCTCTCTTTGAAAGATGCATTTCATACAGTATCAAAATAGTCTATTTTTATCTTTGTCAATATACTTGATTTTCTCAATACTTTTCTATTTCTATTTCAATTAATATTATATTACAATTAAATTATTTGTTATAAATATAAAATATAACTTATATATACTATTGTACCTATATGAGGGTATTAAGGTAACTTCTTCTTACCCCAATACGATGATTGCTCACCCACTTCGTCATGAGCTCCTCGTCTTCTATGGCAGAGGTGACTATTTGAAGATATTCTAACGCCCAAGTTAGAACTCTCTCAATATAATAAATGAGAGTAATAAATGTTAGGGAATAGTATGTGCTACCTCAAAAGGCTCATCCTTTATATGCATATTTTAATGGGCCTTGATCCATGGCCTTACCTATGATGGCTAATAATCATGCTAATCTTCCATTATTATTATTTACTAATAATGTTTACTTGGTGATTTGCGTAATCTTTGCTTAATCCTCATAACAATCTCTTTGTAAAGGGTTAGGTCCTACTGGCAACGATGGGGGTTCGGCTTAGATCGACGAGGTGTTTGGGCTTTGGCCAAACAAGATTTCCTCCTTCCTTTTCGCTCTAGCCCCCCCTAGGCATGGACTGAGCGAGAAATCCTGCTAGGACTGACAGAGTTGTTAGCCTTACTTGACCCCTATAGGTACACCTATGAATTTAATTATAATTATATACAAAAAAATATTTATTTTGTTTAATGCAAAAGCTAAAATATTAATTATATAAAAATAATTTTTTTTCAATTCACACACTGAAATATTAGTTGCAAATAAATCAATAAATTTTAAAAATTATAAGAGACTCTGGATGTTTCCCAACTCACTGAATCTAAAACTAATTTCTTAGCAATGTGAGATTGTTGCTGACCTAAAAAAATCTTGCACATGGTGGAAATCAAATACTAATTTTTTCGTTAGGCTGATTGTTCCTCACAGGTGAATGCAACAAAATCTTACACCCAGAGACAGAGGAGCCCGAGTCCCCCACACCCCCCCCCCCCCAAACACCTAATCCCTTGGAACTTTTTGTGTACATACATATATATTTTTGAATCAATTAGTATAAAATTAAGTTTGTATGTTATTATTATAATAATGATTAAGATTAATTAGTGCAAAATTGTGTAAAATGAGTTATATTTGTTGTTTTATTACAATATTTTAAGTGATAAGTAGTGTAAAATTGTGTAAAATTAATTGCGTGTTTGTTGTTATAATAATTTAATATGAAAATTAATTTCAATTTTATGTGTAAAAATAATATTTTTTTTCAAAATTATTATTTATTAAAAGATAGACATTTAAACAATTATAAATAATTTGTTTTCAAGCTTCCTTTTATAAGATTTCTCGATCCGTGACCCCTTATACCATTACACCATTGCGTCAATTCTTTAGGGTCTTTGATAATTGCGAAATCCGAGTTAATTTGATAGTCAATTTTGACTAATAATGATTACAATTTCTTCACTTTACTTATTGTTTTTAATGAAATAATGAAGAAATTAACATATTTGCAAATTTTTATTAACAGAAGTAGAAAGAAGAAGAATTCAAGTGCTTTGAAGGGAAATTGATGCAAAAATTGGAAGAATTAGACATCTTGCTTAACACATAATCTAGGCTTAGTGTGTGTCCGTGTTTAGTGGGCAACCTCAGGCTAAGCGCGAAAAAAGCCCACAACGAAGTCCAAAGGCACGCATGAGAGCCCGCACTAAGCGTGAAGTCAACATGAAAAGCAAACTACCCGGAGTCGAAGCCTATATAAGGAGGATGAAACATAAGAGATAGACACACCGAGTCTCAGAGCTCTCTAGTGAAGAAATCCAAAGTTCGAGCCTCTCCCTTATGGGAAACCTTCCTTCTTTAGTCATTTCCCCCTTTCTTGCTTTTAGTCATCCAACCTTTTCTTCCATTAGCCTCTGAAGTGCAAAGTCTCTCATGACTATGAGAGACTAAACCCCCTCTATTGGGAGCCTAGCAGCCAAATACCCTTGTAATGTAACTGCTCTTTTTATCTATTAAATGTCATTTTAGTTTTTATTGTCTCTTTTCTACTCTTCATCTTTATTGTATAGTCTGGCCATCCATGCATTAGTTTTTAGGGGTTATACATTGGGAAATTGTAATTTTTAAAGAATTGGAAAATGACATTTAAACAATTCATTGTTAGGGATAAAGTGACTTTGTTTTGCCTTTGCATACATCTTCATGTTTAATGCGATTTACTATTCAATCTTTGCAGAGAGATTTGGGAGAGAGAATAGATAAATTAGATTCTTCATCGTGAGAGATCAAGATTGAGTGTCTTAATAGATGTGAGTGAAAATTAGGAAAGTAGGTAACAGAGAAAAACATTAATATTACATTAAGGGTAATTAGACATGTTAGACCTCAACATATTTAAATTCTGACGTTATCTTTTGCATTAATCTTGTTTATTTTACCCTTGTCTATTTAAATTCAAATTATTTCTTTCTTTCCATCTCTATTACAATTCTTTTGCTTGCAAATTGGATATAAATCAATTCAATTACAAACAAAGTTTATGTGAACTCGACACTTGAACTTCCATTTTAAACTTTACTATTTATGACAAATTAGTACACTTGCCAACAAGTTAAGAGTCTTGGAGTTAATCTAAGCATGTTAATAGAAGTGATGATTTTTTTATTTTTAAAATTACCAATATATATATATATATATATATATATATATTGTAATACGTACTAGCTATTCGATTTTCCAATATATTATCACAAATAATCACAGACAAAGATTAGTGGGAGATTAGAATTACAAGTTGATTTTGTATTTTACGTAAGTTGCCAAATAAATTTAAACACAATACATATTTTGGGTTTCTTGTGATTATTTAATTAACAAGTTCTCTAAAGAGGCCAAATTTATTAATTATTAAGTAATTAAATTCTAGTTTGGACTTTCACGAGTAGCTTAATGCGAAATAAATGTGCTAATTTTCCAATTTCAACAGCGATCAATAGATCAGGACCTAGCGGAATAGTAGCTAATATGCCGCCCAGAAATAATGGAGATATTTGCATTTCTTACTTTGCTCAAAGTCTTCCTTTACTACACATGTATAAGAATATCTACCAACTTACTCAATATAGATTCCTTGATCCTAAATTCCCAATCCCTTTTCATTTTATTTTCTTATAAAAATAAGGTATCGTCACTCTTGAAAATCATGAGACTAATTTATGAAAAAATAGAGTTCCAAAAAGTTCTCTTCTTAGGTTTACCCTTAATAGACAATCTTAGGTATTTAAAGGGAAATTGTTCCATCTTATAATTCAGAGTTTTTGCGAGTCTTGTCCAACCACATCTCATTCACGTTAATGCCCACCAAAACACTTATGAAAAATTATTTTCAAACTTGAGAGCATCTTAAAAACTTGAAAGCCAGCTTAATCATGACTTGAAATATGTGGGGGCAAAACTTAGTCAATCTAATATTTTAACACAATATATATCTATAGTTATAAAATTGACCTGTGGTTAGGAGAAAAAAAAGTCATGAATTTGAATCATTCTTATTAACACAAATTAACAACTAATGTTGATATTTAAAATAAAAAAAATTGTATAGTTAAATTGTAAACTAAATGAAGATTGATGATCCTCCAATCAAGAACTAGTGGAAGTATGATCCCAAAATGTATAATGTGAGAAACTTAATTTAATCCCAAAAACTAGTTTAAGGAATAAGGGTTATCTCTAACTTATATATTCTAATGGAAGATTACTTTTAATCGATATGAGACTTAGATTATTTTTGGACACTTTCCAAATTGACATTCTTGACTGGACTATGAGCACGAAGATGGGTAGCCTCCCATTCTACCTCCTGTTAGGGCTCAAACAATAACACGTTGGATCCAAACTTTGGTCCTTTTCAAACGTACACAACACACTTTCTAAGTAAATTCTATTTTATTTAACAAATTAAAAAATATTTAGTAATATCATTTTAAAAATTAAATTAACTATTTATGATGTGATGTGGCATTATGATTTTTACGCGTGTGAGTAAATTATCCACATGGTTACTCCCAATTCGTCACCTCAACAGATAATTCATCACTTAACAGAAGTCTCAAACCACATGGACATAAAATGAAATATAAACATAATTTAAGAACTAAGACCTGTCAGCATTTACATAAAAGACTACAAACAAAAACCTTGAATAGTTGAAAGATTAAAAACGTATTTTACTTTTTAAATAATTACTCAATAATTAAAACAAAATATCTTATTTTGGTTATATTTATGACATTTAATTTAATAATTATTATTTAAATAATAGTCATCCAAATAAATAAATGTATAGTGCTAGTTTTTTTTTGTTACAACGAACAACCAATGTATAGTGCTAGTTTGACATCACACTCAGTGCTTTGTTAAATATTTAGAATATTTTTTTTAGTGATCATTATTGGATAAACTTAACTTAGTCCGTTAATAATATCTTTTTCTTATTATACAGTAATAAATTGTTCACAACACATCATTATTATTGCTAGTTTAAAATATATAATTATTATTGTAGATAATTATTATCGTTAGTTTAACCATAGATAATTTTATTGTTTCTCAGTTTTAATTATTGTAATTATCATTCGATTGTAATCTACATCTATACATGGAGTATAATCCTTCATTGAATAAATTAGATTCATTCTTCCTCTCTATACTACTATATGGTATCATAATTATTATATGGTATCATAAGTTTTAGCTTAACGATCCTATAAATCATGTCTTCCTCACCTAGATCCATCCAAGTTAATGACTCTCAATCAATTAATCAGTTGTTCTAAATAATCATTCCCCCTTTGCCAAACTAAATGACACAAATTATCCTGCATGGAAAGCCAACTCAATGCCCTCCCAGTCGACTTTGACCTAATTGGCTACGCTACGTTCCATTATAAGAGTAATTTTATCCAATTCAAATATGATGACTTCAAGTGAAAAATATTTGTTCTCTAGACAATTATTTATTTAGGATTTTCACGTTAATATCAATTAAGTGATGACTTTTAAGTTGCGGTTTATTTACTATAAGAAAGAAAGGTTATGAGTTATAGCATTTTATGGAGTTGCAACAATTCTTTTCTTATAAATAAAATAGAGGTAATATATAGTAGAGAGTATCCTTTTATTTCTCTAAAAACATAATAATAGAGAATATAAAAAAATGGAAAGAATCTTTTTCCAAAGATTATGCTTTATTTTTGTTAATCAAACATTATCATCCTCTATAATCCACAGCCTATAATCTATAATCTTCTATAATAAAGGCAATATCCTATTTCGATTTTTATACTTATTTTACTCTTTAACTGTACATTATACTTTCTTATTTTATTTTTATTTTCTGTTCAATTCTCATATTCTTTCTTCTTCTTTAACTTCCGAATTATCTTAATTGATTGTTGTTGTTAAGAAAGTGATTCCAATTTTCGATTTAATGTTTCACTTTTATCCAATGTCCACATATATGTATTTTTACATTATACAAAAATAATAATGCAATCAGGTACCTGTCTTTTCACTAGTTTAAAATAACAAAATTTTATATTGTTTCAAATTAGATTGACATATGGTATATAAAAGCACTATAAAAATCATAGCCACTAATTTAAAAAAAACCCTTTGTTTTATATTTTCCGTCTTGCTATTATTGTAAATATAAAAAGTGATAAAAAGAGTTCAACCTGTGGTCTACATACTGATGCTGACCAATGAACAGTTAACAATGCTTTTGCGGGCGGATCAAAACAAGCAAAGTTTAAAAAACAGAGAAAAAAACAAACCAATTAATTAATTAAGGATAATACAATTGAAGATAATGGTATTATACTAATTAAACCCCAGCTAATGCAATAGGCAGGCTGACATAGGACCAATAGGAAGCCACAGACAAATAAAAAACTCAATCAGACTGTTCTATTTTAGGCTTTAGTAACATCTGAAAAGGAATCATCACATATTATTTTATTTTTTATTTTTATGACATGCATTTTTCCCTAAAAGTTAAAGAATTATTTTTTAAGATATATATTTTTAATATATATCTTTTTATTTTACATAAACTTACGAAAATCAATATGTTTCTTTTAATATAAATAAAATTTAACATCAAATTCTTAATATGCTTTTAAAAAAAATAAAATTATCTAACAATTATACCACATTATATTTATTTTGCAGGATATAATAAGCACAAGTCCCAAAAAAAACAAAGAAAGGAGTAATAAGATGCAAATGATACTATTTTTTTTAATACATGAGAATTGAAGATAATATCATAAAATTTATAATAATTCATGCAATCAGATTTAATCAAGTAAGTTAAACATCTTAAATATCACACTATATTTATTATTTATGTATATAAATTGATATGATTATTTTTACTTAATCAATAATGTTGACTTTAAGTGTTCAATATTTTTGTAAAAAAAAAGCTTCAATATGATCCCTAAAAAAGTTTTTCAATAGGTAGTTATATTAAAAATTAAAAATAAAATAGTCAAAAGGAGATCTTTATCGTCTCATAGCAATCTTACCAAGTTTGAGCAAAAGTATTTATGATAATTTATGAAAACAAGATCACTTGGGAAGAAATTTAAAGTAATTTTTTTGGCTATAAATATTAATTTTATTGTATTTTAAAATATATTAAAAGGACGATCAAATCAACATTTTTAATGAAATTTTAACATTTAATATATTTTTGATTTTCTAAAAAATATTAATTTCAATAAATAAATAGTTAATATGCTCAAGTTAAAATTGAATCGATATGATATTACTTGAATTAAATCTTTTGATAGAAATAATTTTTGATTAAAAATATTATTTTTTTCTGATAAACATGGGGATAAAGATAAAAAGAAATATAATTTTAATAAAAAAATTATTTTGAATTTCTTATCAAGTGTTCTTATTAAGGGCATCCGTTACCCAGACTTTAAAAATAATATTAATATTTGTTAATTAATTGTTATTAAAAAAATAGGAGCAAGAGCATTGCGTGCTCTTTTTGAAAAACCAACCAATGAAAACTACATTTATTATATGATTAAAAAATTAATAAAATAATAATAATAAGGTGGTGAAGGAAGAGAGGACGAAGGGAAAAAAGAAAAGAAAAGAAAGCAGTGAAGGAGAGAAAGATGGGTAAGAAGGAAGTGGCGTTGTTGTTGTTTGAGATGCGAGCCTATTCCGGTAGAAAGGGAACCTTCTCTGTACTTCTTCTCTTTCTCCTCTTGATTCTAATTCTTCCCATCATTTAAAGTTTCTTCCTTCGTTCACACTTTCTCTTCTCTTCTCTTCTTCTTCTTTGTTCAAAGACTTCACCTTTTTGTTCTAAACAGAGAGAAAAACTCGTTTTCTATTAAGGGTCTTGTTTATTTTTTCGTGGTAATGCTCGAATCGGTTCCTCACTGCATTCTGGGTGATTTAGGGATCGGTTAGTTTTTGTGGGGGTCTCATTAGCATTTCAAAGTTTCGTGCTTTTTTGTTGCTGGGTGTTGTGGAGAGCGAGAGAAAGAGAGAGAGAGGTTCTCGTTCTTGGTTCGTGATATTTGAAACATTGTTGTTGTTCAGTGGTTATTTTGGATTTTTTTTCTATTTTCGGTGTAAATATTGTTTGATTGGTGAAATCTTAGATTCTCGTCGTTATAGTTGTCGCCTCCTCCTCCTTTGATATTATTTGATTCCCTGGAGGATTTGCAAAATTAAAAGAGGAAAAAAAAGGAAACTATTTTTAATTTGATTTTTTTTGTTAAAAAAAAAAACAATCACAGTCACCCCCTCTAATTTTATCGTGGGTTTTTTTTACCAATACTCTTCACTTGATTTGTTATTTTTAGACAATTTTAGTGATCAGTATTCTGGTGCCGAAGCATATATAGGATTTTACTTTTGCTTTTTTTGATTTTGTGAAAGAAAACCCCTATACCGAAAAAGGGGTAAGTAGAGTTTTTTTTTGTTTTTGTTTTGAGGCAGTGACTGAGTTCTTTGTTGGATCATTAAATCTTATATGGGAATACCTGATAGTTCACTATTAGATCTAATAGAAAAGGTAAGGTCTTGGGTTTCTTGGGGAGGAAGTGATTTGTGTTATTTGTCTGAGAAATTTGATATGCTCCATCATAGTGGCTGCAAAATGTGTTGTGAGTGCAATAGAAATCTTGGTGAAATGAATCAGCAGCAGAATTACAATTGCAAAAGCTGTGGCCGTTGGTTGTGTGGGAAATGCATCCGGGGTTGTGACCTGTCGAATCGTGAATCTGATAACACTGGAATTAAGGAAACCATTCGTTCAAGCAAGTTCTGTTCAGATGCCAATAGTAGGAGGATGTGTTTTGAGGGTCAGAAGAAGTGCAGTGAGAAAGTGCACCCTTCTGTCTCTCCACAAGAGAGTCCAAGACAAAGTCCTGAGCCACCTTCTCCATGCTTTAGTGTTGAGAGTGATAGACTCGGTTCTCCTCTCAATGCTGAACTGAATCAGGGAACTCACTTCGATAGCTGTTTCCACGATCTGGATTATGGATGTTATCCTTGTTCTGTGGTCAACAAGCGTGTGAACTCATCTTGTACTCACCCTTCTTCGGTATCTACTCATCCACCTACCTTCAGGTAATCATATTTTCATCATCATTACGGGAAGTTATATGTTTTTGGTTTGTATTTTTTGGAATTTCATTAGAAAGTTGTTGCGTATCTGATATCTTAACATAATGGTGTTCCATGTTCTATTACTATTACAATTGAAAGGGTAAATTTTCATTGTTATTTTAATTGATGATGAATATATGTTCTCACATATATGTTTTCTTATCCTTGAATTTCGAGAACAAAATGATCCTTTATAATTGTTTGAAAACTAAAAGTTACTTGCATAATTCAAGTAGTCCCTCTTCCTCAAAACTCCTTTGTAGTTGATATGTGTTGTGTATAAATGTAGGAGTGATGAAGAGGGGATGGAGGAATCTAGGAAGCTCCTTCTCAGCCCATCGTCACGTACATATTGTGATACTTATTCAGATATAGATTCAAGTAGCGTTAGTGCTAGACATGACACTTACAACTATAATTCTGTGGGGTCGAGTCCTTCAGATAGCCCTTCTAGGATTGGTTTTACTTCTAGTAGGGCTGGGCTTCCTGAACAGAAGGGGCAGGAGAAAGGCCACATCCCTCAGAATGATGGTCCCTTGGGTCAACAAAGTATGGCTGTTTTAAGAAAGCCTGAACAAGGGACTGAGGATGCATATACTACTGCTTATTTTTCTGACGACTTGTCTATTTTCCGGAACCAGAATGAGAATTCGCAGAGGCCATTGGATTTTGAAAACAGTGGTCATATTTGGTTCCCCCCACCGCCTGATGATGAGAACGATGATGCAGAAGGTAATTTCTTTGCATATGATGACGAGGATGATGATATTGGTGACTCAGGTGCCTTGTTCTCATCCAGTTGCAGTCTATCTAATATGTTTCCTGGAAAGGAGAAACATAATGACGAAAACAAGGAACCTTTAAAATCAGTCATCCAAGGGCATTTTAGAGCTCTTGTTTCACAGCTTTTACAGGGAGAGGGAATTAAAGTTGGTAAGGAAAATGATTCTGAGGACTGGCTTGACATAGTTGCAACAGTAGCGTGGCAGGCTGCTAACTTTGTGAGACCAGATACCAGCAAAGGTGGCAGTATGGATCCAGGTGATTATGTGAAGGTCAAATGTGTGGCATCTGGAAGCCCAAGTGAGAGGTAACATATCTTCCGAAATTTGCCTATATACCTTGTAAATCCCTGCCTTGTTCCTAGGCACTTCTATGTGATTCACCATTAAATTATGATTTTTGGTTTTGTAGCACCCTTGTCAAAGGAGTAGTTTGCACAAAAAATATTAAGCACAAGCGCATGACCTCTCAATACAGAAAGCCTAGACTACTCCTTTTAGGTGGAGCTCTGGAATATCAGAAAGTTCCAAATCAATTGGCTTCTTTTGATACATTGTTACAGCAGGTGCCTTCATGACTCACATAGGATTATGTGTCTTTCCGTTTCAGTTTTTTTTTTCTTTCTTCGAAAGAAATTCTCATTTGTAAATGCTGGCAGGAAAATGATCATCTGAAGATGATTATTTCGAAAATTGAGGCTCTTCGACCAAATGTTTTGCTGGTAGAAAAAAGTGTAGCTTCATGTGCGCAGGAATATTTGCTGGCAAAGGAAATCTCCTTGGTGTTGAATGTTAAAAGGCCTTTGCTGGAGCGTATAGCTCGGTGCACTGGCGCTCTTGTCACTCCATCAGTGGATTGTTTATCTAAAGCACGATTGGGGCACTGTGAGTTGTTCCGGTTAGACAGAATGATGGAAGATCATGAGACTACTCATCAGTTGAACAAAAAGCCAACCAAAACATTAATGTTTTTTGAAGGTTGTCCACGGCGGTTGGGTTGCACGGTATTCCTTTTTCTTTTTATTTTCTTCCATGTTTTTTTACATGTTTCTTTTTGTGTAAGGTATGGATATGGATGTGCAATGGTGCCTGTTTCTGATTTTGATTCTCATTATAGGTCTTGCTGAAGGGCACATGCCGTGAAGAACTAAAGAAAATTAAACATGTTGTGCAATATGCAGTTTTTGCAGCCTATCACTTATCTCTTGAGACTTCATTCCTTGCCGATGAGGGTGCTACCCTACCTAAAATGATAGTAAAAAACTCTACTGACATGCCAGAGAGTGCAACTGCTGACACTGATATTTCTATGATACCTAACTCCTTTTCTACAACCATGTGCCAATCAGAGGTTGACGATGCTTCTAGAGTGAAAGACTTTGCTGGCCTTGATTTAAAGCTTGAAAATTTGGGATCAGTGCCAGAGCATCTTGATGACCTTAGTTGTCATTCATATACAGGCACCATGGCAGGTTATAGAGCCGAGAGTGTACTCTCTGATTCATTCTATAATAATTTAACTTCTAATTTGACTGTAGAATCAGATTATTTACATCAGTGCAATGAATCAGACGGAGAGACTATATTTAGTACAAGAGACCTTTTGCAATCAGAATTGCAACAAGCCATGGTTCAAGACGAGAGGGAGTGTGGTGAAGTTGCTGACTCAAAAGACAAGCCTAATGAGGATGAGCTTTCTGGTGAATTCTTTTCTGCCACTGATGGTCATCAGAGCATATTGGTGTACTTTTCCAGTCATTGTGTATCAAAAGGAACTGTATGTGAACGTACTAGGTTGCTGCGCTTTAAATTTTATGGATCTTTTGATAAGCCTCTTGGGAGATATCTTCGTGATGATCTGTTTGATCAGGTAAGTTGTGTTTATTTTTGTGTTTTCTGGTACTAGTTATTTCTGAAGTGAAAGGACATGAATTGCTTTTTCCAGGCATGTTGCTGCCAGTCTTGTAAAGAGCCAGCAGAGGCTCACGTCCTATGTTTTACTCACCAGCAAGGAAATCTTACAATCAATGTTCGGTGCCTTCCCTCTGTGAAGTTACCAGGGGAAAGAGATGGCAAGATTTGGATGTGGCACCGGTGTCTGAGGTGTCCATTTGAGGATGGAGTTCCACCAGCAACTCAGAGAGTTGTTATGTCGAATGCTGCTTGGGGATTATCTTTTGGAAAGTTCTTGGAACTTAGCTTTTCAAACCATGCAACTGCAAATCGAGTTGCAACCTGTGGACATTCTTTGCAGAGGGATTGCCTCCGTTTCTATGGGTAAATCATCCAGACAAGGAATCACCAATCAATTTTTTGTTATGTAATTTGTGTTGGTTATCAATACTTGAAAGGTAACAAACAACCTTATGTGTAACAGGTTTGGGAGCATGGTTGCTTTCTTCCGGTATTCCCCTATTGATATTCTTTCTGTCCATCTACCTCCATCTGTGTTGGAATTTGGCCACATCCAAGAGGAGTGGATTATAAAGGAGGCAGGAGAGGTGATATAAAAAAGCTACAATATTTTCTTTGCTATTTTAAATGTAGTTCTGAACAATATATATATATATATATATACATACATATATGTATGTATGTATGTATGTATATTCTAGAGTAATTGTAAATTTTAGTTTATCTGCTCCTTGGTATAAAAAATTAACTTCACTTTCCTTATTCTTTTGTGCAGCTTTTTATTAAAGTGGAAACCTTGTATGTGGAGATATCTAACGTGCTTGAACGGCTGGAAACAAAGATTGTGTCTCCTGGTATTGGAAATGAGTCGGCGGATACATGTGACATTCAAAACTACATACTGGATCTGAAAGATATGCTTCAAAGAGAAAGAACTGATTATCATGTAAGCAAGCTAGTGTATATATGCTGTCTATGTAATGTATCATTGTTGCCTTATGGTACTTGGTTTTGTAGAACCTTGTCAGGTTCAAGTGTTTTTATGTGTGCTTTACTGATGAATATACTTTAATACTTGTATCTAATTTCCTGTCCCCCCTCCTTTTCTTATGCATGTGTATGTAGTGTTTGCTACAGTCAGGCTCAGTGGCCACACAACCAGGGATGATGACATTAGACATTCTGGAACTAAATCGGTTGAGGCGTTCTCTTCTTATTGGTTCACATGTTTGGGATCACCGACTATTCTCATTGGACTCTCTCATTAAAAGAAGTTTTAGCTCCAAGGTTAAACAAGAAAATGAATTATGTGCAGATGTTAAAGAGTTAAGAGTTGACTCACTTCACAAGGAGCAGAATTTTGATTGTGGACTTGAGCAAAATAATACTCGCCTTTCAAAATTGCATGAATCTCATGAGAGTCATATGCTTGCAGAGCCAGATGACACACTTGAACCTTGTGCTTCGGGATCATTTACATGTTATCTTGAGGGAGAGAAAGTACATTCAGATGGTGAACTTAACAGAACATTATCCGAGTGTTTCCCATCAAATGAGTCCAATCTTTCTGAGAGAATAGATTCTGCATGGACTGGAACTGATCAACCTCAAGCTAATGCCGTCCCAGCTGGAAGTATTCAGCGGCCGAATCAACATGATAGTCCTCCTTTTAGAAGGGTGTCACAACCAGTGAGAGTTCATTCTTTTGATTCAGCAGTAAGAGTTCAGGAAAGAATCAGAAAAATCTTGCCCTCATCTTTACATTTATCGACACTTAGATCTTTTCATGCTTCTGGAGATTACGGGAATATGGTTAGAGACCCCCTCTCTAACATATTGCGGTCTTACTTTCAAATGTTGCCATGGGAGACTCAGAAACTAAATCTGATTCTGAGCTCCACACCATCATTCATTTCCTCTGTGTCAGGCATAGCTGAAGGTGCTCGATTGCTACTTTCCCAAACATATCATGGTGATAGAGTTATTGCGGTCTATGACAATGATTACTCTAGCATAATATCCTATGCCCTTAGTTCCAAGGAATATGAAGATTGGGTGTCTGGTAAGTCAGATATGCAAGAGAGTAGGATTGCTCGTGAGAGAAGCAAAGAAGATTTAGCTACTTCTGGCTTTTCTGCATGGGGTAGTCTGGACTTGGATTATATCAATTATGGTAGTTATGGGTCTGAAGATGTTCCATCTTCTGTTGGTTCTCTTCTCAGGGACTCCAAAAAATCTTTACACTTGCAAATTTCCTTTGGTGATGATTCTGTGGGAGCTGGAGGTAAAGTGAATTTTTCTGTCACTTGCTATTTTGCACAGCAGTTTGAATCACTTAGAAAAAAATGCTGCCCCAATGAGGTTGATTTTGTGCGATCCATGAGCCGTTGCCGGAGATGGAGTGCACAAGGAGGGAAAAGTAATGTATATTTCGCTAAATCATTGGACGAGAGGTTTATTATTAAACAAGTGACAAAGACAGAATTGGAGTCCTTTGAAAAATTTGCACCTCAGTATTTCAAATACCTGATGGATGCCCTCAACTCAGGAGGGCCAACTTGTCTTGCCAAAATTCTTGGTATTTATCAGGTGAGAACTGAGAACTCAAGTCTTTATTTGACATTTTGTATACAGGCGCCAGACTGGTGTATAAATGTAAATTTTATGTTTACAATGTTTCTTGTTTTGGTGGCAGGTCACTGTCAAATACCCAAAAGGTGGCAAGGAAACAAAAATAGATCTGATGGTAATGGAGAATCTCTTTTACAAGAGAAACATATCCAGGGTATATGATCTCAAGGGCTCAGAAAGATCCAGGTATAATCCAGACACAACCGGGACAAACAAAGTGATGCTAGACATGAATTTGTTAGAAACATTGAGAACAAAACCCATATTTCTTGGGAGTAGGGCTAAGAGAAGACTGGAAAGAGCTGTATGGAATGACACATCCTTTTTGGCGGTAAGCTTTATTTTGGCTTCTAAACAACCTTAAATGGCTAAAGGTTACATCTAGCATTTTTAAATTAAGTTATACAGAATTATAATTTGCTTAGCACTTAGCTGTATCCATAAGTTATGCCTAAGTGTCCATGGTATCTCTTGAGGCTTGTTTATTATGTTAATCATGTGGCTTCTATAAAATGATCTCTTGACAAATTTCCCTTGAACCATGCATGCAAACAATGATTTCACTTTATGACAAATGTTTTAACTAGCCATTTCTTGGTCTTACCACTTACTTAAGTGTAGCAATTGCCTCTATTGCAAGGTTGTTACTTGTTACTTACTTTCTACAACATTTTTGGTTCTTCAGTCTGTTTATGTGATGGACTATTCTTTGCTGGTTGGGGTGGACGATGATAGCAAAGAACTGGTTTTGGGGATCATTGATTTCATGAGACAATACACATGGGACAAGCATTTAGAGACATGGGTGAAGGCATCAGGGATACTTGGGGGTCCAAAAAATGCTGCTCCCACAATAGTTTCTCCTAAGCAATACAAGAAAAGATTCAGGAAGGCCATGACTACATACTTTCTCACCTTACCTGATCAATGGTCATCCTGAAAATGTATAATCATATATTTTTTTTCCAAACAACACACAACAAGGGCAGAGGCAGTGGTCAAATGTACATGTTAGCCATGTATCCATATTCGATACTAAGTTGTTGTTTTGGATACACCTTGCTGTACTTTTTTTTTTCTTTCCCAATCTATTGTTCTAACTTAGAATATTACAATAATTTGAGAAATGAATATTTTGATATGTTCATAATGATTAATTACTGCTAACTTGTTTTCTTTGCCTCATCAGCTTGCCTCCAAATCAAAATGGTATGTTGGAATTATGTTAAATTCTTTGGAACCTTTGTACGTTTCTTTGTAAATTAGAATGCACGTTTAATGTAAAATATTAGGTAAAATGGCTATTGAACTGGCTTTGTAAAATAGAAAATGGGATTGGTGTATAATATAACAGGCTAATGATAGCAATAAAACTGATGAGAGGGAGAGGCATTACTATTAGTATTATTCTTAAAATAATTGTGAACTGAATTGAACCACGTCATGCTAAACTATATTTTAACCCTAATTAATTGTCGCAGGTATATATAACAGCTAACACGAGGCAGATTAGGAAACTTGTGTTATTCATGTTTGAACTTTTAAACAAACTGGTTTTGAAGTTGAAAAAAAGTGTTTTTAAAGAGAGTTTGACTAAAAACTTGTTATGTTTAGATTTCTGTTCAAAATGCGGTGTAAATTTTTAAAGATAAATCTAATGGTTTACAAACACAGTTTTGCAAAAGAAAGGATCTGAATGTTTTTGTAAATCTCATTTTGTTCCAAAAGTATGTTTGTAACAATAAAGCAAACATAAACATGCACTTAAAAAGCCAAGTGAATGTATGTTCATTTTTAAATTTTGATCAATCAAGGCTATAATGTACTTAAAAGTAAATTAATAATGAATGTACTTTTAAACAATCATATGAATAAAACTATTAAAAAATTGGACGTGGTGGTTTCTGCTCAAATAAATCTTCATCTTTGGCACTACATTTTATTTATTTATTGCTTCTGGTACTTCATTTTTATTCATCTCATTTTGAATGAAGCTATGAATTTTACGGGTCTCACTAAATTATTTGAATTTTTTATTTTACAGAAATCACATAAAATTCACTTAATAATAAAATAGCATTATCATGGTGTCACAAAGATTATATTAAAAAATATAATTTGAAATAATTGACCATTTACGTTAAGTGCCTGTTTAGAGGTGGAAATAACATTAGAAGAATTATCATGATTAAAAGTTCCTATAAAGAAACAAATGCAATAATAATAGTTACAATATTTTTTGAAATAAATTAAATTAAACTGAGATACATTTTGAGCTTTGTGAATGGCTAATTATTAGCGTGCCTTTTGATTGGGCCTAAGATGGTGTTCTTTGAATGAATGATTTAATATTGCTGCTGCTGACGGAAGCTTGAGTTTCCGAGAATTCAATGGCTGTGCACTTTTTTTGCACATGCTTTGATAGGAAAGTGAGATGAAATTCTCTTGATAAGAGATCTTCGA
The DNA here is from genome assembly GCF_000004515.6 of Glycine max. Taxonomy (NCBI): domain Eukaryota; kingdom Viridiplantae; phylum Streptophyta; class Magnoliopsida; order Fabales; family Fabaceae; genus Glycine; species Glycine max. The sequence continues at coordinate 1,179,458 of NC_038256.2, read as the reverse complement.
CTTTTCTTTTCTACATGTGCAGGCCACGTTCAGAGAGCTTACTAAATTGACTTCACATGTAGTCGTACATTTTGGACAATATTTTTGGATACGAAGAAAATGAGATATTTGTAAGACAAAAATAGTAACAAAATGAATAGTATTATAATGTGTTTGATTTGATGGTAAAATATATTGTGGTGAGTGTAAAATCATGATAAGCGCATCACCATAAAAGTAACTGACTTTTATTCGTTGCTTTTGAAAATTATTGTGAGTTGAACTTACTATCAATCCAAACATACATTTTGTCAGAAAATAATTTTTCAGCAAGATATAAAATAATTACATACGAAAATGTGAGATTTAATGTTAAGTTAAACTACCAACCACCTTGTGACATGTGTATGAAATATTGAAAGGTGATTCTTATACTACACATTGATAGCATGCCATTTAAAAACATTATATTTTAAATGTTATGACTTAAATTATGGTAGCATGACATTTTAAAAAACCTTAATATTTTTAGCAGGCTTAGCTAATGAATCAACCACTATGTTATAATTTCTTAAAAAGAATGTCAAGAGCAACTTCAAAACCAATCATAACATGAAAAAATTAAACAAATAATAATATAACGAACAAATATAATAATTTAAAGCAAGAATACATAGTCAACCTTCAATTTCAACATTAATCCATATTAATGACTTTTTTTTTATTTGTAACCAAAAAACTACATTCAGCAAAAAAAAGTAACAAAAAACTATAACGCGGCCAAGGGAGGTTGGCTCTCCTAATCATTTTCCTTCCATGACAAACACACATAACTTGAGTTCTAATTCAAGAATATTCTATTATGACTACTGCTTAACTTAAGGACTTGTCTTGGCCTTGGATTGGGTGACAACATTGATCCCTTCACCACAAAGTTTCTCCATCCAAAACAAAAAAGAATGCAGTAGTTCGATTACAAGGAAGAAAAAGCATGTTTCTTTGTTCTCCATCTGAAATATTTAAGACATTTAATTTGTTTAGGTAAAAGCTTTTAGAAACAAAATTAACTAACTAAAATATTTCTTGTCATATGATTAACTTTTTTTTTCTTTTTGTTTTACCTTTAAAATATTAATCTTTTCTTTGCTACTGTACGACTTGGAATGATTTAGGTTGTGTTTGGACACCTATTTCACCAGCGTTGAGGTAACATGCAAACACAATCTTAATTTGCTGAACCAACAAGTCTACAACTTAGATTTTGGGCCAACTTGGTTAAAAACAAAAATTGTTGTAGGATTCAGTTTTGAGCATGATGTATGAATGTGCCCTTGTGATAAATTAAATGCATTACATCTAGGTCACACATTCATATAATGTGCCCAAGCAAGCCTCTTTATGGGTGCATGAGGGATGATCTTTTTTTTTTTTTTTTTTTCCATTTTTGTTAGATAATTGCTAGAAGACTTTAAATTGGTGTGTTTCACAGCAAAAACAAGTTGCAATTCTTGCACTAGTAACAATGAATAACCAAGTTCACAATGCTTCACCATATTGAACAAATAAAGAAAACTTTCGAAATGGAAAGGATAAGATCCAAAAGAATAATTTGTCTATGAACTTGAGAATAGCATTCATTGGGTCCTATTATAAAGGCAAGTACATATTCTTATTGGGTTATGTTCAACCATGTGCACTGCCAAATAGATGTAGGTGCAAGTTGGTAAAAAATATTCAATTCTTCTCTACATTCTCTTTAATTATGTGAAGTTTTGTTACACAGTCAATACAAACTAAATTGAGTAATCAAGAATTGATGAAGATGTTATTTTGTTAACGAGAAGAAAGATGGCAAGCTCATTTATTAGGACGAGAAATAGATTCATTGAATTGACCTGTTCTAGGAGTTAATAGTTCTCTCCAATGGGTGAAGAAAGCATAGATTAAAAATTGTCATCAATGGTTGGAGGACGCACCATGGAAGGAGATGAAAAGGCAAATGAGAAGAGAAAATACACAAATAGCAAGTAGAGAAGATTGTCGCTTTAAAACTTACCCCATGTTAAGACACACTCTTAGAGAAGAATAAGAGAAAAATAAATGTTTGTATTTGGTCATATGTACGAAACAACTATTTATAGTTTTAGAATATTGAATCGACTATTATTTTAACAGCCTAACTAATTCATATGATATTTAAGAGCTAAGCTAATTGACCAAAAAACTTAATAGAATTTTGAGTTGGGTAGCTGCAATAGGCAGTTGGTAAAAATACTTCATTTAAGTTTTGTTAAATAACATTTTAAATTTAATCTATTAATTTTGTTCACTTTATTATGCTTGTAGACTGATTCCACAATTTAGGAATGATAATTTAAACAAAGTTTATTGTTCAAACTATATTAAATTTAATCAAAATCTCCATCTGCACTCTCGAGACCCACCTCCTCTTCATCCGAATTTCTGTCTTGTATAGTATGTTCATCGATCATAGTAGATTGAACATTCACCTATGTTCATCTACTAGTAATTTACCATTTTTTTCCTTGTTCTATTTTTGCTACTAATTATAATTGGAGCTTCAAAACTATTTGGTAATCATAAACACCTGAGAGAACTCTTAAGAGAAAAGTAGAAAGTTAATATCAAGTCATCCTCAAAATATGTACACATCATCACTCTAGGAGTAATGCTACATATACAATACATAGATTTACAATTAGTCACAACAGGTGTCTGCTAAAAAAGAGCAACTACTAGTTCTTACTAAATATATATTCTTCTGTTCTATGAAAACTAATATACAGACACCTATAAAATTGTAACCAGTTGAAATTCTAAGCATTGTTCAAATAACATAACTCTTATTCAACTATGTGTAAGCAAAGCTCCTTTGGTTTGTGAGATATTCATATTCCCCAAGCTAACAGCAACACAGTGGATTCAATATTCGGCTTCATGGTTAATGTAATGAAAGTGGTTATGAAGCCACAGCTACTTCAATTCCTCCTTCGTTGATTGGCATAAAACTCACCCTTTTCTGCAAGAATTTTGATTCAACGCAAAAAAATTAGTCTTTATAAACAGGATTTTGTGATACAATATTGTAAAAAATAGTCATATGGACACACATAATATTCATACTCAAATAAAATAAAAATCTCAGTCCCTCTAATTTTTTTTTGAAGTCAATATGCATTATGCAAACTTCGTGCAACTATATCTTATGCAGAACCAACAAATTGAAATGAACATAACATGTAATATTTCAGATCTCAATACTCTTTTTCGGTTGCAGGGTAACTTAATTTCTCACGGGGGTCACATGCAGAGTATGTTAATGTATTGAAATCTTTCGGTTGTTGCATACTATTAATAAATAAGAATGATGATGTATAAAAAAAAAAATAAGAATGATATTTATATAAGTGTACACTTTTTATTTTCATCTTATTTTCTTTTTATATCACATCATCTATCAAATATTAAAGTTTTCTCTTATCTCATTTTTCAACTCCTACAATTTAAAAAAGCGTGTGCCAGACAACATTAATTATTGTTTAAGCATTCTTTCGGCCCCATTATTCTTGAGACGCTTCTCAGCCATTAATATTAGTTTGTTCATCATTTTTTTTTTTGTATTTTGGCGAAACTCAATTAAAAAAGGTTTTAAAGGCATAAATTTTGGTAGAACTCTTAAAGAAAACCTTAACATGTTTTTTTTTTTTTTTTCTGAATAAAACCTTAATATGGTTGTTCAAATATACCACCTCCGGAAATTTCTAATATCATTTTCCTAACAGATATTTTAGGAAGAGAAAATAATGACAAATTTCAAAACATAAGGTGGTTGATATCTGGCCTTTGAATCTTCAAATACACTCACATTCAAGGTAAAAATAATTAAGCTAAATGTCTCCTCTTCTTAAATCTACTTCACTATGAAATCTATCAAACTAAAGTAAAAGTTAATTTTTTCTTAAAAAAAGTTCAACAATAGGAGGAATAGCGTCATGAAATTTTTTAAAATTTCACATATTTTATACGACACAATTGTTAAATGCAACATAACTCTGTCACCAAATTCCAACGAATTCCTTAGACTGGTTTAAAAGAGCAAGTTTTTGTATAAATCCAAAAGAGGATTCTAATAATTAACATTAATAGAAAAAGAACCAGTTAACATTAAAACTCACGTTTAAAGATTAAACAATCGACAAAACCATGCCATGAAAACAAACTTCACATACCTTTGTACTCTCCTTAACACTTTGTTGGTCCAACACCACCATCTTTTCACCATTTTCCTTAGTTCCACCCTCATTTTCTCTGCTTCCATTGGCCTTATAAAGGTTCATGATCCTCTCAGCAGCCTCAGCCTCATCCTTGCAACCTTGAATCAATTTCTCCACTTCTGCTTTTGGAAGCCTCATTTTCAACCTCACACCACCACCATTATTACTATTCTCCTTATTATCGGTGTTGCTGCTTTGTTTCATGATTGAAAGATCAGAGGCAGACCTTCTAGTGAGCACAAGGCTCTCTAGGCGATCCTTGGCACTCATGTTGATGCCGGAACGAACCCTTCGCGGCGTCGTCTCCTTCGGAAGCTCCACAAGAAAATACAGCCTCTTAGGCTGCAAATCCTTGTGTGCTTCCAATGGCTTTGCTCTCACGCCATAGTGTTTAACCGCCTCAGAATCTAGCAAAACAAGACCAGGGTGATCCTTAAGCACTTCCCCAACTTTCACTGGTGTCTTCAATTTGAATGTCTCACCATCAATTTTCATAACCTTTGTGGTTTTCTTCGCACCAAATGTGTTACCCATTATAGCTAGCACCCCAATTGAACAAAATTTCTCTTTGGCCTTTTAGTTTTGTGAGGTTGAGGCACTATAGGGTATAGAGAATCAATGTCACTTTGTGATAAAATGAAACAGATTTTAATTATTCCTCACAAAAAACCAAAGGGGTTAATGCTCACACACTTGAAATGAAAGAGTTCAAGATAAATACGTGGTTTAATAGTTATAGTTGTTCCTGAAATTGGGGTCCTTGGTCAACAAAGAAGGCATGCATTAGATAAAAAAAAAAAGACAATTTTTTTAACGAATAGGCCAGAAGAGAAAACATTAAACTACGTATCATTTCGCTTTCAAGAGGACATAAAATATAAAATATAATATAACCAACGACTCTATTTGTCTCTTAAAAAGACCATAAGCTATAAGTTCAATTTTGTCAACAACCGTGCTTTAGTCTTCACACGAGGCCAAAATTATAAAACTTTCATAAATTGGACTTTGTGTGTTTTTTAAAGATAATTTTGTGTTTTTTTTTGGATATCTTCGAAGACTTGACAAACGATAATCGCGGCGTGGATTGAAGGGTTCGTGAAATTTCAAAGGCATAGCAATTTGTTGCATGTGAAGAAGAGATTTGTTCTGACTTTAGTTTGTTTGCACATGTGGAACTAGTACTTGAATTTAATCATTCAGGGATTTTTTTTTCCTAGGACTATAATTGAAGATTGGTTCCAGTTTAATTGAAACGTTTTAATATATTCCCATTTCACCAAAAAAAAAAAAAATAGAAAAGTTTTAAGGCATAGCAATTTATTTCCAACTTCCATTAAACTAACTGGAGTTTCTTTTGGTTATGTTTTATCTTCGTCAAAGTGAACAAAGGTGGGAATACTTGCAATAAATAAATAAACAGAATAAATATTTGGGAATTGAACACATACTAAAGGCCAAAATTGAAGTCCATGCATATACTCGGCTCATCAAATTAGAAGACCTTGTCCTTTCAATAATGAAATTGGACAAAATGGTGAATTGCTCATTGTACTTAAGAAAGCATCTTTCGTATGTCGTAGGGTACGATGATACGGTCTAAACATCCAGAAGCCCTTCAAAATTGTACTAAGAATCCCCATCAAGTTGTGTGGTGGGTTGCCTGGTCCTAGGGAAATTGTATTGTTGTTTAATTAATGCGAAGATAATAACATCACTGAATAAATTATGATAGATTTAAATTAAAATTACTATTAAATAATGTAGTTCTACATCATTTTAATTTTTGTTATTTTTTGGGGTAATTAATACTAGTTATTTGATAACTGAATTTTATATATCACACTATTATTCTATATTAATAGCATATATTATATCATTACTTTTTGAGTATACTGTACTCCTTAATATAGCAAGTGTTAGTTATTTGAATTCATAATTTTACTAAATCCTTATTTTACAAAAATGTTCATCTATTTTTTAACTGCATTTTTCACTCTTGTTTGTACCATTTTTTTTAAAAAATAAATGACCCTTTGCAAGGTTAACTAGGAACCAAGTAAGAAGTTTGCAAAATCAATTATTAAAATATATAACTAATGCTTATAATGTCAGAAACTAAAATAGAGGTTTACTTATTGTTTTTCATTTATAGTTGAATTATAGTTTATCAAAATTATGAACCCAAAGGTTAATTTGCTGCAATTAAAATCAAATATTCGGTTGAAACTTTATAAGTTGAAGAAATCATAAGACTATCTATCTATTTATAAGGTCCTTACTCATGAGTAATCCAAGCTTCAGTCCTGGGTTTTGTTAGGACGCATGCACCTGCAGAAGCGGTTCCATCTTTCCTAGTCTCCATCTTTTCTCAAACATTCCATCCTGTGTTGTTCAATTGATTATGAATGAAATGATATATAAGTGGTTTCTGGAGAAAAAAAATCTATCTATTTATAATGATTTAAATATGTCTGAAATTCGTAATAATATATATTTGATTTTTATTTTGTGTTGCTGGTAAAATTTTGTTGTTATTTTGAGTCATGATATATTAAAAGTTTTACTCTGAATTCACTAGTTAAGTGATGATATGATATAATCTCAACGATTCTTTCAATATATATTGATAGTTGGGATGATGTACATTATCACTACTATACTATCGCTTAACTAATAAAGACACAAAATAACATATATTAAAAACTCAAAACAACGAAAAAATTTATCAGAATCTTAAAACAAAGATCAAATATATATCATAAACCTAAAAATTATTTAAGTCATTTGTAATTTACATGAAGGTAACATTTTCATATAAATAAAATTTAACAAAACAATTTCACCAATTACCACATCAAACTTTCAGCTTAATTATCATCATTCTACCGTTTAAAATAAACCTTCACAATAAGTCTACTTTATCTTTCATTAATCTTAATTAATGAATGTATCATCTTTCCTAACCTATATTTCTCATTAATCTTTATAACTTTCTCAATATCTCAATAAATTTATATCAAACCTTTTGTATGACGTCAAGAGTTTATAATAACTCATACAATATGTTCAATTAATTGAATTAATTAAACTTCCTTATTATTATACACATTTAAATTGAGAATGGAAATCTTATATGCAAGATATGTTTAAATTTTCATTAAAAAAATATAAAATACAAAATATTTCTTAATATCAAACTAAAAAAACCAAAAATATTTACAATTTATACAATCATCAATGATGATGATAATGAAAGGCAAAAATAAAAAAGTATCAATGATCAATGACAAATGCATACTAGGATACACAAGAATTAACATTATCAATTATAGAAAATCATTCAATTGTCTAAGCAATTTGAAAATAAGTTAATTCATTCAATTAAACAAACAACTCAAGATCCTATAAAAAAGAATCAATCTTAATTCAAAGTTAGAAGAAAAAAAATTCAAAAGAAAAATAAATTAGGATTCAAACATGTACAAATAAAGACAAATTATTTTAACAAAAAACAAATACAAACAAGGATTCTGTTTATTAAAAAGGAACATTTTTATTTTTAAACTATAATATCATGCTATAATTATCTCGCATTAATTTAAACCAATAATTCTTTGACATAACATAAACACTTTAGTTCCTTAAAAAACATAAACACTTCAGCAAAATTTATTCTAAAACATTTACTATGATTGATATTAGGCCTAATAGTAATTTTGATTCCAACTTTTTAATTTTTGACAAATTTTACCATCATTTTTTTAATTTAGCATATTTTATCTCCAATTTTAAAGAAACTTGCAAATTTTATCCTCTATCATTTATCTATTAATAAGTATAAAAGTTAAGAATAAAATTTTCCAAAAAGATAAAAAATTAGGGGTAAAATTCTTCAAAAAATTTAAAAATTTAAGGGTAAAATTTACAAAAATAAAAATAAAAATAAATCTGGAATAAAAAGTGCAATTATGTTGGTAGTAAAATAAAAAATGATAAAGTTCGTAAGATTCTTAAAAGTTGAAAATAAAATTCACCAAAAAATAAAAAATTGGATGTAAAAAATATAATTAAGCCTTGATTATATATATATGTATATATATCTTAACAATATAACATATTCATGCAATGCAACACACGGGTTTTTATCTGGTTGATAAATTATACTAATGTCCAAAAAAGTATACTAAGGTCCGACAAAATTCATTTAAAGTGCAAGCATTTTCCTTTTAGTTTATATTTTTTAAAAATTCTACCAACATTTGTTTTCCTTAGTTTCCTATGTTCATACCAAGCATATGTTTTTCAAGAACAAATTTCTTTGTCGATACACTTTAAATCATAAATTTTTTATAGTATTCAATTAGTGGAGACTTTAGGAGTTTAACAAATTTCGTAGAGGTACTAATATACTCGTAGTGTGTTTTTGTCATGATTTACTTATTGAGAGGATTGTTAAGTTCACCAACTCCCATGTTACTTTACACAACTACCTTGGGTATGGAATTTTTAGAGTGACGCCAACCACAATAATTACATTTTTTAAAGAATTGAATTTGAGTAGCACCGCACTAACACAATTGACTGGTCGGTAAAGTTTAACTATGAAAGAAAAAACTATAGTATTTCTCTTTTGCAACCATGTCATGAATTTCCCAAACTAGATACATGGGTTCCAACCATTTGAGTATTTGACATTAGTCACGTTCATTAATTTCCTCATTAAGGTAGCTTTTGTAACTTGTCAATAGCTTTTCAGCCAATGAATTACCGGTATTTCAATTTACTTCACCTATCCGTATCCGATTGATAAAGTATATATAACTCCATAAAAATATGTATGATATAGAAAAATGAAAGCATTTTTCATTAATGAATCAAAGACAGAAATTGTTATCTTTATATATGATTTTAAGAAAGAAATGAAATTGATAGTTTTATTCCTGAAACTTATAAAGATAATGATTTATAATTATTATTTTTTTTTTTATAGCGTATAAGAAATATGTTCTTAATTTGAATTTACAGAGTTACATTTTATGTATTATGTTTTATGAATTTTTATACATACGTATCTAATATCTTCCTATCCACGTATCATATCCGCTAAAATACATTTTTTATTTTTATAAATATCGAAAAGTTTAAAATTTGTTTTTATAAAAATTTTGATATGTTTTTTGCTTTTTAAAATTGAAATGTGTTGTTTTTTTTTTTTTTTTCTGAGAGTCAGGTTTGGACAAATCTGAACTTACAAGATATTTTTGTAAATATTTTTTTTCGTCCCTATAAATATTGAAATATTCAGAATCCATCTTTGTAATATTTTGAGTCTTTTTTTTGTTCTCAAAAAATTGAAATTTGTTACTTTTTAGCTTGGACGTAGATTCGAGTATTTGAACCTACATGTCACTCTTTTGATTTCATTGATGACTATGGGAGTGAATGATTTCTGAGTTAAAAATCATCACAAAATATAGAAAAAAATTCATAAATTTGTAAATCTCTCTTCCCTAACCTCCTTCTTTCCTATCTTTCTTCATCTTCTTCGTCCACCAAGCTAATCCAAGAGAGAGGTGAATTCGAAAGTCAAGTTGTTGAATTTGTCAGTAACATTTGATTTCGATAGAACATTGGAATTGATATTTGTAACGTTGAGTTTGAAAGTAAAGGTGTTAGGTTTTCGAAAGGAAGGGAAATTCAAAGAAGAAGAAGATGACAGGGTTAATAAGGTGGTGTTGGTCATTGCAGTTGAACATAACACTTAAAAAAAAACCAAAAAATTTGTTTATTTAAATTTGAAGAAGATGAAGAAAGTTAGGGAAGAAGAAGGTTAAGAAAAAGAGATTTATAAATTTGTGGGATTTTTTTTAGTATTTTGTGACGATTTTTAACTCCCATGAAATCAATGAAAGAGTGACACATAGATTTTGATACTCGAACCTATGTCTGGATAAAAAAAGTAACAAATTTCAATTTTTCGATGACGAAAAAAAGACACAATTTTGGAGGGACGAAGTCTGAACATTTCAATATTTATAGGAATGAAAAATATATTTTAACCTATAATTTAAACTTTAAAAAATGCCACATAGGCTTGGATTCATCCAAGCCTTACTTCGGGCAAAAAAATATCACATTTTAATTTTATGAAGATGAAAAACGTATCAAAAAATTTGCATGGACAGATTCTGAACTTTTCGATATTTATAGAGACAAAAACATATTTTAACCATCTTAGAATAATACAATTGTCATATTGGATATGTATTTTATCTTTGGATCATAGTTCTCAGCAAGTCCTTATTACCAGAAATCATTGCATGAGCATTTCCCATTAACAAAGTGATGGAAACGATTAGCATCCCTGACAATAATTTCCCTCTGAACTATTTTTGATATGTATTTGGTTACATTATGACAGTCAACACACACACGAAGATTTTTGGTGATCTTAATCAAGCTTCCACAAGGTGTGCTTAAAAGACCAAATGCAATGGCTAGTCTCTCACTATGTCCCCAGAGCAACTTAACCTTCATTGGCTCATTTACATCACGAAGAACACAACTAGTATCAGGAATATAACCTTCTGCCTCCACCTCAAGCCTTAAATTTTCTAATAATTGATAAATATCTGCCCAAGAAGGATGTGAATCATCACTAGCAAAAAATGTGTATACCTTGTTCCCTACTTCAATCAAACTATAACCAGGTATTTTCTTCATGCCCTGCATCCTCATGAGGCCTCTTATGTAGTTCACTGATTCCCATTTTCTTGCTTCAGCATATATATTTGATAGCATGACATAAATTCCTGAGTTCAAGTAATCTAAGGAAATTAATCTATCTGCTATTTGTATCCCCATGTTAGTATTCTTATGGGTTCTGCAACCACTGAGCAAAGCTTCAAGCACATCTGTGCTGGGTTGGAAGGGCATTTGTTTCACCAATTCATCCGCTTCCTCGAGGCGGCCGGCTCGACTATGAAGATCTACAAGACAAGCATAGTGTTTGTGCTGAGGCCTAACGTCATGATCCCTTTCCATGCTGTGGAACAAAGCCTTGCCCTCTTCAACAAGGCCTGAGTGACTGCAAGCTGTTAGCAGAGAAACAAATGTAGTTTGATTTGGCTTGAGCCTTTCCTCTATCATTCTACTGTAGACACCTAGAGCATAACGCCCGTGACCATGCATTCCATAACCCATAATCATAGAGTTACAGAGTATAACATCTTTTAAATGGAATTCATTGTTGAATAGCTTCTCAGCAGAGTGAATTTTACCACACTTGGCATACATATCAATCAATGCTGATGTAATAACTGCATCAAATGCATAGCCATGTCGGATAAAATGAGCATGGACAGTCCTTCCTTTAGTGAGAGATCCTAGGTGGGCACAACAGTGCACAAGACTAACAAGAGTAACAGAATTGGCAGCCACTTTTTCTTCTTGCATTTGACAAAATAATTTGAGGGCATCCTCTGCATAGCCATTTTGTGACAAACCAACCAGCATAGCAGTCCATGTAATTACATTTTTTTTTCCCATTCTTCCAAAAACAATAGTTGCCTGCTTTATAGCACCACATTTAGAATACATATCAACAATTGCAGTGGACAAAACTAGATGCGATTCAAGTTCTTTTCTAATGATACAAGAATGGAGGATTCTTCCATTTTCCAAGTCAGATGTTTGAGAACATCCTCGAATAAGGCTCACCAAAGTTCCAGAATCAAACCCAGAACCACTTTGGACTAGTCTACGAAAGAGTGCATAAGATTCAGGTATCATACCATTTTGAACATAACCTGAAATCATAGCATTCCATGAAATCAAACTTCTACTGCACATGCTATCAAAAACCAAAGCAGCACTGCCAGTGTCACCTAAATTACTATACATATCAACCAACGAAGTAAGCACAAACACATCATTGCCCATGCCTAACGCAAGGACATAACTGTGAGCACACATTCCAACTTTTTTAAGTCCACTCTGTCCACACGCTTTGAGTAAGTTCGCCATTGTCACTGGACTCGGCCTTAACCCACCACCAATCATCTCAAGAAACATTTGAATTGACTCCCAGAAGAGGCCCTTCTGGACATAACCGCCAATGATCGAATTCCAGCATACAACATCCTTTTCTGGCATCCCATCAAAGACTTTTTGCGCGTCAGCAAGATAACCACGCTTAACCAAAAAATTAACCATTGAACTACCGACATAGAGATGCAAATGAAACCCCCTTCTAACAGCTGCCCTAATAATTTCCATGCCAACCTCATCATCCAACAAGTCGGTGCAGGCCTTCAGAGCAAACATACACGTATAACTATTGATTTCTATATCACAAGACCCCATCATTCTGAACAACCTGGGAACCTCCATGTGTTGCTGGTTCCTCAAGAACCCGGCAATCATGGCATTGCAAACGGCGGTTTCCGGTAGAGAACATTGATCAAACACATTGCGGGCATGGCCAAGAAAACCCAAATCAGAGTAGACCCTGATGAGTTTTGCGGCCAGAAAGCTTTCCGTGGATACCCAATTCTTGATAATCTGCGCGTGGATGGACTTGACATGGATAAGGGTGTTCGAGAATTGATGCAAGAGTGAGGAGAAAACTGAAGGAGCTTGGTTGAAAAATGGGGCATGATGAACAGAAACAAATGTTGAGGATGGTGCAGCGTTGTAAATGGGCCTGCAGTTGCAGGGGATCCTTGCCTTCTCAAATGTGTGTCTGAGAATGAAATATGATAAAGACATCAACCATAGAGGATTAGTGTTCTAGTTACGTGCTCTGTTACCTCTTGGTATCTGCAAAACAACGTAGGTTTAGACGTGTAGTTCAATTTGGCTCTTTCTCTATACATTTGTTTTTAAGAACAAAAATGAACTCATTTTTTTTTTTGTGCAAACGAGACTTTTTATTGATATTCAACTGTACTTGTATTGCTACTAAGTTCTTAGATCAAGTGCTTGTTTGATTAATCGTTCAAAAAGTAATTTTGGATATTAAGCATATTTTTATAAAACAAACTTAGTTTCACACGATGTTTGATTATACTTAAAAATATGGTTGCACATTAAAATTTTGACTGAAAACTTGTTTTTTTGGTAAAAATGAGAAAAGGCTTAAGTTGCTCATGCAAATTCAATTTAAAACTTAAATTTATAAATTTTAATTCAAACTATATATGATAGAATCGTAATCATACAATATGATACTAATCAAACTTAATGTTATTAGTGGGTACGCACCTCAGGTTGGGTTAGCAGAACACTTTAAGGTAAAATTTTGGGAGGATCTAGGAGGGGTACTTCAGGATATACCCCAAGGAGAGAAAGTTTTCCTAGGAGGGGATCTCAATGGACATGTAGGTAGCGTGGCTAGAGGTTTTGAGGGAGTGCATGGGGGTTTTGGCCTAGGGGAAATGAATGGGGAGGGTAAATCCATCTTGGAGTTTTCGGAGGCTTTGGATCTTTCTATAGCCAATACATGGTTTAAGAAAAGAGAGGAACATCTTATCACTTACAAAAGTGGAGGGACATGTTCTCAGATAGATTTCTTCCTTATCAGGAAGTCTGATAGGAAGTATTGCTTGAACTGTAAAGTTATCCCGGGAGAGAGCTTGACTACCCAACATAGAGTTTTGGTTATGGATGTAAGAATTAGAGATAGAGCAAAGAGAAGAAGTCCTATGGTAGCACCAAGGATCAAATGGTGGCACTTGAAGGGTGAGAAACAAGGAATCTTCCAACAAAAGATATGGGAGGGTTGGTGTGGACAATCACAAGGAAGTGCAAATGATATGTGGAACAAGATGTCCCAAGAGATTATTAAAGTGGCTAAAGAGACGTTGGGTGAATCTAGAGGTTTTGGACCTAGGGGTAAAGAATCGTGGTGGTGGAATGAAAATGTTCAGAGCAAAGTTAGAGTAAAAAAGGAGTGTTTCAAGGAGTGGTCTAGGTGTAGAAATTCTGAAACTTAGGATAAGTATAAGATAGCTAGAAATGAAACCAAAAAGGCGGTGAGTGAGGCAAGAGCCCAAGCTTTTGACGGACTATACCAAGCTCTAGGAACCAGGGACGGAGAAAGATCTATATATAGGCTTGCTAAGGGTAGAGAGAGGAAGACTAGAGATTTGGATCAAGTAAAGTGTGTTAAGGATGAAGAAGGCAAAGTCTTAGTGCATGAAAAAGATATCAAGGAAAGGTGGAAGGCGTATTTCCACAACTAATTTAATGATGGATATGGATATGACTCTAGCAGTCTAGACACAAGAGAAGAGGACCGGAACTATAAGTACTATCGTCGGATTCAGAAACAGGAAGTAAAGGAAGCGTTGAAAAGAATGAGTAATGGTAAGGCGGTGGGGCCAGACAACATACCTATTGAAGTGTGGAAAACTCTTGGAGATAGAGGTCTTGAGTGGCTCACCGAACTCTTTAACGAAATTATGAGGTCAAAATGCATGCCGGAGGAATGGAGGAGAAGCACGTTAGTGCCAATCTATAAGAACAAGGGGGATATACAAAATTGTGCAAATTATAGGGGAATCAAGCTCATGAGTCATACCATGAAATTATGGGAAAGAGTGATCGAACGGAGATTAAGAAAGGAGACTCAAGTTACTGAGAATCAATTTGGTTTCATGCCGGGAAGGTCGACCATGGAAGCGATTTATTTATTACGGCGGGTGATGGAGCAATATCGCATGGCCCAACAAGACTTGCACTTGATTTTTATTGACTTGGAGAAAACGTATGATAGAGTGCCTAGAGAGATTTTGTGGAAAGCTCTAGAGAAGAAAGGGGTTAGGGTTGCATATATTCGAGCTATCCAAGATATGTATGATAAGGTATCGACTAGTGTTAGGACACAGGGTGGAGAGTCAGACGATTTTCCCATCACAATTGGTTTACATCAAGGGTCAACCCTTAGCCCCTACCTTTTTACCTTAATTCTGGATGTCCTCACGGAACAAATCCAAGAGATAGCGCCGAGATGCATGCTTTTTGCAGATGACATAGTCCTCCTTGGAGAGTCGAGGGAGGAGTTGAATGAGAGGTTGGAAACTTGGAGACGAGCTCTAGAAACACATGGCTTTCGCCTAAGCAGAAGCAAATCGGAGTATATGGAATGTAAGTTCAACAAAAGAAGGAGGGTTTCTAACTCAGAAGTGAAAATAGGAGACCATATTATCCCTCAAGTCACACGGTTTAAATATCTTGGGTCTGTAATACAGGATGATGGGGAAATTGAAGGGGATGTGAATCATCGCATACAAGCAGGATGGATGAAATGGAGAAAAGCATCGGGGGTGTTATGTGATGCAAAGGTACCGATCAAGCTAAAGGGAAAGTTTTATCGGACTGCGGTAAGACCGGCGATTTTGTACGGAACAGAATGTTGGGCAGTCAAGAGCCAACATGAGAATAAAGTAGGTGTAGCGGAGATGAGGATGTTGCGGTGGATGTGTGGTAAGACTCGACAGGATAAAATTAGAAACGAAGCTATTAGAGAGAGGGTTGGAGTAGCGCCTATTGTAGAGAAGATGGTGGAAAATAGACTTAGGTGGTTTGGGCATGTAGAGAGAAGACCGGTAGACTCTGTAGTGAGGAGAGTAGACCAGATGGAGAGAAGACAAACAATTCGAGGCAGAGGAAGACCCAAAAAGACTATAAGATAGGTTATCAAAAAGGATATCGAACTTAATGATTTGGATAGAAGTATGGTACTTGATAGAACATTATGGCGGAAGTTGATCCATGTAGCCGACCCCACCTAGTGGGATAAGGCGTTGTTGTATCTCATTCACTACGAGGATAATGAGAAAAAATATATTTTACACCCCCATAGAAACTATAACCGGAGATATCATTGCTTCTATAAAAATAGGAAATATAAGTGCAGTATAAATATCTTATTTGACATAATTAAAAATAATCAACTAGATTTAAGGTGAAACCTAGACTTCGTACTAATTTTGACGTGAGCCAATTGGCATGAGCTTCAAGATACTTGCTTTCTGTAACCGAAAACTCTACTTTTTGATTTTTATCCTTCAGTAATTTCAGATCTTTTTTTATTTTTATTTTCTAATCAAGATTTTTTAACTTTTAATGCTATATATTAAAACTTAATATTTAATCAATTTTAAAAAAATCAATTTGTTTTCATCATATTATGAATTATCGAGATACTTAAAATACATATACACACAACATCTAAAGATGTAATTACTATTTAGTATACATAAATGATGATTTTTACCTTAATCATAAAATCGCATAAAAGAATATAGAACTCATTTGAATTAAGAAAAATATATTTATATTTAACATAAATATTAAAATTTTGAATAAGAACATTTAAAAAGTATAGAAATGAGTTATTTACTAGTCCAACATTCTATTCTTAAGTTTAATAGTTTTTTTTTTAAAAAAAAACACATTTTAGTTTTTTACCGTTGCAATTTTTTTAAACTTTTTTCATTCTCATTGTTTAAAATCACATGAATTATTTATTTCTCTAACCAATTAACTATTATAACTATTGTTCACACAAAATTTGAGAGATAACATGAAAGAAAGACTTGTCAAGGAGTTAATAATACAATTGAAACAAGTTTTGAAGAAAGTTGGTTATTGGTAGGCAAAGGAAACTAGAGAGATATATGCATTAGTGTTCCTTTTGCCTACTTATATAACAATCTCTCTAATTTCCTTGCAC
The DNA here is from genome assembly GCF_000004515.6 of Glycine max. NCBI lineage: Eukaryota > Viridiplantae > Streptophyta > Magnoliopsida > Fabales > Fabaceae > Glycine > Glycine max. The sequence goes on along the minus strand of NC_038256.2, from coordinate 1,162,442 downwards.
ACTATAGATAATATAGAGATTAAAAGCCTTGATGCTCATTGTCTACAAACCACAGCAAAACATATGAAGATGTCAACACAATGTCCTTTGGCTGCCAACCACATGGAATGTATAAATTGAAATCTAACACAGATTCAAATTCAGGAGGATAGTACATAAGAGGAACAACTTTCTTAAAGACTTGTTTCAACTGAATAAACTCAAAGTTTAAGAGATAAAATGAAAGACTTGACAAGGAGATTATTACATTGAAACAAGTTTTGAAAAAGCTAATTCCTCACTTGTGTTGTCCTAAATTTGAAACTGCATTTATTTTCAATCTTCATATTCTCTATTCTCTGTGATTAATAGACATGGCATCAACACATCATCATGTTGTCATCTCTCAATCTTTGTATTGTATTTGCCTATTTAATATCTAGGAAAGAGGCATTATGTTGGCTTTCAATCTCCATATTCTTTGTTTGTTTTTCCATTTCCTTTCAAAACACTTCTCTTCCGTCTTGAAAAGTTTCTCTTTTTCAACAACTCCACCATTTCTCTTTAACTCCTCCAACCTTAAGCATCCTATGATTTCCTCCCACAACATACATGAGTGATTCTATCAACCACAACCACATCCTCCTCAGCTGTAGGAATCCTCTTTGGCCACCTTTTCATAGCCCTGATTGACCTATAATATGATTCCCAATGATGCCCTCAAATACTATTTCTCCTTCTCCATAAACTTTAACCTTTTTATCTATTCTTTTAACTTAGCCCCCCCCCCCCCCCAATCACCCCACACACATTCATCCCTCTCAAGACCAATCTTAATCTCTCTTAATTCCTATTCGGAGAACACTTCCCCCCCTTAAACCTACACCTCTTGCACTTGCAATAGATCCTCCAATTCAGTGACATTTCATTCCTCTTGCTCAAACCACAAAAAGGGTCCAAATAAGCAAAACTGACCTCCGCACCAGCCTTCAAATCCTTGGAAGCATGAATCACCAAGTAGTCCCCAACATGCAACCTCCTTGTATTAGGACAACAAGAGTGGCTTATAAAGGGAGGTTACAACCACAACTCAACACCATAACAATCATTGCCCCTCCTTAACACATTGCCAGAAACGACATCCCCGGTGAGAGAATTCACATCCAATGTGAGTTCATTTGTAAATACAACAATTGAATAATTGTAATTGCTAGCTACAAATTTTTGGATGTAATTGATTATAGAAATATCTCTAGGTTTCACTTTAGGAAGTAGGACATTTGCTTCCTTTTTATACACCTGTTTCTATTTGGATCCATCCAAGTTAATGAGAAATTGGAGGTTCCTACCCACAACCATGGTTTATTAGTTCGCAGATATAAAAATTAGTTTCATCATTGAGAATGTGTGCTCACATATATAAGAATTAGTTTTATCATTGAGAATGTGTGCAACCAAAGCTGAAACAAGAAACAGTGCAGAAGCCCGCCTTGTGTTGAATATTTAAAATTTTAAACAATAAAATTTGGAAAATAGTTAAAAAGAATATGCGAATTGTCATGATGATTTAGAATTAGAAAGTATGGATATAATACATAGGGGTAGGGGTGGAAAAATGATAGATTGAATAAATTTTTAGTCGGATTATAATGGATTGGATAAAAAAAATTCATTAATTAATTTTAATTTATTTAAAAAAATTCATTTGATTCATGATTATGTAATAAAATCTAATCCAATTCATTTTAATGCAATGAACACTCAAACACATGCCTTGGCCAAAGGAGGTTTTACAAGCATTACCCTTTCTCCTCCAAATACTAAAATTGGTAGGGTTGACGCATCTCTCAGTATATATTTGTTTTATACTTTAAAATTTATAAAATTATATTTCTTATATTAATTTCATTTTTATACAAGAAAATATTTATTTTAGAATATGTTATATAAAATTAAAATTCTTATTTTTTTTAATATTTTTCTTTTAGTGAATCAATTTGGTTTGTTATGTGTTTATTATGTTTTTTTTTCTATTGCATGTTGGTTTTCAACTTTTGGTCAATGTGGTAGTTTTACTTTAAATTTTTTTTGTTGCATATATATCTCTCTCCTCCTTTAGTAAGAAACAAAGGTAGAGCAAAACTTTGTCTCTAAGTTTTTTTTTTTTTTATTTCCTAATAGAAAATTATTTTTTTCTTAGAGTAAGAATATTGGTGTTCAAAATTTTGGTTCGAGATCCTTTTACTACATATCAGGACTAATGAGTTGTCATATCTTAATAGAGAAGCATAATCAGGTTTTTCTATAAGTGCAGTGATGATATTTTTTTCTCAGGATAACATTTACGCGCTTCAATCCAACTATTTAAAATTTCTCTTTCAAAATTATTATTATTTATTTATTATATGTTATATTACATTTTTAATCCATATTCTATCATAGTCTCAAGTTATTTTATCATTGTTATTTTATTATTTAGTTTATGGCTTTTCATCTTCTTCTCATTTATTCTTTTTACAAACATTACCCTTTCCCCTCCAAATACTAAAATTGGTAGGGTAGACACATCAACAACAACAAGAAGCATTCTAATCCCTTAATTTTAGCTATCGTTATGTCGTACTTAGTGTACATGGACACATATTCTCTAATTGCCACGGTAGATGACCTAGTTATTAATCATGTGAAGCCAACAAGAAACATGTAAAAATAATCCTCACAAGAAAGAATGGAGTTGAATTATGATTTTAAAAAATTTTAAAATCTTTTTTGAACACAAAGCTATCGGCCGAAATAACATTGAAAGATAGATAACAATTTTTGACAAAAATTAAATCAGACAATGGAATTAGGTTTTACAAATAAAATATGTTTTTAAAACAAAATCAAATTTAAATCTTAGGTTAATTTAAAACACAAAAAGAACAAGAAACTTTAACATCAACAATCATTATGAACATTGCAATTTGCAACTGTGATCACCCCATCATTGGCTAGCTCTCGACATCCAGTGCACCCTTTAAGAATTGTCAGTGTTGTTCTTGACATTAACCTCCATCTAATTGACGACCTTGTATGAGAGAACATCCATGCATCACTTTATTATAACATTTTTATAATAACTATTACATCATAATGTCTATTTATCTTATTAATTAAAGATTAAAATACATTTTCATTCCTACAAAAGTTCATTTTTAATCCATGTGAAATTTGTTGTCAATTTTTTATTCTCACAAATTTATAATATATAACTTTTTGGTTCAGAATTAGGTTGGACTAACTTGCATTTGTTTGATCAAATAAAACTTTGACCCATGCACCATTTGTTTCGGTTTCCCATCCTCTATCTCTTCCACGTCATTCAGGGTGTAGCTGTGGCTATTTCCAAAGAGATAAGGGAGATGAATGATGAGGAAAAAAAAGCTCCGCCGCATACGGTGGTCGGAAATCGCTGCGGCTATTTCCAACGATTCTAATAGTTTCGTTTTTGTTTTTTCTCTCGTTGTTTGCACAACTACACTGATTTATTTTTTCTCTGCTACAATACCATGTGTTTTTCTATCAACGTGATGTTTTGTGTGTTCCATCAATTCTTTATGTAATATTGTGTGCGTCGTAAGATACTGTGTGTTGTCATTGCGATAATTACTTGAAGGAGTTGCATTTTCATTTCGCCAATATTATGCATAACTTCTTGTTACTTGTAAACATATACCTATTCCGAAAAGTAATTTTTGAAAGAAAGGGTACGTAGGAATAGAGGGGAATAACAATATTTCTAGAAGAGGGATTTGATGAACAAATGAATTAAAATGAAAAGGAACCACGTTTTCGAAAGAGAATATGGAGGAACGGAGGGGAATAACACTTGTATGCTCCCTCTTTTTCTAAATAACAGCCATTTAAAGTTATTTACACAAATTATCAAGAGAATTAATAATTTTTTTGAATTTTAATAAAATTGTTAGATCTTTTTCTATTTTATTCCTTGTGAATTCACTCATTTCTCTTTCCACTAATTATTTATATTTATTTCTATCCACCAAATTATTGATCAATAAGTCATTAATTCATCTTTTAAAAATGTGAAAATAATTAATTTGAGTAAGGAAATAATTGACAAAAATAATTAATGTAATTTTAAACTTTAAAAAATGATAAAAAAAAATAGAGTTATTTTTTTCCTCTAAAAATCCAACAATTAAGAAAAGGAAATAGAAGGCCGCAAATGTGATGAAGGGTTCTTGTCAAGTGATAACCTTTAATTTACACGACTTCAAGTTTCAATTAAACAGTTAAAACACATTAAATTTTGAGCCGTAGCACTTTTTCTCTGTCTTATTTCATCATTTCTAGCCAATCACCTGAGTTCGTATGGGTTTCATGCTTTCTTCGGAAATAGCAGTACGTGGTCGGTGAAGGAATGTGGTATTGCAGCTCACTTGCCGACCATAGAATGCAAGTTAGCTTAACATGGGAAATGTTAAACGCGTGGGAAAATAATGCAACTTATCCTAAAATGGATATACCCATAGAAACATTACACTATTCTTCATATGTTGAATGTTGATTTTTAGATTCTTCTTGATGTATAAAGTTTTTATCCAACAATTTTATATTTGTTTAGTTTATTTTATTTTAGAAAATTAATTGATTTCTGTATAATTTTTTGAGAAAAATTATCAACATGTAATTGATCTGATTGAAATTGTACTTAAATTCTCTTAAACATAATCTGAAGTTTGAATCTTCTAAATATAAGAAAATATCCTTCAAAGTTCAAGTGACTCTTTAAAAACCTTTTTGAAGTAGAATTAGATAAAAAAAAAAAAAAATTTTAAATTTTCCTTTCTTTAAGTTGGAAATATTATGTGATGCAGTTTTTTTTTTCATTTTTTTCATAAATTATTGTTTTTATTTTGTTGGAAAATATTTTTTTTATAATCTTATGTTTTAATTAAAGCTATTTAATTGCCTTTAATTTTTTAACATTTCTTTTAATTAAAAACTATTTAAAAATACTAAAAAAAGACTTCAAGCAAAGGTCATTATAAAGTTAAACTGATAAAACCTTTATTCAAACAAAGTGGACACAAAAGGAAGTTTAAGAGGACAGTTACACCTAGCAGGGGAAAGAGATCCATCCAAGAACCATGTAGATCTTAGGCAACAACATATAGCTCCGATCTTTCAACTTAACTGCTTGTCGGCATAATCCAAGACAAATTAGCAATGAATAAGTGGAATAATTTTTTATTCATGAACAAGTGGAAAATACATCATATCAAATCCAAGACAAATTTAGTCATGACTTTTACAACTATTAATCAATTTAGTTTACAAAATTGATACCATCCGTCAATTTAGTATCTAACATTACTAAATCCATTAATTTAGTCCTTAAATTTAATACTAGTCATAATCATTAATTTAATCCCTAATGTGCACCAATGTTATGAACTAAAATGAGTAATGCAAAAGAGTCAAAATAAGTAATGGTTGTCAAAATAGAAAATTAGTTTGACTGATCCCTAACATTAGATATTAAAAGTGTTGTTAATATTAAGGACTATTTTTTTGTTTTCTTTTATAACTTTGGGAAGTAAAATGATTAATACATTTCCCAATTGAGGACTTTTCCTGATAAACTGGATCCAGTTAAATCCTTGCTGTTTGATTCAGAGATGACTTCTTGTTGAAGTAAATGCGCCAGATATTCTAGGCCAGATCTCTCGAATTGACCACAAAATCTCAGTGCCCATCTCTTCATTTGAAGGATGATTCCTTTTTTAATTTTTAAATTCCCTCTCAAATCTCAATGGTCCAGAGGGAATTAACTCCATGATTGCACAATCGAAGGAAGCATCATGAAAATTAATGGCACAAATCCAAGAATGGGAAACGAGTCATAGAAGAATTGTGCAAGTAAAGATGGAATCCTAAGTTCTAACTATATTAAAAACCATCACACTAACTGCATGTTTAAATTAAAGTTAAAAGAACCAAAAAGTACTTTTATTCTGGAAGCAACAATTTTTTCATATTCATTTGGTGCATTGAAATTGGTTATTGTACATCTGCATCTCTCCATACATAGAGCTTCTGTTTATGGCATTAACTAGAAGTCTAAACGTTCCTTTCTAAACCTGTTAGTGATATTCATATAAACCTCCTTCTCTTTTTCTTTCCATCTTTCACTTTCATGATTTGACTTGAGAAAAAAATGAGAAAGATAGATGCTTATTTTCCTTTACGGGTAAAATCGATAATTCTGACAAGTTCCGGTTTTAGTTGTTGTAGGTAGCATAAGGGCTAGATGCTCATCATACAGTTAAGGATTTCAACAAGAGAACAGAAACTTCTGTAAGAATTTCGTAAGGAAACAATATATCAATTGATTTCTTTATACGCTCATACCGGGGTTAACAAAGAACAAACCAAGAAAAGAATAACTGAATCAATGAGGCTGATTTTCTTATTTCACCTCGTATGACCAGTTTGCAAACCGCAGTGTGGAGAATTATATCAAATAATGAGAGAACAGAAGAAACTTAAAGTTCTTTGCAGAACTACACCATTCAAAGTTGCTGCAACTTATGAATATGTTCCAATAATGAAGTAGCCTTCCGTTTGGCCCTCTCTGTGCCATTTCGAGCAAGTTCAGAGAGAGGTATGAGAGCACCAAGTCTACTTATACAAGCAAGATTATCTGCATCCCTCTTGCACAAGGCAAGTAGAATAGCAGCTGCATTCTCTTTATTGCGAGGCAATCCGGTCCTCAAAAGATCTATCAAAACTGGTATAGTGCTGGCTTTTACTATGGCAACTTTTGCCTCTTGGTGGCTTGCAAGAACTGACATTATCGTTAGGGCTTCATCAACCATCGATTTGCTTGAATCTGTAAGCATCTTCAACAATGCTGTGATGATACCTGCCCTAATGGCCCTGCCCTTGTTCCCTTGATAAATGCATAAATTGAACAATGCTGTTGCTGCATCCTTCTTTCCTCTAGGACTCCCGTTTTGGAGCAATTCCACTAAAGCCGGTATAGCTCCTGAGGCGCCAATAATTATCTTGTTCTCATCTGCAAGTGACAAGCTGAAAAGGGTTGCTGCTGCATTTTCTCTTGCTTCCATGGTTCCAGCTCGGAGGACTTGGACAATGGATGGAATGGCACCAGCAAGCATTATAAGTCCCTTGTTGTTTTCATATATGGAGAGGTTGAGAATTGAGGTAACTGCATTGTCTTGTGTCAGTACATCTTCTGATGTTAGAAGGTTGACTAGAACTGGAATTGCTCCAGCTTCAGCAATTAGTATCCTATTGTCAGTACTTCGTTTGGATAGCAATCGAATTTCAGTAACAGCTGATCTACGCTCCTCAACAGATCGGCTGGAGAGCTTCCATACCAGAGCTTCAATTGCTGCTATGTCACCTGTAACATCTCTGAATGATCCATCACTCTTCTTTAATTTTCCATTGGTTAGTCCTGTTGGCTGCTCAATGTTGTGCTCTATACACCACTGAGAAATAAGGCTCCTTAAAACATAATTTGGTGTAAGGGTCAAATGTTGGAGCTTCTGCTGAGTTTTCGGACATGTTGTATTTCCACAATCTATCCATCTCTGTATGTAAGATCTCTCATATGTCTGCAGAATAACATAAGCAGGAAATTTAGAAGAGCAGAAAAAATTTGTAGAAATATTTCTGGTGTTGATGCAATGTGTGAGATGAACTCACCTGACCAGTGGCTACAATAACAGGATCCCTCATTAGTTCCAAGGATATAGGGCAAAGAAAATCTTCAGGGATCACAATTCCTTCAGTCTTTTTAACCTCAGGTAGACTCTTTGTCTCAGAAATTTCTTGACTTTCAGGTTCAATTGCATTTAAGGAAACTTCAACTTCAGTAGGGATGCTCCTTGTTCTTTCCAAGCGAGATCTGGCAGGATTTGTGCTGCAGCATTTCCCTTCATCGTTGATAGGAATGCTGTCTAGTTCTGATAAATTTTCAGGGCAGCTTTGTTGTTTGTGCAACCTACTCACAGATTTGCCAAGAACCTGACTAATTTCTTCAGCCAGTGGCTGGGATAATTCATGAGATGGCATCTTTGAAATCATAAACCCATATTTATCCGTGGCCCGTCTCAATTGTGTTCTCACCAAATCCACCTAGAAAACCAGAAAATATCAGCAAATTCACTCAAGCAAAATGTAGATAAAATTAAAAATACTTGTAAAGAAAACACCCCGTTTATCCAAATTCTACCTGCTCCTTGACTTCCTCCGAGATGTCCAAATCGTCATATGGCAAATTGCTCAACAGTTTCTCCAATTTCCATGTCACACACTGAAATTGGAAGACAATGGTCTTTGCAGCTCCATCCTTAAATCAACATACATCAAATTTCAGAGATGTACACAGACATCCTTACACATATACATGCCCACAGAAATTCAACCCTCATAAGATTCCAACTTAAAATAATTCAACAAATGCAAAATTATTTCTCTATTTTAAAGAACACATTGTAAAGACGCAATTTCACAAAGAACAACACACAAAATGCCAAACAAAAGACCAATTCTTTCTTTTGAGACAATCCTGTTTGAGACGGTCGAGCTCCAAATGTGAACACCTCTCTTTACATGAGTTTGAACATTGGTTCGACACGCTATGATAGACTAACTAGTCTCTTCAACTAAACCCAACCCCATTTGTAAACAACATAATGAGAACATAAGCAAGCCATGAGTAACATATATGGGAAGCATTCTACTTTCTCCACAAAAACATAACCATAAATAGCGGTTTGATTGCACGCATCACACCAATCTAAACAAAAAAGTTCGAATCCTAAAAAAAACTGTGTAATTTCCCGAAATACCACTCTCACAAGTCACGAGTAAAAATTGAACTTTATAATGAATTTCATCAAAAATAAACTATTTTCTTTTTGTACGATGCCGTTTTGGGAATGCAAAAAAACTCAAACTTTAACAGTTTCAGCTGGTTGAACTACAGATCTAAACTACTCAAAAACCGAACAAAACGACGTCGTTTGGAAATGGATCGTGAAACTCACAGAGGAGCAATTGGAGCGGAAGTTTCTAGCGACGGAAAGCAAGCGTCTTGCGGAGTGAAGCGCGAGGACCAGATCAGAAGACCACTTTGAAGAAGCCGAGGAAGAAGGAGAAGGAGAAGAAGAAGAACCACCGACAACGTTGTTGCTGAGTTCCTTAATCTCCTCGAAGAGGTGGGTGAGGAGGGAGATCCGGCGAACCAGATCGGTGCAGTCCTTGCGGAACATGGCGCCGGCGGAGCCGGCGGAGGAGGATAACGCCGAGCACATTCCGGCGATGTCATGGACCAGACACAGCAGCTCCGGCGTGTGGTCTCCGGCGAGCTCCTCGCCGGCCATTGTCGACGCTGCTAAGGTTTAAACTTTTAAGGCTAACGTTGTGTTGTGTTCGAGGAAACTGAGGAAAGTCAGAGAGAGTCTAATAAGGTGTTTGTGTGAAGAGACTTATCAAGTGTCGACACGTACAAAAATAAATAAATACTGTAAATCGCTGTAATAATAATGTCTTGTGTTGGTGCTTGCGAGGCCTCACGTTCACCGGGTTTTCTAAATTAATATTGTAATCAGTTAATTAAATAATGGTGTTAATTTAATTCCATTTCTGAGAAAAAGAAGAAGAGGAAAATAGTCAAAATACGGTTTTTGATGGTTAGTTTTATTAGTTAATTAATAATTTAAATAATGACAAATAATCAATTTTTTTCCTAAAGTGTGTCATGTCATGAAAAATTAGTTTTTCTGAAAAATAAAAAATATAAATTTAATCATGTAAAAAAATATGATAAATTAATTTTTTATAAATTTATTAGATTATTTTATTATTAAGTTATAGTATTTAATAATTAATTTGATGATAAATTATATTTTTATAATTAATTTAACATTAAATTATAAATTTAAGAACTAATTTATTATTAAATTATTTTCGAAACTAATTTATCAAATTTTTTCATTTTTAAAAACTAAATTTATATTTCATTTTATTACTATGTCACATATTCGAAAACGAATTTCACTGTTTATCCATTAAATAATTGGTTCGTTCATTCTGGAGAGGGTTAACTTAAACGCCTTAGCTGGGGAAAGCGAGAATCTCGGGGAAATTGAAATTTGGGGAGATAATGATATAGAGAGAGAAAGGATAAAAGAGGATACAGTTGGGTTTGGAATATCATGAATTGTAATGCAACTAACTACTATTGTTTTTTTTTTTCTTCCTTTTTTTATATGTATTTTGATATCTTGAGACTTTGAACGGAATTTTTGCTATTAGCTAGTAGCTAGTAGCTATTTCGTACTCTAGGTCCAAAGTTAATTTTGAGTATTTGACACGTTCGGATTTCAGAAACTAGACTCAATATATGTTTTTTGGTACATAGACTGAATATATGTTTAAGTTATCTCAATTTAGTCTAATATCTATTCAACAACAAAAAAAAGTCTACTATCTTATGTTATTTTTTACTGAAACTATCTTATAATATGTTCAAAAGTATATTTTATGTCACAATTTAATTAAAAAGTATTGACAATATATATATATATATATATATATATATATATTAATGTTATTTTAAGATTAAATTTTAATTAAATGATAATGTAATCACACATTTACACTCACCATGAATGAAAAACTATTTTTTCTTTAAATAATTATATTTTAATGATAAAAAATAATTTAATAAATAATATTTTATATAACATAATATTATATTGGTATTAATAGTATCTATCTAAAAATATATATTATAAAATATTATTTAATTATGAACTCTTTTTTTAATCTTACAATTTAACTATACATAATATTAAAATTTATATATTGTGTCAATATATTAAGTTGAACTTGTCTTATTTCATATCAATATTTGGAATTTAAACAGAAGTTCTTATCAATATTTGGAATTTGATTTAAAAAATCCCATAAATATTCTACCGGCTTGCACATCCTAAATACATCTATTGATAAATAAAAGTTTTAAAATTAAATAAAAGAATTTTCTATTTCATACTAAATTAAATTAACGCATCAAAGCAATGTCGTTAAAGCCATTTAAACTTTCCTTTTTACAATATTGTTACCATTTAAATATATTTAATTATTTATTGGATATAAACATTACGCAATGTACGCAGAAATAGCGATTAATTATAAACATAGGCAGCGGCGTAGCCGCGTGACAGCAAGTCGGCAACGTGGAGAACAGGTCTGAATTTTTCTTTTCTTATTATTTTCTTAATGTGGAAAAAAAAACTAAGGATTTAGCTTTTTTAATATTATCATATCTTTTGCTAGCTTTTTTGTTTTAAAAGAAATCTTTTTGCTAGCTATATAAGTTTCATAAATTGACAATATTTTCTGAACCCCCTAGCATGTCTCTTTTCCGTTCCTTTTCCTTTTGCTATGCATCAAAAATTCAATACCGTTTTTGTTATGAACATGATATTGATATCAAATTGTTCTAATTATAAGAATGATAAATTTTTATTGAAAAATATGAATACATATAAGATGAATATCTTTCTTTTAATATATTTTATTTTATACTCAAGGATCCAACCAAGATTTAAATCATAAATCATTTGATTAAAAGATAAAAAATTATTATCACATATATTAGTCATTATTCTCTAAAGTGTAATTCACTATCAGTTTATTACTTAGATAGTTGAAAGTATCAAAATATGATTTGAGTATTTAAGAGTGTAATTTATCTCTCACTTTAATTATTTGTTGGAATTTTTTTGTTATAGGTAACGTCTGTATTGTGTTTGCATTGCATACTATTTGCCGTAGCAATTATGGTGCACTCATAAATGACTAATGACAATTTATTTATTATCATTTTTGTTTTTGATTGAATTGTCTTGCCTATATTATCAATAATTATTTATGCACTGAAGTGTGACATGTCATTCAGATATGTACAATCAACTATTATGTATAGGCTGATAACATGTTACAAGTTAACTAATGAAATGGCAGAATTAAAGTGCTCATTACCTTTATTTTCATTTTTGATAATAGGGGTGCTCATTACTTTTTTTTTTTCTACCATCAATGTTAGATATTTAGGCATAAAATATCTATTTTTACTGAAAGATAACGTGAAGCTTGCGATTTATTTTGTGTGGTTGTTGATTTCGCTATTCTCTGTTATTTTTATTTTTGCTTACTTCAGGTGATATATTTGTTATTTTTTGTCCTTTACTCTTGTTTTCCGTTCACAATTTCCTTTTTTTTTTGCAGTTGATCGAGTTTATAAAACTCTAACATTTTTTACTGCTTTTAATTTTCACTTCGTGATTCGACTTTGTTTTTTGATGTTTGAAATTTAGAATTTGGACGTATATAAGGTAGTTTTATTGAAAATTTTAAGTTCTCTAATTATATTGAATTATTTAAGCAAATCAAAGAAACAATGTGATGCTAATATTATTTGGCAAGGTATTTGAGATTGGATATAATTTTTAAAGAAAAATAATTTATTATAATAATCTTTTAGTTAATATAACGGGTTTTAACAGTTAGCTTTGCCCCTGTGTGGAGGCAACATATCTCTTTTGTTTTTTTCTATGATATTTTGCCTTGTTATGATGATTTTGGTTGCTAGCTGGAATAAAAGCATCTAATCTATAACAATAGATGAAGAAAAATATTTTTTATCTGGTCTCCACTTTTTTCTAGACATCTTTACCTTAAAAACGTAAATAACCCCATGATTCTATCGTATTGTTAACAAAACTGCAACATGTCTTCACCCATATTGTATTGTTTGCAAAACCACAACAAAACTCGTTACTTTCTCTAACCTCCCACGTCAAAATTATATTTATTTTCTCTATGGGGCGTTCATCATCTTCATATTTTTTTACTTTTTCACAAAGTTGCAATTTTCTTGGCAATATTATCAAATGCTATAATACGTTAATGCCTTGTTCTGTTTACGTGGTTTTGCATTTAGAGGTTTCTCTTATTTGGTTGTTGAGGTTATTTTAATGAATTTTTTCAAGTGTCAGTGAAGAAGGTTCGACTTGATACACTTTGTGCCCTAGCGTGCAAGGATTCTTAATTTGGCAACACTTCATTTGCAATAGGACATGGCCCGCACGTGCCTCTTTTAAGGGTTACACATTGTTGTTGTCTTACCAATAAAATTATACGATTTCAATGAATCAGGGCATGTAAATTTAAACAAGGCGACATGGCTTGATGGCACGTGTGGTGCTGATGAACAAAACTCAGAATATCCCCTTTTCCTACATATATCTCTGTCGAAATTCTTTTTTCTTTCTAGCTTTTGTTATTTTTCTTCCCCTCTCACTTTTGCATATGCGTAATTATATATTGATTTATTATTTTTTTTATGCATAAAAACAAAAGGTTGAATTATGAAGAATGAATCAATACTTGTGTTCACTTCACTCTCCTGTTGTCGCACACTTTATTGTAATTTATTAAACTTCACCATATTAACAAGTAAAGTTAGTGTGTTTTTCATTTTTTGTTTTGCCTTTCTTTTTCCTATAAATTATCCTATTGATATGCACTTTTAGCAGAATTTAAAATTTAAAATGTGTATAAAGTATTTTTTTTATCTATAACAGATTTTATGATCTAATATAAACAAGTATATAGAGTTGTTTTCTTCTTATTCTTCTTTTTTTATTAATTTTAAATTTTAAATTAATTTTTCCTGTATTATAACTTTTCATTTCTCTCATGGAAATATCACAACCAGACCCCTGAAAATCATAAAAGTAGGTTATTTCTCATTATTAGTTCCAAGGTTAGCACAAAAATAAATTTTCTCTATTTCACATTAATTGTGTGTTAGCATCTTTATTATCTTTATCATTTTGTTCTTTGTGTCTACTTAATTTTCAAACTAAAACTAATATATGTCAATATATAGTTTAATATATGAAAAGAGAAAGTATGGTAAAATATCAAATTTAACTCTTACCCAAACAAACAAAAAATGTGTAGAGATAATCATATATTGAGAAAAAAAATAACTTAATAAACTAAAAATAACACATAGAAAAAAAAAACTTACAGACAAACATTCATCAAATACAAAATAAATTATTCAATAAATTAATATACACATCAATACATAATAATATATTGTAGTAATATAAATTTAATTCTTTAATTTTTTTTATATTTTTTGTATTTTATATAGTTAGTGTTAAAATTTATAGTATTTTAATTTGAATAAATTTTAACACAAAATACAAAATAGAAAAATAGGAATGCGGTGTTTCTGCTAGTTGTAAATAATGCACGAAGAAAGAAAGAAAAAAGGGTAAGGATGCAAGGTCGTTTGCCAACCTGTAAAGCCATCATATTGTCGTGTCTTACTAAGACAACCATGAAAATAACCAATAAGAAAAAAAAAATGAGACAGAAAACAAGTTTCACATTATTTTTTATGTTATGGATTATAGATGATAAATGTTCTTCAACTCGCTCAGAAGAAGATTAATTTTTACTGAATTGCCACTCATTTCTTCACATATAATAGATCATTTCTATATATAATACAACGAGACCTTATTTACAAATATAATATAATATAAATATAACAATAGTTTCTATTCATTTCTTGTTTACAAATGTAGGTCTTTGCAGAGGTGCAGGCGGAGCGATACAGTAGCGGTGAGGGTGATGGGCATTGGGTTAGTTGGAAACCATTATTTATAATTTAGAATGCCACTACACTAATCAAATGAGTTTTGAAATGTTATATTGTTTTGTTTATTATGATTTTAACTTGTATCACCCATACGTGTGTATTTGTCCTAAAGGGTTGTTTTATTTTTTTGTGAATCACCAGAAATAACAATGTTGGTCCCTCTTAAATATTTAGCATTAGCATTATCATTATCATATCCTTCACATTAAAAAAAGATTATTATGCTTGAGAACAAATGAACAGAAAAATAATAAAGTAAAAATAGAATAATTTAATATAAGGAGTTTAACTCAATTAAATAAGATGTGTGAGTATTGTAAACTTTTTAATATCGTGTTTAATTCTTACTAAAAAGAAATAATTTAATGTCATTATTATCATATTCATAATTATAATATTTATCTATGGTGTTTCATATTTTAAATTTTTGGATATTTACTAATGCGATCGTTTTGTGAATAAAGGAAAAATTATGAATGATACAATTTTTTTTCTTCGCAAAATGCTTTACAAATGAATAGGGGTCACTAAAAAAATCAGCGAGACATCATTCTCTAGCTGATTGAATTTGCCACGGGTGTTTTTAGGATGACCATCACTAATTCATAAGAATTTCATAAAAAAAAGTATTTTATAGTAATCTTCAGTTTCAACGTTTAATCACGGTTAACACAACTCATAATAATGACATGGGTTAAGTGATTTAAAATTTAAAATCTAATTAATATTTAAGTATAAAATAAATTATATTGAAAGGAAATATTCACATTATCGCTAACATTCCTCTTGTTTTATTCATTTCTCACTTTTTAATGTACTTAGAATGTCAATCCTAGTTTTCTGATTATTGGCGTTTAACTAAACTAAATCGATATTCAAATACAGCTTATATTGTTGGGTGTTGAGGAAAAGTCCAAACAGAAGAAAAACTCTATTGATAAATTAATAAGAAAAATATTATTATAGACATATTAATCCAAATCCTTAAATGATAAATTAATATTAATTTTTTCATTTTATATGAGAAGTGATGTGCATACAATAATTTATATAATATTATATTTTATCTCTATTTCTCTCCTTCATCCTATCACTTAATATATTTTAAATTTAAAGTTATCTTTTAATTCTCTCTTTTTCTTAGTTGTATATTTTATTATATAATTTATTGTACTGTATAATTTTCTCTTAAAAATTAATATCGAAATCCAAAACAAAATTTTTAAGAATGACATTACCATCAGTCTTACATCTAAGAAACAAAAGACAAGATTTGACATAAATAATAATGACTTGCATACTTTAATCAAATGGTTCAAAGTTTAAATTTTAAGTAATCCTTAAAAATGAAATAAATTGTGTTAAAAGAAAAATATCTACTAGTGTGTATTTAAGATTTTCATTTCAGCCCAAGCAATTTCATACTAATTACATGGTTAGGAAGAAAAGCATTCATATTATTGATTTAATTCTTCTTTAATCCCAAATTTAGTCAATCAAGCGTCAATCAATTTCAAGAGAATACATGATGAATTAAGCATTAAATATTCAATTAATTTACGTTAGACATCATGCCCAAGTTTTGGTAAAACTAATTAAATAATGATGTATGAATTGTTGTAAACTTGACACATTGTTTTTTATTTTGGATAAAAAAAAACATGACTTTAAAGCTAGCTGAAAACTTATAAGCTATAAGCTAGCTAGGAGTTGAAAAGATGAAAGTTAGCTAGTTGATTTAATTGAAAGTGTTTGATAAAATTAGTTGATAAATGTCAAAAGATGTAAAAGAACATATTTAATATTTCTAAAAATTTAATTTTTTTAATAACTTATCATCTTAAAAATAGGACATATTTTGCTTTTATGAATTGAATTGATAAAATAAAAATCATGTAAGAAATCAAATTATTAATTAAAAAAACATAAAAATAATTTAACAAATAACTATAAAAAGTTGATATGATTGAAGAAACTTCTAACCTTAAGAAATTATGTAACAATAACAATTAACAAGTTGATTGTCGTATAAGTGTAAGAATGTAAAATAAAATATAAGAATTTTTCAAACATAAAAGAAGAGGCTTTTAAAATTGAATAAAAGGGCAAAATAAAATTTTAAATAAAATAATAAAGATAAAATTGAGAGAAAAAAAAGTAGCTAATAAGCTAACTTATTTTTCATAAGTTACTTCTAGTAGTTTATGAAAAAAAAAGCTACAAAAATAACAAAGAAGTTTATTTTGGTCAAAATAACTTATAAGCTAATGAAAGAAACTCATAAACTCCTCTAGAACCTTACCAAACATAGCATAAGAGTCATCAAACCAATTCTAAATTAATTTTTTTTATCAAACATATGATTAAACATCAAAGATCCTATAAATCTTCATTGGAATATGTCAAATCATGCATTCAAAATATGACTAAAGAATACAAATCCAAATTTAGATGATGATGCCCCAACTCAAAAGGATTCAAATCAAGATTTAGAAAAGAATTAATAGAGAAAGATATCATATTAAGAATCGAAAAACAATAGTGAACCTCCATATCCATAAAAAAAACCTTGAACGGGTGAATTGATCATAAGATATTTAACCTAAATAAAAAACATTTTAGTCATTAAAATTAAAAGAAAAAAATAGTCCCTAAGCACCAATGACGTCAATAAAACTATTTGTGTGGCTAATCGAGACCATGCCAACATTTATCACATGAAATTTAATATGACACTTGTCGTGCAATATCTTTTTGGTCTTTTAAATTTAGGCAAAGTTTTTTTAGTCCCACAAGTGTAAAAATGATTTTTTTAGTCTCTCAAATTTTAAAATAATTTTTTTGTTCTCATATTTAAAAATAGCATAGTTTCCACATTCAAAACTTATTTTTTAATCCCTTAATTTAGAAATAACTTGTTTTGGTCCTCACAATACAATATGCTTAATTTTTCGTGGAGACCAAATTCACTTCAATCACCTTTCTATAATTTGAGTTGTGATCTAAACAAGAAAAAAGAGTTAAAGTTGTAGTCTAAGTAAATTTATTAGTTCACATGTTGACTTGAATGTTGAAGTGCATTTACCAATACTCCCATCTTCACTTGATCTTGGAACCAACACCAGTGCCGTATTGATCATTAAAAGTAATTCATCTTGTGGGCCCTTATTGTTCAAAGGCTTGACTAGATCATTTTGATATCATTTGTGAGAAAAATTTATAGTGTGTTTGGATGGAGTAATTTAATAGAGGAATTTATTTTTTCAAGAAATTTAAAATAATTCATGATAAAATAGTTTGTTTGGATAGAGTATTTGAAATGAGATTTAATTTTTGGTATTTTTATGAATCATTTTGATTGACTAAAACAGTGAGATTTCAAATTCTCTAAAATAATATAGAATTTGAAATTATTTTTTTGGAGATGCTCACTCTAACTCACGTTCTTGCTCGCGATTCTTTCTTGCCCAATACTCACAACTATGGGTGACCAAAGTTTTTACGATTGATATCGACATAAGTTGTTTTTCACGGATATTGGCCGAGGTTTTTTCGGTCAGAATTTTTTTGTATAATGTCAACCAAAGCTATTTTTTTGTCGATATCGGCTAAGATTTTTTTTAGATGATGTTGGTTAGGGTTATTTTCTCACTGACGTCAATTATGGGAAATTTTTACTAACGTCGGCCAATGATTTTTTTGGT
Source organism: Glycine max (assembly GCF_000004515.6). Lineage (NCBI taxonomy): Eukaryota > Viridiplantae > Streptophyta > Magnoliopsida > Fabales > Fabaceae > Glycine > Glycine max. Next base: position 1,143,968 of record NC_038256.2, on the reverse strand, counting down.
CGTTGTCATCCAGGTTTTTTCAGTTGACGTTGATCAATGATTTTTTTGGCCGACGTTGGCTAGATTTTTTCTACTAACATCGGTCATGACTAACTTTTGAGTAGACACCTGTTAGGGTTTTTCAGCCAACGTCAGTTAGGTTTTTTCAGCCAACATCAGTTAAAACTATTTTTAGTTAATATTAGCTAGAGTTTTTTTTTAGTTGATGTTAGTTAGGGTGTTTTGGCTTATGTCAACTATATTTTCTTAGCCGACATCGGTTAGGATTTTTTTGCTGACATTGACTAGGATTTTCTAGCTTACATCAGCCAGAGTTATTTCTTAACCACATTAGCTAGGTTTTTTGATTGATGTTGGCTAGGGTTTTTTCTACTAACACCAGCTAGATATTTTTGACCAACATCGGACATGACTATTTTTAGTTGACATCGACTAGGTTCTTACAGTCGACATCCACTAGAGTTTTTTCGGTCGACATCGGTTAGAGCTATTTTTTAGCCAACATCAGCCAAGATTATTTTATAATTGATGTTGGGTAGGGTTTTTTGTCTGACATTGGTCAGGGTTATTTGTTAGCCAACTTCGACTAGGGATTTTTCGACCAACGTTGACCAATGATATTTTTTAGCCAACATCGGGTAGGTTCTATTGGTCGGCATTGACCAAACTATTTTTTAGCCGATATTTGATAGATTTTTTTGTCAATGCTTGCTAGGATTTTTTAGGCTGACTTTGGCTAAAAATAGCCTTGGTCAATGTCGTTCGAAAAGACCCTAGCCGTTGTCGGCCAAACAAATTCTAGCCGGCGTTGGTAAAAAAATCTAGCCAACATTGGTTGAAAAATAGACTCAACCAACGTTAGCCAAAAAATAGTCCCGACTGATGTCAGCTGACAAATATTCTTGGCATACTTTGACAAAAAAAATCCTATTTGATGTTGACCGAAAAATAGCCTTGGTTGATGCCGGTTTAAAAACATCAATGGTTGTGGTTAGGCAAAACAATCCAGTTAAAATTATCAATATTTTGTATTTATAAATTATTAAAAATTGAAAATATTTTTTAATTAATATTTCAAAATTAGACTGTGTTTATTTTTATAAAGTTTAATATTAAAATTTCATCTATTTAAAATATAAAATTGAAATTTTGCATATGGAGGAAATTGAATTGTCCTATCCAAACAAAGAATTTAAAATGGAAGAAATTTGAATTGATTTATCCAAACAAAGCATTTGAAAAATGAAGAAAATTAAAATCAAAGCAATTCAAATTCTAGACATTTTAAATTCCTTGAAATTTTGATATTCCTGATCCAAACACAAGGTTAAGTTATTCTCGTCATTACATAACAGTCACCACTTATCATAAGTTATTTGACACTATTCATGTTCCCACTCTTGATTGCATAATTGTTACTTAGGGCCAAATCATGGTGGTCTTTATTTATAAGTTTAAAATAATTTAAAAATCTAAAATTAGATTTTACTTTTTAAAAAATAGTTTTTAGTTTAGGGTGATTTTTATTTTTTAAAAATTAGGTTTGTTTTATTGTAGTTTTTTAGTTTAAAAATTCCCTATATAGTTTAAATTAATTTAAAGGCATGTTTGTATGGTGGTGGTAGTATTAACAACAACAAAAATGTTAGTAAAGGTAGTAGTGATGATGATAACAGTGATGATGTTCATGACAACATTGGTAGCGGAGTCAATGTTGTTGGTGGTAGTAGTAGCAACGACAACACCAATAATGATGACAACAACATTGTGGTAGTGGTGGTGGAAGTGCAGGTGGAGGTAGTAGTGATTTGGTGGTGGTTGTGGAAATGATAATATTAATAGTGCAATGATATTAGTACTAGTGATGATAATGGTGGTGATAGTGACGATGACGACAATGATAATGATGGTGGTGGCGACAATGTGCTAGTAGTGGTGGCAATGCTAGTAGAGGTAGTAACAATGTTGATGGTAAATGTAACAACAATGATGGTAGTGGTGATGATGATGCATGTGGAAGCAATAGTGGTGATAGTAGTAATGGCAGAGACAGTGGCTATAATGGCGATGATATTGGTGACGATGACCATGTTGTGTCGGTGATGTTGGTGGCCATGTTGTGTTGGTGATGGTGGTGATGATGCTAGTGGTGGATTTTTTTTTTATAATGAGCATATATTAGTTATATGAATGACAAAACGGACTGACCCAACCCATTTTGGCCTGCCTAGCCATTAGCTCGCCAAAAATAGGACAAAGCAGGCTGGAGATCTTGGCCCATCAGCCCACTATGTCCCGTGTCACCTAACCCACCAACTTATTGGGCTAAAGGCAAGGTGGGGCGGGTTGGCTCGCTAGCCCACAATATTAATTTTTTTTATAAATTATAATTATATTAATATATGAAACTACTAAAAAAATTAAAAAAAAAGGTAGGAAGAGTCTTTTAGTTCGGTTTATGTTTAATTACTTTGTATTGTTTAAGATTTTAAGAGTAGTTTTAGAATTTATGACTTTGTGTTGTGATTTAACTACTTGATAGACTTATTATTATTAGTTAGTATTGACTACTAGTATTTTGTGTAGTTTAAGTACTTTGTGTGACTTAAGATTTTAGGACTAGTTTGTTATTTTAAATACTTTATATTATCAATTATTTTTTAAGAGTTTTTGTTTCTTTTATGGGCGGGTCAGTCCGCTAGCCCGTCAGCTCACCTTCAGGTGGTGGCGACAATATAATGATGGTGATGACAATAATGTGCTAGTATTAGTGGTGATGCTGGTGGAGGTAGTAACAATGTTGGTGGTAGATGTAGCAACAATGGTGATGATGATGCATGTGGAAGTAGTAGTGGCGATAGTAGTAGTGGCGAAGGCATTGGCTATAATGACGATGATAGTGGTGACGGTTACCATGTTGTGTCAACGATGGGGGTGGCCATGTTGTGTTGGTGACGATGGTGCTTGTGGTGGTGGTGATGCTGGTGTTGGATTTTTTTTAATAAGCATATGTTAGTTTTAGGGATGACAAAACAGGTTGACTCAACTCATTTTGGCCAGCCCTAGCTTGCCAAAAAGGGGTAAGGCAGATTGACCTACTCAATTTTGACGGGTTGGACATGCTGACCTGCCTTCTAGAAAAAAATAAAAACTCTTAAAAAAATAATTGACAATACAAAGTAGTTAAAATAACAAGCTAGTCTTAAAATCTGAAATCACACAAAGTATTTAAACCACACAAAATACTAATAGTTTTTAATAACTGATAATAATAAGTGTACCAAATAGATAAATCACAACACAAAGTCATAAATTCTAAAATTAATCTTAAAATCTTAAACAATACATAGTAATTAAACATAAACCAATCAAAAAGATCCTTTATACCCTTTTTTTTAGTAATATCATATATTAATATAATTATTATTTATAAAAAACAATTAATATTGCGGCTTGACGGGCCAACTCGTCCCACCCCGCCTTTGGCTTGACAGGTTGGCAGCTTAGGCGAGTGAATCATGTCGGGATGGTAGACCAAGATCTCTACCTCGTCCCGCCAAATTGATAGCGGGTTAGCCCGCTTGGTCTAACTCGTTTTATCATCCCTAGTTAGCTTATTAATTTTGTTAGAAATATGAGTTGATGTGATTCGAACTTGCTAGCCTTCTCCTCTCCAACAAATCTTTTTCCAACAACCATTAAACAAACCTTATATCTCTCATGTTAACCTTATATCTCTCATGTTAGTGGTAGTGACAATATATATATTTTAAAACAAAATACCAAATTCATAAATATTTTTTCTTAGCATTCAAAATAATGTAAAAATATTTTGAAATTAAATTAAAAATTATTTTAATTTCATTTTTATCGAATGCATTTTATTTTCAAAATTAATTTAAAAATAAAAATTTAAAATTCGCTATCACCCTGAACTTTCCCTACGATATATTAAGCCTGTATTTTCTGTTAATTTTTGTTATATTTGAAAGGAAAGCAAATGTGCAACACGATGGAATGTTTTTTTGTGTTGAAATTTAGAAAGTGTTTATAATAATTTATCGAATTGAATCGAATAAAATGGAAGGATAAGAAATGAGCCAATGGTCATCCAATTCCACACCCACGAAGCATCACAAACAACGAACAACAAATTAATTGTTGGGGTCACGTCTGAAGTTAATCAACAAGCGTGTTGTCTTTCTGTTATCTATATTCTTTTTTTAAGAGTCTTTCTGTTATCTATAAAAGTATGATTATTATTTCTTTTTGATATGGCAAAACATATAAAAGTATGATTATTATGTTAACATAATTCTTCTTTTGGCATACAACAGTGTTTTCTATAATTAATTGGACCCATTATTGTTGACATTACAATAAATTATACCAAGACTTATCCTACTCATTTCTTCATTCATCTTAGCAAAAATCTCCATTAGGTGATAATTTTGTTCTGTTTTTCTGTTCATGATCACTCTGACTCAACAAGCAGAGCCTTCGCAGAAGTTCAGTTCATCGGGAACTCATAATGACTTTCTCTTACACTAGGCAATGGTGGAGTCTAATTTCTCCACCAGTTGCTTCTAAATTTCTGCTAGTATTTATTTTCTTTTTTGTATACGATTTCTACTTAGTATTTCTATTATAAAATTTGAAGGTTGGGAAAGAAAAAGTTGTAAAACAGGGCTACTCTAATAATCTAATGTAATTTTTGAACTGATGCTATACACAATCATTGAGTGACATATAATAAAAGTTCACTTTATTTCTTTTGGTTTCTAATATACCTTCATACTCTTTAATCGTGAATTTGATTTCTTCATACTCTATATTAATAAAATAATATGGTTAGACCTTCTTTTACAAGTGGCATCTCCCCACTTTGAAACTTCTTTTTCCCCTAAAAGCATTATCATTGAGTGCAAGCCACTTAAGGGTTAACTTAAGTTTATTGGAAAAAAATGTTGCCAATTTATAAATGTTTATCTAGACTATTTTTCCCCATTTAACAAAAAGAAAAATCAAATTTTTAGCTACCTATACAATTTATTTATTCAGCTAGCCATTTTTACTGTTTATGGTGTGAATTCGGTACTAGCAAATCCAAATTCACACCCCCTCTGACCCCCCCCCTTTTTTTTAAGTAATTACTTAATAACTAAAATTAATAAAAATTCAATAATATTAAATTATTGTATTTCAAACAAAATTTAAATAATAAAATTTATTAAAAAAATTAAATTATTCAAATTTAGTTATTTTGTTATAATTGAGTATATAAAAAATTAAATAATAGAAATAGAATTTTCTTTTCGTCTTATAAATTATTTTATGGTAAATTTTGTTTTAAATTTTTTAATTATAGAAATGGAATATTAATCATTAGTAGTATATATAAATATTTAATTTCAATAATATAATTACTTAGTATAATTATTAAATATCAATATATAATATAATTAAATTATAAGAATAATTATTGATAACAAATATTTGTTTTATTTTAATGAATGATAATTGTAATTAAAATTAAATAATAATCAATTTGATAAATAAAATACAAACACACGATTCGTCTTTTCGTAACAGTGAAAGGTACCGACATTTTGTTAATTTAAAATGTTACTGTTCTCGGATGTCAAAATTTGCACAAATCCATCTTTTTTGGTCAAATAAAGAAGTAACCAAGTTGTAACTATTAATTGAGCCCGAAAGTTAGAATGAATTCATGTACCATAATTCACAACAACCTTTTAATAAAAAATTCAATGATTATTTATTATGAAAATTTTAAAATTCAATAAATAAAATGTAAATAAAACATCTCCACCAATTATATTTCATTAGGATAAATTTTAATATTAATTTTTTAAAATAATATTATTACATTTATTCTTTTAAAAATACTTAAAATGCATTAATAATTAAATACAATAAATTAATTTTTTTAGATATAATCTTTGATAATATTTAAAATTAGCATTGCTATATATTATTATTATTTAATTTAAATATATAAATATTTTTTATTAACTTATTTAAAGATATTAAAAATGTAGCATTATTTCATTAGAAAAAAAATAAAAAAATGGAATTTTTTAAAAATGAAATAGGGTCAAAATTCGGGTTTGAAAAACCCGAATTCTTAACCTGTTAACAAGCAAGAAAAAGTAGGGGGTGTGAATTTCGATTTGGTAGTACCGAATTCACACCATGAACAATAGAAATGGCTAGTTGGGTAAATAAATTGTAAATGTGGCTAGTTGAGGAAATTTGGATTTTTTTGGGTTAAATGGGGAAAAAGTCTGTTTATCTAATAGTCATGGAATTCAAAATAGAAAAGTGTTATTAAAAAATATAACTAATGTTATTAAGTTGATTTTATAGTAATTTTAACAAAAAAAATAATTTTATTTATTCACTCATTCATTAATCACGATTTTGATGTCATTAAACTAACTTCAAATTGGGTTAAACCATTGAGACTCGGTGTCGAGAGCGTACTTGTTTTTTTCTTACTTGCCCTAGCTGTTGGAGGCTTACTGTTATGCCTTGGTGTGATAGCTAACTATTGAACAATTACATTAGTTTAAATGCATAAAACAATATATAAAAATTTACTTAAATCTTTACACAGGTTCATGAAGTTCAATTAACGACCACTGATTTAATTATTAAACTTTTACAATATATTTGAATTTGAATTTTAATATTTTCCTTGACCTTTCATATTGATGTAGATTTAACAACTGCTTAATGAAAGATATACAAATTATTGAAAGTAATTAGTTAAATATATTTTCTGGTAATTTAAATGCAGAAAATATGTATTAATTATAAATATAATTTATAATTTAAGACAAAATTCTTACATATTTATTTTAAAATAATATGAATTACTTTAATTAAAACATATACATGTGTTTATAATAATTAATTTAATTATCTCAAATTAGAAGATATACTTATTATAATTACTATATTTATATGATTTTCTAAATTAAGAATAGAAAAAAAATCTCTAATTTTTTTCGCTCAATTGCATATTCTTGTCAGACTTATTTACTTTTATTATAATATAGATAAAGATGTGATATAATAATAATTAAAATAGGTATTGGATATATATATATATATATATATAGTTAAAATTTATTATAATAGTTTATTTAAGAAAAAATTAAAAATACACACACAATATTAATATACATTAAAGTTTTTACTTTCACACATAAATAAACCAATTCTTTTTAAATAATAATAATAATAATAATAATAATAATAAAAATAATATAACTTTTATGCATATTTAAATATATGTATATCTGTATATTAAATTTTTGAATAATTATTTATGTACACACACGCACGTATATATATTAAAAATAAAATAAAAAATAAATTTTAAAATCTGATAAATGCAATATATTATTATTTTTTGACCCACGATATTTTCAATTTTAATTATATATTGTATTTAAAAAGTAAAATAATTAATGCTACAGAAGAAAAAATCTTTTTATTTGAATACTTAAGATAAATATAAATCCTATATTAGAATCGTTAAATATAACATTAATATTTATGTTTATAAAAATTGAGAAAATATCGACAAGTTCATCTTTGCAAAAAATGACTACTAGAAGAATCACCAATCTCATCTTTATCTTGAAAATTATGTGTATTATCTATATTTTGACTTCATGCTAGTTTAGTTTTTTTTTTTATTTATTTAAAGTTGATTTGGAACTTTAATTTTCATTAACTTAAAAGAAATAATTGGAAGTATCTAGCATGTGGGATTAACTAGGTTGATATTGTTTTAACTTAACCCATTTAAGTCTTGATTGCTCGACTCTTAAATATGTATTTGTGTCAAATATTTTAGGATAATTAAAATTTTGACATTTATAATGATTTTTGACTCTTGTGGATGATACATGAGTAGTACTTTGCATAAAAAAAATATTTGAGAAAAAACAAAGAGAGAAGAAACAACCAAAGGAATACCAAAGAAAGAGTGATGATGGTAGAGAGAGAAAAATAAGAAAAAGGAAACTATTCTTTTAAAAGCTCATTTTCATTCAAATTTTTAATTATTTTAATTTTATCCAAACTCATTCTATATCAAAGAAAATTAGATACAATATTAATAGATTAAATATTTTATGAAAGAACGAGAGAATAGTTAATCCTATCCATGTATTTACATTAAACAAAGATATTTTTTGTTCTAATTTTACTAGTTATTAGTACATATGGAATGATCAATATAGACTTATTAAATTCACATATTTGAGTTTATTAAAATAAAACTATGATTTGCATATAATTTCTAATGAATGATCCGCGAAAATAGTTTGCGTGAAGAGTCAAGGGCGGAGATTGTCCATGTGCTAAAGCTAGTTATACTTTATGTGTAATTTTTGGCTTTAAAGATTATAACGGGAAATGCACTACTGATGCACAAAATCTATGTTGCTGCATAAAGGATGATGCCCCTGTACATGGTCTTCCTTAGATACTTTCCATGAATGGGTTGTTAGACTAGTTCTTTATACACTAATTAACTATCCTGAGTAACTTCAAATTTTGTCAAACTGGTCAGTTTACGTGACTCAGGTTAGCTACCTAATATATAACAATGAACAATTGATTGTCTCATTCTCACATCGTTTAGATTTATTGAGTAACTTTATAAATTTTAAATATCTAGAACCGTTAAATGAGAACTTAAGATGAACCAAGTTCAATGGAAAAATAACTGATCATCTCTACGGATTAGTTTCCTTATGTTTTTTAATTTCATGATTTTTTTTCCTTATTTAATTATGATCAAGACTCAGGAGTATATCATTGGTATAGTACTATAATTAGAGCATAAGTGTTTCTTAGTCTTTTGGATCACATCCTTCACACCAATATCAATATAATTTTGTTATTCTCAGTACATTATAATGAAGCATCCTAATGAAAAGTTGATAAATATTAAGCCCATTTTAATGAAGCTATTGCAATATCAGTAGCTTGCCAAAATTGTATTCCGAAGCTGCCCTTAAGAAATTTAATATGGGAATGACATAAACTTAAGGAAGAGATAAGTTTCCTTGTTCCCAGCTAATAGGAAACTGCCCTTAAAACCTTAGTAGCCCTGCGTTGTGAATCCTTAGATGCTCCAATTGTATTCAGTTCTATGAATTTAGCCATTTTCTTTGCTACCTCTTGGTCTTTCACAAGAGCCCATTTATACAAAATACAAAGTGGACGCCTTCGGATTTGTTCATTGCTATAAGTAGGAAGAAAGCATCTAAGCGTTCCTATTAAACCAATCATGAAGCAAGTTATTACTTTTTTTTCTTTGACCTCAATCACGTTCCTATTATATTTTTTTTGGCAACCTATAATAATGTATAAATTATCTTTTTTTTCCAAAATTGGTATGAAAAGCTTTCTCTTGGAATGATATTGTCAGTTTATTTTGCTTGGTGTAAGCGTGATTGAAAACAGCAAAACGTCATGTTAAATGTATAAATGTAGTACTAGATTGTAGTTTTCATTTTATTTTTTACATTGTTTTTTATGAGGAAATCACAAATGTGGTAGAATCTATTTTTTAATGTTATGTTTTTGGTTTTATAGTTACTTGAGATTGAAGGAGATAATATTATCATGACTGCTTGTGAGTGTAAATCCTAAGTGAAAATTGAAAAATTGCATCCCTTAAGTACAATTGGAGGCCAGAAACAAAGGTTTTGCCAACAGTGTAGCAGGTACATGTTTCATATGAAATTTCTCACCATTTGCTCTCTTAATTGATGCAAACTATACTGGAAAATTCTTCCTGATTAATTAAGATAATCTCCTGTTGTGTTTGCTTACCTTGCCAATCAATTAACAGATGATAACAACAACACCAAGGCAGATTGAGAGTCTGATATGCCTAATTGAAGCATTAGCTCGAATGCGCTTCTTAGAATGGGTTAGTTAGACTTAATTTCTTCATGAAGTGCATATATGAAATTGCATGGATAATTATTTAATAACCAGATGCAAATAGGTTGAAAAGCATGATGTAATGGAGGCATTTCAGCTTTTGGAAGTTGCGATGCAGCAGTTTGCAACGGATCATTCTATTGATAGTTTTCCAATCAAGTCTGATTATAATATTTCATCTAGACAAAAATTAGATAAAAGTGTGTCTAATGTTCTTTTTCTTCTTTTCATAGGAACTATTGAATATATCTTATTACTACTGGAGTTTCGGTAAGTGAAAGGATGAGAAGATAAAGTTTGCAACAAGCAACTCGTAACATAATCATGGAGAAATGCAGGTTAGGGGACCATCTATGTGGTTATTAGAGATATGGTAGTTCGTTCTGTATGAAAGTATACACTAGATTATACAAGTTTACTATGACTTTGGAATTCATGTAGAAAGGTGGATTTAGAGGCATTGTGGGTCACAAAAGATTCTTCCCACTTGTGGTTGTGAGAGCTTCAGAAATGAGGTTGACAATGAAATCTTGGTAAAATGCGGGTTGAATTTCACATTTTAGTTGCTTGGGAATTCTTTTTACCATGTGTGAATTGGCTGGTAAATGACTATATGCATAGCTTTTTTAACTTGGAATTTTTTTTTTGTCAACTAATATCAAGAAATTTTTGATATATGTGATAAGCTTAAGAATTGTCAGATCTTTTTTTTTTCTGCTTTTAATTTACATGCTAGAAATCCATGATGCAGAGCAATTGTTGACCTTATATGCCACAATCTAGCCTGCAAGCAGCAATCTAGGTCGAAGAGTTTCATTAGTTATCATTTCATTCTCCTCTAAGGTAACAAGAAGGAGCACTCAATAATTAATAATCTTGTCTTGTCTACATGGTCTAATGGAATTTCTGGTTTGTGGAATAGGATTGTCTCTTACTCTATAAGGAATGCATCACAAGAAATTGGAGTTGAGTTACAAGGAATTCCAGATCTGATAATTGGAAACTACAGTGATGGAAATCTTGTTGCAACCTTGTTATCTTATAAGCTAGGAATCACACAAGTGCACTAACTCTTAAACATTAAGTTATTATCAAATTCAAATATCAATCAACTTATAAATTCATAATCACCCATTATTTTAGCCTAGAAAGATTCCAAGACTTTATTAATCTTTTCTTTACTGAAATTTCCATGTAGTGCAACACAGCTCATGCCTTGGAGAAGACTAAGCATCTTGATTCTGATATATATTGGAAAAAAATATGAAGACAAGTACCATTTTACTTGTCAATTCACAGCTGACCTTATTACAATGAAAAATGCAGATTTTATAATCACTAGTACATACCAAGAAATTGCAAGAAGGTAAGTTCTTTTATAGAAACACAATCCACTACTTTGTTCAATACCAAATTGCAGGAAGGTCACTTTCCTGATCAGAGCTTGGTCAACTTATCACTACTATGCTGACTAAATCTCTAACCTTCCTATTCTTAATAGTGTTTGAGTTTGCATTTTTTCTTTTGTTTTATTTTTTGGGAGATATGATGTTTCTATGGTAAGGTGGAATTTTGAATGCCATGTCAACTCATATTTGACTGAATCCAATAACTAACTTTAATTAAGAAGTTGATTTATGATGGTTTGACTATGTTTATCTGTTAACTGAGGCCACAAAATTCATAAGTGTATCTAGTATATATTTTTCATCACATAGATTCATATTTCTACTTGAAAAGTTCATCTAAGTTTGTTTTCTTCTCCTTTTGTTTCTCCTGCAGGGCATAGTCATCCTAGAAGGTTCAATGAGATTACATCATTGAGAGACTCTATCATGTTTACTATTTCTTAAGGTGAGAAAGAAAGAAAAAAAGTTAGAAACCTTCATAGCTTTAATTTATTGCAGATTTTATAGCATTTTATCGGCTAATAAGTTATGGTTCTGATGCAACCTAGAATTCAGTGTGAAGCAAATAAAAGGCAAATCATGTCATTAGTTAGGTCTGCTGATCTAGCTCCTACATCATATGAAAATGATAAGCTATTCTCACTAAAGGGAATTGATGTTAGACCAGGCCTATCCTCCCAAGTTTTTGGCCCTGATAATAATAGAAGCTTGTACATGACAGATATTTACTTCGGTGAGAGTTATGAGAAGTATTTCCATGACTCACAAACAAAAGAACAGATAGAACCATCTAATTCCAACATCTTTGGAAGTTCAAATCACCCTGATGTAGCCTTTTCTTACCAACTCAGCCAATTCAGAAACTTCTATGGTTGCCAATAACCCATTTCATTCTTCTTTTATGTCTACAAGGCATCATGATGCTTATTAGTCAAACTCAGGATCAAATTCCAATATCAACAACATCATCAACACCAAAGAAACATCACAAATTTCTCAGACCCCAAGAAGTTGCTTTATGAATGTGCTATTGCATTTTCAGAAGGAAATGAAGTAGAAGGATCATATATGAGAAACAATTTCCAACAAATAGTCTCAATTAAGGGAGAGCCTTCTCAAAGAATTGCAACCTATAGGGTTAATGGACTTGCAACTCTTTTAGTCTGTATTAACAGTTGGTCTCAATTTAGGGAGAACCTTTTCATCTAGTATTGGTAGTGTAGTGTTTGCTTGCCGTTTAGTTTGTAGAATATGTCTGATGTTTAGTTTGTATTAACAAATGAACCCTTTTGTTTTTATTGAGATATTGAGAATGCTTTTATCAATTTAAGCGCAATTTATATATTGAGATACTAATTATGTAACACCTGTTTTTTTGTAAAATAAGTAAAAAGAGTTTTATTTAAAAATTAATAAAGTTTTTAGAAAATAAATAAATGAGAGAAAAAAATTTGTTAATTAAAATAAGAGTTTCATAGTATTAGAAAATAAATAGAGTAAAATAATGTTTTAGAAAATAAAGAGATGTTTTAATTGGTTGTTTATTTCATGAAAGAGTAAAATAGAGTTTCTTTTTATAAAATAATAAAAAAAATAAAAAATAGAATAAATAATAGGTACAAAGTACTTAGCCATAAATAGAGATATATTATGTAAGTGTTTACCATTACGATATGTCTTTACGCTCTTTCTTCCTCTCAAATTCATTCTCTCTTCTTTCTCTCCTAAAACTCTTTTTTTTTTCCCGCATACACCCAAACTTGTCCTAGTAAAACTACAATCCCAGACTTGTTAACTGTTGGATTGTCCTGAAATTTGGACACCACCTTCGGAGCTCATTTTCGAACATTCCCACCGTTGGGATTGAGGCTCCAATCTCTTTTCCTTCTCTTTAATGCTTGGAAACCCTAGCAAAGCAACTAAAGGAAAAACCAGAGGAATCTTAGGAAACTCCCGCTAGAGACGCTGCTATCATTGCCAGACTACACACGTGAGCCCGCTTAGAGGTAAGTGATGAGTTTATTGCACTTGGGGTTAGAATGAACATATGTAGGGATTCTTAGAGAATCAAATTAGGGTTTATTGTGGGATATTTACTGTATTGTAATTCTACCTTTATGATTATAATCACGAGATTGTTATGTTTGGCGGACCAATTGATACCCTAATACGAATTGGTTGATAAAATTGAGTGCTCTTGGTGTTTATGTGTTTTTGAACCTATGATTTTGGTTCCTTTGATTTTGATATAATTATGTGAAATTGTTTGAGGGGTTTTACTTCCCATGTTGTGAGAAACTTTTTTGTATAATTTTTGTGTGTTTTGGACAAGATTCACTAGATTAGCATGAGAATTAGATAGTTGGAAACGTTCTTTGTCATGTTTTGGTCTCATAAGCTTATTAAGTGTTGATGATTATAACACATATATATCTATATGAATTGTTAAAATAAATTAGGAATTAATAGTTCAAATAATAAAATTAAATTAAAGGAAATTAATATATTAAGATTCAACGATAAATACTTTTAATGCATTTTTAGTTTAATTATTTATTAACTATTTTTAATTGAAAAAAATATAGTTTGATTTAATATATACATGTTTTGTGCCATGTAAATATTAATATTCTGTGATGTGTATATTTTTCATAAGGTGTCATAACATGTTGCATAGGAATTATAACATTGTGATTGAGATTGGATGTATGTGATAAATTGAGTATGTGTTGAATTGTAAGATACATGTGTATTAAGATTTTGTACGCATTGAGTTGTGAGCTATGAACTGTACAATCACACAACTGTAAGACCCTTTAAGGGAGATGAGTTAATACGCAACGAGTTTTATGATGAGCTCCACTATGAGAACCCAACAAGTGTAATCACTTTGAGGCGCGACGAGTTAAAATGATTTTGAAAGCAATTGAGTAGCTGTGTGTATTGCATGGTTCAAACTTCAACGACACATATATGTTGCATAACGCTTGTACAATGATCATTGTGACTTGTTATGTGATGGTGAGTAATGAATTGTGTGAGTGTGAGATGTTGTGTTGTTCTTGAGATGTGTTGTTTTAAACACATGATTAATGTGAAGGTGTGAAATGTGATTTGTGATTAAGTCCTTAGGACAAGTGATGTTATGCAATGAGTGGTAAAATGATGCGAATTGTGCTAAGTTGAACTTGTTATACTTATATTATACATATGTGTTTTTGTTTATCTCTACATGTTTAGGAATGTAATAACTCACTCCCTGTGTGTTGTTTGTGTTTGGATCCTATGATGATCTCAAACCTTGTATTCATGAAAGCAGATGATTAGCGAGATGACTTTAAAGAACCTCGTGCTAGAGGACGTCAAGACACAATGATCTGATAGGATGTGACATTGGATCATGAGTTTCAATTTTAATTGCATGATGTTCCAAAAATGTTATTTTACTTTATTTTATTTTGCTACTTAACTTGAGTTTTTTTTTATAAACTTGAACAACCTTGTTTTGAGCCAAAAATTGAGAAGTTTTATTTGGTAACAATGAAGCGAATGTTGACCTTTTATCAACATGGATTTACTTATGATTTTATTGAATAAAATTGATTTAATTAGATTCCGTATTTTATATGTTTTTCCCATTTATATGCATGTTGGGGAAGAGGGTGTTACAAATTACTTGTAAATATCAATAGTTCTTTATGATTTAGTTTGGATTGTCTTGGTCTATTATTAATATTTGTTTGTGATGGCATGCCCGAGTCTGTTCTATATTAAACTACAGGCTAGGTTGATTGTAAAACAAAAAAATAGTTTAAAAAAAAAAATCAAATCTACATCTGCTTTCAAAAACCATCATAGAAAAAAAGGACTTTTTGTGATAATTTTCTAAAAAATCATCATAGAACATGAATTTTTTATAATGATTTTTAAGAAAACCATCATAAAAATAGACGTAAATAAGACTTTTAATGTAAAAACGTAATGAATTCCACATCAATTTTTAAAAACCTTCATTGAAATGCATGTTCTATGACGGTTTAAAAATCATCGTGGAAAGTGATGGACTTTCTACGACAGTGATTTCCATGAAGGTTAAAAACCATCATAAAAGACCCTAAATAACCGTTATTGAATCTCATATTTGTAGTAGTGGTTACAATATGGTGGAACATTATGATGATATTTTGAACTGTGATGTATATTGAAAGGATGAAATAATTAAGATTTTATTCACTACTAATTGTGAGTGTATAAGAGATATTTATAGAGTACAAAGAAATAACAAATTCAAAATTATCTACTAAATTATCTATAACTTGAAGTTAAATATATTTATAATTTAAATTTAAATTGTAATAACTTACAACTAATTACTCTATCATATCTATAGTCTAGCATGCCCCAACAATATGGTGGTGATGAAGACAACACCAACCTTGTCAATTAGAAATTTGCGGGGCAAAAATGTAAGATCTTTGGTGGGAAGTCCGCACATCGATCAAAACTAACAAATGGAAACTTAACCATTAAGCATATGTCATAACAGAAGGATTAATCTCTTAAGAGAAGCAAACACGCTTAATCACCAAAAGAAAAAAGCAAACACACATAACCACCATAAGGCAGAAGCAAGAAAAAGGCTTAACCACCTAAAAAGGCAAAAGCAGGAAAATAGTTTAACCACCTAAAAAGGAAAAGGTAAGCAAGAAAAAAGTTTTAACCACCTAAAAAAGGTAGAAGCAAAATGGCTTAACCACTTAAAAAGGAAAAAACAAAATGACTTAACCACATAAAAAGACAAAAGTAAAAAGGTTAAACCACCTAAAAAGGTAGAAGCAAAAGGACTAACCACCTAAAAAGACAGAAGCAAGAAAATAGTTTAACCACCTAAAAAGAAAAAGGTAAGCAAGAAAAAAGTTCTAACCACCTAAAAAAGGTAGAAGCAAAATGGCTTAACCACTTAAAAAGGAAAAAACAAAATGACTTAACCACATAAAAAGACAGAAGTAAAAAGGTTAAACCACCTAAAAAGGTAGAAGCAAAAGGGCTAACCACCTAAAAAGACAGAAGCAAAAGGACTTAACCCTCTAACAAGGTAGGGGCAACAAATGGCTTAACTACCTAAAAGACAATAAAAAATGGTTTAACCACCTGAAAGTCAGAAGCAAAATGACTAACTACCTAAAAAGGTCAAAGTAAGAAGGCTTAACCATCATGAATAATTTCGAATGAAGAACATGATGTGATCCTCATTATATAACCACCAAGAAGTTATGACTTCAAGGAGATGATCCATTTGATAATTGATAGAGGCTAAATTCACTGGGTAGATTAGAAGTATTGGTAGGTGATCATGAGGAAACAAAAAAATAATAAAGAAGAGAAAAAAACATCAATTTAACTATTAAACTCCTGACTCTATGATACCATGTTAAAAGGATGTAATAATTAAGATTTTATTTACTACTAATTGTGAGTATACAAGATATATATATATATATATATATATATATATATATATATATATATATATATATATATATATATAGTACAAATGGATAACAAACTCAAATTATCTATAACTTGAATTTAAATGGTAACAACTTATAATTAATTACTCTATCATATCAATAATCTAACAAAGTAGTGGTTTGAATCATGAGGTGATACCCTCTACCCCAACATGCATATAAATGAAAAAAATACATAAAATGCAGAATCTAATTTAATCAATTTTATTCAATAAAATCGTAAGTAAATCTACGTGGATAAAAGATTCACATTCGCGTTAATCACCAAATTAAAAACTTATCAATTAAGGGTATGAAAACATCTTCGACTCAAAACATGGTCGTCCAAACTCCAAAGAATGAACTAAAGACTCAACATGTGAAATAAAATGATGAAAATTACATGTCCAAAACTTTATGCAATTAATACAAAAACCCATGTCTTAAAGTCACATTTTATCAGAGCATTGTGTTCCAGCGTTCTCTAGCATAAGATTCTCCATAGCCATCCACCTAATCATCTGCTCTCACGAATACAAAATTACAGATCATCATAGGATCCAAACACAAACAACACACAAGGAGTGAGTTATCACATTCCTAACTAATAGAGAGAAACAAGACAACATAGATATACATATCATATAAATGAAATACAACTTAAACAGAACTCACGTCATTCCACCACTTATCGTGTAACATCACATCTCAACACTACACATCTTATACATTTTCACATCATTCATGTACTCAAGGATCAAAATACAATATCACTTAACCAATCAATATCGATCAATACACAAGCGTTATGCAACAAATATACTAAGGTTCAATCCTATATGCAATGTGGTACCATGTCAGTGAAAAACCTTGTCGGATGCCCATAAGTACATGACAAGACATACCACACACTGGTAAGTTAGGTCACTCTCAGTAGGTAAAATCATAGGGAGACCAATCAGGGTCACGCTATTTTGAGAGAATGTTCCAACCATGTGGGATAAACACGAACTTAAAGGAGCACTTAAAACTAGGTATATTTACCCCTAAGGCCTAGACTCTGAAGAATCCGTCAAGGCCTCTCCCTCCCAATTCAAGTTCAACCTAGAAAATATTTTAGCACGTAGACTCTATCTATGAACTGTACAAAACACAAGATTCCTCAACTATTCTCAAAAGAATTTTTAACTCGCTGCGCCTCAAAGTGATTAAACTCATCAGGCTCTCACAGTGGATCCCATCACAATACTCGTTGCGCATTAACTCGTCGCCCTTAAAGAGTCTTACAGTCTTGTGATTGTACAGTTCATAGATCACAACTCAATGCACACAACATCTCAATACACATGTATCTCACAATTCATCACATATTCAATTTATCACTTACACACAATCTCAATCACAATTTCCTGATCCCAATATAACAATTTAT
Organism: Glycine max; assembly: GCF_000004515.6. Lineage (NCBI taxonomy): Eukaryota > Viridiplantae > Streptophyta > Magnoliopsida > Fabales > Fabaceae > Glycine > Glycine max. The sequence goes on along the minus strand of NC_038256.2, from coordinate 1,125,621 downwards.
CATGCTAATCTAGTAAATCATGTCCAAAACACAAACGAATTATACAAAAATGTTTCTCACAACATGGGGAGTAAAACCCCTCAAATAATTTCACATAATCATATCAAAATCAAAGTAATCAAAATCGTAGGTTCAAAAACACAAAAAAAAAACACTAAGAGCACTTAATTTTATCAACCAATTCGCATCAGGACATCAATTGACCTGTCAAATACAATAATCTCGTAATTATAATCATAAAGGAAGAATTACAATACAATAAATATCCCAAAATAAATCCAAATTTGATATTCTAAGGATTCCTACACATGTTCATTCTAACCCCAATTGCAATAAATTCATCTCTTACCTTTAAGCGGGCTCACATGTGTAATCTGGCAGTGATAACGGTGTCTCTAGCGGTTCCTTAAGATTTCTCAAGCTTTTCCTTTGATTGCTCTGCTAGGGTTTTCAAGCGTTAGAGAGAAAGAGAAATGATTGGAGCCTCAATTTCATTATCTGCGTGCGAGGGGCATTGCTCTCTTCACAGACATTATTTCACAAATCCCAACGACGGAGATGTCCGAAAATGAATTCCAAACTTAGTGTTTAAAGTTCACGATGATCCAACAGTTGACGAGTTTAGGATCCTAGTTTCACTAGGACAAATTTGAGTGTATAGGGAAAAAAAGAAAATTTTGAGAGAGGAAGAGAGAGTATAAAGACGGATCGTAAATGTAAAAATGACCTAATATGTCTCTATTTATGACTAGAGTACTCTCAATTTATTATTTATTCTATTTTTCTTTATTTTGTTTTTTATAAAAAGAAACTCTATTTTACTTCTATAAATGAATAAATGAAACATCATTTTTATTTTCTAAGAACATATATTTATTTTATTTATATTAAAATCATTATTTTAATTAATAAAACTATTTCTTCTTATTTATTTAATTAAAAAACTTCATTATTTTCTTAAAATTTTATTTATTTTTAAATAAAATTCTTTTTAATTTATTTAACGAAAAATGGAGTATTACATGAGTCGTTTAATATAATATTGTTTGCATTGGATGGAACAAAAGGGGACCTTAAAGAATCATGAAATTAATTGCTAGCTGTTTGTTTGTCTTCAATCTTAATTTCTTGGCTTGACACTTTACTAGACTTCATTCGAATATATTTTGAGGCTGATATGAAAATAGTAGAAAATGGAATAGGTAAATATTTTCAATTCTCCTACAAAAATGCCAACTAGAGGAAACAACTGTAATTCAGTTAATCCCAAGGATTGGTTGAGTGGAGCAAGATATACATGGTCTCGCATTTGGCAAGTTTCAAATTTGAACTCCTACTGGTTTCTTTAGAATAAGATAAATATAAGTACTTTATTTTCCTGCCTTGAATTGGAGCGACATTCCCTCCCTCTCTGAATGTTATTCTGGCAAAAAAAAAAGTGTATTTCAGTTAGACCGCTATAATAATTTTGCTATGAAGATTAGTTATAACATATTGCAGCATGGTAGTAGGACTTTCCAAACTCAAAGTAACATCTCTTAGCCATGGAAAGGGAAAGATCAAGCAGCTAACTTTTTGAGTGGTAAGACTTACAGGTGAGGGGAGAGAAAACGAATGAAAACATGTCTCCCAGACGCTTTCAATATAGGCCATCCAAGAATTTATTGTCTGAAAGTGTACCAATGCATGTACCTATATAATTAACTGCTACTCCTCAGTCCTTTCAAATTTATATCCACGTCTTAAATTATCCTTCACCCTTGTTCGGAGATCAGAGTTCAGTAAATTCGATACAAATTAATTACTTCTTCATTTTCGGAGTATGTCATAGTTATCATACTGTATTCTTTGTTACATGAGAGATATTTTCTAAATATATTTTTTCACCTCGTAAAATTAGATATATTCAGATTTTGTTTTTGTAAAATTTTTAGTATGTTTATCATTCTTATAAAATTAAAACATGTAATTTTTTTTAGTAAAATTAATAATTACTTCATCAGAAAATCTTATTAGTTATTTTTAGTCAGATTTTCTCATTCAATCATGATTTTTCATTCAAACTGAAATTTTGGTTAGAAGTATTGAGTACTGGTTGATAGTACACCAGCGATTTGGATTTTCATAAGCCAACATACATACATACATGAAAATCGGATTTGGTCCAATCTAATACTACTTGTACTGGTTTTGGATGCTTTTTAATAGTAAAATCTCTTTCCTTCGGCTTGTTTTTTTTTTTTTTTTTTTTTAAAAAAAAAACATACATTATTACATGAAAAGCAATCATTTGATCCATAATACAATTTATTATTACCCTGCCTCCCTTGTTTTTTTATTTTTTATTTTATCAAGAGAGGTAATTTTTAAAAAATTATCAAATTGGAGTAGATTGTGAATAATTAGTCGTTCAGGAATAAGTCGTAATGGAGATACGACTTTATTTAAGAAGTGGAATATGAATTAATGACTTCTGATTTTTATTTTTATTTTTAATTTTACTCACCAAAGACATTTACTTTTATGATTTCTAAACTTTTATTTTATTTTTACTTTTTCGCACCAAATTCGTGAGTTCATCCACGAGTTTTGCTTTATGATTAAAAAATTGATTTCAAAGAGAAAAGATGAAGTCGTACCTTTTTGTGTGACTTCTATTACAAAAATTGAAAATAAAATAAAATTAAAAAATTATATCTATATTTACGACTTCTACTTATAAAATGATGTTTTCATATGTATACGATTTATCCATAAATGAATATATTTTCAAAAATTACCTCAATTTGGTAATACTTAAAGAAAAAAAAATTACCCCTAATTGGTTAAAAAAGCCACCTCGGTCCGTGAGATTCATTTAACTAGTTAATTCATACCTATAGGATTAAATTTCTTATTAATTTATGTTCTTTAAATCTCATTTTTTTATTTAATTATTTTTACTTAATTGATTAATGTGTATTAATCATCTTCTCCAATCTTCATAATATCTTGTTAATTTATACTCTCTATTTCCCAATATAATTATTGGTTTAGATTGTTTTAGAGATATTAAGAAAATCTAATGAATAAATGAAAAAAATAACGAACTATCTTACAAAATTAATTTTATTATCATTAATTTATTTTTAATTTTTATTGTCCATATAATAACATTATAAGAATACAAGTAAAAAAATATAATTAATATTACATTGAAAAATTTAAAAAATAATTCTTTTAGAATAATTCTTTTTCTTACTGAACAACTATTATGCGACAGAGGAGAGTAATATTTATTGCAAAATAATTAAGAATATTTTAATAAAAAAATAATTAATACAAATAATATAGATTTATAACAACTCACACACATTATATTTAAGTAGATAAACTAAATCCCTTTAATAAAATAGTTAATATAAGAGATAACTTGATATGAGTATTATAATAAAAGACAAACAAATTATAAAAAAAAGTCTTACATTTAGGTCCTGTTCGTTTAAAAGAGAAAAAAAAAAAGTGAAATCCATATTTTTTTTTAATTAAATTCATACTTTTATGTTTTATTTTAATTAAAAAAATATTTTTTTTTCACTCCAGCGAACACGATACCTTAAAGACGAATGTAGTATTTTTGCTTTGTGCTTAAGAATTAAAAACTATTTGACTTTTAAGCTTGGCACTTTTCTTAAGAAAAAAAAGAAAAAAGAAAAAAGCTTGGTCTAGTTATAGCATTGGCTGGCGGCATACTAAAAACAACTAACTGATAGTTCGTCCTTAAATTTTCTTAATTATCACTAGCAGCTCTGTTCTTATAAATAAATAAAAAAAATTCAATTCATAAAAAATAATAAAATTAGTTAAATTATTTTATAATAATGTCTTATATGAAGAAAGACCTTCATAAAAAATAATAAAATTAGTTAAATTATTTCTAGGAAAATTCACTAATACATAACGAAACTTTGCTACGATTGAAGTATAATTTAACTAAATTAAGCCCAAGAGCAAATGAATAGGTATATGGATAAAAGGATGCAAACATTTGAAGAAAGAGAACCAGATTACGACACATAAACAACAATTGGTAAACATCCAATTAATTAAAAGCAGACATTATGGCCCCTTTCGAGTTCTAGAAAAATCGAAAAATATAACTTATAGATTATAGTTACTTCCCTCTTTTGAGGTCCATTCAGTGTTTCGTCTAGGATCGATCCAAACTATGATTAAAAATGACACCGCATAATTTATATTAACTATTATATCATTCAATAATTTTATATAATAAATTTAATTAATCTGATCATTAAATGATAATTATATATATAACGTGATCAATATATATAACGACCGATATAATAAGTTTTTTTAAAAAAAAAAATCAAATATAACCTAGATAATTTTATAATAAAAATTTATATTAACTATTTATTTATATCTTTAAAAAACTACTTATTTATAAGAAAAAAATCCAAAATTTATTAAAATGAATTTTGACAAATATTTTGTACAACTTAATATTTTTTTTTATTATATCATGTTATTGGTATGAAATACTTAAAGACTTTATCAATACTTAATTTTTATTAAAAAATTTAACTGTCTATTTTTATTGTTTTTTCCCTTCAAATCCAAAAAATATTAGGTGATTTAGAACTATCACACCATTTATGATTTTTATCGTTAATCATGTAACATATAGATAACTTAATATTTAAAATTGATTAAACTTTTTTAAATTAATAAATAACACAATTAATTCTTGTTAACCTACATCGTTAATTTAATAAATATATCTTTAATTGTCCACATATCATATGATTATTGGTCAGAATCATAAATGACTTAATAATTCTAAAATACCTAATAATTTTTCTTTACAATAATATTATTTTTTATCCATAAGACTTTACTTAAGTCTATTACTACCCAAACTAACAATTTATTAGTGTGCAACTAAATATTTAATTTATTTTTCTATAATCAAAGTCATCAAATAAAAATAATTAATTTAATATTAAAAAAATTATCCCTCCTCTCCTATACTTCTGTCTGCCCATATTTTATATATATATATATATATACATTCCGTCTCATGTTTACGAGTCATTATAGTTGTGAACCGCAGTTGAATCCCAGAAATCACCTACCCCAAAATGAATTTTCATTTAGCAAATAAACAATTTTCACTGCAGCATTAGTTCCCGAATAATGAAGGCTTCTGATAGAAAGGTACATATTCAATATTTCTTCCATTGTTTCTAACGCCACAATATATATCTGCCAAATCCGTATCAAACATATTGTACATTTGAAATATTCATTAAAATGGTCCTCACTTCTTCAGGACCAACACAAGGAAATTATTACTACAAGTACGTTTCAATGGATTCAATCTATTTGCTAATAGTTGGATTTTCCATGGATATATATATATATATATATATATATATATATATATATATATATATATATATATACCCTTCTCATTTTCACATTCAAATTTGTGAATACTCAGTTTCAAGATAGCAGCAATTAATGTTTGCCAATTGTATGCCATTGCAAGGTTGTAACAAAGCATAAGCCAACATTCTTTCTAGCTAGTTGAGGGCTTTCATTCTTCAAAATGAAACACAAGCTAAGTCCTTTTCCATGTCGATAATTAAGATCTCAATATACTATATATCACAACACACTTGCATGCGTCTCCACATGACGATTTGCTGAATCACCATATTCAAGCCAAGGTCGATGTTGATTGATTAATTACTGAAACAGAAGAAGTGTAGAAGGGGAATCAAATGGCACTTTCCTCGACAACTTAGATTCGTGAAATGGTTTTAGATTTTTTTCGCAAATAGAGAGATCAAGGTTTAAATCTGGCAATGCACATGATGACTCAGCCTCACCACTCGCAGCATCTGAGACTTCACCATGGTTGTAAACACGAGGTGATTTGCTTGTCTCGTTCTTGCTATTATTGTCTTTCATGCCAAAGTGTTTTGAACTATCATCAGACATAGGTGGATTCTGATAAACGGAAGGGATTGTATGGTTTAATCTATGATTATTTGGGTCAATGCCATTGCTAATAAGCTTTTTTCTTATATGAGAATTCCAATAATTCTTCACTTCATTATCTGTACGTCCAGGCAATCTCCCAGCTATTAGTGACCACCTGTACGAATCAATTTTAATCAATGATTTTTTTTCCTTTATAAGCACAATTTATACAACCAAACAATGAATTATGTGAGAAAACCCTTTTAGCAATGTACGTTGAAAAAAGTTAACTTAAATTTCCATTTATATTATTTAGTGGTGATAATATGGTTGCTCAGTACACATATCTACCTTATAATCAAAATTCTTTTCATTCTTTTACACGCACAAATACACACATGTATAGGTCATCAAAAGCACAACAAAAAAGTGGGTTTATGTTATGTTTCGAATTAAAAATTCGCACCGGTTGCCTAGCAGGGCATGAAGCTTGATGATGAGATCTTCTTCATCTTCAGCAAAGTTGCCTCTTTTGAGGTCTGGACGTAGATAGTTTATCCATCTCAGCCTACAACTTTTACCACACCGATGTAAACCTAATCATCATCAAACAAAATGTATTTGGTCAAATATATATCTTGTTTGTTACATGTCTGTGAGTACTATCGCTTGTGTGGATATACATATAATGTATTGCAATAATTATTATAATTATCGTTTGTTACACACTTGCACCTTTGATTTATTAAGACATCAGATATAGGATTCACGTTTTTCATATATCTTTCGATGAATCCTTTTCTACTCAATAGATATAAGACTAATCACTCACTGTGTTATCCTAATGGTGGGAGATTGGAGTAATTATAATGTATAAAAACTTAAGTATGATCTTTATTGTTACAGTTATACACCAAAAAATAAGACTAACCAATTATATCTGATTTTCCAACAATTATATGATGTTAAGAAAGATATAAGATTGATATAATGATTAGAGAAAGATGAAAGGAGATGTGAAATGTCAAAGATTCAAATATTTTAATTGATATTCTTAACAAAAACTAACAAATTAATATTTATTGATAAAAAAAAATCATATATACCTGCAGCCTGGGGGAGTGTACGCCAACAAACTTCACCATGTTTCTTGATATAATCTACGAGTTTCTGGTCTTCTTGTTTGGACCAAGCTCCTTTGTTCAATTCTTTGATATCACAACTAGGCTTCCTCATTCTTTCTACCTTTGCTTGGATTTCCTTTCAAACCTCAAAGGGTATAAACCCCAGCTACAAAAACGGAAGAACCTAGGTGGGGATGATATATATAATAAGCAAGTGTTAGAGAAAGAGTAAAAAGAAATAAAGAAAAAAAAAGAGCGATATGGAGGAGGACACACGAGAAGAATGGGAGGGGTTATAAGATCAAAGGAGGTAATATATACTGTGAGTTAGTTATTTGAATATAAGGAAGTGTAAAGGGTTGACTTGGACCGGTGGTTTTGCTAATACGTGACTGCGTGATTCACAACACACCTTCAGACATAGAGAGAGAGAGAGAGCAATGAAAAACACTATTTAGGGAATTGGGAGTGTGAATTGGTTGTGTTGTTTACCAATTTCTTGCCAAATTTGGAGGATATGACATACGGTTGGTTTTAATGAATAATGTGTTTGGCGGTGAGGTTGCATGATTTATTGCCTCTAACTTACCGTCAGATATATTGATCCTCATGATAGGCGAGTAGATTACACGGTTCAATTAGGAGAAGAGATGGTGGGATGAAAATAAGAGGGTTGATGGTTTAGCAACAAGTTATTTTTTTCTCAATAATTGAATGAGTTTGAACTTTGAATCCTTTTTTTTTCTCAATAATTGAATTCGAAATAGGAGGAAGAAAAATAGTTAGTTTCTTAATAACAATATCAAAATCTTTAGATTTTAATTCAAAGAAAAATAGTTAGTTTCTTAATAATAATATTAGAAAAACACACTGGTATTATAAAATAATAGTTTTACTGTTATCTAATTGTGCTAAATCTTTCATTGGTTCCTTAATTTTCTGAGTGTAAGGAAATGGGAGAAAATCAATGTCTTGTCATTTTGGACTTTTAAATTTACAAAATTATTGAAGCTGTGCAATAAAAATTATATGGAAATGATATTGAAAAGGTACAACAGTACAAAGGAGGAAATGGTAAGTTGGCGGTGTGTGTCACACGTTACAGTGTTGACTGTTAGTTTTCTCAAGCTCATTTGTTGTTCTGCTTTGACGAAACACGAAACTGGATTATAAGGTGGGTGCATGCATGTTTTCACAAGCTAGGTCTTCTCTTCTTTTATGCTATGCAAAAATTTGATTATTACTAATATATATATATAGTCCATTCTCAACAAGTTTAGTGGATAATCTTTCCCAACAGACACATTTATAGTTCACCATATTTGCGCCAAACGGTTAGCATCTTTTCTTTTTCGGTGTTACAATGGTTCCATGATCACATAACCACAGCATTAGACCAGTTAATTATCATATACAAATTCGTATGCTATGTGTATGCGTGTAAAGCCTTGTTAATTTATAGTTTAATTTTTTTACGTATAAGTCATAAGTTTTGGTTCATAATGTTCGGTTATAGAAAGGCTTTTGATGCTGGTTATAAAATGCCCATGTTAATAGCACTAGATATGTGATAATTAACGTAAATTGAAAACCATCTCGTGATAGTTTTAAAATGTTTTCGAAGATTAATTATGTTAATCAGTATAAAAAAGAATCACCAGCACGCTATAAAAAAAATTAGACTTAAATCTACTTTTGATTCCTATCATTTTAATTTAGTAAAAAAATTCCTATGATTTTGCTACTGTTTAATTTTTTTTATCTCAAAAATTTTATTGTATACTTGGTCACTAAATTTATAGTTAATCTTTCACGAAATTTTTAACAAAAAATATTGATGTGATGTATTATTGATAATAAGTCATATTAGTAATAATATGATACTCACATGTTAACATAGTAGATGATAACCCATAATTATTGTAATGTCATATTATAACATGTCAATGCTGATATGTTAGAACATTATTAATGTGACATCAAAATATTTGATAAACTGTCCTATTATGTATCACTATATTAATGTTACATATTATTAGTATGTTATGTTAATAATTTTCTTTAAAAAGTTAACAATAGACTAATGATTGATCAAAATTATTAAAATTAAAAATTCCACGACCAAATGTTTAATTTTTTTTAAGAATAAAATTGCACAATCATAAAGATCAGAAGTGAATTTAAGAAGGAAAAATTAATAATGAATTAGTGATTAAATTTAGTGACAAATATTTTTTTTCTATCTAATTCTAATATTACAAAAAATTCTAATGATTTTTTTAATAAAAAATACATATAAATTATTTCATCGTTAATTTTAATTCTTCTTATAACAAGTTTGTGTATGTGTTAAAATTAAAATAGAGCAATATATACAGAGAGAGTCTATCAAGTGATAATTATGCTTATTTGTAAGAAATAAAAACTATAAATCTAAGCCATACAGCTATATATAGATGATTGAGAAAAGTTAGTTAGTAGTTATAATATGACATCTAAAACAAGTCATATTTTTTAAAAAAATTGACCATTCAAAAATAATTTATTTGTCTATATTTTTAATTTTCATTGCTCATAATAAAGAGTTAAAGTGATAACTCTTCTAATTATGAAAAATAAGAACCACAAATTTGGACCATACAACAAAATGCGTTGGGTCAGTTGAACCAACTTGAATACTGATGAATGTATGGCTTGGATTTTTAATTTTGAGCTCAAATTAAATGTTGAGCTATTTATCTCAATTTAATCATGTCCCGATCATGGCTTATCCTACAAAAATCTTGAAAAAATTCAAGGTTTTCCCGTCTTGGACTTCATAAATTTTTGAGGCCCGAATTAGAGCTCGAAATAAAAACAATATATCATTTTTTAAATTAAAAGAATTGATTGTCAAATGCAATAAATCTTTAAAATATAAAGATTTTATACTTGGAATATTGTCTCTAGGATATTAAATTTATGATCGAAGAAGCTTATATCCTTCATAAATCTCATAATGCATCACTCAAAAGTCAGAACTAATTTCGTCCATTTGACTTGGACACCATATACAATGAATGAAGAATTAAATCAATAAACATCTTAATTTCTACATCACCTTTACAAAGATTAACTTTAGTCCTATTGAATTTAGATGTAGGTATACTAATTTGAGTATTAGTTAAAAGATATGTTAATATCATAACAAAACAAAAATCAAGTTAATATATTAAATCCATCATACACATATATGTAATGGAAACGACACATTCTTAGTTTCTTACTGATTGAATAACTATTTGAATCTTGGATAATTCATTATATCATTATGCAAGAAATCTAAATAATATACCATTTGGAGAGCTAGTGTCCGTTTAAGATGGGGTGCTTTGGTGCGGTGGCCTAATTGGGGCACTGATCTATTGAGTTGGCCTACATGAACGTGTGATGGTGATGGTATTTAATTGAAGGAGAGAAAAAAGGGCATGGAAATGGAATGTATTCACAATGATGTCCAAAAAAAAAATAAGCTAGGGCTTGCAACAATGGTTGGTGAGAGGCAACGCGCGCGAGACTTAAAAACTCACTTATTTGGAGGATGTAAATCTGGTCATTACCTATCAAACTAACCTTTGTTGACTTTATAAAAAAAACTAACCTTTGTTGGCACATATTGATCATTACAAGCTATATGTTTTTCAAGTTTTAGTTTAAAAAAATAAAAATTTGGAAACTTTATATGTTCAATAAAGTCATTAATTTTAAGTTCATTGTTTATATATTTACCTTTTTACTCAACGATATCAATTTCATTTGGAATGATAAAAGTATTCATACTCATCACGTACACATCAAAGATTACACATGTGTAAATCAATTGACACACGATTATTTTAATTTAATAAAATAAAATGAGAATTATGAATCTTGAACCATGGAACATACCAATAAATTGTTACACCTCTTAGTAGACGTTATAAATAATGTAAATCAGGGATATATTGTGTGATGCTAATGGATTTCTCAACAAGTAAAAATATTATACCTGTAAAAAAAAAGAAATAAAAATCGTATAAATTCAAGTGTTTTAAATTGACTTTCTTGATGAAATTCTGTATTAAAAATTGTTATTTCTTTATTATCTTATTTATATAATATATCACACTAAGTTTCAAGTCTATGACCTTATGTAAACTATGTCCTCATGCATACTATATATTGATACCACTCACCAATAGGTTAATCTTAATATTTTTTTTTACAAACTCTTATAATTTTAAATGTTTGTTAAAATTTGTGTTCCCTTCAAATTTTATAAATCCATATAATCATTTTAAGTCTTTTAAAATCTAAACATGAAAATCTTTATTTTAGCAACTTTAAAAATAAATTATTCATCATTAAATAGTCTTTTAAAATTCACATTTTTTATGCCAAAAATTCTTTTAAAATTCTAGTTATTGTTTATAATCATATTATATTATTTATTAGTTCTTTTCACTCATGTGCTTACAATATTTTTTTTTTCTGATCTGTCTCACATAGTTTTTTGTTATGCGCTGGTCAGGGAGGGAAGGAAGAAGAAGGTGAGAATAATGGAAGAGAGCAACGAACTTCCTTGATTCGAGGTCAAGGATCCTCCTTACTAAAGCTAAGTTTCTCAAAATGTATTTTCCTGCTTTATTCGAATAAGGGCCAAGCTTTTATACAATGAGTTTACACTTGCTGCAGGAATCTAACAGACTAACGGTTTCGTAACCGTTGCAACCAACTACCCAGTGACTTAACTAACTAACCTATGGTCCATACGTATGCATGCATGGAGTCACGTGCTTGAGCGGTTAGACGTAATCCTCCAAGTGTCTAGGTCGCGTGATACTCCTTCGTGGGCGTTCCTCGTGAGTTGCAGGTGGTGGGGCTTCATTCTCGTTGTTGCTGCTAACATTATCTGCCCCTGGGAAAATTACCTTGTCCTCAAGGTGATGGGCGCTGCAAACGTCAGTCCACTTTTCCTAGGTCGAATCTTCTGGAGCCAAACCCGTCCATTGCACTAGTACCATTTGTGTGGGTGGCTGAGTTGAGGAGTCAACGCGTGAGTCAAGGATGGCCATAGGTTCCATTATAGGGTGGTTATCAAGAACATCTGGTGGGAGAGGAGCTTGTTGTAGATCCAAGGGGCCATGATGAGGTCGAAGTAGTGAGCAGTGAAACACAGGATGTATCTTGGATCCCTCATGCAACTGCAAACGATACACGACACTGCCGATACACTCCAAAACTCGAAAGGGACCAAAGTAATGCTTGGTCAATTTAGTTGATGGCTGAGAACAAAGTGAAGATTGTCGATGAGGTCGAAGCTTAACGTACACCAACTGGTCAACCTCGTATATGACGTCGCGGCGCATCTGATCTATGAAGTGCTTCATGGCCTCCTGAGCTTTGAGAAGTTTCCGTTTGAGGGTCACGTGAACTTCCTCTCGTGTGCCAAGTACCGTATCAACCGCGTCGTTGCAGGACGACCCTCATAGGTAGCTGGAAAGGGGGGAGGAGGTTTGTTGTAGACGACCTCGTAAGGAGTCATACCAGTACCCGTATGCTGCGAGGTGTTATATGACCACTCCGCTAATGCGAGGAACTTGTACCATGCCGCGGGTTGGTGGTGCACGAAGGAGTGCAAGTATTGTTCAAGGGTACGATTCATCACCTATGTTTGGCCATCCGTTTGTGGATGGTAGGCAGTACTCATATGCAACGTTGTGCCACTCATCTTAAAGAGCTCCCTCTAGAATGAGCTGATGAAGATTGGGTGAACCCATGAGAGGTGGGGAGATGGGTGACAAAGTCCATGGAAAGATCCTCCCAAACCCCGGTAGGTATCGGAATTGGTTGCAGTAAGCCAACATTTTTTCATGTGATATGTTTGATTTGTTGACACAATGCACAGTGTCGAACGAAGGTTTTAACGTCCTTAAGCATGTCAGGCCATCGGAAGTTAGATTGAAGACGATGCAAAGTTTTTTTCACTCCAAAATGACCGCCAACAGGTGTCGCATGGTACTCATGTAATAAAGATGGGATGAATGGGTTCTGAGAGTCTAACCATATAGCGCCCTTGAAAATGATGAAGTCATCTGAAATCAAAAACTCAGGATACGCTTCGGACTGAGAATGTATGGCCTTTTGTTGCTTCTGAAACTCCGAGGTAGCCAGGAGTGTGCCCTTTAATTGAATCATAAACTCAGGGTGAGGAGCTGAGAGGATAAAATATTGGCCAGGGGAGTGATTATCCCTGCGAGAGAGTGAATCGGTGATGATATTTGAAGATCCTGCTTTATATTGGATATTGTAGTCGTATCCAAGCAGCTTGGCCAGGTAAAATTGTTGCTCCAGCGTTTGTACTACCTGAGACATGAGCTTTCGAAGGCTCCGATGGTCGGTAAATATGGTGAATTTAAGGCCAAGTAAGTACTGCCGCCACTTGCGAATGACGGTGATGATGGCATGCAATTCACGAACATATGCTGAAGCATGTTGAAGGCGCTGGCAAAATGGCTTGCTGAAATAAGCTATGGGGTGGTTGTGTTGCTGAAGGACAACACCTATGGCCGTGCTTGATGCTTTTATTTCGAGTGCAAAGGGGATAGAAAAATCTGGAAGGGATAGTATTGGCGCGGCAGTCATGACAACTTTCAGTTTATCGAAGGCATCTTGAGACTCCGAGGTCCACTGAAATGCATTTTTGCAGTGGAGTTTCGTTAGTGGAGCTGCAATGGCGGCGTATCCCTGCACGAATTTTCTATAAAATCCTGTGAGGCCAAGGAAGGCACGAAGATCCTTCGGAGATCGCGGCGTAGCCCACTCAACGATTGCCTGAATCTTAGTCGGGTTAGGTCTGACGCCGCTGCTAGAGATGATGTGGCCTAGATAGTCAAGCTGGCGTTGACCAATTAAGCACTTAGATTGTTTCAGGTAATAATGAGCCTGCAGAAGAGAATTGAAGACGCATTCGAGATGATGAAGGTGATCGTTGAAGGTTGCACTGTAGATCAGAATGTCGTCAAAGAAAACTGACGCGAACTTCCTCAAGAATGGGCTGAGTAAAGCGTTCATGGCGGCCTGAAACGTTGACGGCGCGTTGCAGAGTCCAAAAGGCATCACCCAGTACTCGTAGTGATCGTGGTGAGTGCGAAAGGCTGTCTTCGGGATATCTTCTTCTGCCATCAAAATCTGATGGAATCCCTGCCATAGATCAAGCTTGGAGAACCACGATGCCTTCCCTAACTCGTCGAGGAGTTCATCTATCGTTGGGAGTGGAAAATGATCTCGAACTGTGATCGTATTCAGCGCCCTATATTCAATACACATCCACCATGTTCCATCTTTCTTCTTCACCAACAATATCAGGGAAGAGAAGGGACTTCGACTTGGTCGGATGAGGCCGGAGTCGAGTAGGGTCGAGACCTGGCGTTCAATCTCTGTCTTCTAGAAGTGAGGGTATCTATAAGGTCGAACGTTGATGGGGTTAGCTGTAGGGAGGATATTGATGTGATGATCATGTTGTCGGGAAGGGGGTAGGGATGAGGGTTGTTGAAATAGAGATTGGTATTTAAGCAGGAGCTCGTTAATGGCGAGGATGGAATGGAAAGGGTGTGAAGGTGTTGCAGTCGAATCCATGGGTATAAGAGAAAGATGGAACAGACCTGAAGTAGAACTAGTGGAAATCATGCGTTTAACCTGGTTAGCTGAGGCTGGACTAGAATCAGTCTGAACATCGGCGTGAAGGTTGATGGATTTGCCCGAGTACGAGAACTGCATTATGAAGGAGGCGCAGTTGGTGATGACAGGCCCCAAAGTTCGAAGCCATTCTACGCCCAAGACGACTTCAGCTCCACTTAGGGGAAGTATCCGTAGTGTCACCGTGAATGTATGTTCTTGGATGAAGAGCTTCATGTCGGCACACAGTTGATTACAGTCCATTACGGAGCCATTACCTACCATTATTCTTAGAGGTACAGTGTCTTTGACGGGCAGGTTCAAGAACTTAGCGACGCGGGGATGAATGAAATTATGAGTGCTCCCACTATTTATCAGTATGGTGACGCGAGTTTTGTTGATGGATCCATAAAGGTGGAAGGTGTCCGTAGCGGGGACTCCTGCCATGGCATGCAGGCTGACATGGGGTTGAAGCGTGGTAGGATCGAAGGTTGACTCAGGCTCGAGTGAGACAGGGTGGGGTTCGAGTGTATTGGCTTGTGACTATTCGTCGAGGGATAATTCCGATGGTGAGGGCTCCTCAGAGTCAGCTATGAGGAACAAGACACGTCCCTTACACTGGTGAGACGAGCTCCATTTCTCATCACAATTGTAACATAAGCCCTTTTCACGCCTATAAGCCATGTCTTCCTGGGTTCTCTGAATGAATGGGGGTTTATGCTTTGGTGTCTGGTTGTTGTTTGGGAGAGGGAAGGATGAATGTGATGGTGGGAGGGAAGACGAAGGTCTAGAGTAGTGTTTCTTACGATCATTTATTTTGTCTTCTTGAAGGCGTGCTAAAGAAATAGCTTGAGGTAATGATATTGGTTGAAAAGCTTGTACCTCCCATTGGATTTCTGGACTCAGGCCGAAGATGAAGCAGCTTAACAAGACTGAAGGGGAAAGGCCAGTGATACAGTTTGCTAATCTCTCGAATTCGGTGAGGTACTCTATTACTAATCTCTGTTGGACTAGCTTGAATAGTGTTCCTCGTTGATCATCGTAGAAGGAAGGAGTGAAACGGGCTTCGATTGCCTGAAGCAGCGCCGGCCACGACGTAATGAATCCGTTTCTGAACATCCATTGAAACCAGCTGAGTACTGGGCCATCGAGGTAGAAGGAAGCCACCGTAATGCGCTCTTCCTCCGGAATTCCTTGATATTCGAAGAACTGTGAGATTTTGAATATCCAACCTAGTGGATCATGGCCGTCAAATCAAGGAACGTCGAGCTTGACCGGCGGTCTGGAGGGATAGGAAGGCTGAGCTGACGGCGGAGTGGGAGTGGTGAGGTGCGAAAGGCGTTTGCACATGGCCTCAACTTTGTTGGCGAGGTCTGAGTGCCTCTCGGAGAGGGCTGCGATAGCTTCTTCCAGACGTGGTCAGGGAGGGAAGGAAGAAGAAGGTGAGAATAACGGAAGAGAGCAATGAACTTCCTTGATTCGAGGTCAAGGATCCTCCTTACTAAAGCTAAGTTTCTCAAAATGTGTTTTCCTGCTTTATTCGAATAAGGGCCAATCTTTTATACAATGAGTTTACACTTGCTGCAGGAATCTAACAAACTCTAACGGTTTCGTAACCGTTGCAACCAACTACCCAGTAACTTAACTAACTAACCCATGGTCCATACAAAGCTTGACTTAACTATGCATGCATGCAGTCACGTGCTTGAGCGGTTAGACGTAATCCTCCAAGTGTCTAGGTCGCGTGATACTCCTTCGTGGGCGTTCCTCGTGAGTTGGAGGTGGCGGGGCTTCATTCTCGCTGCTGCTGCTAACATTTTTTTTAAAAAAAATAATAATGTAGTTTTTTTTCTCTAAATTTGTAAAATATTTTCAGTTTGTGTGAAGATAAGCGATACATTTTATGTTCTATTTTTATTGAATATAATTGGTATTATATATATTATTTATGTTTTTACAGTTTCATATATTTTTATTTTAAACTATTAATAATTAATTTGTTTTTTATTTTATTTTTTTAATATTATTGTGATTTCTATTTTTAACTATTAAAATATCAATTTTATAATTTATAATTTTAAATATGTTTTTATATTTTGTAATAAAATAATCAAATGGAATTATTAACAGATCTTGCTATTTTAAATTTCACAATTATAAAAATATTTTTATCTTATTATAAATTATGAAATTCTACCTTTAAAGGATATTTATATTTTGATTTTTTATATTATTGTAGTACAAGTCTTAATTTTGCACTCATTATTATATTTCAGGAAAATGGTTCTTAGACATTTTTTTAGAGTTTACATAAGAGAAAAAAAATTTGTGTAAACACAAACTCAACACATTATTCTTAGGAGAGTTAAGTGAAAAATATAATTAGTGATGTGATGTCATAAAGAAAAAAAAATAAAAATAGGAAATATTAATGATGCTTCTTATATATAAATGTCCTGCATCATCATCCTATATTTTAAAAGTTACTCTAGAGTGATGTGATACATTATTATAATAAGGGAGCAAAACTCAATTATGTAGGAAAAATTAAATGGTTAAATATTATATAGAAATCAGCACTTTATGTAATATAAGAGAGAATGACAACAGTTATGTAGATGAAAATGATCAAATATTTTCTATGAAAAGTTGGTTGAGAAAAGTAAATTTCATCTCAATAATTTCTATCCTTTAAAATTAGTCTTATAAGGTTTGATTGTAAGAATATTTTGTTTTCAGCTAAAAATGACGATAAATAATTAAGAAAGTGAATCCTTTTTTTATCTGACTCCTAATTCTCATTCGAGGAAATACATTTGCATGTATACAATTTAGTTTATTGTTTGAATATTAAAAACTAATATCATATATATATATATATATATATATATATATATATATATATATATATATATATATATATATATATATACTATAATATAATATATAATTATTTTTTATTTTCTCACATATAAGCATATATACTTAAAAAAATACATCCTCACTCTTTGAGTTGGAGCAACCACGTATCAGATCACGATACTTTTGTAGATCAGGTACTTTAAATCCAGTTTTATGCCCATTTGCTCATAACAAAAAGTGAATGACTGTCGTGTTTTACGTTAATGTACTGACATTTCTCGGCCGAAAAACACCCTACAATTAATAAATCAATTTTAAATTTCTTATAGGCTTAAATATTCTTTCCCTAAAAAAATAATATTTTTTGTTTTAGCTAGTGTCACCAATTCTTCACACATTTTTTTATCCTTCATTAATTTTGCGCTATCATTTTTAGTTCTTAGTGATAATATTGTTTTTTCCCTAAAAAAAGATGCAGCAAATAACATGGAAAATAAACTGAAGTACATGAATTCCAGACAAAACTGCTTGTACATTAATATAACAAAATTTTAAATACGAGAATAGAGTAGCAGTCAACTAAAAAGTGTCTGAATGGTAAGATTGGCATAGGCAAGAACGGTTGGCACTTGGCATGCATGCACATGGAATACCAAACCAAACATACAAATCAAATAACGAAATTAACCTAGCTAGATATAAGCACCATTCCCATGCATGGAGAGGTCCAACCCGAATGCCTGTACGGCATTATTGTAGCAGCCAGAATATCAGCATGACCCTTTGAAGTTATATGTACATTTTGGATAATAATAGATTTAGCTATATTTCAGACGAATCCTCTCCTCACATCTTTGGAGCTACAATCAACTAAGCTTTCGGTTTGTTTGGACTGCTCGATGGCACGTGTTTGTTTGGATGACCGCAACTCAGAAGAAAGATAGGTGAGAATTGTCATCCTCCTATTTGCCCTTTGTATATTTTCAAATCCCTATATTTGTTAATATGCACACTTTTTTTTTTCAATTGGAGTACATTAGTATTATATACAAAAAAAAGTTAAGACAATAACACCATTGTTTCATTTATTTTAGGGATAAAATAGTAATTTAAAGAAAATAAATTTTTTTTCTCAATCGATCTATCTCAATCTTTCCCTACTTCCCCTTCGTATATTAGCAAACTTGAAGTCTAGCTAATAACCAAGATTCTTTCAATAGTCAATTGTGGCATCCTAAAATTAATTATTAGCTATTGATCGTGGTCTAAAAATGTACTTTGTCTTAAATAATACTCAATTGATCGTTGACATATTTAATTTAAAACAAATGATTAAGTTCGAAGACGATGGTGATTAATCAGTTTCTCAATTGATAGCCGAAGATTATCCAACCAGTTTGACCATGTGGTTTGATATAAAACATTTCCTTCTTGGATCTACCAATTACATGTAGATGATCATGACCATGTAATCGATTACGCATTAAAATGACCATTTTCAAATAAGAGTTAAAGTGCAAAGAAGAAAATCAAAAGACTGAAAAAACATCGAGAATCTTATTGAAATCAAGAAAGTGTTTAAGGTAAGGTACATCATAATCTCCATACTAGGGAGACGAGTTGTTCATGGCCATGAATGAACTAGAAATCCCAATAAGAAACCCAAACATACCAAGAGGTTTTGGAATTTGAGCGAGCAACATTTTCAATTGTGATCTTTGGCTAAGGACTCACAAACAACACTCTTGCTTTTCAGAACTCTCAAAATTGCAAAAGAATAAAAAGAGTAGAAACCTAGGGTATAAAAGAGACTATTTATAACAAAAGATTTAAGTATAGCCAGTGCGTCCTGATCACGCTCTTGGCCGATCCATCAAGGCCATGATGGTGTTTCAGATTCAAATTTGTGTTGGGTCATGATCAATCCACCATGGCTTTGTTAACTGTTGATAAATTGATCAAGTCCTTGATAACTTGCCAACATTAACCCATGATGAAAACAACACAACTTTGATGATGCCCAAGTTGATGACGACCATGATGATTGAACAAGGTTGTGATGAATGGTTAGAGTCTAGCTCATTAGATTTTGGCAAGTTTTTTAGTCTTTTTTCTACAAATGCTCTTTGATCACATGTTTAATAAAACTAACCGCAACCCATAAGTTCTACCAATAATTTATATCATAAATGCATGTGATAGGCCTAGAACTACAAATAAAAAGGTGATCTCAAAATCCGATTTATCAACCTTCCTACACTTGAGCTTTGCTTATTCTCAAGCAATAGTTTTGATTCTCATATCAAAATTAAGCAAATTTCTCCAATCAAGTCTTATGTAACAGTCTAATAGAGTTCATTGTACTTCTTTATACAAAACATTCGACACTTCATGTCACATAGAATCTCAAGGAATCATCAGGCTTAATTGCTTTTGTACAATAATCTTAATAAGTTGTTGGTTCACTTTTCTCACAATCTCTGAGTGGTATCAGATATCAAGAAACACTCAAATCACAATACAACAAACATATTCACAATTTTGTTAATCAATCAACTCAACTCTAATAGACACTAAAAAATTTCAAACAAGTGAGGCAATTCAGGTTGTAATGGGGTTAAACTTGTAATGTGAGGTAGATACTAAAAGGAATAAGCAACAAAGGGCTTCAATAACAATTAACTAAAAGTTTAGGGGAACTTTTACCTTTGACTTTCACCAATCTTATTTGCTTTGAATTTCACTTGTTTCCTCCTTCTTTTTTCTTTCTTGTTGTAATTGGGTCAATTTTTTGTTTTGAATAACTTTTGATCTCTTTTATTTGACTCAAGAGAGGAGGTTGGAGTTCACTTTGCCTTTAATTGTCCTCAATGCAATCAAAATAAATACAAAATTGAAGCAAATAATGCTTAAATGAAGACAACAAAAGTACCGAAATAAGAAATTGAAAAAAAAAATACTGGAAACTAAAAAAAACAACAAAAAACCTTCTCAAGTCGGAGGTTGACCATGAAAGAAGCAATCTTGCAATGTGAGTGTTGTTGAACGTGCCTTAGATGTTATCAAGGCAGTTTTGATTTTTAATTTGAATTAGTTATTGTGTTGTTAGTGAACAAGTCAGTTTCAAAATTTAAATTAGTTTTTTATTTTGTTTTTGAATGATCAATAGGCAGTAACAGTTCCTATAATAATGGAACATGATCTTTTTATTCAGTTATTTTAAAAGTATTTAAATATGAAGCTTATTCAATAAAAAAATTGTGTCAATTGTTTCAAATTAAACTCACCTTATTTTCTATTATTTTCTCTTCTCTCCTACGTTTTTTTCTCTCAAATTAAAACCAACAATTGGTATCCAGAGCTTTCTTCTTGAGGGACTTCTGAAATGGATGTTGAATCTAATTTCTCACAAATTGCTCATCTTGTCTTTGATGGGAAGAGTTATGACCTTTGGAAGGTGAAACTGAAGTCCTACATGGAGTATTTTGATTTGTGGGATGCTATGGAAGAGAATTATGAAGTGTCTCTACTACCTGAAAATCCCACCATTGTCTAAATAAAGCATCGCAAGAAGATTAAAACCAAGAAGGTGAAGGTAAAGACATGCCTATTTGCTAGTGTTTCTCAAACGATCTTCACGAAGATCATGAATGTCAATTCACCCAAAGAAATTTGGGATTATTTAAAGAAAGAATATGAAGGATATGAACACGTTCGTGGCATGCAAGTGCTAAACCTGATGAGGGAATTTGAGGTGCAAGAGATGAAAGAATTCAAGATAATTAAAGGGTACTCGGACAGATTGTTTGACATCGCTAATAAGGTTAGATTGCTAGACACTACATTTGCAGATTCCATAATTGTTGAAATTTTTTTGTTACAGTGCCTGAGAGATATGAAGCATCAATAACCACTTTGGAGATTACAATAGATATGTCCAAGATCTCTTTAACAAAGGTGATGCATGTCTTGCAATCCTAAGATTAGAAAAGATTGATGTTTGAAGAATCAATAGTTGAAGGAGCTTTACCAGCCAAGCACCAGAATGCGACCAAATACAAGAAAAACAAGAACTTTGATGGGACAGGATCAAGTTCAACATCAACCAATGCAAAAGGAAATTAGAAGAAATCTTATCCGTCTTGCCAACATTGTGGAAAGAAAGGGCATCCTCTATTCAGATGTTGGAAAAGACCTAATGCTAAGTGCAATAAGTGTAATCAAATGGGGCACGAAGCTTGTATTTGCAAAAACAGGAATCAACCACACAATGAGGCTGCAAAGGCTGCTGATCCAGAGGAGGAGTACCTGTTTGTTTCTACATGTTTCTCTAGTATTGAATCAAGTCAAAATTGACTTATTGATAATGGTTATACTAATCACATGACAAATAACAGGGATTTATTTAAGGAACTAAGCAATATAAGCACATTGAAGGTTCAAGTTGGAGATGATAAGTTCATCACTGGGAATGGAAAGGGAACTATAACAATCTCAACCAACAAAGATACAAAATTCATTTATGATGTGTTGTATGTTTCTCAAATTGATTAGAATTTGTTGAGTGTTGGGCAACTAGTTGAGAAAGGTTATAAGGTGTTGTTCGAAAATAAAATTTGTTTGATTAAAGATGTTGAAGACAAGGGATATTGTCAAATTAAAAATGAGAGGAAAAAGTTTTGCTTTAAATCCATTGGAGGAGGCATAAATTGTTTTTTCAATAAAAGAGAATACCAGTGAATTGTCTCCAATCACATGAATGTGCCTCAGATGTTGTCAAGATCGTTTTTATTTTTAATTTGAATTAGTTATTGTCCGTGAATAAGTCAGTTTCAAATTTTAAATTAATTTCTCATTTTGTTTTTGAATTATTAGTAGACAGTGGCAACTGGTCAGCTGTTTCAAATGGAGACGGTGGTGGCTGCTGCTGATGCCTTATTGCTCTCTGTTGCTCCTCACATCCCTTGGATGTGCCTTCACCAACCATGTTGTAATCACAAGAGACTGAAACAAGAAAAAATGGGTGAGTAGAGAGAGAATATGAGAAAACAGATAATTACATGTTTCAAGATCATCACAACTTTGATGGAAATTATCCAAGCCGTGATCAGCTGCCACCTTCTAACCAGATTAAGGAGAAAAAAAGGCGCGGTAGCAAAGGAATCAGAGTCGAGGAGCTATGGGGTTGTTGTTAATAGCTTCTACGAGCTTGAGAAGGTCTATGCAGATCATTCCAGGAACGTGCTTGGTAGAAAATCGTAGCATATTGGTCCCTTATCTCTTTGCAACAAAGACACGGAAGAGAAAGCACGTAGAGGAAAGTAGGCATCTATAGATGAGCATGAGTGCCTAAAATGGCGTGACACAAAGAAACCCAATTCAGTTGTTCACGTATGCTTTGGATGCACAGTAAAGTTCAAAAGAGGGTGGGTGCCTCAAGTGTTGATTCTTGAACACGAAGCGATTGGCGTGTTTGTGACTCATTGCGGATGGAATTCATCTTTGGAAGCAGTGAATGCAGGGGTTCCCATGATCACTTGGCCTATGGGTGCCGACCAAATTTTCAATGAGAAGTTGGTGACTGAGGTCCTTAAAATTGGGATGCCTATTGGTGCTAGAAAATTGTTTCGATTGGAGGGAGATAGTATTACATGTGATGCAGTGGAGGAGGCTGTGAAGAGGATAATGATTGGTGAAGAAGCCATTGAAATGAGGAACAGAACAAAGGTGCCTTCGCAGTTAGCTAAGCAGGCCATGAAAGGAGGAGGATCATCTTTCACTGAGTTGGAAGCTTTAGTTGAGGAGTTAAGTTCATTGAACTACTAATATACCCCGCAACAAAAGCTAGTATGCATATGTTTAGTGTATTTCCACTGAGGATTTTGTTTTGCTATCTAAATTTCAACGATTTGAACTAAAATAGATTGAAGTCCTGTGAACTTAATAACTAATTATTAGATATGCTTTATACAACATAAGGTGAGTTTTGCTTCACTGTTACTGTTGTTAAAGGGAGGATGTTGCAAAGTGTTCCAACCCAAGGTGGAGCTTCAAACTGTCGAGTTTGACATCCAAAGCTGAGCTCACTTGTAACTTGTGTTCTTCTGCCTATTCTGGTGTGGTTTTGTCTTTCTTAATATTTTACAATTTACACCAATTATTAGAATAAGTACAAGTATAACAGAGCATATTACAATACACAATCATAAAAGCTGGTATTAGATGAGCATATTAGATAATTACAGTAGCAGAAGATAACCTTTTGCTACCAGTATATAAATTAAGCCAGTATAATATATAAAAACAGAAATATTCATAACATCATACATGAATTGAGTATATTATGATCTCAAGTTGGAGAGAACTGAGTTTTCCCACATTTTAAAGTTAAAAAGGTATGTTCATTTGGAATCAAAATATCAGGACATAAATACTGATTAGTTCAAATGACAAAAAAACAAAAAAAGGTGACAGTCAGTCAGTTTGCATTAATACATAAGGTAAAGTAGCCAATATCTAGGTAAGTTCATAAATAATTCTATCCTTGCCAGTTTCATTTGTTATGTTTAAATTTCTCAAATTACTATATTAAAAAGTAGAAATTTGCTGTTCAAAGAAACAACGAATTCTACATATGAGATATCAGCTAGCCTAATGTGGTTTTCTCTTGAACCAAGAGGAGAAAACTTTAGGTTCTCTACTGCACAAAGCACTCCACGCTTCACAAATTCATGTAATTGTGGTTCAGTTGTGCTTAAAACACCGAATAGGCGAATAGTGTGTGCACTGATAACTTGTTCCTAAGGCAATATGGGAATTTCCCAAATTACATGGCTGATACTCATTCTTTTAAGGCAAGATTATGGTCTCATAAGTTGTTATAAACTCTCCTGGTACCTGTCTTCAATTCTTACAGATCAAAAATACATGAAGGTCTCATAGTGCTCCCAAAGCAACGGCTAGAACCAAGTCCAAGGAAGAGGTTCTCCCTCAATGAAATGATGGAGTAGCTTGAATGGGGTTAGAATGCAGAGGTCTTTCTCTTAAGTTCAAGAAGTCATTAATTTCAAGAATGTTGTGCTTCAGAAATCAACAGAATTTGTTAAGGGGACAGACAGAAATTTCTCCCACCAGAAGAGGTGTTGACTGTTGAACTGAACATAGAACAGATTCATATAGATATCTACCTCTCTATTCTCTTTAAACTGTTATTAATCTCCATATTTCTGCCCCCAATGTTGGCAATTTGCATATACTTAGGTGGTGGGTGTGGGAATGTGAAGGCAAAATAGAAGGAAAATCATTGATAGCATGAACGACTTAAAGCTGCCACGTTGATCGTGTTCTAATTAGCTTCTAGAGTTTTAACATTGTATTCATAACTAACAATTCAGCTTTTAGAATTCTATATACGAGATATCATTAGCCTAATGTGGTTTCTCTTGGATCCGATTATACTAAAATGGATTGAAGTTTAGCTCATAGTCATCTCTCATTGGAGGAAATTAAGGGCAACTTTTAAAATTAGAGAGGAGACAGTGTTATTTAAGCATCTATGCACACATCAGAACAAGCCTGTAAGCATGGGACAGCATTTCTACAAACTGCTAACTATAAATCAGAAACAAGAACGATAAATCCAAAATAATCCCTAAAAGATGCTGTTATCTAATCCTCAAAATTCTATGTTGCTAAGTTAAGAGAAGAGAAGGAAATAAGTAAATGATTAAATCATCATAATAAATGATTTTAGAAAGCTAAAAAAATATATGTAGCATGACCTTGAAATATCATAATACTACTGTACATACTTGAAGAGGTTACTTGAATAGTCGAGCCTAGAAGAAAAAAATATTACTTTATCTGTTTCTATTTATAAGATTTAAGTTTAAATTGGTAATTATTTTTTTTATAAGATTCAATCTTTAATATTTTTTATATTAATTATTTTTAAATTAGAAATACCTTTCATTAAAAAAAGAATTTTTTTTTTATTAAAACAGTAAAAAAGAGAAAAAATATTAATGATAATGATAATTTAAAATAAATATATAAAAATTTAAAATAAATTTATTACAATCAACTAAATTAATTACTTTCATTAATATTGAGGAATTAGGAAATTAAATTTTCTATATTACATCAGACGCATGTATAGCATATTATGTGGTTCTGAACCACGACAGTCAGTCTAATGACCAATCAAACATTTATTTTTCAAAGCAAATGAAAGTCATTTCTTAAGTTGCCTCAAGCACTCAGGTCCATATAGTTCAAAGCATCATCAAGCAGCTTCCTTTCAATCAATAATTCTACTATCTTTTTGCAAATATAGTTCCCAACTTATATCAACCACAATCATAACATATTTAAGTAGGATCAACAAATAGTTAAGCTCGTCATACGCATAATTTTCGAATTTCATTTACCGTGCACATCTCACTTGATATAAAATTAAATGAATGGCAACCAATGCCAACTCTAAACACCACATCTATTTTTTCAGTAGAATATCTAACAATTTTCAGTCCTTATATCTTCAGCTAGAAATAAAAAAAAGGTGAAGGACCATTTTTTCTTGCTTGACTAATTTTCTTTTGCTCAGCAACATTTTCACTTGTAAGTATTTATATTTATATTTAGATAGAAGTATTCATATGTTTTTTAATTGTAAGTATATACTAATATATATTTGTATAAATAAATTTGAGTTAATAATATGATTAATAAAAAATATAATATATGTACACCAAGTCCTTGATCTAAGTAATACTAAACTTAATTCATTTAAGCAAGGTCGTTTGAGTTGTTTGAATAGAAAAAATATGATTACAGAAAAAAATTTTAAAAAATAATATTTGATAGACCAAAAATACAATTAAACCGAGATTCTTCTATTCATGTCTATTTCATTTCATTTCGTGCTTATTTTTAATTCAGAAAAAATGTAGTATTAATTTCCACGATAAATAATGAGTTTGCTGAAGCTTTATGTGTGGAAGATATGAAGCCCTTTTTTTATTCAAATATTTAACATGCATTTTTCCCTTGACAATTCACATAAATTAATGTAACGTAACTTATATTCTTGTTAATGATTGTCAAGGGAACTTACTTATCTGATTTGATTAGTTGGTTGAGTAGAAGATCAAAATGTTGATTAGAGTGACTAATCAAAATTTATGTAAGAATTTAATCATGTCAATTAAAAATTACATGAATTAAATACGAATAATAAAAATTAAATGTCGAAATCACATATAAATTAAAGTATAAGAAGTAAAAGTATAATTACAAAATCAATCTAACAACCTTTGAACGTACTAAATTATTGATAATGTTTAGGTCAATTTAAGTCCACGGGTATCACTAGTTGGTAGGTACAGGTCTTCAGGTTGACAATAAAATAAGCCCCTACATGGCTATACCGACAGATCCTCTGTCAAATTTACATATTTGATTTAACGTTCAAAAATTAATTGAGGTTAAAATTAATATTTGTTTCAGTAAATTACCATAATTAGCATCTTTCACTTTTCGATAAGATAAGAGTCTGATATATTTTTACAAGTTTTGATCATTTGGACTATGAAACTAATCTTAAATTCGAGATTTAAGTAATCACATTTAAAGTATATTGTCTCTCCCAAAAAATATATTTTATGTTGCATAAAAATAATTTTGAGTTAATGTAAATTTAGTCCAATTTTTCTTTACATAAAAAAAATTATATTTAATTTTATTATTAATTTTGTTTTTGAATTAAAACATTTAGATATAAATTACTTCGATTGAAAAGTAATTTTAACCAAAATTAAGTTTTATAAAATCATTTTTAATTTAAATAAATTTTACATATATAAATACATTAATTCTTCTTGGGAGAAAGAAAACTCAAACAATAAAAAAAATTTAAATATGTTTTTGTTCCATGATATATACCCATTTTTGACCTTTGATTCCTAATAAAATTTTCTTACATATTCGGTCCCTAATATTTTGAAAGTTTTGTATGAGGTTTTTATCGTTAATCGGGACTCATTATTTGCTTACGTGACCGTTAACCGGATACGTACACATGTAATTTGTGATGTCACATGTAATCTTTGTTTGAGTGGGATTACACAAAGAAAAAAGTTTTTTTTAATTTTTAAAAACTTCTTACCACATCCTTCAAATTCAACACAAGCACAAACTCATCTTCCTCCTCCTCCAACCCATTTTTTCCACCACCCCTCTTCTTCTTCACCATCACCAACAAACTCATCACCACCACCCCCAAAACCACAACAACCCCACTCAAAACCTTCCTATCAAACCCCTTATTCCTCCCACCCGATCCCTCTTTGGAACCCTAACATAAAACCCCTCACTTTCACCACCTTCCTATCAAAATCCGAAAGCAACCCATAAAAATTCCTGCACACCCCACTCCCTTCGTCAAAACTCAAGCCACCACACCCACAATCCCTCAAACACTTCCTTTCACAAAAGCTTCTAGATTTCCCCTTAATCAAGCTCACATTCCCAAACCCAAATCTCACATCCCCCAGATCTTGAAACCTATCATCACACCCCGCATCCCCACGGTAACACCCTTTCAAATAATCACCAGAGTCCTCGAACCTGACAAACGAGTTCAGGCTTGGACCAAAACATGTTCTAAGAGTCTACTTGGTTGTTCCACATGTATTGTCGGAATTGTCCGAATGGCTCCACACGCACATTGCATCGTCATCACCAAGAACCACTTAGACGACACCACCGTAGCCACCACAACGATGCCATCAAAGGAAGCACACAACAAAACTACTACAATGGTAATGATGAAGCAACTAGCATGTCATCGTTGACTCCTTCCTCAACTTCACCCTCAAACCCCACAAACCCTTCCACCTCCGCAAGAAGCTTTAGCAAAACGACGTTGTTGAAACCCTTCCACCTTGTGTCGCTGCAACAACGGTTGCTGTTGTGCGACGGCGTTGTGGATTTGGTGCAATGTAGGCACGCTATGAATCAGTGGATTCCATTGACGGCGATGGAATTTCCTGCTACTGGATGTGGACAGGGTGCTGAGAGGCGGAGGGTACCTTTGGGTGGACAATTTTTTTCAGCAAAAGGGTGGACCTTGAGAAGATGTATGCACCGTTGATTAGGAAATTAGGGTACAAGACCACCTAAATAATACGACGTCGTTTTTACTTTTTTTTTACAAAAAAAAAACTTTTTTTACGTGTAATCTCACTCAAACAAAGATTACATGTGACATCACAAGTTACATGTTTACGTGTCCGGTTAACGGTCATGTAAGCATATAAAAAATTTTGACTAACGGCAATGACCTTAGACAAAACTTTTAAAATATTTGGAACCTGATTCAAAGGAAAAATTTATTAGAGACTAGATATCTAAAATGGGTATATATCATAGATAAAAACGTATTTAAACCTAAAAAAACATTAAATATGTTGTATAATTGGGTGAATTATGATTAGTTTAGAGATTTATACAGCTGAAATCTCTGGATCAAGCACTATTGAAACTAGTGCATAAAAGACTTGACTCTTCCACTTAGCTGATCGTTGGTCGTAGTTGGATTTTTTAATTTGTCACATATTATATAAGCTCGTGAAAATATTGATAAAACAAAGTTTTAGAATTAGTTGACATGAATATTCCTCAGCACTTCTGCTCTGGAGTGCTTGTGGTAATAATAATTAATATCTATATCCTTATATAAAAAGTATTTTTAGGCCACTACAAAAAGTAGGTTGTAGACATAAGTCTTAGTATGTCATGAGTGGGTCCTCGTATGTAAATAGGAGTACAAATTCATACATAAAAAACTTCAAACAAAACTTGTTATATATATATATATTTCCATTTTCTTATTTTTCTAATACATTTTATTTTTGTTTTTCAAAAATTTTAAATACTTTATCTTTTTTAGCATTTTTTCTCTCACTCTTTCTTTTATTAAAAAAAATCATGTATTACACAGATTTCAATTCTAGTAATTAACAAAAACATAAAAAAATATTTTTCGTTCGAATAATATATTTTTCTATCAAAAGAAAATATCATTTTCTTTATATCTGAAACTATAGGTGTTCATTACATGCTGCAACTTTTTTTCCAGCCATGTTACAATTTTCTTCTTTCATACAATTATTGAAGAATCTATTTCTTCCAAAAAAAATTAAATTAAATTAAAAATTACTGTATATCATTAAATTAAACTTACTAAACAACGGAGTTTATTATTATTATTCAAATTAAATTATAGGTTTTTTTATATTAACTAAGTTACATCTTATTAAATCATTCGATGATATTAAAAGTATTAGAAAATGTACCAATTGATGCATGTTGAGAGAGTGAAGTCTCACTTTATGAAAGAAAATATTCAAATGAAAGTGAGTATAAGAGAAAATTAAAATGAATAATGGAGGCCTGACAAAGTAGATAATTTACACTTTTATATAGAGAAAGGGATGTATAAATTTTTAATTAGAGAGAAATTTTTGCTTAGTAAACACTCAGATATCATTTTTTTACTGCACATATATATCATTTACTATACATATTTAATGTTTTTTATTGATCAATCAAAATATTAGAGTAAAACAACTAAAAATATTTATATTAATAATTTTTTAAAATAATTATTATATTTATTTTAAAAACATCTAGTTGAATTAATTAAATAAAATGTACGAATTATAGTAAATCTTTTGGTTCTTCAATCTCATTCTTATGAATAAAAAAATAATATATTAATTGATAAAAACAAGTTTAATACCGACATTTTTTTACTAGGATATAACGTTTTTTTTTCTTTATAGTGCCACATGTAGGGTATTTATGAAAGGTATCTAAAAAAACTTAAATAACATTTTGTTCTTTAACATTGACACTCGGTTGACTTCCCTCGTTATTAAGAAGTCTGATATTTTAGTTATTTATAATTTTTTCAGATAAATAATGTTTTTAAAACCTCATATATTTAAAATAATTAATGGCGTCAAATTAATTGATAAAAAATTGAAAAATACACTTTACAAAACAAAATGTGTGATTATTTTGTTATATTTTTTATGACATGACAAGTTAATGAATAATTAGTATTATTGTTATGTCATTGATTAATATTATTATTTGAGAGTAGGGATTGAAAAAAAAAATATTTAAAGGACTAAAATTAAAAAAAATTAGAGGATTAATATAAAATAAAAACCTATTTTATAGGTATAAAAGGATATTTAAGCCAAAAAATGGATAAATTTATTATTGATAATCTAATAATTTTCATTATATTATAAATATATAAAATAATGGTTTTGATTAAATTCTTATTTTACATGTATTATTAACGAAATATTTTATATGTATTTAGGTGAGTATAATGAATTTGATAGTTTTTAATTGTGTAGAAAGGAATAAAAAGAAGATAAAAAAGATATAAAAGAAATCTCATAATAAATAATATTTTAATAATTTAAGTTTTAGTGATGTGGTGTGATCTGTATAATTAATTCTTTAATCAGATTAAATTATTTTTATTATCGCCTATTATTTGAATAAAAATATTTTTTTACCTTTTTCTTCCTTTTACTTATTTTATTATATATATATATATATATATATATATTTTATAAAAATATTATTGTTATATATTTTCTTTCTTTTTTATTCAAAAAAAAGCTTGAAGAGATAATAAATTGGTTAACTATTTGTGCAATCAAGATATCTTACAGCATCGCAAATCATATCAGTCCTCCTCTGTCTTTGGCCTCTCACGGGACAAAGTATTTCACGAGTCTAATAATGCATTTGAATCCTTTGTTGTTGCATGGATTTTATACGTTTTACAACTTTCAATTTGCAAGTTCTCTTATTCAGTAATTTAAAAAGTGTTTTTTTTTCATTTGCATATAATTGCATAAGAAAGAACTTTAAAAAAAATATCAACTAAGCTACAATGAATATTATTATTAAATATTTAATTATATTTACCCAGAGAGATTTCTTAACATACATTTATTTATATTTAAAAAGTCTCATATATAATTCAATTCAATTATTCTCTCTCTCTCTCTTCATCATCCCTACGATGTAGCCAGGAAGATTATTCATTACCTTATATTTGTGAAACTGAGTTGGCAGGATTAAATGAATGGCAATGCATGCTTATGAGGAACTGAAATTATTTGATAGGTTATCTCTCGGTAATCTGTTGTGGTTTAAGGCTTATTTTGTAAGTACAGTATCTTAAACAGAGTTGTGTGCCTGGAAGTTCTAGATCGTTAGGCAAAATCATTAGACATTGCTATAACAATAGTTTATGGTAAACCGAAAAAATTACTGGTTGAGTCACAGACAATGTCGCTTTCTTTAAGACGTTTCGTGACACTGCCAAAAAAATTGTGCAAGTAGACTATCAATCACGACGTCCCCAGGATAAAACAACTCATATCATTGTATAAGATTCCCACTGCACTGAGGGAACCTTTTCTAGAATTACACCCTCTTGTATGACTTGAAAAGTCACTCTAAAGCCACCCGAAAATATGACTTGAAAAATCACTCTAATAGCCAACCGAAAAATATGACTTGAAAAGTCACTATTATAACCAACTGAAAATATGACTTAAAAAGTCACTATTATAGCCAACCGAAAAATATGACTTAAAAAGTCACTATTATACCCAACTGAAAATTTTAGAGCGATAGAAAGAAAGAGGGAGAAGTTTGCCGGAAATGCATCGGCTGAAATATGGGAGGGAGAAAGAAAAGTTGAGGAAATGCTTCTCAACTGGGGTAAGGAAAAATGAAGAAATGAGCTCTCTATATATAGGGAGTAAAACACTATTCAAGTGTTTATCCTGAGCGATGTGGGACTTGAAGCCTTTTTTTTCTTCTTTTTTTCCTTTCTTTTTTTCAAACTTTCATCCTTTGTTCTAACAATCCCCCACTTGAAATTTGAAAAGAAGATTTTCGAGGATTTCATAAAATTGTGCATAAACAAAGGTGTCATATAGCTTGAACCTTTGCATAGTGAGTAAGATTTAGATTTTACTAGAGTGACTCGAAGTCTTGAACTCTATCTCTGACATCAAACCACACACAACCTTTTCATAGGTGTATTCTATAAAGCCCGTGCGTTAAAGGCCATGCATTTCTATCCCGGTATAGTGAACGCTCTAGAAATTTTTGCCCAAAATTTCATATGAAGCGGCCCCCACTTCAACATTCACATAAGTGAGTCTATCAAGAGTACTCCTGTAGCCTAGGTACTCCACTCAACGTAAAGTATAGATCTCATTAAGAATTATGAATTTTTTTTCATAACTCATCCTCTTGTTACTTCAGGAATCATGCTGGTTTCACTTATAACAGCATGTTCATCTCATATCACTTCATAACTTGTTATTACCCATTGAACCTAGTTCTTGGGATCTCCAGTCATTTAGGTCGTGTTACCATCATGAATGATCATCATAGTAAGGGCAATAGTCCCATTCTTTTAGAAGTGTTATGGACTTTCTCTCTAGCTAATCCTTTCGTCAAAGGATTTGCTAAATTATCATCAGTGCGTACGTGATCCACTTTAACAGCTCCTGTTGAGAGTAATTCTCCAACAGTGTTGTGCTTACGACGTATATGTTGTTTCTTACCATTGTAATAACGGTTCTCAATTTTTGCAATAGTCGTAGTACTATCACAATGGATCAACACAATTGATATCGGTCTTTTCCATAAAGGAATCTCTGCAAGTAAGCTTCTCAGCCAACTTGTTTCCTCACTAGCAGTTGCTAGTGCTATCATCTCAGATTCCATAGTGGACTGAGCTAAGATAGTCTGTTTCTTTGACTTCCAAGAAACAGCCCCACCAGCTATGCTAAATATATAGCCGCTGATTGCTTTGGAATCATCTGAAAGAGTGTTCCAATCTGTATCGTTGTATCCTTCAAGTACAACGGGAAACCTTTTATAATGTAATCCAAGGTTTATGGTTCTTTTAAGGTACCTCATTACCCTTTCAATAGCGTGCCAGTGCTCCATACTAGGTCTACTGGTAAACTTGCATAATAATCCCACAACATAGGCTATGTCAGGTCTAGTACAATCAGTGGCATACCTAAGGCTGCCAATGATACTTGCGTACTCAGTTTGTCATATACCTTCACCAGTGTTCTTAAGCAGTTTTACACTTGGATCATATGGTGTACTAGCAGGTTTTTACAGTCAAAGTAGTCATATTTCTTTAAGATCTTCTCAATATAGTGAGATTGATCCAGAGAAATTCTCTCTTTTGACCTAGTAATCTTAATACCAAGGATTACACTTGCTTCTCCGAGGTCTTTCATATCAAAGTTGTTACACAACAATGATTTCACATCGTTCACTACATGAATATTTGAACCAAATATGAGAAGGTCATCGACATATACACATATGATAGTGCAAATATTATTTACAGATTTGTAGTAAATGCATTTGTCACTTTCATTCACCTTAAACCCATTCGAGACTATTAAGTTATCAAACTTTTCATGCCACTGCTTAGGTGCTTGTTTTAGGCCATACAAAGATTTATCTAACTTGCAGACTTTATCTTCTTGTCCATGAATCACAAACCCTTTAGGTTGTTCCATATAGATTTCTTCTTCCAATTCACCATTTAAAAAAACAGTTTTAACATCCATTTGGTGTACCACTAGACTGTGAATAGCAGCAAGAGATATTAGCACCCGAATAGATGTTATTCTAGTGACTGGTGAAAAGGTGTCGAAGAAATCCACATTTTCTCTTTGCCTAAAACCCTTGGCTACAAGGCGAGCCTTGTATTTATCCATAGTACCATCAGGTTTTAGTTTCTTTTTCAAGATCCATTTACAACCAATTGGTTTGCAACCAGGAGGCAAGTCTACTAAATGCCATGTCTTGTTAGATTCTAAAGAATCCATCTCATCATTAATGGCTTCTTGCCACAAGTCAGCATCCAAAGAAGACAAAGCTTCTTGGAGGTTTGATGGATCCTCCTCTAATGTATAAGTCATATAATCGGGCCCATAATCTTTAGCAATTCTTGCTCTCTTACCTCTTCGAGGCTCTATATCTTGTTCTGGTTGTGCAAGATTTTCACTACTAATAGCAGAAAGATAATTGGATGAAGTACCCCCAGTATCCCTTAATTTAAAAGGAAATTTATTTTCATAAAAATCAGCATCATTTGACTCTATGATCACTTTTGCGTTTAGGTCATAAAACCTATACGCTTTGCTATTAATAGCATAACTAATGAACACACATTCATAGGCTCTACTTGCAAGTTTAACCCTCTTAGGGTCTGGGATCCTTACATAGGCCAGACATCCCCAAGTTCTCAAATAAGACAAATTTGGTTGTCTTTTCTTTAATATCTCATAGGGAGATGTCTTGCTTTTTGATTTGGGGATTTTATTTAGCACATAACAAACAGTTAACAAAATTTCGCCCCACCAAAAAGATGTTGCACTAGAACTCAACATAGTAGCTACAACTAATTCTGTAAAAGTTATGTTCTTTCTTTCAGCTTTACCGTTCATTTCAGCTGAATATGGAGCAGTCGTCTCATGTATGATTCCATGCAAATTATAAAACTCATTAAACAAATTGGAATCATACTCTGTGCCTCTATCACTTTGAAGTTTCTTAATTTTCTTATTGAATTGATTTTCAATTTCTGTTATAAATAACTTAAATATGTCAAGTGCTTCACATTTATTTTTCATAAGATATACATATGTATAATCAGAGCAGTCATCAATAAAAGTGATAAAATATCGTTTTCCATTTCTGGTCAACGTTCCATCAAATTCACATATATCATAATGTATTAAATCTAATGGCTTAAATTCTTTAACTACTTATTTATATGATTTCTTAGTTATTTTAGACTGACCGCAAAAAACACATTTTTCAAAGTGATTAGAAGATAGCTTTGGAATAAAACCTAAGTTACTCATGTTAGATATGCAACGACTATTTATATGACAAAGTCTAGAATGCCAAATATTAAAATCACACAGCATGTAAGCAGAAGGAGAAACTTTATTAATATCAAGATTCAATTTGAACATGCCATCAGTGGCGTACCCTTTCCCTACAAATACCCCATTCTTGGTCAAAGTAAATAAATCTGCACCTATGGTCTGAGTAAACCCAGCCTTGTTTAAAAGAAAACCAGAAACCAGATTCTTTCTCATCTCTGGAGTATGCATCACATCATTGAGAATCAAAGTCTTTCCAGAGGTAAACTTCAGTTCAACATCTCCAGTTCCAGCAACAGTAGTGGTGTGGGAATCACCCAGCAACACTTTCTTATTTTCAACATTCGTGTATGTTTTAAACATAGCACGATCATAGCAGACATGGCGAGAGGCGTCAGTGTCTACCCACCATCCATCTGATCCTCCAATCATATTGATTTATGTTATCACAACTATGTATGGCTCTTGAGTCATGTTAGCCTGGGGAGCACCTGTCATTGAAGGATTTCTGCATTTACGTGCCATATGTCCCGGTTTGCCACAATTGTAGCAGAGGAATGGCTCACCGAGATTATTCTTGGCAGGTGGATGTTGTCTAGCATGTTGGACCCTTGGGGGTTCTTGTTGCAGTTGGAGGTATTGCTCACATTGCGGTTCTGATTCTTAAAGTTTTTGCCAATAGGCTTTAGAACTGCACCTGTGTTCTTCCTTTTAATGTTGTTGTGAGACACAACCAACACTTCATCTTTCTGATCTTGTCTGCGTGCCTCTTCCTCAATGCGCAAACGTGTGATCAGAGACTCCAAAGAGAATTCTTTGGTCTTGTGTCTGAGAAGGTTTTTGAAATCCTTCCAGCTAGGAGGCAGTTTGTCTATGATGACAGCAACCTGAAATTGCTCATCCAATGTCATACCCTCTGATATGATATCATGAGCAATTTTCCGTATCTCATGGGATTGAGACTCTACTGATTTATCATCAGTCATTTGATACTTGAGGTAGCGGCTAACAGCATACTTTTTAGTCCCAGCTTCCTCAGTATCATACTTCTTTTCCAAAGCCAGCCAAACTAATTTGGCAGACTTATATGGGCTATAATAATCATAGAGATCATCAGCTAACCCATTCAGAATGAAATTCTTGCATAGGTAATCATTTTCATTCCAAAGAGCTAATTTCATAGTCATTTTATCCTTCACTTCCTTCTCAGCATCCTCAAGTACCACCGGAATATCAGTGTTCAAAACATAAGCAACTTTTCTCATAGTTAAAGAAAACATCATCTTTTGTTGCCAACGTTTGAAATGATACCCTTCAAACCTAAAAGGTTTGTTGAGGTCATTGCTGTTCGAGCCAGTAATATCTACGGTAGCCATAGCAGAACCGAAACCGTCTTAAAATTGTTGTAACAATAGTTTATGGCAGACTGAAAAAATTACTGACTGAGTCACGGACAATGTCGCTTTCTTTAAGACGTTTCGTGGCACTGCCAAAAAATTGTGCAAACAGACTATCAACCACGACGTCCCCAGGATAAAACAGCCCAGATCATTGTATAAGATTCCCACTGCACTGAGGGAACCTTTTCTAGAATTACACCCTCTTGTATGACTTGAAAAGTCACTCTAAAGCCACTCGAAAATATGACTTGAAAAGTCACTCTAACAGCCAACCGAAAATATGACTTGAAAAGTCACTCTAATAGCCAACCGAAAAATATGACTTGAAAAGTCACTATTATAGCCAACTAAAAATATGACTTAAAAAGTCACTATTATAGTCAACCGAAAAATATGACTTAAAAAGTCACTATTATAGCCAATTGAAAATTTTAGAGCGACAAAAAGAAACAGGGAGAAGTTTGCCAGAAATGCATCGGCTGAAATATGGGAGAGAGAAAGAAAAGTTGAGGAAATGCTTCTCAGCTGGGGTAAGGAAAAATGAAAAAATGAGATTTCTATATATAGGGAGTGAAACACTATTCAAGTGTTTATCCTGAGTAATATGGGACTTGAAGCCTTTTTTTTCTTTCTTTTTTTCAAACTTTCATCCTTTGTTCTAACCGACATAATTAACATAATATATTTTTATTTTTTTATATATTTTTTAATTTCTTTCAAGAACTGTGAAAACATTCATTAAATATTTATAATTACGTAATTTTAACATTTTATTCTAATAAATAAAATGGATAACTCAAGTCCTCTATTTGTCCCAAAATAATTGTTGTCTTAATTATTTTCATAAACTAAAAAATAATAATAAATAGATAAAATAATAATAATTTTAGAAAATTAAACTTACATTATCATTAATTCATTTTTAGATTTTTTAGTTAGTTATTAATATTTTTTAAAATATTAGTTTATCATTAATATATAAGAGATATAAAAAAATAATTAATATTACATTAAAAATTTAAAAAAAATTATACGGACAATTATAATATAGGATGAAGGAACTATCGTTGATTTATTATACAATGTAAACAATTTTAATTTCTTAAAAAAATTATTTCTAACAATAACAATTATTATTATTATTATTACTCTATAATTAATACATACATTTGGAAAAAAATGTTTTGATATAATTTAAAATTTTGATTAGTGTTAAATTATTTTTTTGGCACTTATCTTAATCATTTCAATTTTAAAAGTGAAACAATATCATCAATACGAATATTCACGAAATCTTAAAAATATTCCTCCAGGTAGCTAGCAATAGTTAAACCTTTTCTTAATTATGTGCCAGTTTTTTTTTTCTTAATTACCCTACGACATGGATACATCTTGAAAAAAAAAATATTTAGCATTCACCTAACAACAAACTATAATGCTAATTAATTAAACAGTGGCTCAACAAAAACAAGTAAAACATAATTTTTTTTAGAGGAAAGTAGAACATAGTTAGCATAATATATTTTTCTTTTCTATATTTTTTTATTTTGAAATATTTAATGAAAATTGTACTTAACTATGAAGTTTCCTAACACCTTTTTGAAGCTTCAATGATTGAATTGAATGTTTTATATTGGTGGCCTTCCATCCACAATATTATCCATAGTCATATCAACAATTTCTCATTTCTGCTAGACCACAGACTCCAGAGTAACATACAACTAGAGGAACGATCTTCATCGCTCAATCAGTTGTTGAAAATCTATCACAATTTACATAGTGAGCTATAAGATAACGCGCACCTGAATCATGTGATGAAGCGGAGGAACAGGTAGATGGGCTCAACTTGATCATGGTGTTGGTCACATAATCACTTAACTTCACAAACGGTCGCTTGATCCGATGACCTTTTCCAAGTGGAGAGGTGGGAGGAATGTTGCTTCTTGTTTCCGGTCCTTCACTACTACATTGTACAACATCTATGCAATTCTGTGTTTCTAGTGGTGGTGCAAAGCTTTGGGGTTCATTGCTTGCTTCACTAGCACCCCCCCTGACGTCAGCATTTGTGTCATTATCATGGCCATTTTCAACCATGCATTCCCCATCCATACATGGATTAATGAGGGGCACCAGTGATGTTGGGGAAGGATTATTGATTGATTCTTCAAATGGGAATTCTGTTTCAACAAATTTTACATCTCGTGAGACAAAGAAGACCTCTCTCTCTAAATCATATAATTTCCATCCCCTTTGACCATATGGATAGCCAACAAAAATGCACTTACGACTTCTACTATCAAATTTGTCTCCCTTTCTATCTTGATTGTGTGCATAGCAAAGCGAACCAAACACGCGCAAGTGGTCATAGGAAGGAGAGGTTCCATGGACGAGTTCATATGGAGTTTTTCCATCAAGGATGGGCGATGGTGTCAAATTAATCAAGTAACCTGCGGTTAAAATGCACTCACCCCAAAAGCGAATTGGAAGTCTCCCTTGAAATCTTAGAGCCCTTGCTACATTTAAAATATGTCTGTGTTTCCGCTCGACTCTTCCGTTCTGTTGCGGAGTGCCAGTACATGATTTTTGATGGAGAATGCCATGTTCAAGAAAGTATTGTTTCAAACAAGTGAATTCAGTTCCATTATCACTTCTAATCACTTTAACGTGTTTATCAAATTGTCGTTCAATTAGAGCAAAGAAATTTATCATTGTTTGAGACACTTCACTCTTTTCACTCAACAAATATATCCAAACAGAACGGGAATAATCATCTACTAATGTTAAAAAATAGGATGCACCACATGATGAAGGAGTTCTATAAGGACCCCATAGATCACAATGTATTAAATCAAAAATTCCTGATGCACGATAAGTACTCAAGGGAAATTTTTCTCTTGTCTGCTTTGCTCTTTCACATATTTCACAGACTTTATTCGAATGCTTACCACTACTAGTTACATTAGGGATCAATTTAACAACCTTAAAGGATGGATGCCCCATGCGTTTGTGCAAGATATCAAGGTCATATTTTGTACTGGTATGATAAGCCTTGGAATTTCGAACACCATGATACAAATAAAGCCCATCTTTCCGCTCACCCGCTCCAATCAGCGTCTTCAAAGTGCGGTCCTGCATGGCACATAATTTTTTTGTAAATTGGACTACACAATCTATTTCATCAATCATTTGTGACACAGAGATAAGATTGCATTGTAAGTTTGGTACATAAAGGACATTTTCAAGTTTGAGACCCCCATCAAGAATCACCGTCCCTTCTTTGGTGGCAATTACTTTTTCTCCATCACGCAATCCCACCGGACATCCTCGTATTGTTCTTTGTTGACATAAATTCTTCAAATACCCTGTCATATGGTTAGAAGCACCAATGTTTATTATCCACAAATTATCAGGATGCTTACCAGTCATTTTCTCAGTCTCATCTGTCTTACGGTTGTTCAGCATCTCAACAAGAGTTTGCCACTGTTCGTTGCTTAAACCAGGCAGCTCAGATTTCTCAACGTGTGTTGCGTTAGCTCGGGCCATGCCTCCTCTGCCACGTCCAGCTGAAGTCCCATTTCGTTGCTGATTTTTGCCACTAGATCCGCCTTCACTTCGTGGGCGATCACCCTACCAGTCAGGATATCCGACGACTTGGAAGCAGTTCTTATCATCATGTCCTGCTTTCCTACAAATAGAATACACCATCGATTTGTCTTTGATTTCTCCTCTCCACTTACTTTTATGTCCTGCTTGTACTGCAAGACCCATGACTGCTCCTCTCTCTTCCTTTGTTCTGCTAATTGTTCTCACCCTTTCTTCTTGCACTAGAATTGCGTATACTCGATTTAATGAAGGTAGAGGATCGGCAGCTAATATGTTAGACCGCACAGTACCATAACTCGCATCATCCAAGCCCATCAAGAACTGATGAACCCGCTCTTCCTCTCTTCGTTTTTCGAGTTTGGATGCAATATCACATTTGCATCCTCCACATGAACACCGAGGGATCTGCTCATAATTCGCGAGCTCGTCCCAAAGTGTCTTTAATTTGCCATAGTAGGAAACCATGGTCATCCCTTGTTGCTTGCAATAAGCCAATTCCGCTTTCAATTGCTGGATTCTCGGACCATTTACAACTGAAAAACGATCTCGAATGTCCTCCCACAAATCTTTTGCGTTTTCCGCATATGTCACGGTTGAACGCAGGGTGGGTTCAATGGCA
This sequence comes from Glycine max, assembly GCF_000004515.6. Taxonomy (NCBI): domain Eukaryota; kingdom Viridiplantae; phylum Streptophyta; class Magnoliopsida; order Fabales; family Fabaceae; genus Glycine; species Glycine max. Next base: position 1,084,295 of record NC_038256.2, on the reverse strand, counting down.
TTCAATATCCACGACACAAGCATGGATTGAACAGTCCACCAATCTTCCATTTCTGGTGAGCCATCGTCAGGCTGTTCATAGGTTCCATCGATGAAGCCCCACTTTCTCCGGGCACGCAACGAGATTTTCATTGCTCGGGCCCATTCTTCATAGTTCTCACCCCGCAGCTGCACTTGTGTGATCAAGTTCCCAGGGTTGTCGTTTGAGTTTAGATCATAAGGAGAAGGTGTTTTCTTGGTACCATCGGTATGAGGCTTTTTATTTTCTGCCATGGCTCTAATACCATGCCAAATTCTTGAATTGCCTGCGTTGATTGAACCACTGTGTACAATATATACAAGAATTAGCTACTGACTTCCCACGAAATTTTTCTAGAATTATGCTATCAGATTACATATTTCCTAATATAACAAAGTCAAAGATATATACAAATCATCTAAACAACCTTCCTAAAATAACTCCCAAATCATATCTCAATCTTTACTGATATGATTGGATACCACACAGATAAATATAGTAACAATATATACATTAGCGTATCCTCATATTAGCATGAAGCTCCTTTAAATTGACTTGATGTAATTACTATTCTATCAATCAAATTAATTCTTACAAGGTCCTCGGCAAATTTGACAATTTAATTCGAATTAATCAAAATAATCTAGATTAGTTTACAATATTTACTAATACTAAATATATTGCAAAATATCCCAGAAAACAAAATTATGAGTCAAATCTAATCTATTGTAGTGGTTGCACTGTTTTCTTTTTTCTTTTGGTAGTATTTGGCTCACAAAACGATGGAGAACGTGTCAACTTGGCTACCCACTGGATCACAACAAATCATTGTCCTTCTCGGAAAGAGAAAGCTTAACAACAGCTTCTCACTATATAGAGTGAGTGAAGAAGAATATCTTCAGCTCCATCAAATCCAATAATCTTCCACACACACGATAATAATTATATATATATATATATATAGTCCATCCCACAAATAACAACTCGATAAGGCCACAATAAACCCCTTTCTCTCAATTTTCATTCAACACCATGGCAAGAAAAACCAAGTCCATTTTCTTCACCTTCTTATTATGCTCTTGGGTGGTGGTAGTAGTAGCCCAAGAGGTAGCAATTGCAAAATCCGAAAGTGAAGCATTAGGGGAACCGGAATTAGAAAAAAGAGAAACACTTGAAATCATCATTGGTGGTGGTGGTGGTGGTGGTTACCCTGCTCCTTCTCCTTCTCCATCTTCCCCTGCATATTGCCCACCTCCTCCACCAAAACCACTGAGCCGGTTAGAAAAAGCGCGTCGAGTGCTTCTCAAGTTCAAAACCCTAATCTATGATCCAGACTGTTACACGCAAAGCTGGAACGAGAACACCGACACGTGTGATTTCAACGGGGTACGATGCGCCACATATCCAAACTCAGAAGAGAAAGCAGTGGCTGGACTTGACCTAAACGGAGCAAAACTCAGCACTAAAGACGGTTGCAATTTGCCCCTCACGGGTCTCGTCGACAGCATACCCGAGTTAACATTCTTCCACGTTAACTCCAACAACTTCTCCTTCACCGGTGGCTTCCCCAACAACATCACGACCTTCCCTTTCTTCTTCGAGCTTGACCTAAGTAACAACAAAGTCAGTGGCCAGTTCCCCACGCAAGCGATTCAGAACAACCAGTTAGTCTTCCTGGACCTCAGGTTCAACCAGCTTACCGGGCCGATAGACCCGAAACTCTTCCAGAGGGACCTCGATGTGATCTTTGTCAACGATAACCAGTTCACCGGGTGCCTCCCGGAGAATTTCGGGTCCACGCCGGCCCGGTACCTTACATTTGCCAACAACAGACTCTCCGGGTCACTCCCGAAGAGTCTCGGCTACGCGCCGAGTCTCACCGAGGTGCTCTTCTTGGGGAACCATTTCGAAGGGTGTCTGCCCTTCGAAATAGGTTACCTCAAGAAGGTCGTCGTGTTTGACGTAAGCAAAAATCTCTTGACCGGCCCTATCCCGCTCTCCTTCGGATGCTTGAAGAGCATTCAGTTTCTTAATTTGGCGCAAAACAAGCTCTACGGTTGTGTTCCGGACAACCTTTGTCAAATTCCTTCTATCCGGAACAATGGGAATCTCTCTTTGGCGGATAATTATTTCAAGGAAATTGGACCTTCGTGTTGGAGTTTGATCAAGTCCAAGGTTTTGGATGTGTCAAGAAACTGCATTCCGGGGCTTCCAGACCAAAAATCACCCAAAGAATGCTACCAGTTTTACAAAACAAAGAAGACATGCCCTAACCAGAATTCATTTTACTACGTCCCGTGTAAATCCCACTGGGGGACACAGAGCAACAAGCCCCCTGCTCCACCTTCTGAGCCTGTGACTTACAACGCTCTCAAACCACATCGCTTGAGATTGTGATGATCAGATATCATAGGATGGCTCATATTAGTCCCTTGTGTTGTTATTATTATTTTTAGTTTTTCACATATCTCACTGGATGGAAACATCTCTCTCAAGGGGATTTCGAATCTTGGTTCACTCGGGTTCATGTTATTAACGCGGTTATGTTAGTATATTTCTCTTTCATGATTAGCTGTTGTTATTTTGTATTTATCTATGCCCATGAATAAGTACTGCCCTGGAATTGGGCATCTTGACTATTACAAGTTTGGTGTCATTCAAATGTAACGTCGAATAAAATTGGTACTGTATATATTTGGATGAAGGGTTGTGTTAAATATGTGATCTTTCAAATCGAATTTTGTTTGTTTCGGGTCGAACACATGATGGATTGATGAGTCTTGCTAAAAGCAAATTAAAGTGGTAAAGCTGCCTTTGTCTTTCACTAACTCTCTATTTTGGTACACTACAACTTTATTTTTCTTTGTTCTTTGCTCGTCCCTTCCCCATTTCTATCAACATCAGTTTCTTATGGTCAAATGTCTTAGTCATGTTCTCTTTTATAAAGAGAAGGATGTGTTATTATATTCAAGAAGATAAGGGTTTAGTTCGGATATTGATTTCAGGCGTTTACTTGTCAGGCCTTAAGTCATTCATTTAGCAGCCAAGTTTGAATTAACTAAAATATTTCGTCGGAATAAAAGGTTTAACTAAAATATGAGAAATGATAACATAAACTTAATTTATTAATTTGGGTGTATAAGTAAATGCAGTGTTTGTTTGATAATTTTAATTTGCTTGATGTATAAGACTGAAGATTTTCTTTCATAGTATAACGCCATAAAAGTCGATCACAGTGATTTCTTTTTTGCAAGTGACTAATAGTTAATGTCAATGCAAAGACAAACGTAAGCATCGTAGCTATAACAGTTAGCTTATAAAAAATCAAAACTCTCAACTGCGCTGTTTCGAGAATGATTTATTTTTTCCTTTTCTTATTAGTAAAAACTATTTGTATTTTTGTAAGGGTCATCAAGGCTTTAGTTTTTGCTAAATTAAGATAACACGATTGACGAATAAGAAGAACCATTTTGGATTCCAGTTTTTCTTCCCCTTCCTGTGTCTTGCTTTTTTTCCCCTCTCTTTGATCGATGTTGACAAAAGACCAATAGAAAAATTGATTTTTGATTTGTCCGAAATGAATGTGAATGATGTGTTCAAGGTGAACTGCTAAGTATTTGAAATGGATTGGTAATTTAGCACAGGATTCTTGGAGAGTGTTGACTTTGGTGTGCTTCTATAGACTGATATCTGAGTTTCTCCAAGTTCGCCTAGCATAGCCTTCCAATGCGGTTGAATTCTCTCTATCTCTCTCTCTCTCTCTATATATATATATAAGGTAACTTTGTTAAAATATCTCAAAATTAATTGATTTGGGATTATTTTTTTTTAACTTCCTAACCTAACTTTAATGGAATTGGATCATCAAGTTGAGTAATTAAAAAAATATACCATTTTTTAAAAAATTTTAACGAGAAAATATCTCAATCTACCTCATCTTCCTCATCGTCATTGACTTCAGACTTTGACTTGTCAGACTCGTCTTCCTCTGAATTCTTCCCCTCCTAACACATCAAAATAACAAGCTCAATCGATTATTGCATTACATTACATTATACTATAAAATAAGAGTAAGTAGTATAGGGTAAAAAGTATTCACCAATTTCTTATTGTAAGCCAAAATAGTTTTCTCATACTCTTGTTTCTTCTTTTCGGCCGTAGCAACGAAGGGGGCCTTTTCCTGAAACATTAAATTAACGCAAACTAGGTTACAAAAAAGTAGATATGGTCAATAAATTAAATCATATAGGACCACACGCAAAAACTAATAATGAAAAATAATTCTCAAAATCTTAATACTCACAGCATCAGACAGCGATTTCCATTTGTCACCACCAGCTTTACCGACCTAAAATATGTTCACAGTGAAATTCTATTAAGAACAAAAAAATAGCGTCAAATAGCCTTCCAATGCGGTTGAATTCTCTCTCTCTCTCTCTCTATACATATAAAAGGTAACTTTGTCAAAATATCTCAAAATTAATTGATTTGGGATTTTTTTTTAACTTCCTAACCTAACTTTAATGGAATTGGATCATCAAGTTGAGTAATTAAAAAAATATATCATTTTTTTTTAATTTTAACGAGAAAATATCTCAAAATTAGTAATTTAATTTAGTATTGCTTCATTACTTCTTAATTTTCATAAGCTAGTAGTTAGTTTTTATTAGTTCATTGTTTTACAACTCAGTTAGTATTAATAAAGTTATTAAAATTGGTTTACAACTCCATTTTTTTTTTTTTACTTTTTTATCACTAAAACTCTCACATAGGACACATAAAAAGAATTATATTAGACCATTATTTTATTTATTGTATATTTCTTATATAATTAGATTGAATTGATTTTGATCGTATTTAAAACTTGTTGTGTAAATCATTTCCAATTGGATACACTAGAAAAACTCAACCCACCTCAATGACTCAATACAATATGTAAAATATAATTGTGTTGGTTTGGACACCACCCATTTACATCCCTAAAAAATTATGATTGAATGGATGTGCAAACCCTTCACATAGTACATAAATTAATTTATTCATAAGAATTCAGTCACTTGGGAACATTTGTATAAAATAATTTTGACGTGACAATTTTTTTTTTATAAAAATTAACGTCATATGAAAAATATGTCACTTTTTGTAATGAAAAATTAATGTATACAGAGAAAAGGGCTAGCTAAGACAGGTGATGCAGCCCAAATTACTTGCATATGGCTATGGGCTCCTTAATAGTCTTTGATATGGTCTTCGCCAGTCTGTAACAACGGTCCACGAAGCTCAATCACTTTGAAGTTGAAGTCCCATGAAAATGATAAGTCAAAACTTCCAATTGATGGAAAACAGTGGTGATGACCTATAGTATCATTTGGAGTTGAGGTAAAAATAAATTCAATGATCATATTTAATTTGTTAAATGTTTTTTTTTATCAATTTAAATCAAATTAATTTGATTGGTTTGAATAACTAAATGAAGATAAAAATTACATTAATGAATTTTAAAATATCTTTGCTCTCACATATATTTTTTTATATAAAAATTTAATTTTCATATTTTTAAAAGTTTTAAAAAATTTCTTATTTTTCAAAAATTTCAAACATTCATTAAATCAATTTTAGATATTGATATTACTTTTAAATAAAAGTAAATGATACTAACTATCTACGAGATTTTATGAAATTGCACCAATTTCTCCTACTTCTATCTACTCTTACATTAACTACTCTTAATTTTTGAGACACAGACATACTCTTCTATATATTACACTAATTCTCTTGTAATTTTTAAAAAATTATACAATTATATTTTGTCATACATTACACTAACCTCTCCTATAAGAGAGATTACTATAAATATTAATAAGGCAGAAATATTTGTGTAATTTCACAAAAGTCCAAGATGGTTCAATTTTAAATCACGTTTTGCATTTGGCTCTTACCAAGTATAAATTATATAGCGACAGGACTGAACTGATGGACATCCATTTAAGTTAGAAGTGGATCTTATAAGTGGTTTACAATATGTATAAATTAAACCGCATAAAGAGTTCGCATGTTCTATTTAATTTTGGGGTTTACTTTACAAAGTTCGAAAACCACAATATGTGCTCCATTTTAAAGTCGGTGGTGCGCGCATAATGCCACCTTACCAAACTCTTCCAAACACAAGTTCTTGGTGGGCTTGGCCTCTTTCCGAGTGCGAAATGTGCACAAACCTAATTGACATCCGCCACATGACCACTATCATGGAAAGAAGAAATACATGTAAATTAAATCATTTCATGACCGAAGAAATATCATTAAGTGGGCGAATGAAATGTTTGAATTAATCAATCATTACAAATTTAAATTCAAATTCTGATATACAATTTTTATCAGTCTCAAATCTAAGTTCTGAAATTCGTGGGAACAAACTATTTAAAAAATAAATTTGACTAATAAAAATGAGAAAATAATTCAAATACATAAAAATTAAGAAATGTAAAATATGTATAAAAGTTTTAAGATGAATACTCATCATTTTATTAAAATAAGGAATGCATTTTATTTACACTTGGATGAGAATAATTCAAGGGTTTAGATACATAAAATTAGGGGTATAAATATAATTTTTTAAAAGAAAAATAATATGTGAATTTATTAAAATGAGGTGCATTTATCCGCTCTGAAACAACTTAAGTCGATCTTGATCTTTGTTATTCATAATAATTTTATCTAATTTGAATAAAATTATTTTTAAAAAAAATATGTGGTCTAAATAAATAAATAAAAGAATATGATTGAAGAAACAATCATAATCCACTATAAATCATTAACCAATAGTCCAACACAAATGAATTCAACCGTGTCCTTCCCTCACAAATCGAAAGCATGGTTTTATTCACTACTAGAATTAATAGATTTAACATCGTACAGTTAACATCGGTTATTGGAACAATCGATGTCAACAAACACAAGGTGGCATTTCCATAAATAAGTTTGGGTAACTAACAGCAGTTTTAAAAAAGACCGATGTTAACCGTACGCTTTCTTTATAAAACCCAAAGGCCAAAAACCCTCTTTCCCCCGCGCGCTCTGCTGACTGACAAACAAAAGCTTTCTCTTCTCCCTCTGCGTTCGTCATTATCGTGACTGTGAGCATCAACCCAAGGTACGTGTTAACTGCATGTTTTCCACGACCATGCTTGTGATGACAATGTTGTTCTTGTTGAAGTTTCAGGCTAAGTTTGTGTTTTCCATCTACCACACACTAGATCTCCAATTGTGAAACACCCAACAGTACGTCGCACGAGTAACTCACACAGGTTCGTGTTTCCCTCTGCCTTTTTTTGGGAATAATAGTAAAGCACTTGCATTCAGTTTGTGTATATTGACGATGTAACTGTGTTAATAGTGCCATGGCTTGAATTAGATAGTTAGATAACCTATTTTCTGCAAGCTCTAGAACCACGCCTTTTGCTTTCTCTTTATTAATGTTGAGATCCAACGAGATTCTTTCATATACTTCCTCCTCATAGTATTTAGAAACAAGTCAAAATGAGTGCATTTTGTTTTAATACACAATTACCATACTGTAATTGCAAGGACATTATAGCTCACAGTTTATAAAAAAATTAAAGGCTAGCTTCTTCGCAATTGGCACGCCCTTTTTTCCTTTGAAACATGAGAGAATAATTGTCTATCATTTTTAGTTATTTGTGTCTATATCATGCTTTAACCTTAAAGTGATGAATTGTTAGATAATTTATAAGCGATCAAATGTTAAAGTTTGGGCAAGAAGATTTGGCTTCATAGAAAAATCTCACAACTGGAGTAAGAAAAGGATGATTTGGAAATGAAAGTCAAAGCTTCCAAAGAAGAAAAAGAGTCCTTAAGATATAACACGGATCACTTGTAATGTAATCTATACCAAAAAGTCTATGCGTAGGAATATATGTGTGCATGCGCCTTAGATAAAGGGGTGAATTATGAGTGACTTTTATTAGTTTTTAATGGTAAGTTAACGAAAACCAATTGAAGGATGGTGCACTCTTGGTTGGTGGTAACTATGGAGTGGGGAGAGCTACTTTATGGTTGGTAAACTAGGAGAAGCATTAGGCCCTAGCTAGCACTCATATATGGATATTTGCCAGTTACATTAGTTCTTGATTTTCACTGTCTTGTTGAAGAGATAGATTGGTAATATCAATCCCATATGCACTTTTAAACATCGTGAATCATTTGCCTTTCTAGTCTTTTCTGTTTACAACACAAGGAAATGTGGAAGCCCATAGGCTTGTAGAGTTGGAAAAACATGATGACTAGGGGATTTCAGTGGATGATACACCTTGAGAAACTCTTCTAGCTAGATGCAACTACATGTAAATTTACTAATTTCTGTTCAAAATTTCGGTTAACTTTGATGAAATCACACATTTAATCTTTAAAAAATAAAAAAATGTAATACCACTTTACACTTAAGGTTTAAGAAATTTCAAAATATATTAACTTGTTGTAGGGTTTGAAGGACTACAACATACTGATCATCTAATTGTCTAGCATATATGCATCTTCTTTAATTTTATTAAACACTTCTCCTTGAAATTTTTTAATAAATTGAGATCTTTGAAGTAATTAGTGCTTCTTTGTAGCTAATTAACTTTATCTTGTTGCTTTCTCATGAAATTTTTCTGTCAATAGGGATGACAAGTAGGTTTGATCAACTACTCAAACTCCTCATCGATCACTGTCCAACAATAGGATAAAGACGTTAACCAATCAACTTAGGTTAATTTATGCGTTAAGATTGAGAATTTCTAGTGGGTTTTATCTTTCAACACTTTAGCATCATATCATACTTTCAAATGATATATATATATATATATATATATATATATATATATATATATATACACACACACACACACTAGCATGTTCCCTAAATATTTATTGATATGACAATTTTGCATAAACAAACACTAAGCTATAGTTTAAAAAGCTTAGCTACTAGCCTAACTAACATAAACCTAAGGTTCCATTTAATCCTTTACTGCACAAGAAACAAATCATGCATGTACGTTTTGTTTACCATGCTACATACAAAGTTGTCTTCTTTGTCCTATGTGGCTCCAAATAGCTTGTACAAGATATATATTCAGATCCACATACCATTGGTCAATTTTGATATCATATAGTTTCCTTTAACCCAATACATTGGAGACACGCATTGAGGTTAAGATCATTCTTCAATGTGGGGATATCAATTCTTCTCTTTGTGGACCTTTACAGTACATAAATATTTGGCTGTTGTTGATAATTTAGCGAAAATGAGTTCGGTGTAGGACACTCAAAAGAAAAGAATAGGTACAGAATCTGAGCACTGCCAACTAGTAAAAGGAGTGGTGAAATTGGGCGTGGCTGTTGATCCTTAATGACTTCCCCATTAGCTTCTTTTCCAGAAACATTTGAATTCTTTTCAACCAATTTTGTAAATAACAAATAGTGCAGGTTTTGTGTCCAAAAGTTTCATGCTTTACAGGTGCATCCTGAGAATCTGGACTAATAAAATTGTTGTGAAGAACCAAAGACTTAGACTCTTCTGTTAGAGCATAGTTAGATGGGGATGCCAACTTTTGATGCTCTAGTACTGCATGTGATTCAAGATTTGGTTCTGGGGTGCTCTAGTACAACATGAATATAGTGAATTAGCTTCTACCTTCATCCAAGCTTCTACCTTCATTTGCATCTAAACAAAAATATAGTGAATTAGCTTCTACCTTCATCCAAGGTTACTAGGATACCACTTCAAATGTTCTGGTTCTTGTGACACCCTCTACCCCGACATATATATAAATAAATAAAATATATTGGTAAACAAAAATCAAATGGGTAAAAGGTTCACATTCATTTCAATTACCAAATAAACTCATTAAAAATATATTCGGCTCAAAATAAGGCCGTCAAATTTACAAAAATATTTTGTTAAATCAGTTAGGTGAAATAAAATAGACTAACATCATAAAATTAACATAAAAACTTATATCCCAATGTCACATCTTATCAGAGCGTTGTGTCCCGACGTCCTTCAACACAATATTCCTTAAAGCAGTTCACCTAGTCATCTGCTCCCCCGAACACAAAGTTCAAGATCATCACAAGATCCAAACACAAACAGCAAACTGGGAGTGAGTTATCACATTCCTAACTAATAGAGAAACAAGACAACTAGATATACATATCATATAAACCAAATAAAACTTACTTACATGTAATTCACGTAATTTCACCACTTTGTCATTCAAAGTTCACTTTTCATCCATCAATCACATTTTTCAATCATCAATCACATCACACAAGAATCACACGCTCTGATCAAGACATAATAACACCTCAATTTCATAATGAACAATTAGCAAGCGCATGAGACAATTATGCTAAGACTCAAGCCTACATGCAATATGGTACCATGTCAATGAAAAACCACCCTGGGGCGCTTAGGAGTATATAACAAGACACACCACACAATGGGTTTGCCAGGTCACTCTCACTAAGTAAGATCATAGGGAGACCAGTCAGGGTCACGATGTTTTGCGAGAATGCTCCAACCATATGGGATCAGCATAGACTTAAAGGAGCACTCAAACCCGATGACCCCCAAGGCCTACACTCCGAAGAGTCCGTCAGGGCCTCTCCCTCTTGATTCAGGTCCAACCCCTAAAATCATTTTAGCACACAGACACTGCTAGTGAATTATACAATACCCACGACCTCACACTCGTGTCTTAAACACGTACAACATATTGCGCTACAATTTAACACTGGTTCCTAAATAGGAACCTACACTTTCTCTTTAACACTGGTTCCTAAATAGGAAACCTACACTTTCTCTTTAACACTGCGCATTTACACTTTTCTCAAGATAACACTGGTCGGGTTATTGTACAATTCACAGCTTACAACACAAATAATGTCACATCAAGAATTAATCACACATTTATTCACAACCAAAACTCATTCACAATTTCACATCTCATAATGTCACAATCCACCATCACATGTTTTCACGTATCTCACAATTCAACACCTGTTCTACTTTACACTTTTACTCAATCTCAATAACAATATTATAATCTCAAGGCAACATATTATTCCACAATTCATCACATATTCCATTTATAAGCACTGCTCATGAACTATACAATACCACGACCTCACACTCATGTTTCAAACATGTTTAACACAATTGCGCTACAATTTAACACTGGTTCCTAACTAGGAACCTACACTTTCTCTTTAACACTGCGCATAAACACTGGTCGGGTTATTGTATAATTCATAGCTCACGATATAATTAATGTAACATCAAGTGTTAAACACATTCACTTATTTACAATCGAATATCATGTCCACACTTTAACATCTCATAACATCACATCAACCATCTCATAACATTCCTAATGATATTCATAAGGTACAACATACACATGTTCATCAAATTTAACCATAATATTCTCAAACTCCAACACTTAATAATTTTTGGAATCATACTATAACACTCTACAATATTATTTACATAAATTATTAATATAAATAATAACCTCTATATATATATATAAGCTAGCATACATCATATTGAATCACAAATTACAAAATAAGCTTTCAATGCACAAATTCTAAATAATTATATGAACACTTTGGTCAATTTCAATTATGATATTAACTTTTTAAATTATATATAAAAACCTAAACAACAAGAAAAAGAGAAAATACAAAATCAATATCTCTCTCTAAATTTCTCTTTTATTTCATCAATTCATATTAATTAGAAAAAGTACTCGATTTATAGGGTTCACGCTACAACACAATAGCATATCAATTTCACAACAATTGGTCTGTCAAATATATATAATTCACTGTAATAATTATAAGGATAAAATAAAAATTGCAAAAACATCCCAAAACTCATTCCAATTGATATCTTTAAGGATCCCTACACATATTCTCACTAATTCCCAATTGTGAATAACTCATCCCTTACCTCTAAGCGGACTCACGTGTCTTCAGCCAGCGATAGCAGCATCTCTAGCGGTTCTCTGAGATTCCTCCAATTTTTTCCTCTAGCTGCTCCGATAGAATTCCTAAACGTCAAAGAGACAGAGAAGGGATTGAAGCCTCCACTTGTACTGTCACCATGCGATTTATTTTTCTCCCTCCACAAATATTATATCGCAAATCCCAACGGTGAAAACTTGAGAAATTGAATTTCGAACAACATATCCAAATTTCATGAAAATCCAACGGTTAACGAAACCGGGATCATAATTTTACCGAGACAGCTCTGGGTTTCTATGGGAAAGGAAAATGCTACAATGCTAGGGGTATTTCTCTTAGCTCAGACATAATATCGAAATTCCCAACGGTGAGAGTGCTCATAATTGGGTTGCGAACGTGGTGCTCAAATTTCACGACGATCCAACGGTGAATGAGTCCGAGATCGTTGTTTTTCTGAGACAGGTTAGGTGGCCTGCGGGAAAAAGAGAGGGTTTTGGGAGAAGGAGAAAAAACAACATTGTGAGACACAGAGGAGGCTGAGGAGTCCGTCTAAAAATTGACCTAGCATGTTGTTGTTTATAGCTAGGGGCATTTACGACCTATTGTTTACTCTATTTATTTATTTATTATTTTATAAAAACAAACTTTATTTTATTCTCTATCAAACAATTAAATAAAATACCCTTTTTATTTTCTCTCAAATCATTATTTTAATTAATAATTATATCTCCTTATTTATTCATTTATAAAATCTCATCATTTTTTTTAAACTCTATTTATTTATAAATAACAATCCTTTTTAATCTAGTTTACAAAAATTGGGATGTTACAGTTCTTCTAAGATAGCAATGTCAGCATCCAAGCTCCTCGTATTCAGCAGTGCTTTGAAAGGACTTGATGATACTCCACAACCTAAATCTAAGGTTGCTTCTAGGTGGATTGTTGTTAAGGTACGTGATTTAAATTTATTCTACTTATATATACTGCTTATGTGTGTGTACACTAATTGTGGTTAACGTTTAATTAATATCCAAATTTCATTATGTATTTAGTGTAATAGACAAAAAGAAAGCACTGAATGCGGCTATTACGTCATGCACTAGATGTCTACAATAATCTTAGGATCTTTCAGGACTAATTGGGAAACGGTAATTGTTTATTTCAAATAAAATTGGTTTTCTTATCATTGTTATTACATTATTAATTTATTTTTTATTTGATCATGCAGTATTTTAATAAAGTTAGACCATTGGAAGCAGAGAGATTCAAGACACTTCGCATCCATTGTGACAAAGGAACACAATCATATTCTGAAGTACATGAAATATGTATATCCATCATGAGACACTTTGCATCTAAGATAATACTGGTAACTTTACTTGCTGAGAGCTGGTCAAGTAAACAAGACACAAAACATTTGCCATAGAAGGTTTGAGTCCTGCTATAAGACAAAAATAATTCTTTATAGTTGTGATCCTTGAAAGGAATTCTTTGATCTTATTCGTTTCTATCTACTGTACAACTTTTTCATTAATATCCCTTTTGATTACTTACACATGTTATTTCTAGTATTCTTAATATATATTCTGTTCTTCTTTTATATTTGCTTTGTGACTCTCCTTTTAATACATCTTTATACCATACATGCTTGACCTAGAAAAAAAAGGTTTTCTATTATAACTTTGGTGAACTGCCGTTCAGATAATAAGCTGTATGAAACAATTGGTTATGTAATGTGACTAATGAATCAGCTTAGGCTTGTCTACTGAAAATCAATGTATAAAACGTATTAGTATCCAGACATTAATTAAATTACTTTGACATTTAGGTTTTATGTGAATAAAGGTATATAAAATGTTTTATGTAGTAATTTTCTGTTCTGGTGCTTTTTTCCCTTTGGTTTGTGTTTCATTAAACCCTTCTAAGTCTAAAGAAAAACATATATGTTAAATAACAATGAAATTGGACAGTTTTATTATATTCAACATATTTGTTTGAGGAGGCGCTAATGTAATTGAGGCAGTTTATATAAGATAAAATCTACATGCATGATTTATGTGTTTAGTTTTGAGTTGGATAGTTACTTAGAGAGATTCATGAAATGAACTGGCATCTGGCATCTGCATGAGATTTATTTTGCAGTTGTCACTTGTTCTTAAGATTTGACCTATGATTAAACTTTCTGTAAAAGGAAGTGGAGTTACATTGTTCACATTTTTCAAGTACTTATTATATATTGCTTATTTAATATTATCTTATAGAAGGAGCTTTCTATGAAACCTTGATACTTTTCTGCAAAGTTAATTTCTAATTTACTTACCAAGACAGGTTGTATTTTTGCTTATACATGATGAATTGCTTGGCCATGGTTTGCATGACTTTGATTGACCAGTTGATATTAACACCAGAATTTTGTATGTTCCATGCCTTTTATTGCTTTGTCATAACAAATATTGTGCTTCATCAATGCAGGCGATGCCTAAATGGTAAGCTAACCAAAGCAAAAATTTGTTCCATTCTTTCCAATTGCTTAAAAGAAGTTAGCTCACGGCAGATCCATATAAACATGATGACTCCAAACTTGAATCTGGAACCAGAAGATGATTTTAAAGTCCTCATCCAAGTAGGTTCTGATAAGTCGATACGAGAGACATCACATGATCTTACCAAGGCCGATCCTGACCCAGGTCCTGTTTCCCTGGACTTGTCCCTCAACTTCAATCCCGGTGATGAAGAGTTGAAAGTTACAAGTGACACTAACTGTGAAGTAGGACCTGAAACTCATGCCTCAGCATCAGCAATTCCTAGAGTTTTCTCTTGTAATTATTGCTGGCGGAAATTCTTTAGCTCACAGGCATTAGGTGGACACCAGAATGCTCACAAAAGGGAGAGGACAATGGCGAAGCACGCAATGCGAATGGGGATGTTCGCTGAAAGGTACACAAGCCTAGCATCTCTGCCTCTTCATGGTTCCTCTTTTCAGTCGCTCGGACTTGAAGCTCATGCTGCAATGCACCAAGGACATGTGCATCATCATTCAATGAGGGCTCCTGATATAAGAGCTGCAGCAAAATTCGGTAAAGACTATTTTCGGATGCCGATCTTCTTGGAAGATGATGATGTCGGTCTATTTTGGCCTGGAAGTTTCAGACAGACTGATGAAAGGGGTGGTGTTAATTTGGGGCATGGTGAGCATGCTCATAATTCAAATACTTGTTTTGTAGTAGCAACTGCACCTCCAGCACAAACATCTGCATCTCCTGATCTCACTCTGAGGCTTTAAGATTTTTCATCTTGATTGAATTCAAATACTAGTTTTGTACTTTTGTGGCATGCACAAACATATCTGTACAAGCCTCCTCATGTTCTCACTGTAAAGCTTTAAAGCTTTTTCATCTTTAGTTTCATTCTCTTCAGACTTTAAATTATTGATTTATGGTGATTGTACTGTACAGTGAGACTTGTATTTCAATGGCTTATTTAGCTTATTTCAATTTTCATTATTATTAAACTTTTCTTGTCACTTATATTTGGTGCCATTATTGATGTTGTAGCTACTACACCATGATCCATGGATTCAAATGTCAGTGTGCGTTTGGATGTTTGTTAGAAATGTAGTTTTGGTAAAACTTTTCTTTCATAGCTTTTACTTGAACCATGGTTTTGTAGTTACCATATTGTTGGCATGAAATTTATTTCATTTCAATGTGTCCTTGGTAAAACTTAAAAGGGTGATATAAAGGTTTCTATTGGTAGGGATCAAAATAGATCTTAGTCCAAAACTTGCATTTTGAAAGAAATTTGCCTACAAAATATTGAGGTTTGGTTGGTCAAAGTAAAAGTGTTAAATTGAATTAATCATGGTTGCAATTGATTTACTCAAAAACTATGATGAGTCTTCTGAACATCAAAACATTACAAACTTTTCCAAGCTTTGTTATATGAGTAGGCAACAGTCCTGCATCTCAAGGCTTGAAACAGTCCTTTGATTTTTATTTAAGTATTGAGTAAATATACAATCTCCAAAAGTATTAACTTTAAGTTGTTTTGATTTCTAGAAAGTGTGTTGTACGTCTATACAAATTAGTCTTTAAAAATATCCTACTTGTTAACAAGTTTTATCTTACAAAATTGTCAACTTAATTGTAAACAATATTGTCCTTCAAGAATTTAATTAATTTGTAAACAGATGAAACCTTTCAAGGAATAAAGCAACATAATATATTTTACAAAAGAAATTGAATTATGAAAGAGAGATATTTTTGACTTGGCGAGACAATTCCTTTTTTTTTAAAGGACTATATAATTCCTGCTCCTACATATTTATTTATTAATAAAATAATAAATTTATATATAGTCATCACATCGTTTTTTTTTTAAAATAAATTGGTTGATTGCTTTTGATTTTGAAAAAAAAAAAACATGAAATATTATTTTATCGTAAAAGAAGTAGTATTTGATCAAAATTTATAAAAAAAATTCAAACCATCAAGTTGTCATAATTAACATACGATTTCTCTTCTTTTAGGTGAAAAGGAGATGCATGACACCTCTTGGCTTGTAACCACCAAACAATTGAGCATGTGTTTGCAATTATGTCATAGAAAATATTTCATGGATACCTAGATGCTTATTGACATCTAGAGAAAGAAAAAAAAAAGAGATTAGAAATTATAAGTATGATAAATAATAAAATGCAATAAAAAGAGAGATAAAAAATAGTAAGTATTGACAATGTATACTATATAAAACTTTACTTTTAATTTTTCCAATTATCTCAAGTTTAAATCTTGAGTATATAATAGCTACTTTAAATATTTCAAGAAACTTTTTCACTGCTCTAATAATTTTATCAGATTCTAATAGAATGATCTCGGCTGAAAGATTCCAGCCTCTAAAGAAAAAAAAAATGTAAAACTCAGATGCCATTAGATAAAATTGTCCTCACAAACATGAACACATTGATTAAACATAGATTTGGCACACGTTAGACGAGAATGTTGGTTTAGCATTTCCGTTATTTGTGCGTGTAGATGTGTACACAAGGAGCACCACGAAACTTAGTAGCAGCATCGCATGTTGACATCGAAACAAGAAAAAAAGAAACGCGACAATCGTGATTTCTGATAGATATATATATTTGGACTTTGGTTGATGCTGACCTGGTCTTACCAAATTTATTAATCTTCATCCATACATTGAATGAAACTGTTTTGTTGAATAAATTATGACCTGAAATTATTGAAACAATACTTTTTTTTGGAAGGCGAAATTATTGAAACATGAATCATGAATTTTAGTGTCTTAATTGTTTCAATTAAGGACCAAAATAAGGCTAATGAATCTTTTATTTTTACTTTCTTTTTTCTATTTCTATCCATCCAAATAATATATCTTTTTATTGTATTTTTCTTCTATTTTTATCATCCATAATTATTTTTTCCTTTTTTCTCTCTCTCTAATTTATTTATTTATTTGTTGGATACTCTAATTTACTTCTAATCTAAACAAGGTGTTAAAGATAATAGTTAAGAAACCAAAAGTATAAAATTTTTATAAGAGTTTTTCTCAAAAAAAAATTATTAGAGAGTTTTCATTAATTATTACCTTAACTTTATGTTTGGTAGGGTGAAAAGGGAACGGATGAGGAGATAAAAATTTGGATTTGAATTTAAGAGAAAACTAAAACAAAGAATAACTTAGAAAAAATATTCCTAAAAGTTAATTTTCTTTTCTTTTCACTCTTCTTCAATTAAACAAAAAATAATTATTATTCAAGTTTCTCTCTCTCTATTTTTTACTCTCTTCCAAATATAATAAAAATAGAAAACCTGATATTTTAACAGTAATTCAATATGACTTACTTAAATATTTTTTGATCGATTTTAATTATTTTTTTCAAAATATTTATTTTAACTTTTAAAATTTTAAAATCAATAATAAGAAAAAGTAATTAGCAATGACCCTGTCAGCAAAAATAAAAGAAATAAGACTTTTTTTTTGCTGAATTGAAATATATTTCTGATCTTTATAACATACTTATTTTATAGATTAAGTTCCTATAAAAAGAATTTATATTCTGATAAAACTTATTTTTCAATTTTAGTTCTGATGCTATTTTGTTAATCATTATAAAGTTGTAAATTTTTATATGTGTCCTATTTTGAAACACATTTTTTTTATTTCTTATCATTTAAAAAATAGTAGTATTAAGTATTTTTTTTAATATATTGTTGGTGAATTGAGAGGAAAAAATATTTATAAATAATATTTACATCAATTTCATATTGACGTAAGATTTTATGATAAAATATTATCTGTTTAGGAGTTTGATTGATTATATTATTTTATTGTTAAATAAAATATATTTTGACAAATTAAGAGAAAAAAATACTTATAAATGACCTTTAATTTGGACTTGAAAGTTATCTGAGTTTTTTTTTTATTACCAAGAATATATATTATCATAAAACAAATTTAATATCCATATTGAAGCCAAAAGAAACTGCATCATAAATTGTCCGTTTTGATGGAGACTATAGAACATTTTCACCAACTTTGACCACGAGTTTTGACCCAAAAAAATCCTCTCAAAATCAAATAACTTTCCCAAGGGAATTCGATCGTTAAATTTGGTCCAAAGTGTAGAACAAAAGGAGTGAAAAGGAAAGGGAACAAGAAAATGATGAACACAGCAAACTTGCAAAAAGCATATGATAAGAATAAGAACGAATTTGTGAAAATAAAAAATAAAATGAGCTGGCAGAAGAATAAAGTCATGGTCAAAACCAGGTCCCCATTCTAGTCTGTAATTCCATCCATCTCCAAGGGCTAAGACTGTAACTTGACTCGTGGAATAAGCCTCGGCTGACTCTTTCTCATTTTGACTAACCCAACAAATTTGTTTCTATTTTTTTTTTTTACCTGAAGCTAATTAAATTGACCCCCAAACTTTAATTAAGGAATCTCAATGTTGAATTACTGTACCAATAATTTTTAATAATTTTGTTTCTAATAATCTTTAGTCTCACAAATGATAAAACTATTATTTTGATTTATAGATTTATCAAAGATTAATTATTTTAATTTTTTTTTATAATTTTGAAAACTAATATAATGCTCATTTAGCATTATTAATGTTAAAAAATTATAATAACGACTAATAAACAATCATATTTAGTATAACTTTTCAAATAGCTATTGTATAATTAATGAATAATTTTGTTTAAAATATATTATACATAAAATTTGTGCTAATATAATAATGTAAAAATGATTTACTTTTATACTATCGATAAATATCCTACGTCTGATCTTATTTATAGTTTTCTTTAATAAGACTCAATTTATAATGTTTTATGTATTAATTATTTTTTACTAGAATTATTCTTAATTTAAAAAAGAAAAAAATATATATTAATAAATAATTAGAAGAGAGAAGTATTAATTATAAGAATAATTTTGAATTTTTTTAAAAAATTTAAGATAAATTTATTATTATCAACTAAATTAATTATTTTTCTTAACATTAATAAATTAGTTAATTAAGTTATATATATAGGAAAAAAGAGTATTATTTATTCATGAAATAATTATTAATAACCAAGTTTAAAGTAAACTGCTATTTTGACCCTAAAGAGTAAAAGTGTTACATTAATCAATTATTGAAATTAAAAAAAGTTGAATAAGTTTATGAAATTTTTAATTATTTCATTTAAATCTCTGTACTTAATTTTTTAAAAAAAGTATTAAATTGAGGATTAAACGGTTGAAAAATGAAACTCCCTACGCGTTGCAGAGTTAAGTTATCTCACTTAGCTGTCTCGTGTTGATTGATGAATAAAAAAACCGAAGCTCTGAACAAAAAAAATCCCCCGCTATTTCGCTTGTTTTTCTGAACTATCCCTGTTTCGTGTCTCAAACACAGTTTTGGTTTTGGTCTTTGTGTTCTCTCTCTCTCTCTTTCTCTTTCTCTTTGTGTCTTTGCCTTTGGTACTAAGAGCTTTTCCTTGTCCTTATTTTTCTTGTTTCCTGTTCCATCTGCCATGATTGGAGGCAAAGATCTTGTTCCCAATGGCGTTGACTCCGAGAGTGAGAACTCAAGGAACAAGGTGCAACAACATCAGCAGCATCATGGTTTTGCTCATGCTAACAAGGAACACCCTCAAGAGAAAAAACCGAGTTTTGATGAGTTTCGGTCAACAACACCCTCAAAGTTTGCCACTTCTGGGATGCAAGAATTGACCCTCAGCTATCTCTGTGAGAATCCAAAATTGGGTCTTGCTGAGAGAGAGGTTGGTGATAGAAGCTTGGTGAAGGGCAAAGAAGTTGTTGTTTATGGGAATTCAGATCAAGATGAGAAATGCCAATCTGGGTTGGGTCTGACAGAAGGGGTTAGTCTCTCGCAGCGTGACGAATTAAGATTTAAAACGTCGTTGGGAGAGGTGTCCCCGTTTAGTGTGCAACAGTACTTCGAACAGAATTGTCTTCGAAGGAAGATATCCGTGGGAAACCAAAACCAAAAGCAAGATCAAGATGAGAAATGGGTAGAGAGGGATTTCTTGAGTTTGAGTGAGACAAGGGAGAATTCTTCAAAGAGATCCATGGAGGAAGAGTGTGAAAGGGAGACGAATGGTGGCAGCAAGAAGCAGAAGCTTGAGACTCTTAGCCTCTCTCTTGCTTTGCCTGATGTGTCGCTCTCTCTCACAGCCTCCAACGCTTTGCAAAATGGCGACCAACTCGTTAGGCCAAAGCCTAGTAAGCCATCCACAAGGACCACAACTACTATCAATTCATGTTCAAATGATTACACAGCAGCTTCTGTGTCTCACTCTTACTCTCACCCTTTCTCACACAACCAAAGTTGCTCACTCACCCGAAATTCGACCGAGAATTTCGAGTACTCACACAGCAAAGATGATCAAATTTGGCATTGTGGGGAGGGGACTAATGGCTCGGTTCATAGCAGGTTCAAGCCAATTGGAGATGGGGTTGCTTTGGTCAATCATTCCTTCATGCAAGGGAATAGTCAGTATAAGGCTACTAGCTCAGAAAACCAATCTGTTTTCCCTTCAGAATTGCCTGCAAGAATGAGATTTGAAGCCAAGTCAGAGGGCTCAAGAGGAAAGAATTCTGGGAATTTAAGAGGGTTGGAAGGTGTGGATGGTGGGAAAATGAAATTTTCTACATCAGAGAGAGTTCTAAGAGAGATTGTGTCTGAGTCTATCCCAGCCATGGCATTGACATTTCAGGAGTTCACTGAAGAAGTCATAACTTCAATTAAGGAATACCTGAAAGGTCTCATTGAAATGCCAGAGAAGAAAGGAGAACTAGAGAGCCTCCAGAACCGGCTCGGCCGAAGATCTGACCTCACCAGAGAGACTCTTTCAAAGTGTCATAAGCAGCAGCTGGAGATTTTGGCTGCTATCAAGATGGGGCTTGGGAGCTTCTTGTCCGGTAAGTTCCAATTCGCGGAGACAGTGGATGTTTTCTTGTACATGAGGTGTAGAAATGTGAACTGCAAGAGCTTGCTTCCTGTTGATGACTGTGACTGCAAGATGTGTTCAGGAAATAAGGGGTTTTGCAGTTCTTGCATGTGTCCTGTTTGTATGAGCTTTGATTATGCAAGCAACACTTGTAGTTGGGTTGGTTGTGATGTTTGTTCTCACTGGTGTCATGCTGCATGTGCCATTCAGAGGAATCTAATCAAACCTGGGCCTAGTTTGAAGGGTCCTTCTGGGACCTCTGAGGTGCAGTTTCATTGTATTGGCTGTGGACATACTTCAGAAATGTATGGTTTTGTCAAAGATGTCTTTGTGTGTTGTGCCAAGGATTGGGGGCTAGAAACCTTGGCGAAAGAGCTTGACTGTGTGAGGAGGATTTTCCGGGGAAGTGAAGATCGCAAAGGGAAGGAATTGCATATTAAAACCGAAGATATGCTGTTAAAGCTTCAAGCTAAACTGGTTTCTCCTTTAGATGCCTGCAACCACATCATACAGTTTTTCAACTGTAAGTCTCTGAACTGTGGCCTTTTAGTTTTCATTTTCATTTCATCTGTTCAAGTGTTTATCAAAACAATTGTGCTATTAAACATCATACACCATTTAAATGGGAACCATGCAATATTAATATATCATCATTTTCTTCATGGATTAGTGTTTAGTAATACACATCAATTTTATTCAAAGTATGTGATGTGGTTGAGATAAAGCATTAATGTTGATATATGGAGATTTTCTTTTTTAGAAAGTAATAATGACAGACATTCAGACAATGAGGGAGAGCATTGTCCTGCTATTTAACCTTTAAAATGATTTATCTTTCCACTTTTTATATTTCTATAGCCACAACACTTGAGAATGCTATGTATAATATAAATGATTTTCAGATCTAGCTATGTAAAGTATTATATAAGATTAGTTATCAATTATCATACTATGGCATTGGATGTCTAAGATTCAAGATTTTGATGTCATTTGACAATTGGGTTATGGAATGACTTTTTACTTTATAAATCATTTGGTCCTGCTGCATTTGATATCGTGTTGACTCAGTTGTTTACTCTAGATTGCAGAAATAAGACAAGGAATGTCCTTTTAACACAGGCATCTATGTGTTACATAATAATTGGTTCTAGTCTTCTGGTGCTTGATTTTGGTGAATAATGAATTATGTTACATTTAGCACTAATGCCTAAGATGGGTTTTACAGATTTGGTAGATGACTGAGATGAATGTCTTTGATCATTAGGCATTAGCCATTCAATTAAATCTTAAGAGTTAAAATGCTTCAAAGTTCATATGCTGTATGCATGTACCTCCCTCCCTGGATGAGATAGTTAAATCTTACAGTTGATATTTATTTCAATATGCGTGAGTTTGTTTTTCTATCAAATTCAATTTTCCTCACAAGTGTGCATCCTTTTTCCATTTTTACCTTAGGTCTTGCTAAGCTCCTTATAACAGATCCTTTCTTGATTTGATTATACTGATGATATCTGATATCTAACTTGAAAGATTTTTTCCCTATAAACAGACGTGGATGGCGTGTCAGACTTTCCTGCTTCTGCTATATCCTCAAAGGATTTGTCAACATCTAAGGCTAACCTTGCAATGGACACAACAACATCATCTCTTCCACAATCTACTTCTCTAATACAAAAATACACTTATGACATGAGCTACACTAGGTCAAATGATCTTCAACAAAAAGACCTCAAATCCTCCCTCTTAAGTGAACATAAAAATGAGAGTGATTTCCACTTAGAGGCTCTATTAGGGAAAGGAGGAGGGCTTGAAAGCTTGGAGAGCATCGTGCGGATAAAAGAGGCCGAAGCGAGAATGTACCAAAACAAGGCAGATGAGGCAAGGAGAGAGGCAGAAGGGTTCCAGAAGATGATCAAGACAAAGGCTGCACAGATGGAAGAAGAGTATGCAGAAAGGATTGGCAAGATTTGCTTGAATGAGGCAGAGGAAAGGAGGAAGAACAAATTTGATGAACTCAATGTCTTGCAAAATTCCCACTACGATTACTTCAACATGAAAAGCAGAATGCAAGATGAGATCCATGGTTTGTTGAAGAGAATGGAAGCAACAAAGCACCAACGGGTTTAATATACATATTTTCTTCTTCTTCTTGTTTAATGTTTTACTGTCTAGAACACTAGTAAAATGTGTGTACTTTATTGATCTAGTGCCGATTTGTATTCTGCTGTTTCTTATCATTCAGAATAGATACCTTTCTATTGATAAATTCAAGAATCAAGTTTTTCCTTCTCAAAATTGAGAGGGGCTTAAACGTGAATTTAGCCATGTCCTTCATGAGAGCTTGTAATTCCTGTTTATGACCTAAGACAAAATAAGTTAGTGAAATTTTTTCTTTATATATATATATATATATATATATATATATATATATATATATATATATATCCTTTTTTTCTGACTTTTATTTCATTTGTCGTTTTTTTTACCAAATTAGTGTAGTTTGCTTTTAAAATGACTAAATTAGTGTACTTTTTGAAAAACATACCAATACTGGGTAAACTGTACTTCACCTTCACGAGGTCAGCTTCCTTTTATTAATTAATTTATTTTTTATTCATCGCAGTTTACTAACGACCAGCATTTGTAATGAAATTCCTAGAAATTATCTGCCTTTTTTTTAAAAAAAAAAATACACTTGTTTGATAATTTTAAAGTAAACTACGGCTAATATATACAAATATATTTTTTTTTTATAAAAAACAATTTATCATTATAGGTTTGTCAAAAACTATTTATTAATTTGAATATTTTTGTCATGTAGAACACATGCGGCGATAATAAAAAAATGTTCCTTCAAGACACGTTATTCTCAATGATTTCTCATCTTTAAAGTATTTTTTTAATAAAATTGAACAAGAGGTGTCACCTTACATGAATTCTCTTAGTTAAATTGTTTTCTTTTTTAAATAAATTGAAGAGAAGGTGCTATCCTGATTTATTCCATTCAAGGGGCATCACCTTAAAAGGCTTCCCTGTTTAAATTATTTTTTAAAATAAATTGAACAGGAGGTGCTAAACCTCCCGTGCTAGTGAAGTTGTTGTTGGTGATTGTGAAACTTGCTTTTTTTTTTTTTTTATCTTGTAAGTTCTGTAATTTTGTTTATGTATATTTTTTTTAATTTTATTTAATTTTTTAAGTTTTTTTTCAGTTGTTATTTTATTATATAGTACATAAGTGAATATTTTTTATTGGTTAACTTTATATATTATTGTTTTTTATTTGTATAAATAGATAATATTTGGTTGGTCCTTTTTTTAACTTTGTAGGAAAAAAATATAGTTGTAGAAAACAAATTGTAGGAATAAAAAATTTGTATAATAAAATTTAATAGAAAATTATTGTTGTCATTTTGTAGATTTGTAAAAAAAATGATAGGAAAAAATATAGTTGTAGAAAGAAATTAATATTAGTGTTCGTGATTTGCTATAGTGTTATTTTTTTAATAATTTTTTAGTTCATATTTTTGTAAGAAAATATAGTAGGAAAGACTTTGATGTCCTTTTTTAGTTTTTAGAAAAAAAAATTAATGTACTAAATTTTTAAGGTTGTAGATAAAAAATTATTTTTTAGGTTGTACATAAAAAAAATTTAGGTCATAGAAAAAAAATATTTTTTTAGGATTTAAATAGGAGATGCCTTTTAGGGTGGTGGCTCCTGTTTAATTTATTAAAAAAAACAATTTAACCAGGAGAAATTATGTAGGGTGACATCTCCTATTCAATTTTGTTAAAAAAGTACTTTAAAGAGAAAAACTATTCAAAATAATATCTCTTGAAGGAGTATTTTTTACTGACGTCACAATAGTGTCTTACGTTAGAAAAATCACCCAAGTTAGTAAATAGTCTTTTGACAAACTTATAATGATACATAGTTTTTTTTTTAAAAAAAAACAATATTGATAAATTAGCCGGTAAACTACATTAATTTGGTAAAAAAGTCTTATACCAGCTAGCAGCACTGAATTTAGGATAAGAGTCTGGAAACGGATCTTCTATATTCTGATTTGTTAAGTTGGTCCCTGATATGCTTGATAGATTATTCTCTTAGCTTTGCCAATTGCCACGTAGTGATGTAGGACAAATTTATATAAGAATATGAGGGTTCTTATCTAATTGTTACATAAACAAAACTGTACTAGGAGGTGGAGAAGGAGAATAATGTTCAATGGTGCCCTCCCTAGACATTATTATTCAGTGACTTGTTTATTTGATCACTCATTATTGAGGCTTCGTGCACCATAGGAGGCTTGGTACGGTGCACGTTTTGAATTGACTTTAATCAAACATATAATATTTGTCGTGGCCAAGTCACTTACAATTTGCTATTGCCAGTTGCAGAAACAGTCAACACTATAGTCTTAGAATCGAATTGAATTCACATCACGCTTGAACAATGTAATCATTATAGTTTGGCCAAAAACCAAAAAGATTAATATCTGTACGTAGTTTTGTTATATGGGGACACGATTTTTTATTTTTTTTTTATTTATCTTTGAGCATATTTTTATTACATGATAAATACATATAATCAAATCAACGTGAATTGCCTCGGATGAAAATTTACACGTCCTTAAATTATTCTAAAATTAGATGCAAAAACCTAGGCGTTGCAAAGCTAATTCAGAAAGTATAAATTAATTTTAGTTTTATTTGGTTTAAAGGTGTATTTTAATTTGCGTGGAATGAACATTATTATCTCTGCTGTTACTTGAAAAGTGTCTCCTGAACACTTTTAAGAGTTATTAGATGCAACAGGGGAAAAATATTTATTCTTGCTGTAACAACATATACTAAAACGTTGCAGAGAAACAGTTTGCGAACCACGTACAAGGCCATGGAACACATGATACCTATGGAGTTCTGCAACAGGAGAGCGATTCTAGCAAATTTAGAAAAGAAACCAAGTAAATATGTGCAAAGAATCACTTGTGAGAGAACAAAGCAACAATGGGTTTTGTATTTATTGTTGAAGTTTTTTTTTTCCTTTTCTTTCTAAGAACTCTCATAAAATGCATGTAATTTTATTAATCTTGTGCCATTGCCCATTGGAATTATGCTTGATATTGTTTAAATAAACTTATCCACAGACGGTTATTATAAGAGAACAAAATATAAATAGTAGTATATACATTTCCCTTTTTTTTTAACTTGTATTTGGCATTACTCTTAGAATTTAGATTTTTACTTAATCATACAAAATTTCAATTTGTAAAGTGAAAGTTTCTCTTACTTCTACTTATATATTTCATTTTAATTATATAGTTGAAATTTTTTAATACATATCTCTCATGTCGAAGATTAAACATCTTAAACATAAAATTCATAAGATTAAATATTTATGTTTGATCGATCCAATTATAATCTGATATAGTAGGTGACATGAAGGATTCAATAAAAATAATTATTGTAAATTTTGATATTGTCTTAAAATTTAAATTTAGGGTTAGTATACATGATTTGGAAACCAATATGTTCCCTGATTTGTTAAGCTGACCCTAACATGCTACTTGATGGATATATAAATCCTCTTAGCCTTGATGACATCATTGTAAGACAGATTCGATCTGAGAGGGTTTTCTTATCAATATTATCACGTAAACAAAATTATACTACAACTGAAGAGAGAAATTGTTTGATGATGATCAGTTTTAGAACAGCTGCCAGATTCATGTGGGAGCCCAAACTTGCATGTTGGATATTTTCAAGGAACACATAAACTAATCTCATAATTGTCTTCTGAATTTGACATGAAAATATATAATGATAGATGCAAGGGAGAAACTTGTGTAAGTATACCAAGTAACAACACATTAAATAAAACGCGCGTTGGATGGTGCCCTCCCTAGAAAATATTGTTCTGCTGGGACTTGTTTATTTGAGCACCAGTTATTGCGGCTTCGTGCATCACACGTGGCTTGGAGCATCTTGTCAAACATTTTTCTATCCAACATTCAAACTAATTTACCAGTATGTTATGGCATATCTGATAGATTACTGGCACTCAAATCAGTGCGTGACCAAAAAGCTTAAATTGGATTATATGTGCACCTTCTATCCTTGTATATGTTGTTTTATTATCTCTCAATTGGATTGACTTTAATTAAGCAAACTTTCTATACATTTTTGGTCAAGTCACTAGCGAACTACAATCTGCTATCGTGAATGCAATCATTATACTTGGGCGCAATAAGATTTACTATCAATCTGTAACTTTTAATTAATTTTATGATAAAAAATGACACAAAATTTTATTAAAAGTAACTAAGTCATGACAATACCAACACATGTACACTAAGTTAAAATGGAATGATTTGTCGTCGTGTTTGTTTAGCTAATCGGGCATATTGTGGGAGAGAGTCAAAGGAAGTGAATAATTTATTGAATCATGATATAGCATAACAATTAAATAATTTAAATAACAGAAATGGAGCAAATGTTGCAACAAACACATACATATTTTCATCAGTAATTTCTTTGGAGAATGACAGAGAGGGTAACAAAGACGGCAAAGAGGAAGAGTAAGAGACCAGTGGAGTTGATAATTAGTGCCTCTTGAGTGCGGAAAAGCTGTAAAAACTGGAAATATTCAACCAAACCCGTCTCAGCTGTGGCAACTGCAAGGAGGAATATGGCCATGCCCATAAACCTGTGCCATGGCAAAAGGGAAGCTCTAGCAGACATTTCTGCACCGGGGAAGAAATAAGCAAAGAACCCAAATATATACTGCAAAAGAAATTTAAAAAAACGGGTTTTATTACAAGAGTTTATCATATAAATAATGGAAAATTCAAAAAATATATGATAATTTGTGATTAAATTATAATATAAAAAAAGTTATACTATAAAGGATAATAATAGTTTAGAAAGTATCTATTAACAATGCTCAATGCGCGCGTTTAATTGTTAATTAAGTATTTAATTGATTCCAAAAAAACCAATCAGATCATGCCGGTTCCCATAACATTTCTCGTCAACTTGAATCGATTATATCACTTGTTTGTTCCTAATTAGACCGGTTCAACGTACCAATTAGTCTAAGATAAACCTTTTGGTTTGCTTTAAAGGGAAGTTAATTAGAAATTGGCGAAGGTTATAGTTAAATGGAATTAATTACCTGTAAGCCAAATAGTGAGATTGCTGACATGCCTAGCCAAGAGTGTAATGTATACATATCAGCAAGACCTGCCTCTTTCTTAGATTTGAAAACTGCAATAATCCCTATAATTCCAGCCACTAAAGCTATCAGATGCAATAGGAGGTGAACCACCTTCACTGACCTCCTTTTTTCAGGCACCGACTTGTATATCATGATTGCTGTTGCAAGTAATATTCTTGTGTAAGTCACCAAATGAATTCAAGTTTTGAACAATCGTGAAAATTTGATCACTGCTCCCAATATCATACTAAAATATGCCAAGAGAAAATGTTAGCCTATGGGGGAAAAACAGAAAAATAATGGGAATTGGATTAAAAAGCCTATGAAAAAATTTGAGAATGAATTTCATATTTAAAAAATTATTCAAAATTGGAAGCAAAAAAAATATTAAGATTCCTGATCTCTTTAATAGGACGAGCTCAAATGCAATAAATCTATTACACAAGTTTTAAAAAATCGTTCGCAATCATGATTTCAACTATAACATCAAGATTTTTAGAGTCAACGTGATTGTAACGCGACGTATGGTGTGTTTAATTTAAAACACGTTAAAAACTATATTAAATATGAATTGTTACTAATAATTGTTTTTGTATTACTTTTGATGTGATTTTACTCGAATAAACGTGGATCTCGTAATATGAAGGATTGTAAACAAATTGCGACTATGACCATAATTTAATTAAAACCTGAATACATAGTCTATAACGGCTTAAGTATAGTTCTTTTTACCTTCTCCACCAACTAAAATAAATCCAATTACCATTAGAAGAGGATGCAGCTGCATATAAAGTAAAGAACATGTTAGTAGCTAGACATGTTGATCAAAACGAATATCACACAACAACATGATCAATTACACAGTTTGAACAACTCACGTTGAAAATCTTGACTGGGTTGGAAGAGCTGAAGAAGGCCACACCTTCTCGAAAGTGTAGCAACCAAACTAACACAAGGGTTGCTATTGCTATGAACAACAAATGAGCAAATATGGTAACTGAAGTAGCTCGAACTTGGAAGCCACGAGCCATTTTTGTTCAACTCAAAGAGTAACACCTCTATGCTACCAAGTCCTTAACTAGAGACCTTTATTAGTATTTGATTGCAAATTGATCTAAGAGATTAAGATATCCCTTCAATGGTTCTGTATATAAATAAAAGGGAAAGTGGTGAAAGAATCAAACTATGCACACATATTTACATGAGGATAATAACAAAAAAAGGATTAAGGAAAACGGTTTGGCCGGCAGGAAAATTGCTGACAAGTGTAACAACAAATATGATTGTAATTATATCGATCGATGAAAGCTAGCTGTTTATATATATTATAATTATGGAAATTTAATATTGATCAATGCCTAGGATTAGCTGTAAAGAGCTAGAATTTGCAAAAGGTAAATCGAAAGTTTGGTTACTCTGTATATTATTATTACATCGAAAGAAAAATAAATCACAATCACAAAGCAAAATATACTTATTATTTCTGTTGTAGGTCAAGACATTAATTAAAATTAAACAAGGTCCAACATAATAGCGGATCGATAGTTAAGTTCTTTAATTACATTATCAAGGTTTGCTTCTTGGTTATGTATATCAAGAAAACTTTTTGGTTTTTTTAGAGAATTTTTTTTTATTGAGATAAGCAAAACTTACTTTCATGAATTGATGTCTGGAAAGGATGGAAAGGAATTAGTTTCTGATTATTAGTTAAAGGATATTCTTGGTAAAAATAAATAAAATTTATTATCTTTGTTTAATAATAAATCACAGAAATATTGTGGCTGACAGGCTGTGTAGTGCTTGTTACTTTCGAAGACATTGAACCAGAAAATTTTCCTTTTGAGGCCAACAATTAAACGACAAAATTTTTATTAAATGTATATAAACTAATAACTTATATTTGTATCCTTCGTATATTCTATTTTGTATCTTCCAGAACATATAGTTAGTTAATGTTTAAGGACTATATTTGGCTTAGTAAGACATTGGTGAAAACAAATATAGCAAGAAAAAAAAATACTAAAGCATAAGTATTTATTGAGCGGTTTCGGCTGAAATATCATTTGCGGCATTTTTCTACACATGTATCCTTTTGCGGATGCAAGAGCATGACAAAGACAAATAAATAGTATGTACAATCATATCATCTGTGGCATTTTTTATACTTTTTTTCAAAAACAAATTCAACAATAGCATGTACAATCATAAATTCTCTAAAAATTAATTCGTACATATGATTAACATGACACAAATTATACAAAATTCTAAAATGAAAATTACAGTTTGAATTAAAGTAATTGTAATTATGATTAATATACATCAATCCATATTAAAAAGAAAAAAATAACTCAATCATCAGTGCCAAACTTGGATGGTTGAAATGTGAATATATCTACAAAATGTGTCGCCCAAATGTCGAAAATCTCATGATCTCTAAATTTTTTTGTTCAGACAAAATCAGTACAATGGGTTGGACCAAAGCATTTTGGACGTGTCAGTTCTTTTGATTTTCAGCACCAAATTATGTGAGTTCTTCTGCACCTGTTTCCACCAATCCTGAATTGGTTAGAATAGCATCAATGCGGTTCATGAGTCACGACATGATTCTGTATATTCTTTTCTTTTTCTCCTTTTATTCCAGTAAGTTTCATATAACTCAACGTTCTTTTTTTTTTATCATTGAAACAACTCAACCTTTAAAAGGACATACTCTTAAATTCCAAGTATATTATGAATTTCAATGTGGCCACATTTTGGGGTTAATTGGATTCGGTGTGTGTCCCGTTTATAAAAACTACTAGAGGTAAGAATATATGCCTACGTACAAATAGAATTAAGATGCTTGCTAAATTCCTAAGTTTCTTTGTTCATCAAAATTCCAAAACTAAGAACAAAAGTAATGATCCCTTTTTTTTCTCCTCATTTCAATTCTATTTTTCCATCAAATTCATCAAAGGGTATAAGACTGAGTCACTAGCCTCTCTTCCATTCCATGAGAGTGTGACACGATGAGTCCCTTGGGTATCTCAGGTTTGGCACACTTGTTTGGCATCTTAGCATTCATCCTCTTGCTCGTTTGGTTGTTGCATTACCGTGAAGGAATTGATTATGATTCAGACAAGGGATTTCGCGTCTTCAATGTAATATTGTTTCCTCTCCCCCTTTTTCTTTATTTGCTTCTGTTATATATATATTAGATTACATGAGTTAGAGAGTATGATTCTTTCAATTAGCATTCTCAATATTATTATTTTGTCTCTTTTAGAGGTATATTTCACACATTACTTCAACAACTAGCCATTTTTTTTTGTCTCAAGTATTTATAATTATTCTCCTTTTTATCTTTATTAATATACTTGATTTTCTTAACTATTTCTTTCTTTCAATTTTCCGTATTTTATTTGTATCTCTAAATTAATTTTTTTAGTGAAATTGTCAATAGTTAAAAATAGTCTTTTATTACAAAATTTAAATTGTTCATTATATATAAATTGAAAATATGATTTATATATTCAAAAATATATATCTATATAAAATATAAACATTCATCCAAAGAGATACAAGAATACTAGTTGTCACATAAGGGAAGGGATGTATCATAGCTATATGGTGGCACATGCTTCCACTTATTTTCAAAATTCTTTAATACGATTATCATTATTGATTGTCAGGCATTGAGTCTAGCAGTAGTAGTTAGTCTCTCATATACCCACATATTTAATGTTTGATAGTATTTGGTAAGATTGCTCGAGAAAGGAGGACATCTCTGTACGAAGGAGGAAAAATAAATTCAAAACTTTGCCCCCGTTATACAAATCTATTGTACAATTTTTTTCCCTCATACAAAGAATGTTATTTTGTCCTATCTCCATTATATAATTTACATATTTGTCCCTACACTGGTTACATAGTTAACAACCATGTGATGTTAAATTTACGTGTATATATACGTTCTGCATGCAGGCTCATCCTTTATTGATGTACTCGTGCTTCATTTTCCTTGCTGGAGAAGTTATCTGCTAATTAACTTCAATATTCGCCTTCTGTAGTAGAGCTATGTAAATTCAAAATTGATACTTCCAAGTTATCATGTGGTTGTCTCAAAAAGCAACATAACATTGTGTCAAAATGCAACAACAAATATCTTATATTTAATTTTCTTCATCCTTTGGCTTCTTTTTTAATTGAATTGAAACATATATACAGCTATGATGGCATTCCAAACCATACCAAGCGAAAGGAAAGTCAGGAAGTTTGTTCACATGCCCTGCATTTGATTGCTATAGTTCTTGGCATTGTTGGTTTGAATGCCGTTTTCAAGTTCCATGGTATGGAAAACATTCCCAATGTTTACAGCCTCCATTCATGGATTGGCATTGTCACCTTCTGCTTATTTGGATTGCAGGTAACCTGATTATTAATACCAATCATACATTTATGCCTTCTATTATTTTGGTAGAAAATAGTTTATGGTAAGGGAGGTTGTCTTGTGACTATGTCATGGGCCAAATTGATGGTTATGGCTAAATCTGTCAAATGAGTCCATCTAGTCTGTTTCGATCTGACTCAAAACTTTTAGCGTTTTCATTTTGTTGGCTTTGCTTGACCTATTGGCTTATTGGACTAGACTAGGTCAATTTGACCTACTTATTAATTTTGTTTTGAATTCTTTTTTAAAAGATTTTTTTAAAAAAAAAACAGTAGTAGGACTAATAGGATCGATACCATTGAGGTCTAAATTTGATTGGCATGCTAAGGTGGGTCAAATTGGTCTAATTTTATTTAGACCTCTAATTTATGGTTCATTTTGATCTAGTTCGTTAGGTTATCTAATTGAATTAATATAACTAAAAAAATAAACTTTTAACATAAGTTATTAATCATGTTAAATTACTGATGTTAAAAGTATCAAAGTTAAGATCGGTTTTTAAAAATCGATTTTAAACTAAACTACACAACATCTATTTTTTTTAAAAAAATGATGGTGTATAAAAAGAAATAACCAAAAAAATGTAAAAAATATATAAATCAACATCGGTTATTAGAAAAACGGATGTTATTTTTTGAAATTTTTTTAATATTCTGTATGTTTTTTTAATTACCTCAAATTAATCTACAAATTAAAAAATAAGATCAATTCAAACAGTTTTCAAAAAGTTTTTATTAGACAGTTCAAATTTTATCCATAATAATTGAATAATTACTATCAATTAAAAAAAATATTTAAAGTAATAAAAGTCAATACATAAAATCATTTGTAACCTAATCTAAATTAACATAACTCTATCATTCTAAAATTACATAAAGTGTTTCATTCTTACTTTTTAGATAAAATCTTGCTCAATAAATATGAATTGTCTTCATTCTTTTTAATTTCAATGATCTTGAATTAGTAAAATAAGAATATAATAAAACATAAGTTAATAACTATATAACAATTATAACTAGTTATGACTTGTGGATAGTTTTAATTTGTGGTTGGAATCTTTCAGTTACATTATGATTAGCAAGATCATGAAAAATCACAAACATTACAAGTGAAAAAATTATAAATAAATGGTGTAGTCCTAATGAAACATTTATTTTCTAAATACGAGAAAAAAAATCAATTTAAATTTTCATTATCTCTGTAAGATTAAATCAATACATTAAAAACTCCAAATATTGTTGCTTTAATTGCAATTATGGACCACTATTAAATACCATAATTGTTACCTTCAATTGAAAACATATATACGGAATATATATATATATATATATATATATATATATATATATATATATATATATATATATATATATATATATATATACCGTAAAATTTTAAAAGTATGCATGATCAGTGTGAAGATTTTTACAGTGTCAAAATAAGTTTGCATCTAAAGTATGACTTTTACATTAATTAATACATAAATTAATAATATTATATAAATTATAATAAGTTGATATCATAAAAATCACTAACATTATATTCTAGTTAAGAAATTGTTAAAATAATTTTCCTCAACAAAATTGTTAAAATAATTTGCTTATTATACTCAGTGGATCATGGGTGGTCCAAAACTAATATAGAACATCCTATAATGACTCCCTACAAATAATTGCAGCCCATGAAGAACTAATACTATGGTTATTTAATCTTAAAAGCCTATTACCAAAGGACAAGCTTGATTACACTTTTGACATAACTTTCTTGATGAGAATTGTTGTTTGCAGTGGCTTTTTGGTTTCGTTGTGTTCATGCTTCAAGGAGCTTCAGTCAATACAAGAGCTAAAGTGCTACCATGGCACAAAGTTGGTGGTAGAGCACTGTTGTTCATGGCTGTGTGCGCTGCTGAAACAGGATTGATGGAGAAGTCTTGTTTCTTAACAAATTTAAAATTGTTACATGGGAGAGAATCTAATTTGATCAACTTCACGGGTCTTGCGATTCTCTTGTTTGGAGTTTTTGTAAACTTTTCTGTTGGTTTCTCTTAGTTTGCCATAAAAACACTCTCTCATTTGTACACTTGACTCCACATTATAAATTGGATTGGTTCAGTGTGATTTTATCTTTCCAATTCTTTATTATTTTGTAATAAATAAATTATTTGATTCGTGGAATGCTTTATATTGAATTTTCTTCTTTTTAACAAAACCAATGGTGCAAGTTGCTTAATGAGCGGTTCGCTCGTTATTACTTCTTGCATCTCACATTTTTTGTCTTTCAAGGTAAAGTGCATGCCTTAAAAAATATTGTTTATGTTTATTTATCAAAAATATTACAAAAAAATGATTTAAAAATATTATTGAGGTTTAATTTATTTTTTGTCACGGTATAATTTTGATCTCTCAAAATTTCATTAAACTAGGCTGGTGAAAGCCCCGTTGGCCAACACATTTGGGCTGGATAATGTACTATTGGGCTTCCAGTTAATGCTCGGGACTGTTGGACTTTGATTGGGCAATTGCTTCCTGCACTTCCCATATTTTTTTCGAAATGACCATTCCATAAGCAATATGAGAAGCCTCGGAAGCAATATGAGAAGATTTTGCAAGCAAATGTGGGAATTGTAGGAAGCAATTCTAGAAGTGCAGAAAAAAAAAAAAAAAAAACCCTTTGGTTGAAGCTTGGGACTATTGGGCTCCGGCTAATGTACACACACATAAGCATTGAAAAAGGATTAGAAACAAAAATTCAAAAATAAAAGAAATAGGAGAAATAATTACCTTTTATTTGTTAATTTAGCAAATATTTCAAAAGATAAAGGATTTTTTGTACCCTTTTTAGGAGAAAAATAAAAAACAACAATTAGAAGATAACTTATTCCCAACAAATTAATTTAGCCTGTTTTACTCTTAACTTTTAAAAAACTTACGAATTTTACTCTCTCTTATTTTACTTTTAACATAATTATACTTTTTACCCTCAATTTTTTTACAAATTTTACCCTAATTTTTGTGTTTATTAATGGATAAATGGTTGGGATAAAATTTGCAAGTTTCTTAAAAATTAGGTTAAAAGTGTCAAATTAAAAATTTGGGGATAAAATTCGATAACAACAACAACAACAACAACGCCTTATCCCACTAGGTGGGATCGGCTACATGGATCAACTTCCGCCATAATGTTCTATCAAGTACCATACTTCTATCCAAATCATTAAGTTCGAGATCCTTTTTGATAACCTCTCTTATAGTCTTTTTGGGTCTTCCTCTGTCTCGAATTGTTTGTCTTCTCTCCATCTGGTCTACTCTCCTCATTACAGAGTCTACCAGTCTTCTCTCTACATGCCCAAACCACCTAAGTCTATTTTCCACCATCTTCTCTACAATAGGCGCTACTCCAACCCTCTCTCTAATAGTTTCGTTTCTAATTTTATCCTGTCGAGTCTTACCACACATCCACCGCAACATCCTCATCTCCGCTACACCTACTTTATTCTCATGTTGGCTCTTGACCGCCCAACATTCTGTTCCGTACAAAATCGCCGGTCTTACCGTAGTCCGATAAAACTTTCCCTTTAGCTTGATCGGAACCTTTGCATCACATAACACCCCCGATGTTTTTCTCCATTTCATCCATCCTGCTTGAATGCGATGATTCACATCCCCTTCAATTTCCCCATCATCCTGTATTACAGACCCAAGATATTTAAACCGTGTGACTTGAGGGATAATATGGTCTCCTATTTTCACCTCTGAGTTAGAAACTCTCCTTCTTTTGTTGAACTTACATTTCATATACTCCGATTTGCTTCTGCTTAGGCGAAAGCCATGTGTTTCTAGAGCTCGTCTCCAAGTTTCCAACCTCTCATTCAACTCCTCCCTCGACTCTCCAAGGAGGACTATGTCATCTGCAAAAAGAATGCATCTCGGCGCTATCTCTTGGATTTGTTCCGTGAGGACATCCAGAATTAAGGTAAAAAGGTAGGGGCTAAGGGTTGACCCTTGATGCAAACCAATTGTGATGGGAAAATCGTTTGACTCTCCACCCTGTGTCCTAACACTAGTCGATACCCTATCATACATATCTTGGATAGCTCGAATATATGCAACCCTAACCCCTTTCTTCTCTAGAGCTTTCCACAAAATCTCTCTAGGCACTCTATCATACGCTTTCTCCAAGTCAAAAAAAATCAAGTGCAAGTCTTGTTGGGCCATGCGATATTGCTCCATCACCCGCCGTAATAAATAAATCGCTTCCATGGTCGACCTTCCCGGCATGAAACCAAATTGATTCTCAGTAACTTGAGTCTCCTTTCTTAATCTCCGTTCGATCACTCTTTCCCATAATTTCATGGTATGACTCATGAGCTTGATTCCCCTATAATTTGCATAATTTTGTATATCCCCCTTGTTCTTATAGATTGGCACTAACGTGCTTCTCCTCCATTCCTCCGGCATGCGTTTTGACCTCATAATTTCGTTAAAGAGTTCGGTGAGCCACTCAAGACCTCTATCTCCAAGAGTTTTCCACACTTCAATAGGTATGTTGTCTGGCCCCACCGCCTTACCGTTACTCATTCTTTTCAACGCTTCCTTTACTTCCTGTTTCTGAATCCGACGATAGTACTTATAGTTCCGGTCATCTTCTCTTGTGTCTAGACTGCTAGAGTCATATCCATATCCATCATTAAATAAGTTGTGGAAATACGCCTTCCACCTTTCCTTGATATCTTTTTCATGCACTAAGACTTTGCCTTCTTCATCCTTAACACACTTTACTTGATCCAAATCTCTAGTCTTCCTCTCTCTACCCTTAGCAAGCCTATATATAGATCTTTCTCCGTCCCTGGTTCCTAGAGCTTGGTATAGTCCATCAAAAGCTTGGGCTCTTGCCTCACTCACCGCCTTTTTGGTTTCATTTCTAGCTATCTTATACTTATCCCAAGTTTCAGAATTTCTACACCTAGACCACTCCTTGAAACACTCCTTTTTTACTCTAACTTTGCTCTGAACATTTTCATTCCACCACCACGATTCTTTACCCCTAGGTCCAAAACCTCTAGATTCACCCAACGTCTCTTTAGCCACTTTAATAATCTCTTGGGACATCTTATTCCACATATCATTTGCACTTCCTTGTGATTGTCCACACCATCCCTCCCATATCTTTTGTTGGAAGATTCCTTGTTTCTCACCCTTCAAGTGCCACCATTTGATCTTTGGTGCTACCATAGGACTTTTTCTCTTTGCCCTATCTCTAATTCTTACATCCATAACCAAAACTCTATGTTGGGTAGTCAAGCTCTCTCCCGGGATAACTTTACAGTTCAAGCAATACTTCCTATCAGACTTCTTGATAAGGAAGAAATCTATCTGAGAACATGTCCCTCCACTTTTGTAAGTGATAAGATGTTCCTCTCTTTTCTTAAACCATGTATTGGCTATAGAAAGATCCAAAGCCTCCGAAAACTCCAAGATGGATTTACCCTCCCCATTCATCTCCCCTAGGCCAAAACCCCCATGCACCCCCTCAAAACCTCTAGCCACGCTACCTACATGTCCATTGAGATCCCCTCCTAGGAAAACTTTCTCTCCTTGGGGTATATCCTGAAGTACCCCTTCTAGATCCTCCCAAAATTTTACCTTAAAGTGTTCTGCTAACCCAACCTGAGGTGCGTACCCACTAATAACATTAAAGGTGTCCTGTCCCACTACCAATTTTAAGGCTATGATACGATCTCCTACTCTTCTTACATCCACGACATCCTTCTTCCACTCCTTGTCCACAATAATCCCTACCCCATTTCTTGATCTGATTTTTCCCGTATACAACAGCTTAAATCCCGAGTTGTCTAATTCTTTCACTTTTTCACCTGTCCACTTAGTTTCTTGTAGGCACATAAAATTGATCTTCCTCCTCACCATAACATCCATTATTTCCATAGATTTTCCAGTAAGTGTGCCTATATTCCATGTACCAAAGCGAATCCTCCTGTCATGAACTAGCTTCTTTACCCACACCCGTTCACGAAAATGTGGGAACCCTTGCTTACTTTTCACTACATCCGGGCGGCGATGCAGCGGCCCTTGCTCTTTTGACACTGTACTCGAGCCATACAGCGCGTTGCTTCCGGGCAACGACCTAGCATTCACATTATTACGTAATTGATCCATGTCATAGAGATTCGACAAAGTTTAACGTTGGCTGTCGAAAGCCTAACACAACCCTCTCCTTTTATCCGGGCTTGGGACCGGCTAAGAATAGCAAAGCTAACCTAGGCTTGGATAAAATTCGATAAATAATTAAAAAATTGGAATAAAAATGTAATTAAGCCACTACTAAAAAAAAATCTTTTAATGACAGTCCTGAAAGGGTTTTAATGATAATTTTCAATGGTCATTGAAACAACCGTTATTAAAAGTCAAAGGATATTAACAACCGTTTAAAACTATGCTGAAATAGAAACTTTCAAAGTTTAAAAACTGTTTTAAAAAAGTTTTTAAACAACATTTTCAAATATAGTTTTGAGAAAACCTATTTTTGAAAGTTGATTTTTCATTATGGTTTCTTCCAAAACTATTGTTATATATGTGTTTTTAAAGATGATTTTCTGGTAATCATCTTTGAAATCTCAAAATTTTTTAATTTTGATTTTGTTTTAGTGAGAGGGGGAGAGATGAAAGGTGGATTTGATGACGACCGTGGATTTGATAGCAACGGCAAACAGGAGTAAGAACACAAAGAGATATAGCGAGAAAAATTAGAGAAGTTAGGTTCACAGAGAGGAAAGAAGTTAACAAAGGAAAGTGCACGAGAACAAAAATCTTTAAGCACATTCAAAGACTGTCTTAAAATATTTGTAATTCAAAGATAATTTTTAGAAAAATCTTGCTTTCAAAGAAAAGTGCACGAGAACAAAAGTCTTTAAAATCTTGCTTTCAAAAAGATGGTTTTTAGAAAAATCACTTTTGAAATTCACTTTCAGCAATAGTTTTGTGAAAACTATCTTAAAATATTTGTAATTATTTACAAAATTATCACCATATTTTTTACAACTACAATTTTATAAAATTGTCATTGATTTAGTGTTGTAAAATCTCATTTTTGTAATAGTGAGCCTAACAAAAATAAAGACAAATAGTAGAAATAATTATATTAACCCTTAGAAGGAAAATCATGTTTCATTAGGCCAAAAATACTTTGAACCTGAACTACTTTTGGGATATAAAACCTGATAAACAAATAGTATATTTTCTAAATTCAGCTCAAAATATTACCAAAAATTCATGTCACAATAATGTTTTCAAATTAACCCATAGTTAACCAAGAGTAAGTAGAGTAAATAATTTTAACACTATTATTTAAACATAAAATATTATATATAATAAATTTGTTGACTTTTATGATATTATTTTAATATTTATATTAACAATGATTTTCTTGTTAATTTAAAGTAAAATGTTTTTGCAGTACATAAAAATTAAATTATAATGAAAGGCACAACAGGAAAAAAAACACACACACACACAAAAGAGAGTCTTCCTTAGCAATTGGCATAGGCATAGCATAGAGCACTGAATATGTTTGCTCATTCATGGCCACCTGAAAAGGGGAAAGAAGTTTTCAAAACCTTTGGGGATATCATCTCCAAAGCAAAAGTTAGGCCATTAAAATTGTGTTCATTAGTGCACGCGATAAGGTTGAACCATCACTGGTCCATGGCATAAAGTGCACATAATTACGCCAGATAAGAAAACCTCAAACATTTGAAACAATAAACTCTCGTGCACTTTTCAAATACTACGAGGATGATAGTCCATTTCAAAACAAGGAAAAAGGAAATGGAAATAAAAATAGTGGAAGGAGGAGGACCACAATGGCAATGTAGCTTGCTATCATTGTTGCTGTTTTTTTTCCGGTCAATGACTTGATGACTTTATAGCCATAGTTAATTATGCGATTAACCTCAAAATTAAAGGTTGTCATAAGGTAAATCCCTGTTTAAAATGGTAATTAACTTTTGGAGTCACGGTTTATTTCTACTGTGACTAATTGATTTTGGATAACAGTGACTATATATGTAGCTATGTTCGTTTTTATATAATTAAGTGTTCGTTTTTATGCTCTTCCATTTAAGCAACTAATTTGTATTAATTATTGTTTGCATTTGGTCCTCATTGCTGGGAAATCATGGAAAGTATATGCTATGCTTGTCTAATAATTATAACTAGCTAGTCTGATAGAGACATTGGATTCAATAATATCTACTTTTCTACTCTAATGATTTAAATTTTAGTTGTCATATGCTACACATATCGATCATCAGAATTATTTAATTTTTTAAATCAGCATATACATAATATATATTATATGGGGGCACAAAGGGCACCCCAACTTATATACAAAGAAGAGCAAAGAACCAAAATTAGGATCACGTACAACTAAGGTTATGGCATATATATTTACATAGAACCATATGTGAATAGATGATAACAACTAGAACTTTTCTTTGAATGAGAATACCAACAAAAGGTTTCTATAATTGACTAACAGCCTTGAGAATATCATCAGAATTTTCCAAATTTCATAGAAACCTGCCTCTAAGTTAATCTGTTTATTTGTGGATCTAGCTGGGTACATAAACTTCTACTATATGGTAGTATTTAATTAGTCTGCAATATTTTTCCTCATTAAATTTTTTACCTTTTTAAAATGACTGTACTAATGTGAACAATCTTTAAAATGCTACAGATCTTGAAGCTGTTGCGAATAACCAAATTGCATCAAAATTGGAACATCGCGTAATTATTATTGGCAGCTTCATTTTGTTCATCAACATCGGCAAAGTTGCTGTTATGTTGAGTTCTAACAAGATCTTCTATGGACACATGGTAATCAAGGCTTATTTATCTAGAATAAACACCTATTAATTTTAGTATTATAAAGATACAAGTTTGATACTAATTAATGTGCACCCAAACACTGGGGAATTCACCCTTAAAAACCTATTGTTAAGGATAAGAACCTTGAGAAAATTACATAAAAAAAAAAAAAAACTAACATCGCACTGTAGTTAGCCATGGGTTATTCGTTAGAGTCAATGTCTCGGGCAATTGACACAATACGATAGTTCACTGAATCTTTTTAAAATATTTGTATATTAAGGGACGTCCCTTATTATTTTTTTCATAGACCCATAAAAGGTCAGGATCGGTCTATCAACTTGCATTCCTCATACATCAGGAGAGTTGTATTACATGAAACCTACTAGGTCCTAACACATGCTAACATATAAACAGTTAGAGATAAATAAAATCAAAGAAATTAAATGGGACTAAAACCTTTTAAAATACAGTTTTAGTTTTTTTTTATGGTTTTTATTATATTCAGTTTGGTCCTTATCTTTTAGAATATTTAATTTTATCCTTTATGCTTTTTAAGTGGGTTAAAAAAATCCTTCTTAAATAATAGTTGTTTTTAATTTTAGAACATGATTTTGAATCATTCAATTTAAAGATATGAAAATTATATAGTACCCAACTAACTTTTGAATAAACAGGATTAAAATTGCATAAAAAGTAAATTTAACAAGTAATTGAAAAATTAAAAATAATTAATATCAGTTTTTTTTTTCGATTGTTCAGATATATTTTAAAGTATATGTAATAAATAGAGTTGTAATGCAGCAAAAAAAAAAAAAAACAAGTTGTAATTTAAGTAATACATATATTTTTGAGTTGTTCATAAGTTTAGTCTTAATTAATTTGAATCAGCAAACCTACCTATATATTTAAAATTGATTATTTAACTAATCAAACGAAGTTGAACCAATGTCCAATGAATTAATCTCGAATAGTTTATAGATTCAAATCATTTAATTTACACACACAATGCTCATATAATGATTTATAAATAATGAAGATATTTTAATTAAATTTAATTTGAACTATCTAAATTATATATATCATCAAATTTTGTTTCTCTCACGTACACCCCATCAAAACCACCTGGTAGTATAAGATATGAATGATAGATTATCTGATAACCGCGTGCAAATTGCCCAATGCGAAACAAAAGGTGGCTAACATAATTTGAAAGAAATGGAAGAGCCTCGAGGCCACTTAGCTGCAAAAGTAATTTATTTTACTACCAAAAATTGAGAGAATGGAAGAAGACCCTAGAGGCCACATATTCAGTTTATTTATTTTGCACTATCAATGTCTTTGTCATATAATTGTGTACATCTTCTCCAAAAGAGCCAGGGAAAGTTGAGCATATAAGAAAAAGATTTGCAACATACCTCAGAAACACTCAAATCCATTTTTCCACTAATTTAGTTAATGCGGGTAATTGGATTGCAATTTTTTTTATAAACAAACATTTATTTATACTTTTTTTTTTGTTGCATACATTATACGATTAATTATATCAACTGAATATAAGAGGTACTCAAATCAAATCCATTACATTCAAGGAAAATTATTAATTAAAGCTGCGGTAAAAATAAATGAATGATTATCTCCTTATATATGAAATTAAGACGTGCAATAATTAAGAGTTAAGACATATACATGAGCCTCACTTTTCATTTGGCCTTTTCAGCATTGTCAGTGTTTCGATCTCTTTCAAATTACCACTTTGAAATATCATAGATAAAAAGCATGGCTTCAATAGATTTCCATATATATATTCATTGCTAGGATAAAATTAAATTCACCATTTTACATTTTTTTTCTTACTAAGCAGTGTCTCATAGAATTTAATAAACAAAATAGTTGGATAGATTACTATCATGCTTATTTAACTCAATAGAGCAGAAACTAAAACTCAATAAAATTGTACTATAAGTGCATGATTAATTAATTTATTGTAAAGCATCAGTTCTTTTTGCAATTCTAAAGAAATTCTTATAGAAAAACAAATCCTTTAATTTTTCAAAATTTAAATGTGCACTACTCATAGCTAGCTCCACAACACAACTTTCATGTGTGGCTTTGAGCTTGTGGAGGAGAATGCATGGGAGTTGTCAAGATATGGAAAGCGCCACCTCTGGATGATGTATCACGCTGGGGATGAGCTTTACAGCGATAGAATCATATATTCACTTTCGTGTGTTCAATCTCAAATCGAAAACAATTGGTGAAAATAAGGAAAGCTTTGATTTGTTGACCAATTAATGCACTCAACTCAAGTGTAGGGACATATTTTAAAATCTATAGTATGATATATGAAATAAGAACAAAAAAATATAAGAATCCTTAATTATTAAAAAAAATAAGAATTGTAAATTTAAATATACAATCGTTTAGATATCCAAATTAAAAATTAGTTAACAATGAGATCATTATTTAAAAATAATAAATTATTAGATATATGGAGATCGATTAGGACCATGATGGTCCAGATCCACCCTCCCATAATTTCTCATAAGAAGAATGAATTAACCCCCTACCACTCAACAAATTAAGGCTCAATTAGTCTTCACCATAAAAGAAGGATTCACAACTAGTGTCTCACTGTGCATTAAATAAATTTGTCCAAAAGTTATCTTCATGGATTCATATTTAATAATATATTGAACTTGGAAAGGTTATAATTAAGTTTCATTTAAGTCGTTATTAATTTAATTTTCAATTATAGCATATTTATAATTTTGAATAAGATCTAAGATATAAATTAATACTTGAATTTTCCAGACATCTCAAAGCATAGGTTGCTATTTCCTATCATTTTATGTGAATAGATCACTAATCATTAATTCA
The DNA here is from genome assembly GCF_000004515.6 of Glycine max. Classification (NCBI taxonomy): domain Eukaryota; kingdom Viridiplantae; phylum Streptophyta; class Magnoliopsida; order Fabales; family Fabaceae; genus Glycine; species Glycine max. The sequence continues at coordinate 1,039,355 of NC_038256.2, read as the reverse complement.
TATTTTTTGTAATATTCATTATCCTATATTTAATTCCTTAAAGTTAATCGCATGAACAATTTCAATGCCTCGCACGGAAGAGAAAATCAATGACTTAAAAAGGATTTTAAGCCGTGTGATCGAGATAAAATCCTTTTATATATTTTTTTTCTTTACTCCTCTATTTAAAAATATGTCATAAAAAATAATATTTTGTTTTTGATTGTTTATTTTTTTCACTGAAAAGTATATTTTTTTTAATTGAAAGAATATTAAAGAAGAATAAAAATGTAAACACAGGTAATTTGATTCCGTGTAAGATAATAGATAAGGTTATTAATTGTAAAATGTAAGTAATTTCCTATAGCTAGCATACTCTGATTTTACCAATATCAAGGTATTTTGTACCATGTATATTATAATATTTCCCCATGGCCTTAGTTTTCGGAGTACCCCCACCCCCCACCACCCACCAACCACCATAACGTGTGGAGATCACTAATATAGTGGCAATTTGCCAAAGTTGATAAGAACATGATTTGGATGGACCCAATCACATACTTATGCATGTTACAAACCCATATTTAAATATAATTAAATTTCCCAACGAAGGAAAAGCAATGCCATTTTCTAACCCCATAGGAACCTTCACTTTCAAAAAGTGCATATACCTTATTTTGAACAAACCTCATCCATTTGTCCGTATCTTCGACAGGAGAACCTCCTTTAGATATAGTGTACCATTTTACATGTTAAGTTCCACAAAATTAATCATTTGACTTGGGATATAAGCAAAGAATAGTTCAATAATACAAGCTATATAAGTGCATGCATGGCTCAGAAAGAGAGAAGACGACTGGCCCGGATCATTAATTAGTTGGAGCTATCTTATGTGTTTTTGACATGTCGGGAATAAATGATGTGAAGAGGCCCTACAATAGCATATGCATGAAAAAACTAAACGGCAAATTAAAGAGGGTGTGAGGAAAAGTCTCTTGAACATGGATATATCATATATGGAACCCCACCTTGCCTACAAGATAATTCACATTGTATATATAGAGAGATTGTTTGGTATTTCTTTTGGCCTTATTGAATTTGGTTTGGCACCATGGAATCTAATCACAGATATATCATATCATATATACGACCAATTTATTATAATTTTACAAGTAATCATGTTTTTTTTTACTTGATGCAACACTTATAACACAAGAGATGTTATATATTACGAACCAAAATAGACACGAAAAGTACGAATAAGAAATTTGACAAATCTAGGTCCTAAACACAATATAAGAGTGGTTTAAATGATAATCATAAAGTATGGTTTGAATTATTTTAAGATTATTATTTTAAAAGTTATCATACAAAATTATAATTAAATTAGTGTGTAAAATTTTTCTCTTTTTCGTATAGCATAGCACATTTGCATTTGCCCTCAGCTTGTAGGGTGTATTGATTATCTGTTACTTTAGTCAAATTATATGTATTTGATTTAATCAATATGGAAAGTTAATTTGAGGGGCAAATGGGTTAATTTGTGCACATAATGGGAGGGTATTAACGCTTGAATAAACAATAACGGGAACTAGGTCGTCAGGTACTGGTTGCGCTTGCCTGACGAAGATTGCAAGTAGCTGCCCCATTCGCAATAAAGGGCAAATCTGTTATTTATATTTATTTGATATTTTTTATTAATTAGTAAGAATTAAAACCAGATAAATAATTCCTCTTGTTTAATCTACAGAATCAAACCCCTCAATTGATATATATAATAAGTAATTGATTAAAGGGGTTATCCTTTCTGCCCAAAAGTTTTTTGAATATGATTATTTTCCACAATCATTCTACTTTTGTTATATAGTACTGTTTTCGTTTCCTCCACTGAACTCATTGCCTTTATTTGTTCATACTTGCTTTTGTTATTAAAGCTTTTGACACTTTGTCTCTCTCTACCCTTCAAATTTTAATAAGCTTTTAATTGATTGTTTTAAACTGTTACAGTAGGCATAGGATGCCAATAAATATTTCACTCATTATTGTTAATTAACATATATTGGCAAGAGAACACGGGTGTTTCATAATCCCATTCTTAGCATATATTTATAGTTTTCCATTTGCTTTTTATTTATTTTCTTCTCAATTTTTTTACATTACACATCATTGATTACAGTTGATATTTTCTTTTCTTTTTTTCCTTTTATCTTTTCCTTCCTTCCATCTTTACACCCTAAAATAGAATGTATGCATTGCTCATTTTCCTTTTAATTACAAGAGCTATCATTCACCATCATTTTCTCTAGCTTCTCTGTGGTATTATCCTACCAGATTTTTTACATTGTCATTTGCTAATTGATCTCTTTTGTATAATGATCTATAATATTTTATATCTTAATTAAATATATTTTATAAATTTTGTCTAAAAGCTTATTCTTGAGAATCTCATATTTAAGAAAATGGACTAAACACCACCTATATGGTACATTCTTCACATTGATATATAAAAATATCATTTAATCAATCAAAATATTAAAGAAAAGTTGGCACGTACTGATTTTTCAGTTATGGTTAAAAAAAATTTAAACTAGAGAGCAAGTATGATAAATGGTTGGGTCAAAGTCAATCAATTAATATATGTTTCCGTTTGTATAACATTTAAGAACATTTATACTTCCTTTAAAAAAAAAAAAGAGAACATTTCTACTTCTGATACAATATAACAAGGGGGGGTAAGTTGTTCATATATAATTAAATGAGTTTGTTAGCGGACAATAACTTAGGTAGTAGTATCCACGCGCAAATTGGAAGCCTGGAGATAGTGTACATTACTGCATTTTATGAATAGAATGTCTCTTAACATGCATGCCAGAATTAGTATTTAGTACAGAGCATAATGGTATATGAAATTGGAGGCTGAACAAAAAAATGAAATTGTAGATTCATTTTATTAAATTGTTGAAAAAATACTACTAGCCTATACTCGTATATTATTCTCTATTTTGTATATATAATACTATATAATACATATATTTATAAAAGAAAAAGTAAATGAATATGCTTAAAGGTTTGTTTATATATGTTAGGTTTGTTTATTAAAAAGGTTACGTTAAGACTTTCTTCAAATTTTGTTTAAATAAAAAGGTCAAGCCTTAAATTACCTAAATAACTCGTTTGGTCCCGTATGTTTATCTATTTAATAACAATAAATTATTATTATTATTATTAATTTATAACTCTAGTTTTATATTGATAAATTTATTAGCTTTTTTGTAACTTACACTAATAGGTTTTTCGACTTATATTTGTTTATAAGCTTATTAGTGTGGTGTCAATGGTCTGTTTACTTGTGTGTAGACTTTATTATGAAAAATTTGAAAACCTTTTATGTCAAATCAAACTTTTACATAAATCAGTTCAAATATATTATAATAAAAAGTACTATTAATATATAAATCAAACTTTAGTTTAAGATTATGAATCAAGTTAGCAAAGTCTAACTTCACATAACTCATTTCTACTCCAAGTAATGTGTTAATAATAAACAAATCCCAATTAAAGATGATTTTTTTTAAGGCAAATATGAAGTTGTTTTTGTATTGTAATAATTTTACTTCCTTCTTTTCTTAAAAAAAAAAATATCCATGTCAGGATATCTATTAAATTAAATCTACTGCAGAGTGCAGACAGCTTCAAATGGAAATGTAACTGAAAATTATATACATATTTTATGGAAAAAAATCATTAATGAAACTTTAAAAATAAGTGAACAAGAGCTATAAATTTTGGAGAGATAAACGTTACTTCTGCGATGAAGAGGACTTAGAGACATGTAAACCTAGGCACATATTAAAAGTTTTTTTATCAACTACCCATAAGTATTGTTAAATTATTAACACATACTAAATTTGTGAAAACAACTGATATAATTTCAGTTTCAACACTTATACTTGTACCCCAATAACAAAGAAAGGTATATTGAAAAAAAAAAAAAAGCAACAAAGAAAAAAGAAATCAAGAGTAGAAAAAAGGGCAATAGAAATATCAAATGATAAATCATGTGCATTTCTCATTTTCATCATCATTACTATTTATTGCAAATCAATGAAAATGAGGGTTTCAAAATAGTTAATCAACCTTCATAAAGAAACTTGAGTAAAGAAGAAAATCAATCCATATATAAACAATAAAATACAATGTATTAAAAGTTGATTTTATGTTTAAGAAAATATTCCTTAAAAAATGTTTAAGAAAATATTAACGTAGTTTTCCTGTTCAAATATAATTTTTTGCATAAAAATTAATTTTTTATTTTTTTAAATTCAAAAGGTGTTACTATTTAGAGTTTGATTTATATACCGTATACATGAAGAACATCTTTATACAGAAATCTAATAAGATTTAACCATTTTATCTTAATTAATATAATAATTTAATTTTTATATATTGTTAATATAAAAAAATTACATAATCTAACAAATTAAAAATCATCATTAATATAATTTTCAAAACTACTATTGGAAAAATCAACGTTCTTACTATGACATAAAAATGTAAAAGTTGTTTACATTATACTTGTATATTAGATTCTAGTCTAGTGTTTAAATTTATTATATACATACATATAATGAAATTTGATAACTTCACTTTAAAAAGACATCCAATAAAATTAATATTTTATTTTTGGCTTTTCACATGTATTTTCTTCTTAAACATTTTTTTTAAAAGCAATTTAGATAAGTACCTTAGTTTTCCTTTATTGAGAGGTCGTGTTATCAATGCTGATTTTGCGCATACATCGGATAAAATTAATGTGTAGACTTGCTGGTTAGAAAAGTAAAGTCTTGAGTAGAGTGGGACGTATTACTTTGGCCAATTGAATGGCAACTTATAATATGCAGAATTTATGTGATAGTATTTTGACTATTGATAAGTTGGTTCGTGGTTTTATTTGTTTGGGTGAGTTGGGAAAAATAACTCAACCAAAGAGTATTGGTGGCTTGGGGTGTTGGTAACCCTTCTTGGCAAACACATTTGGGAGCTTATTCATACGACATCACAATAAGTTGTGTGTGCAAAGGGGGAAATACATTTTTAATATTGAGGCTAAACCCTATTATGAAAGGGGTCCATGACTTAAAATCAGGCTTCAAGTTTTGTATTTTGGGGTCAACCATATTTATTAGGCGTTTGTCTTCTATGCAATGGAATTTTCGAATTCTTCTTGCTAGGAATTCATCTTCTTCCTTTGATAAGTTAGTTATTTTCGGTCAATCTGGATTTGTTGACAGATGCTTGTGACACTCTTCATGTAAGGAATTAATTTTTCTGAATATAAAAACAAAAGATACAAACAAAAATTCAAACATTAGTTGTCATATTATTAAAAGATTAATTCCTTCTGTTAAACTTAACTCTCGTAGCTCCGATGTTAGTAATAATAATTCTTTTTTGATTTTTCACATTTATTTTTTTAAGCAATCCTTTTAAAAGCACAGAATACTAACATTCCTAGACTTCACTCTAGTACCTCCAGTAAAACAATAAGCTTAATATGACCACAATAGAATTGTGTGGGGATGGAAACTAAAAATGAAAGGGAAAGAAAAGAAAAATAAAATAAAATTGCCCGCATATAATAATATTCCAACATCTCTAACTCTCAACACAGCACAGCACATTCCCAACTCCCAAGTCTCGCCAATAAAACGTTATATTCCAACCTCTCTCTCTCATCCCCTGCTATTCTTCTTCATCACTCTTCTCTTCTCTCTTCTCCCCTATAATAATATAATAATATTACCAACACAACACAACACTCACAAAAACAGCAGACAAGTAGCCAGAACAAGAAATCCTTTGACACATTAATCACTTTCTTTAAGGAAACTAATTAACATGGGAGGAAGGGGTCACATGGGGTGGTTCCTCTTCTGTTGTTGTTCTTCTTCTCTCCTTTTTTTTGTTGCTTCTTCTTCTTCTGTGTCACCCAGAAGAAACTTGCCCATCATAGCCTTTGAGGATGGCTACACACCCTTGTTTGGTGACCATAATTTGGCCATCCATAGAGATGGCAAATCAGTTCACCTTTCACTTGATGAAAGAACAGGTTTTCATTTTTTCTTCTTCTTATATGATGCCTTTATTTTTATTTTATTTTATATTTTATTTTGAGTTGTGATTACAGGTTCTGGATTTGTGTCTCATGACCTTTACCTTCACGGGTATTTCAGTGCCTCGATCAAGTTGCCTGCCGATTACACTGCTGGAGTTGTGGTCGCATTTTATGTGAGTAGTGGCTTCTAATGCTTGATGATCAAATAAAAATCATACCTTTCTTATTATAATTTCATACCCTTTTTACAGAATTTTAATCATCCATCATAATTTGTTAGAAACTGTACATGTTTTCCTTTTTCTTCACTCCTTCATGAAAAATGATCATTCATATCAATTTTCTTCTTTTTTTTCATTTTTTTTCCAATTAACTAAGGTATTAATTGAGGAATTTCTAGAAGATGTTTTGAAGCTTGCTTGTAAATAATGCGTTATGAGAACAAAAAAGGAAAGCATATTGCTTTCAGTTTCGTTTTCTTCATGAGGTTACTAATGGGGACAAAAAAAGATTAATTTTTTTTCCTGTTTTTAAGGGAAACTCCAATGTTTGTTTGTATTATTGAAATGAAAACGCCAGTTAGTTTGTTTGTCTCGATTTTCCTTTTTTTTTTAACTCCTTTCCCCAGAAGATAAGGGGCACGAGTCATTTTAATTTATTCCTAACATTTTTCTGCTGCAGATGTCAAATGGTGACATGTTCCAGAACAACCATGATGAGATAGACTTTGAGTTTTTGGGGAACATTAGAGGCAAAGACTGGAGGATTCAGACCAATGTTTATGGCAATGGAAGCACCAGCATTGGTAGAGAGGAAAGATATGGCTTATGGTTTGATCCTGCTGAGGATTTCCATCAGTACAGTATTCTTTGGACAGATTCTAAGATCATGTATGTATGATGCAATCTATTTGAATCCCACATGCCATATTTGGTTATTACATTTTCCTTGTTATGGTAAAACTAGTTTCTTCAACTGTTCTATTATTGCCTTTTATACTCTAACAATCCCTTGCTTTGATGGAGTGGTTTGATGGCTTTTTGTTACTAGAATTGTGGGGGCTTTTTGTTCAAAAGATTCTCTGGTTTTCTTTTACCGTTTACTACATCCACAGTTTTTAAATCAAAACCAGTTTTTGCCTGTAATGCATTGATTACTTGCTGATAGTGAATAAAAACCAGATATGAAATGGCCTAATTTTTCTAAGTTGTGTATATCCTTATGGAGAGGAACCCACATGATGAAATTTTGGTGGGGTGTGTGACCCACAAGATGAATTGTTAGTTGTTGGAGAACTATTTTTGTCTACCTAATTTCATGAATTAGCAATCAATATTCATTCCTTAGTTACTATAGCTACCATACCTAGTGGGTCTCATGCGTCCCTTGCATATAGGAGATAGGAAGAGATTATGCTGAATTTCCTTTTATGTCCCACCTTGTCACTTAGTACTTTGTAATGTTAAATTTAATAGACTTTAATTTCTATCCCGTATGAAAGATTTTGTATTGTTAATCAATCAGAAATCATCATTTATAGACTTTAAGATAGTTATTGTAAAAGTCAAGTTTACCGTACTTGACCATTTGTGTTTGGACAGTACATAGACTATTTGCACAATTTGATAATTATTTGTGGTTTACTTGTTTTGTTAATTAAGTGTTTATTTATCGAGGGGGTCTAGATAAGTTGGTTGAGCAGGATGCGTGAATTATTGTAAGTCTCTCGGTACATGTCTTTGATTCCTACAAATAAAAATAAAATAAAATTGTGTTTATTTTTTTTTCTTGTGCAGATTTTATGTGGATGATGTTCCTATTAGGGAAGTTAAGAGAACAGAATCTATGGGAGGAGATTTCCCTTCAAAGCCAATGACATTGTATGCCACCATATGGGATGCTTCAGATTGGGCAACCAATGGAGGCAAATATAGAGTAAATTACAAGTATGCACCCTATGTTGCTGAGTTCTCTGACCTGGTCCTGCATGGTTGTGCAGTTGATCCCATTGAGCATGTGGCCAAGTGTGACAGTGCCCTAGGTTCTGAAGAAGTTCCCTCTGGTGTCACCCAAGTACAAATAACCAAAATGAGAAACTTCAGGTTGAGGCACATGACATATTCTTACTGCTATGACACTGTTAGATACAAAGTCCCTCCACCGGAGTGTGTCATCAGCCACCAAGAAGCTGAAAGGCTTAGAAAATTTGATCCCATAACGTTCGGCAATGGCCGGCGCCACCGTGGTAAACGACACCACCATAGTAGTAGAGGAAGCCAAGAAGAGATTACTGCTTCTTCATTTTAATGTATGGTTCCATATGCAGAATTTGTCATAAAGGAAATATTTTCATATAATGAATCAGTTTGATTTACCTGGGTTACAAACAATATGTCTTTTGATCAATGATGTTTTTTAGTCCGTGAAAAATGAGTCATTTTTTTTTGTTAGTCCCTAACTTTTAAAACCATAAGTTTTGGTCCCCTTCACTATTAGCTTTAAGACTAAAGTTTGTGTATTTAAAAAATATAGGGATGAAAACTTATGGTTTTAAAAGTAAAGGACTAAAACCCAATATGACTCGTTTTTTCAGGGACTAAAAATATCATTAACTTGATATCTTTTTTTTCCTTTATCCTTTCATTTTGGTGTAGAGAGAGAGAGAGGGGTTTGGACATAGAAGTCCTTAATATGTTAGTTTATGATATGGTTCTTGCTGGTGGGTTTTTGTATAGTCCTTCATTCCTCTAGGTTCCTGGGTATTTCCTCATTGATGTCCTATGCTACTTTACAAATTGAACCTCTTCATTGATGATTTATGTATGTGGAGACACACCCCAGGGTTTCAATAAACTAGTATTTATTTTATTATGAGGAGGAGTGATTTAATGAGTGTTAGGTATGAATTATTTTAGTGTTGGTATGCCACATCCAGTATGAAACCAACCAAAATGACTTTTATATTTAGTCCATGACTGGTACTGAGGTGTGTTTGGACTGTCTGGAAAATTACATGGTCAGATTTGTCAGCTTGAGGACACAAAATGTGGCCATTTTGTCAAGGTAATTGGAATCCAAAGTCAAGTCTTGAATGTGACAAATACTGCAGGCTGGTTAGTTTACTGGTGCTTTCATTAAATAGTGTGACCAAAATTTCTCTCTCCACTTTTTCTTTCCCATGCTTTTGTCTTCTGGCCTATAGTTGGGAATTTCAAATGGGCAGTTGGGATCTCTAAGTACAACATTCGGAGTGATTATTGGCCTCTTATCCTATTGTTTGCACTGTCTCTCCATCTAAGAAAAGCAAACAAGGAGGACAACTTGTGTCCTTCGTTTTTCAAATAATAATAATAATAATGGCATTTTAGTACTGATAATCCTGGTTCTTGTGGTAATTATCTTACTACGATGGCCATAAGGGGACAATGACCATAAAGGATTGAGTTTGAGTTTGGTAGAAAAGTGTATAATTGCATTTTACTACTCACCAAAAATCACTAATTTAGAACCACTAAATATGTGGATTAATTCAAATGAGATTATTCTAATTTAATCATTGTCCTGGAATTAGAATTTTTAGCATACAATTGTATTAAATATTTAGAAAGAATTTTGTATCCTAAAATAATTTTAGAGTCAGTGATACCATGTATTATCTCAATAAAATATATATGATTTCTAAAGAAAATACTAATTAAGATGACCCAAAATTTTGTCAAGGAAAAAAGATTCAACATGCATAAGCTAGACTAAAATCTGAGTTTGATCATTGATAAAAATAATTATTAGTCAAATTTTATTGATTTTTAAATTCAACTCTAGATTTAATCAGAATTTATTTTTTTATAAACAAAAGGATTAAGAAAAAAAAAATATTGTGAGAAAATGGTCAACTATGTCTCTATCACAAAATACATAATAATAGTGTAGAAATTTAATTTATATAAAAATGTATAAATACTTTGCATCTTTAATCCATCACTTTATGTTGTAAAACATGAACAGTTTTCCGAGCCAAGTATTTCACAAATCTCATTTGATCTGATTATTTTTGTGAATTATCTCATAACTATCATTTCATTGCCATGAAAGTGACAAAACATTTCATATCATTAGTTTTAGTGTAAATGATAATGTTAATTAGTACAAATAACTAATCAATGTTCCGCAATCCGCTCTACTTTTAAAAAGCATTTTGGAAAAGCAATAGCACTAGTTTGAAAAATATCCGAAACTTTTAAAAACAAATAAGAAAAGTAGCTCTTGATAAAGCAATGTTAGCTCTACTATTATTTTAATTTAGATTGATTACAGCAAAATCAAATACTCCCTCGTATATTGGAGTGACTATGAACTATAGCCACGTTTAAAAATATGTTTAAATACATTTTAGTTTTTATAAAATATGTTTTTCTTTCGTTTTGGTTCTCTTTTTTTTTTTTGTGTTCCAATTAAAAAAAAAATTGTTGGATTCTAGTCTGACTTGACACTTAGTTCATATACTTCATTTTTAAATCCCTATAAAATTTTAAAGTTCTAATATAGGTCTCTTTTATATTCAAATATTATTTTTTATTATTTTAGTGCATATTATTTAAACAACATTAGCTTTGTTTTTTTTAACCTATCTTAGTTACATCATCACTTAGGAAATCTCGATGTCAATAAGTAATTACTAACAAATAATAGCAGATATACAAACCGACAACAAAATGTTTTAGATAACCAAAATGAAAAATACAATTTTATAGAAAAAAATTTATTAAAGCCTTTTAAAATAATTGTACCCCTTATTAAGGGGAACCACCGAATCAGTCTCCACATTGATGCAACGTTTGGTATTAAGTACCTAGATGAGAAATACTCATCAAAGGTCATTATCATACCTACAAAAGTAAAATTTCAAGCCTCAACTTGTCCATTGGCCAACACGAAAGATGAGATGATGGAAGAGAGAGGTTGCTATTTTTTTTAAATAAAAAAATACCCAGAAATTTAGGCCATAGAATGAACATGCATGCTTCTCTTTTATAACAGGCCATCTCACCTGTCTTCCCCCATTGGTTTGCCCAATCAATGGCAATTTATCATTTACGATTCAATTTTTGAAAAATTTCAAATTTCAACTTTCTGTTGGAGAAGTTATAACGTTAGTTGCTAATTGAAAATGAGAATTTGAGGGATGAAGGAAGAACACGAAGAAATCACCATTCTAATAAGAAAGGCTAAAATATACAAATCATCATTTAACTTATTTTTTAGTTTTAAATAGATCCTCTAACATTTAAAAGTTCTGAACAGGTTCTCTTATTTAATTCATGATAAGTTAATACTTTGTAACCATTAATCAATTTTAATACAATTTTAAATAATATTTTTGTTGATTCAAAATGTGAAATTTATCATCTACATAAAAATTATTATGAAAGTCAACTAATGTTCGGACTAAAAAAAGATGTAAATAAAGTGAAAAATTCATAAAAAGTGATCGAAAACCTAAAATTTTTATTATTCATGAAACATATCTTTCATGCAATTTTCATTCTATTTATGCTAATTTATCATGAAGTGAATAAGTAAGGAAATCATTTTAAAACTGTTAAAGGTTAAGGATTAATTTAAAAAAAAAACAAGATAAAGGGCTATTTTTTATATTTTAACCAATAAGGAAAGCAACAACGTTATTGAACTGAAAAAAGAAAAAAAACTTGTGTTATGTACATTCAGCGCTGAACTATTTTCCAAATACACCCTACATATCTCTATAACAATTTCGACAAGCATAACGGGTTTATATATAAAAGGTTTATAATACATGCACTAATAATATTTTTTTTACAATAATAGTTATCCTCTATAGTAAATTCGTTGATTCTTATAACAACTAACTTTAAAATCATATTTACTATAAAATTTTATTGACTGATAATATAATTCTTTTTACATCAATAATGCATAAAATATTAAATTCTTAAACACAAACACCATTAACAAAAATGAGTATAACTTTAGTTTAATTAGGAGTACTTGTTTTTATTTACCAATTAGCACAAGTCTCCACTTGCATGTAAACCTTGTACTTATTTCATTATTTTTATTTTTTTACATTGCTCAATGAAACTCAAGTAAAATCTTTATTCCTGCAGAAAACGACACCAAACCGTAACTGATTCTTTTTTCTTTTAATATTGTAATAACTGCTGGATTTAAAGTTAAATATTAATGTTTCTGGCTTCACATTGATGCATATTGAGTATGAAAACATAACTGACACAACTTAAACAATTACTGTAGTTCATAAATATGTATTATTTTATACTTATTCTGCAGTTGTGTCGGCAAAAATATTTTTATGTTGGTGTTGCTCATTTGGAGGGGAAAATTGAGAAAACATTTTTTTATGAGACTTACTATTTGGCACTGCATCTCTAAGGGTTAAATTAACACTAAAGGAACATTTATCTCGTTAAACGTTAAAAAAGAATGAGAAAATTGGAATTAAAGACAATTGTTGCAGTGACGGATTAATAATAAATAAATTCAGTTTAGCATCTGATTAGCTTAAACTGCAAATGTGCATTTTCTTTGTCTGATTATCCTTAAAACCCAGAATTTATTCTTTATCCCTAGGAACCCACTAGGTCAGTGTCAGCTTAGTAGAAGAGAATATGGGTAAATTGCATGAAATCCTCATTCAGATTTCATTGCCGCTGTTGTTATAAAAAATCATAATATAACTAAGTTGAATAGAAACATTTGTTTTACTAACGAGTGATTAGCTCATATCATGCATGTCTTATTGCATTTAATTAAAGTCACCTATAAAAGATAAATATAAAGATAAAAATTTGTTTTATTTTTTTTACAGAGAATTTTTGTTGGGTGTGGGGGATGGGGAGCAATCTTTAGCATGAAATGTTAAAGATTAAATTCCTTAAAAAAAGTATGAGATTAGAAGTGCAAGAAATGTGTAATCGAACCGAGGTCCAAACAGTTTGTGGACAGAGCTACGTCATAAATGAAACGTAGTAATTATTATTCCATTTTTTTATAAAAAAAATCTTCGGGATAGTAAGATAAAGATAAATATTGTTGACTTTTAATTTTTTTTTTGAAAAAATGTAAATTATATTAAACTCAAAATGATACTACAATAAACGGGACATATCCCGCAGATAGAAAAAATCAAAAGTCTCCCTAATACAAGAAGACCTATATCAAGATGTTAAAACAAATGCAACATGTGCGCTTGTTTATATATAAGAAACGTAATCTTGCTAATAATATCTATTACAGAAAATTGATAATATTCAAAAATCAGCTTGTTTCTAGACAATCAGATATTGTAATTGTTATAATCTTTGAACAACTGATGTGGATCTGTCCCTAGTTAAAGATTCACTGAAAAAAAAAAGTAAAACGCGTGCGAAAAGACTTTTAATTTTTAATATTACGTCTTTATCTCTTTTTTATTTTTTTCGTTTGTCTTATAAATTTATCATCTCAAATAAATGATATATAACCCCACAGTCCCACACCTGAAATTAAGTACGCTCAGATTTGCCGGGTCAGTTTGCTTCCTTTTGAAGACCAAAAACCTTTGCCTAAAATATAAGCAAACTAATCTTGTTGCTTTCTGCACTTTCTAAGTTTTTTTTTTTTTTTTACTTTATTTTATTTTACCTTTGAGTTTGATCATTCTGGATTGCCCAAACTCTATTGACCCTAGCAGATCAATTACAAAAAAAATGTGATTTAAAATTTCAGTAACCAGATTTATTAAATTTATCCAATCATGCATATGGAATAGATTTTTTTATTTAAGAATACATGTATCTTTTATAGGATGTAATTATATCCTAATTCTATAAGATATTATGCACAATAAAATTCTTCTTTTAAATATTTAATATAAATACATACTCAAAATTTAAATTCAAAATATTGATTTACACAAATAATAATTATTGACATGCACAGAAGGAATTGAATTTACCTAAGGTTTAAAGTCAAATTACTAAAGTTTAAGTGAATCTATTTTACAAACTGCCTTTGGTTGAAGTGTTGAGTATGTTTCAGACATAACCTTTTTCTTGGTACCAACCAGGTTAGAGCTGGAGGTAAAGTTGGTCAATTATCTGCATAGAAATCACATGACTCACATTTATCCCAAAAAACTATACAGCCATATCAGTGCATATATATTCTTTTAGCTTTCATATCTAGTAGGGACGCAAAGGTCTCTAACCACCACCACCCCTAAATTTGCAAGGTTTGACCTTTTCATGAGTCCCCCAAAGGAAAATATTCGTGAAGTAAGCAATTTTCCAACTTCAGATGAACTATTAAACAACCTACTGACACTCTTTTTGTTCTAGACCAACACTTATTCACGTTCTTAGGATCACAGCCAAAAGTACACGGTTAAAATCGTTGTTCTTTCTTTTCTTTTTCTTTTTCAAAATCTAACATACGACTGTACTGATTTTTTTTTTTCTTTTGCAAATTTATTTCCAACGTCAAGTATAAGCTTTTTTTTTCAACTTCATTACTTGGACATTATTCACAATTGTGATGATTTTCAAAATAATCCTATGTTCATTGAAAGACCATATCACCTTTATAGTCAAATTCAATTTTGTTTGACCGTAGTGCCCAATGAAACTTCCCCATTTGTCTTGTCGGGCCTCTCCCTAACATTAGAAATATTTTCTTTCTAAATTTTTGTTTAATACATTCAACCGTAAACACTAAGTTAATTTTAATTTTATGGAAAAAAATTAAGTACTTAACTTTTGAAAAAATTAAATGAAAAACAAAATCTTCTCTAAAAATTAAGTACATGAGTTAATTTTAATTTTACGTGAGAAACTCAATTTATTTTTTTTCAAGGCTGACCCAAGGATAAGACGGTCCAAATCCTTACTTTAAACCTACCAAAAATTAATTTTTTTCTTATTATATATATATATATATATATGTGTGTGTGTGTGTATTAAGCATATGTGCTATCAAAAGTTGCGGCTTAGTAATAACACTTCATTTTGCACAAAAGAGAAGCAAGATATGGAGAATCCAGGGAGAAACTAAAATCAAACTTTTATAGATCTTAGGGGAATCAAATAATGGATCAATATCAGGTCAAGGTTCTTCCCCACCAAGATTTTCTATGATTTATCTAAACTGTTGCTGACAAAGGTGTCATTATACCTTTCCTTTATTTTAGTTTGTTGTGTCAAGCCACAATTTTAACTATACACATCAAACATTGTTTCAAGAACCACCAGCCTCCCTTCTCTCAATAAGCTTCACATAATTACGGACAAATTGTCTAGCCTTCTGGGGTTATAAGGCTCTCTGGATGAAACTGAACTCCCTGTAGTGAAAAATAAATAAATTTCAATATGGGAAGAGAATGGAGACAAAGTGCAAGTTCAAAGGCAATAATAATAATAATAATAAGGCATGAACTTCAAATCAACAGAATCCTTTACTGCTAACTAGGAATGTATAAGGTAAAGGTTTAAATTTGATTGGAAACCACCCCCACAAGTAGCTAAGCTTCCTACTTTATAAACACAGCATAAACTATTAAGATTTTGCCCTATAAAAGTATAAACACTAAAAAGGATTGGTGACAACTGACAAGATATGGAGGTTGCATCAATCCAGGAAAAGAAAGACATTTACTGATGGTAAAATAAATTAGTGTTACTATGTGATTCTATTTGACAAAACAGGAAATTAAGCCCATGTTTGTTTTGGCTTTAAATGCTAGGAAATAATTGAATTTTTCAGCTCTCTCACAGAGCTGGTTTGAAAGTGATTGTTTTTCCATAATGAGTTGAATCAAACATAAGCTAGTTCTTCAACAGCCAATATAGAAATTATGTTGATGACTTGTTAAACACGAGTAAATAGTGTACAAAATATGTTCTAGTCTGGAAAATTTAAGGGCATGTAACAGAAGCTATACTGGGAATTAGGTGATTTGACATTTGAGGCTAGCCGACAGAAATACTGCAGGTTTTAGACAGAGAACTCATCAATTCATGGCTTATGCACTCACCTTTCTAAATTTTCTGAATTTGCAAGAAAAAACTGACAGATTTATTTTGATTTACTTCATGTTAATACAAGACTCTCGAACATGGAAACAGTATTGAAGTACATGTCAAACATAAGGAATACTATGCAGCCTGTGGATGATGTCAACTACACTCCATATCAAGAATGAAACTGAATCCACTATTTTCCTTTATTTGTGTAAAGAATATAGATTCCTTTCTAGATTGTATTAGAAAATACCAAGTTGTGGATTTATCTCCTCCTAAATGAACACCAGGAATTAAAAGTTACTATTAAACCAATTAAACTACAATATGAATACTTCAATCCCATATATTAATCATCAAGTTTCAATACTCCCACTTTATTTATTCTGCATAACAGGCTATTCCTTTTATGTTACTTTCATGTATTATTAGAACACTCAATCATTTACACCAAGTTACTTTAGATTGATACAAAACAGTGGAAAATTATCATATGATAGAACATCGATTTCAATGCTGAATAAGACAATCAGTTCTGAAGGAAAATTAAGATGTTACCTGTGGATGCTTATATTTCTTATGACGAGCAGCCATTATAAGACCATCTTCTGTCCAGGCTGTAACCTCAAGTTCATCATTAGGAAAGTTATCTTTCTCAATTACAAGGCTATGATATCTACCAGCCAAGAAAGGACTGAAAATGATGTGAATTGAATAGAGAAAATTATGTTAGTGCTCAGAAAAAGTTGTAACTTGAATGTAGGGGAAGATCAGAATGGTAAAGATCAGAATGTAGGGGAAGCTTGTCATTTAAAATGAAAGCCAGGTTTATGATGAACAACATACAAATATATCAAGAAAAATTTACACTCATTTCTATGCACCTAATAGATCTGCGGCTAAGGGGATTACAAGGAACCTAATATTCTCACCTCCAAAAGCCTCTCCAATGCACTGCAAACCCATGCACACACCAAACAATGGCACAGTTGGTCCAAGCTCCAAAACTGTTTGCAAAGATATGCCAGAATCTTGAGGTTCTCCTGCAAGGATGAAAAAAAATGTAAATTAGCAGCCTTGTGTTTATTCTATTATTTCTTTTTCTTTATCTATTATCTAAATATTGATCATGTATTAAGTTTTTATTAACTCGGAAATTAAAAAAAAAATGAAATTTCTAAAGAAGCCAAGCCTTACCTGGCCCAGGTGATATCAGCACTCCACTGGAATTTTTACTGTTCAAAAGACACAAAATAAATAAATAAATAAACATAGTTAGCCTTTCACATCAGGAACTTCAAAGGAACATGCGTTATCCCACAAACCGCTTCATCAATAAGAACTGTTATATGATAATGCATAACCAGAAAAAACAATTTTACCTTTTCAACTCCTCCACTGTCAACTCATCATTGCCGTAGATGTTGAGAATAGTTCCACATCGGATGTTTAACAAACTTGATAAGTGCTTATATAGCTGGGTAATCCACCCCCTTATGAACCGATTTTTAAGGGGACCTTTCGGATGCCTTTGCTGCACTATAAAATTTAATAGTAGACCTCAAAGTGAAACCCTAACTCCCCCATATACTTCAAATAAAAATGATACAATGTTAGAAAAATCACTTGTAAAGATGTACATGTACAACAACAGATTCTATACAAAGCTCTCATTTGTTCCTAATTGCCCATTTCTTAAAAAAAAAAGAGGAGGTAATAATGTCAAACTTGTTATGGCTCATTTGAAAAAAGTTAAGTTAAATTTGAAGAAAATGGAGGCAAGGTGAGGGGAGGGGAATTTAAGACTCTTTTCCAAATAAGCTCCTGAAGTAAACAAACTTGGTATGGAAATCCCTCTATGATATTTCATTTTAGATATTAAGTTCAGTGTTAAATTTGCCATTAGCCTCTCCCCCTTCACTGCAAAAGGTTCAAAATCAAGCAAAAAATTATCTCATCTAAACCAAATCTCATGCCAGCCATTCAATAAATTTGGTTCCTTTGAAGTGCAATATTTTTTTAGATGGCAAACACAAAAGATCCTGAAATTAGCCAAAACTCTGGTTGCTGCATATTTACAAATCATGTCAAGAATTTGAATCATTGCCTTGATTTCAACAAGTTTCACGAATTTGAATCATTTTACAATGACTACCAGGACTTTTACCAAACGGATTTAGGTCTTATACAATTCTTCAAAGTTCAAATCCATCAACTCCCAGGATTTTCAGCACAGAAATAAACATACACACACATACACAACCAAGAATCTTGAGAACAAACCAACATCAAGAAGAAATCACAAAAATGATAAAGAATGGATTTAGGTCTTCTACAATTCCTCAAACCCCTTAACTCCCAGGATTTTCAGCACACAAATAGACACACACAAAGAAAGTAGCAGTACATACAATCAAAACCCCTACATTTCCTCACACTAAAACAGTGAGTAAAGCACATGACACAGTCATCAATCAAATATTAAAAAAAAAAGAGAGAGAAACAATCTTGAAAACAAACCACATCAAGAATAAAACATACTGTGTAAGCCATATATATATATATATATATATATATATATATATATATATATATTATCATTATGAAGTGAAACAGCTAAGCAAAGTGACATGTAAGTCTCAAACTAATTTTAATTTTAGTTTTCAAAATATATTGACTAGAAAATATCATTATTTAAATTTGATTGGAAAATAAAACTTGATTGATCATATCGAATCTAGATTCTACTTTGTTCAAACAAAAAATCTAGATTTTACTTTTGATTTTTTATTTCTATATTTTTAATTAAAAGAGATTAAAAAGTCTTATATACGAGCAAAAGAGCCAATATAACTGAGGGCCCAAAGTTAAAAGCCACGGTCCGTGTGTCTTGGAAGTTGGAAAGTAAAACACAAAAAGTTGCCTAGCTTACAAAACAAAACATAAAAAAAATTACACAGTACGCTGTCGTTTTGGGGATGTGAGTTTGGTCATCCCTAAAGGAGAGGAGATAGCTTTATTGATCGCTGTTTGCCCCCTTTTTACGTAAGTTTTGGCAACAAAAAAAGAAAAGTGTTTTCAAAGGCATCAGATAGAAACAAAAATTACAGACAAAAAAGCCATGACAATGAAGAAGAAGAAGAAGAAGGAATTGACGGACAATTGCGAAAGAAATGAAATGAAAGAACCAACCTGGGCAGAGATTACAGGTGAAGCTGTCATGGTTGTCAATAACAGCAATGGGGTTGTTGTTGGACTTGTTGTTAGCCAAAATGCCCTCAACGGAATTCAAGGTGGCCTTTGCCACAAACCCAATCACCCTTTTGGCCACAGAACCCCCACCTGCAATCAAAATCCAAAATTTGCAACAAAAGGGGATAGTAACAATTTTATTAGTATAAACATTGAAAATTTATACATATAGTAATACTAACAATTTTATTGGTATAAAAAATCAAAAAATACTATCAATGCATAAGTTTATAAGAGAGATGGCAATGATGATGCATGTTATAAAGTTCTATTCTAACCCCTCTGAATGAGAAGTTATTGTTTATTATTATGATATGAATCGATAATTAATTTAAGTGAAAAATATGTTTTTAGTTTATATATTTTCAACCAAACGTGATCAAAAGCTCTATAATTTGATATTGATACTTCAAACTTAATTGAAATAACATGAATTTAGTCTCTTTTAACTTTAAAAAAAAAAACGATGAATTCTTAAACATAAGGGCAATCCACATGTTTTAAAAAGATTCGGTGACCAAATTGATTGATATTAAAGTATAAGAATCTTGAATATATTTAAAGAAAAATACAGGGATTGAAAATATTTTTTTCCCCTTAATTTAAACAAAATAAAGGTGTCTAAAATAATCTTTTCCAACCACAGAAAACCAGGAGAGAAAAATGTGACATTCAAAGTGTTGTACTGTGGAATATGCCACTCGGACCTACATAAGTTGAAGAATTAATGAATGGAGTGATTCCATCCATCCACTTGTTTCTGGTATGGTTTATACTTTTTAATTAACAATGTTTGTGTCTCTTAAAATAGTATTTTAATTAAGGTTTAAATATAATTTGTTTATGTAATTTAGTATTTTTTTATTTTTGATTCTTGAAAAAAAATCTGTTTTAATCTTTATAAATTATATTTGTTTTTCTTAAAATACTTTATAGATAATGATTTTTTCATTGTTTAAATAATTTTTTTACTATTCGAAGCCATTTAGGACTGAAACAACTATATTTTGTAAGGATTAGAACAATTATTTTTAACTAAATTACAAGAAAAAAATATTTAAACGTTTTTATTAATCAAGTGTAAGAAGCTTGAAGTGCCTAATTGAGTTCATGATATTGGATGAACAGATTACAGTGGTGAGATTGTTGGAGAAGTAACAGAGGTGGGAAGCAAAGTAGACCAGTTCAAGGTTGGAGACAAGGTGGCTGTGGGATGCTTGGTTGGGTCTTGCAAATCATGCCAAAATTGTGTCAACAATGTTGAGAATTATTGCCAACTAAATATTCCCACTTATGATGCCAAGTATGTGGATGGCGCCATCACATATGGGGGGTTCTCTGACTTCATGGTTGCAGATGAACACTTTGTTGTCAGCATTCCAAGTGACCTACCTCTTGATATTGCTGCTCCTCTCCTTTGTGCAGGGATCACAGTGTATGGTCCTTTGAGATATTTAGGGCTTCACAAACCTGACATGCATTTGGGTGTGGTTGGCCTTGGTGGACTAGGCCATCTAGCTGTCAAGTTTGCAAAAGCCCTTGGCTTGAAGGTCACTGTCATCAGTACCTCTCCTAATAAGAAGAAAGAAGCCATACAAAATCTTGGAGCTGATTCCTTTGTGGTCAGTAGAGACCAAGATCAAATGCAGGTGCCTATTATTAATTACTGTTAACAATTGTTTTTCTTTGGCATCATGGTTTTAAAAAATGGTCCGCCACCATGATTTTAGTTGCAACATATACCAAGGGACATGCATCTACACAATAGTAAATGGACAACTTATAATGTTTTTCCATAACTATATATAGGCTGCAATGTGCACCTTGGATGGTATAATTGGTACTGTTTCAGCAGTCCATCCTCTCATGCCCTTGATTGATATGTTGAAGTGTCATGGGAAACTTGTAATGGTTGGGACACCTGAGAAGCCTCTAGAGTTGCTACTCCCGTCTTTAATTATGGCCGGGTAAGTATGCAAAAATATTTTAATTGATTTATGTTCAAGTTATCACTCACTTGAAGGTAGAGTTCACGTGGATAGAACAACTGCATTATTTTTTCTCAATTCCCTGCAAGGAAAGAGATATTTTATCTCAAAAATCCATTAAGAGAAAAAAAAACACTTTCATTTTTCTCCCTTCATTCTCCCATTAAGAGATGTTTTACACTTATCCCATTAAGAGAGTATATATGTAAGGAAATAGTGTTAACACTTTCATTTTTCTCCCTTCATTCTCACATTTTTTAATTGTCTTTTCATGATTAATATTTTTTCATAAAATAGATTAATTAATCTAATATTCTATACATATTAATAACATATGATATAATATGTGATTTGCATAGAAGACGTGATTTAAAATCTTATAGAATCTTGTTAACAATCTCTAGAATTTAGCCGTTAACTATTGTTCTATAATCATTGATAATTTAGTTTCATATTTATAGTATAAAGATAATTTAGTTTCATATTTATAGTATAATTTAAATGACAAAAATTATGTTCAATAAAATATTTCAACTAGGTTCTAACTTTTTTTATTAGTTGAAAACTCATTTAACTGTTTGATAAATAAGTTTTTTTAGTAGTTTTTAGCATTTTTTGAAACGCTACTTAAAGTAATATTTTTTAAAACTTTAGCTTCTAGTTTTTTATATTTTTTCCCTTTTATCCATAATATTTATCAAATTTTTTACTTACCTTTTTAAAATAAATCATAGTTTATTATTTTTCAATTATTTTACACTTTTTAACTATTTTAACAACTAGTTTTATCAAACACCTATATTTAATAAGTTAGAGCTAGTTTTTCAGATAATTTTACAAACATAGTTAGAATGATACAAGGAAATGAAAAATATGAAGGATAAAGAATAGAAGTGAAAAAAATAATGTTAATGTCTATGCTAATATTTTACATGTAACATGAGATTTAATTGAAAATTTAAGAGTGCTTCCATAAACAAAAATGACAATGCATTAAGTTCAAGAACTAAAATATCAATAAATGCTTAAATTCAAGGACTAAATGACAACAAATTGTTAATTTCAATGATTAAATTGAAATGTAAACAATTATGTGTTACACATGACAACCACATGCTTGACATGTGATAATTGTTAGGTGTGCACATTAAGGATAACAAAAAAGAGTTAACGACATAATCGATTTGTTACATCTTTTTGCACATTCGATGATTAAATTCAAATTTATCTTTCAATAATCAATATGTAAATGTCCCATACTTTCAAGGATCAAAATAAATATTTATTCATAAAAAATTGTGCATACCTTCTAGTCATAAACTATTAAATAAACTAATAAAATATTAATTAAAAAAAGCAAAAAAATTAAGAAAAAGAATCATATAGTCCAGAATCACCACATTATTTATGTAACCCATCAATAATAATGTGACCGTGAATAATCAAAAGATATATTCACTAAATTAAAAATATATTCAATAATTATCTAAAAATAATTCATTGTGTTATCTTTTAATTTAAGAAATCTTAATCTATTTAAAGCATTAGATTATCTATGTATCACATAATTATTAGTGAGATTATAAATTGCTAGAGTTCATAATTTCTCCAAAATTAGGCACATTTAGTTTAATCTAATTTAAACCACGGATGCGTGGTGAATAAGCCATGAAATTTCTTTTAACATCAGAACATAACCTTAACCCAACCCTAGATCTTCATCCTTCAACAGCGCGAACCTTCTTCCTTCTCTTCAACTCAACAACATTACATCACACTTCATTCTCAGATCTTCCCGGACAAGTCTCATTCCTTAACAATTTTCCACCTTTGAGCCTCAAACCCTCTTAATTTTGCATTCCATCTTGTGGGATCCACTTGAATTACACTGGATTTGAAGCCCCACTAAAAAAAGTCACATTTTTTTTCAACTGGGTATGCTTTGCATGCGGCATTAGTGAGTAGTGTATTGTTAGGTAGTGAGTTACAATGGCAATGCCATCGGGAAATGCAGTAATGCCGGAAAAATTGCAGTTTCCGGGTGGCGGTGGTGGTAGTGAGATCCACTACCGCCAGCAGTGGTTTGTGGATGAGAGGGACGGGTTTATCGGTTGGCTTCGCAGCGAATTCGCGGCTGCAAATGCCATCATAGACTCTCTGTGCCACCATTTGCGTTGTGTTGGGGAGCCTGGGGAGTATGACATGGTTGTTGGGGCAATTCAGCAGAGGAGGTGTAATTGGACTCAGGTGCTGCTTATGCAGCAGTACTTTTCTGTGTCTGAGGTGGTGTGTGCACTGCAGCAAGTGTCATGGAGGAGGCAGCAGAGGGTTGTTGATCTGGCGAAAACCGGTGCAAAGGAGTTTAGGAAGTTCGGTTCGGGGATTAGGCAAGGGCAGCACAGGCTTGAGGCTGCCAAGGATGGTTATAATTCTAGTGTAGAGTCTTTTTGTCATGGGACAAATGCTGTGGTGGTTGCTGGAGGTGTGGAGAAAGGGACCCCTTTGACCGAGAAGAATGGAGAAATTAAATCTGGTGGCAAGGTTGGGACCATGGATAACAAGAGTTTAGCATCTCCTGAGGAGAGGAAAGGTAAATAATGTGTCTTTTGGAATGTATGTATACTGTATCATGGTTTTAGATTATGGTTTCGGTTTTGGAGGCTGGCTTAACCGCTTAAGCTGTCGCTGCAATGCTGTGGTCTTAATTGTAGTTGTGGACTATAATTATAAAACAAGTGTTAAACTACAATGTGGTGAATGTTGGATCGCTTGGTGAATATTGTTATTTTAAAACAAGTTTGATCTTGTATTATACTTAATATAGTAATTATAAATTGAGTGCTCCATTAGGATTTAGAAATATGGCTTTTGTACATCGCTTTTTGGATAAGGTAGATCTCAAACATTGGAATTCATGACATGGTAGAGCCAGAGGATGAATTCACGGATCACTGATACATTTCTACATATTGCTATGAGATGCTTATTATGGCTATTGTTTCATATGATAATGTGGTTCCTTCTTCCCTATTAACGATAAGGTAGTGGATGTTTTCACAAACACTGACACACTATAAATCAATGACACTTAACAATTGGAATTAGTCTCTGTTATGAAGAGTTTGTGAATTAAATAATGGTTTCCTTTAAGCACCAGGAGGTGTGTGATTAAATAACTAGTACTCTAATACATTGCAAATTGAAAATGGGTGGGAGTGAGGACAAAATAAATGTCTTATTCACTTATAAAAATCTATTGGTGGCAATACTGTCTTTTTGATTCTGATAATTAATGAAAGGTCTTCTCTTTTTGCTCTCCTGTTTGTTTTCCCCTTACTTTTTCTTGAGTTGAAATCTAGTGTAGCATTATTTTGATGGCTCTGTACTTTACTTTGTCCACTTTGAAACAGACTCCCTCACATTTAAACCTGTTGAAAATAGTAACACAGTTCAGAGTTTTTTACTTTATGAATACATTTTATATGCTTGTTGCTATTTTGACTTTTTCATCTTTTGGTTGCTTGAGCAGATACTATTACAAATCATCAATCTGATGGTATTTTGAAGGGCTCTGGGAATTCTCAAGGATCTCTGTCCACCTCTGAATGTGAAGCTGTGGGTGTAAATGAAGAATGTGTATCAAATTCTAAAGGTTTTCTTACTGCTGACTGTGATTAAATCTAGAGGGCACCAGACTATGTTAGTTATATGCATGAATTTTTGGAATAAGTAAAAATGCTCAGATTCTTTCCCCCCACCTTCTGTGTTTGCCACCGGCATGCAATGCAATATACCTTGACTGCATATTGACATACCAAATAAAAAAAAATGTCCATACTACTTTGCTTGCAGTCACACATGCACATACAGAGTTACATCTAATTATAGGATCAGAGTCAGCTTTTAGACATAATTTGCCTTGCACATGGATTTGATTTTGTGATTCTTGTGCAATGTGTTCCAGAGAATGATTCTACCATGGGAAAAACTTTTATTGGCAACGAGATGTTTGATGGGAAGATGGTAGGGTCCTTTAAATGTTAGTTTGCTTTGTTCATTCCTTGTTGTTTTTTCTTGACATGTAATACCTCATAAATTTTCTTCCTTTCCATTTAATATATTATCTTTAAAGTGCGCCTGTTTTTTAATCTTAGGTGAATGTGGTTGACGGACTGAAGTTGTATGAAGATTTATTGGATAGGACTGAAGTTTCAAAACTTGTTTCATTGGTCAATGATCTGAGGGTTGCCGGAAAGAGAGGACAATTTCAAGGTAAGTGTACTGTGTGTCTTATGTCAGTATGTTGGAAGGATCTATCGCTGCTTCTTTTTGTAACTTTCTTTGATCAATATGCAATAGTCAGTGTCTTTGCCCATATTCTCAAAGTTGGTGGTTTCAGTTAGAAATGACCACTGGTACATATTTTTCTCTTTCATTATAGTAGTTGAATAGCTATCAACAAAGAATTATTTGGAATTACCATGATGCTAACTAACAACTGTAAATTGGTAACGTGACTTATGCCGCGTCAAATACTTAATTGTAATATACATTCAGACTCTTGTGATTGTTGTGAACATATGTATTTCCATTTGTGTAAAATGATGAATGATGAATTATCATATCAAAAGGCACCAACTCTGAGATTCCAAGGTGCAATAGAAGACACTTGGTTATTGATATTTGGTTAAAAGAAGACACTTGGTTATCAACAGAGATGACTAATTCAAAACCGAAGAATAACAAATCCTCCCAATGCAAAGAAATAATAGGAGGTTAAATATTTAAAGAAAATTATATCAGCTCAGCTTAAAAGGATTCTTAGTTATGAAACAGTAAATATTCTATTTCAGTTTGACTAAAGAGAAGATGCATAATTGAGGGATTTCTTGCTAAATTATGGCAATTTGTTCCAACGAAATGCACCTCATCCTAGTTATATTCTCTTGTATCTGCAAATCTAGCTATCCATTTATATTTTCTCTTCACTCTCTAAATAAGACTATTTCATCTAGCTTTCCATTTATATTTTCTCGTCACATCCGAGAGGGATTTCTGTATTAGCTTTCAGTAGCTCAGAGTAGGAGTTGTAGGCTTGTAGCAGATATTAGATACCTTATTATGTAGCCATACTATGGTTCCTTTTCAAACTACATTAGTTTTATTTTTGAACCATGAGTATGGACCTAACTTTTTGTACTTAGTACCTCTGGTACTTCTATCAATATATTAATATTTTTGCCGATCAAAAAAAAAAAAAAAAAGACTATTTCATTTGAAAAAGACATACATTGTGGTGGCAGCTATTGGATATGTCAGTAGGCACATCCAAAGGTGTAGTCTTAAATTTGGGGGGAAGTCTTATTTGGCGCCCTACCTTGCGTTTTCACAATTGAATTCTATCAACAACCAATTATCTTCTTAAAATTCTATCTTTCAAACTACTTTAAAATTTACATGTGCAAAGAAACATTTAATAAGATCTAATATGATTTAGTTCTCACAACATTTGTTAACCAAGTATTTTCAAAGCAGGAAATGTCAGGTTACATATATGGCTCGTGTGCAGAAAATTACAATCTGTGATTATAGTTTGACAATTAGCAATTTGTATTTGTGTGTTATGCAAGTTATATTTCTTATAGCTGAGTAGGTTTCCACTTCCCATTTATGGAATGTGATCCGAGACCCTGTCTTCAAAACAGAGAATAGGTCTTTCATTTCATCAATAAGATGTAAAGAAAGGATGCTGCTTTGGGTGCATAGTTCACTTTGCATGCATCACTATTGTACAAACCCCTGTATTAAGGAAATCCTTTTTAATAGTCAATCAAGGCCGAGTCTCACTCTTGTTGTAAATCCATTTGTCTAAACTTGTGTCTTATGTTCAAGTAATATTAAGATTCAGAAGTAGTGTATTTTCCAATATATTGGGACTTGGTAGTTGGTACCAATCTTCCACATCTTACGATATTATCTATAGACCATGCATTTTACCATGGTTTCCAAAGATCTACAATATTATTATATATTTTATTTTATTGTATACTTGAATAAATTGAGTTATTTTTACAACCTACTCACCGGTGCTTCTCTAATGCAAAGATTCTTTTCTTTTTAAATATCCTGCTAATTGCTGATGATTTCTGTAAACAGGAAATCAGACATTTGTGGTTTCAAAAAGGCCCATGAAAGGACATGGAAGGGAAATGATTCAGTTGGGTGTTCCCATTGCTGATGCACCACCAGATGTGGACAATGTAACAGGAATCTCCAAAGGCATGTTATCTCATGCATATTTATTTTATATAGATCATTAGTATAATTCACATATTTTTCTCTTTGCTGCATGTTATTTATCTTCACTACCCTTGTAGTATTAGTAATGATTGATGAAGTTCCACCAATTGAATCTGACAGATAAGAAAGTAGAATCTATCCCTTCTTTGTTCCAAGATATTATCAAGCGCTTGGTTGCCTCGCAAGTGATGACTGTGAAGCCTGATGCTTGCATTGTGGATTTCTTTAATGAGGTTGCTTCTTCTTCCTTTTTTCTGGGGGGGAGGGATTTATATTGGTGTTAGATTTGCTTACATAACTAGGTATTGCAATCATCTGTAGGGTGAGCACTCACATCCCAACAATTGGCCTCCTTGGTTTGGAAGACCTCTTTATATGCTTTTCCTGACTGAATGTGACATGACTTTTGGGAGAATAATTGTCTCAGATCATCCTGGGGAGTTCAGGGGTGCTGTCACGCTTTCTCTTGTACCCGGGTAATATTTTTTAACCTTATCTATTTGTTATGCTGGTGCTTCTGATATTATTATTGTTAGTATCATTTTTTGCATAGGATCATCTTGGCATTATAGAAACTGTGACATTTCTATACAGAAATGTCTATACCATACAATTTAGTTGAATTTTAAGTTATGGTTAGATCTAGTTGAGTCAGTAGAATGTACTAGGCATTATTAGGTAAGAGTAAATTCCCTTCATTGGCCTTCACATCTCTAAATTAACGTAAAAACAAAGCTAAAGGTGTTTATTTTTTGAATCCATCATCTGTGAATTATATATTAGTTATTCCATGAGTCAGATATTTGTTTCCAATCAAAATTAACTCTTTTGACGAGTGTATCAATAATTTTTGTTTTTTGGATACACTATTGAAGATTTGTTTTCAGAGGACTTGTATATTCCTACTCCCTACTATATTATTGTAATTGTAATTTGGCTGTCTGGTATGGAAATGGTTTTTTCTGCCGTGATGCATATTGGCCCTGACAAGTTTCATTGTTTTAACATTTGCTGATGGTTAGAGGTTTAAATCCTCCCGTAGCCTCATAAGCAGCTCATGCTGCATAATATTACATGGTATGCTCTTTTATCTGATTCTACAATTAATATATCTAAGAAGACTGAGCATTTCTAAGTAGTGGTCGTGTCATGTTGTAACCGTGTCAGATATGTATCTAGGTCGGATACTGGATGGGCATTTGAAATACTTTTTGATTGGATTTTTTTTATAATTTTTGTAGCAATACTAATAGAATACCACGATAATAAAATAACTTTTTGTATATTATTATGTTTATAATGACTTATGCTAATCTTTAAAACATGAGTTCTCTTGTGATTTAAAATTTTATTTCATTCACTTTAAATTAATTTTATATGTCCAATGATTTTTAAAATTTGTTGTATTTCTATGTCCATGTGGTATTGTATCTGTGCTTTCTCCTGATATGACCTATTTACTCTGGCAATTGTAGGTCCCTTCTGGTGATGCAAGGGAAATCAACTGATTTCGCCAAGCATGCTCTTCCTTCTATTCACAAACAACGCATAATTGTAACCTTCACAAAGTCCCAACCGAGAAGTTCCCTGCCAAATGATTCTGAACGACTTGCTCCACCAGCAGCGCCCCATTGGGCCCCACCACCGAGCAGATCTCCCAATCATGTGCGTCATCAATTAGGCCCCAAGCATTATCCCACGGTTCAAGCAACTGGAGTACTGCCAGCTCCGAACGGTATGCAGCCGTTGTTTGTGCCGGTGCCGGTGCCAGTTGCATCTCCCATGTCATTTCCCACACCTGTGCCAATCCCACCTGGTTCCATTGGATGGACCTCAGCTCCTCCGAGGCATCCTCCTCCTCGAATCCCTGTTCCTGGCACAGGAGTTTTCCTCCCTCCACCTGGCTCAGGTACCATACATGAAGTGAACCCAAGTGTGGAAACTTGGACTGTGTCGGGAAAGGAAAATGGGAAATCTAATCACAGCAAGACAAATTCTGAAGCTGAAGAAGCTGGTGTAGAGAAAGAACACGAAAGCAACGACATGACGGCTGCAAGCCATTGATTGAGCTATGGCAGATTAGAAAGAGGGAAAGCTTATCAAAGGAAAGGGGTAGGCTACGGATCTAACGAGTTTGAAGCAAATGTAAAGAGCGGCAACATTTGACACGACACGATACAATACTGCAAAGGAGAGAACAAGGGAAGTAGGCACAACTTTTTTGGTTCACTTCTTGATCCTCATTCCTTTTTTCTTGTCTTATTATATTTAACTTTTACAGCAAGGGAAACCCCATTCTTAATTCAGATTTTGATTTTTCCTATCTTTGAATTATTTTACGTGTTTAGGGGTCGATTATTGTTGTGGTAATGTTTTCTTCTACCATTTTTTAAACAATTTTGATGCATGCATGGTGAAATAGAATCTGAGGACTCTTGAATTAAAGTAGAAGCAGGCAAAATAACCCTTTGAAAATGTTTAAAACAACCGACTTATTTTGCACCTATTGAATTCTAAATATTTTAATAGTCGTATTGCTGAATCGAATATATTATATATTGTAGTTGTGCATTATAAACGATATAAAATGTATGGCAATAGTTCTCAAAATTTTTGTTCTTTTAAAACCAATTGTTAGATAATGAGTTGCCAAATACTAACATCTTGGTTCTTGTATATTTGATTAAGACGTTTAATTTTTTTTTGCTTATGGTTTGTGACTGCCGCGGACCAATGAAATTTTTACATATGGTGTGAATCAAATATAGATTTTTTTTAAATAAATTATTTTTACTCATATAACCGCAATGAATCTCACATCAATATGTCAATTCTTTGGTTTTAAGACATGTAATTATTATTCTTTATAGTTTATGAAGAAAAATATCACCTTTTGTTGATGTTCTAATTACTATCCAACCAAAGCTTAGAAAAATATATTTACAGATAAAAATATCTTTCCAATTTTTAATACATTATATTTTTAAAAAAAATTGGTTTAAATGATTATTTTTAAATCGTCACTTAAAAAATCAATTTAAAAAGTTAATTTTTTAAGATCGATAACTTAAAGAATCAATTTAAAAAATTAACTTTTAAGACTAGATTAATAAGTGATTTAAAAAATTTAACTTTCTATGTCACTTTCATAGACTTCAGCCATACAATCAATGTAAAAAAAAAAAATTATCCTGTGTAAAAAAATCTTTTATATAGTAATGTACTCTCAGCTGAGTAAACGTAATGTATAAAAATTGAAATTTCAATCTCAGCATCAAATTATTTTAATTATAATCTAACTGTTAAAATCAATTCTTCTCATTTGATATATATATATATATATATATATATATATATATATATATATATATATATATATAAATGAAATGAATCAAAAGATACCAAATAAATATTACTAGAAACAACTTAATAAAGAAGGTAGCTGATAGAGTGATAGTGTATGTTTGGAAAATGGTTCGTTCCAACGCAAACATACATTATATTCAACGAAACACTGGTGTTGCTTCTCCGTTTTCTCTCTTGAAATGTGCAAATAAACGTTTTTGGTGATTCATATGGTAATCCAAACACACTATGCATCAGTGGATTAGGCTTTGCACTCCACTTCTCCCACATTTGTCATCAATGATGACAGTACATTCTAACTGCGTCCAATAGTCTCAGGTGGGTTTGGAGGAGGCAAAAACAGCTCCATAGTCATTTTTATGTATCAACCAAACTCCCAACTTGTCAGGGACTCAGAAACCTTCGGTAAGCGCAAAAGTTCGACCAGATAAACTGGGAGGCAATGCACTTACAGCGTGTTGAATTTCCTGAAAATATCACAAGCACCACCCAGTGTATTAGTGTCCTAACAAATAAACATCACTGGACTAAACTAACATTCCACAAGCTAATAACAAGCATCACAAACGAGTTTTTGTATTAATTTGAAACATGGAAGGCACTTATTCCACATCAAACAAGAGGGAACTTCCCATGAGTAAAACATGGGAAGCTATACCAACCTTCTCCCAGGATCACACTCACCAAGGCTTTTAGAAGGAGTAATGTATCATTTTCTAGAGTCAAAAAAGCAAAATGTTATACCTCTACTGTGTAACGAGCCGAAAAGTGAATCAAAAGGATTGCTCTGTTCTGTAAACTCTCAGCATAACTTATTATCTGAAGAACATTAATCAGAAAAATAAACAAATAAATAGAAAAACAATGATAAAACCACTCAGATTTACATGAATCTTTTGTGCATACCTCGGACAGATGAGTGTGTCCATAATCTCTGGCATGTTCCACAGTGATTGAATTGTTAACAAAGGTGCACTATATGAATAAAGTTAAAGGAAAAAAATGGCTGTAAAACCATAATATCAACCATAAAAAATTAAAGACAGGAAAAAGTAGAATCAGTAAATTAAGAATGCAATACTGCAATTCGACAGAGAATTAAGTAAATTGACAATGAGATGCTCTCTTTAACAATGGAGAACATAGTTTAGCCCCGGGATAAATAAGAAAAAGCAATATATATAAGCAAAAACAAATGCAGATTTAAAATTCCTTTTACTCCATTACTTAAAAAGTCAAGGTTGTGTTTTCTTGTATTTGAGGAAGGAGTATGTACATAGTGACTAGCAGAGCTTCTATGTTACTAATCAATAATAATTAATAGCCACAAAAGTATAGAATAAAGTAATTCACCTCCAATACAAGAATTCTAGCCCGTAAGACATCTGTGTTATTTTCATCAACTATGAAATCTGACATGGTATCTCCCGTGAAAGCAATTTCTGGTTCTGTCAAAGTGTACGTTATCTGCCAAGAACCCAGCTTGGTTGCATTTAAAACCAAAAGATATAGATGTAACTTCTATCCCAAAATTCAATGTAAATGGTGCATAGGCTACAAATTTATTTTTTAAGAACAATTAATTAATAATTAAAAAGTTACAAAAAAATCAATTTAAATTATATGATTTAGCATATCCACGGCAGAAATATTCAGCAACAGACAACTTTATTTGCTGTGTACAGCAAGAAAATGAGACCAAACTTAAAACTGCTATTTTTTCAGAACTAATATTGCACGAGATCTGAAGTTTAAGAGAGCTAAAACAATTATATCACAGAAACATATTGTATTCATCTAATGAACATAAATCACAGAAACAACGAAACATTATGTTGAGTTGTTGAGTATAAGTTTAGATCCTCCTTCATGGCCAGATTCACCATTTTCATTATTCTGCTGCAAGTTCATTGCTTTCTTGTCATCAAAAGTAAACAATAAAATAAACGAAAATGTTACGTGTCTGTTAATATCTGTTAGTGAGAAAGTTAGTTTATTTTTAATATCTGTTAGTTTGTTGGGTTAAGATAGAAAAGAATTAAGGCATATTGTCTATGAATAAGAGGAAAGGTTGAACAGGAGATTTATTTAGAGCCTTTAGGCATTGGGAGGTATAGATTCTTGAAGTTCTATCTTTGTAATTGGGGTTTATCCCTATTTGGTCCTAATAAAGATATCAGGTTTCTACTAGAAAACTACAAATTAACTAGTGTTAAAATTGGTTGACACAGACAGAAGATAGTCAAATTTGCCAAATCATTGATTTGTACAATAGTTAAGACTGACCTCCACGCCAGATGACTTCAAATTCTTTATTTCATTTCCAGAAAGGCCAACATACTCTGGTTTAAGTTTCTGTTTTTCAGAATATAGTATATAACCCTGCCAAAAACATGCAAATAGTTAGGCCGCACAAGGGTAAGCTTCAAGTGTCAAGATAAGGATGCTGTGGATGGTCATTTGAAATTGTTTGGTGAAAATGTGATAAAGGTGCAGTGGAAACATCATTTTAAAACTGCTTTACATATATAAAATTACAAAGCATATGTTATAAACTACTAAAGACACAAATTTAAACTTGGAAAAGATAAAGCATGAATTTAACATAACATAAAGGTCCTTTATATTTTTAACAGTCTAAAGCTTAAAAAACCATGCACTATGGTGCTTCTCAAAAGTTCAAGAGGAAACAATTTAAAAGAACTCAAGTTTGTGACTTTCACTCTCAAAAAGCACCAGAAATCTACAATCAACAGCCAAAACATTTTTTGATCTGGAACTAGTAGTGATTAACTTAAGACTCAATAGAAACACATTGTGTTGGCTGGCTACCTGGCTAGGTATAACATGGTAAGTCCGGAAAGCTTTTACTTTAAGATCCTTTCTCAAATAAAACTCTTCTCCTGCAGTAATGCATGAATTAGCAACAAAAGGGTACATGAGCAGAAAGACACAAAGTTTAACTGTGTAATTACCTACATCCAAGCCAATCAGGTTGTGCTTAAGTTCTGATTGATCCATTTTCCTGTGAATCTCAAAAAGCTTCTCTACATCCTCCTTTACTGAAATTGGCACAATAATCGTAGGGGGCTTCATACGATACAAACCACGTGTGGCAACATACATAGGAAGTCCTCCCTGTCAAAAAGTAAATTTGTAAATGTAAGTCCTAAAATGGATGTTCAAGTTCAACAACAAACTAATTCAGCAATACATTCATCATAAGTATAAAAAAAATAAGAGTTTAATGTTCACGCACGCACTGATTGACTGACAGTGTAAAACACTTTTACACTATCATCCAATCACAATTCAAAAATTGAATGTTGTGCATGAAAGAAAGAAAGGGACTAACAATGTGATCCATGTGAGCATGGGTGATTAAAAGAAAGTTCTGGGAAACAGCGCGAGGTGGGCAGCGACCAATATCAAAGGCTACTTTAAGTGTGGGGAAAATGACGCATGTTTCATGGCCTCCAATGGACAGCCCCCCAACTGTGTATCCTTCAATTTCCAAATCCTTTCCAGTCATTGATTGCTCAGTTCCCGGCTCCAATGAACTATTAATAATTGATGATAGAGTGAAGCAGAGGTTTAAAATAAATACACACACTGAATACAAAATGTCACATGTATAATTATAGTGCTTTCCTTGACGATAGGCAAAAGGTAAACTAAAATCAACAAACACTATATATAGATTTTAGTAGGAGCTTTGCAATTCACAAATACAAGCACAATGAACTAATCATGAAAATTGGATCCATCTTAATTAAACAACGGGCATTAAGAAGCAGCTTCATTTCCTAATCTTATTCAATTGGAACTAGGACAAGCTATATCCATCGAATAATCAATTGTAAACACACAAGCAGCACATTAGGAAATTAAACGAAGATTCATTCGCATATAAATATAAATTAAACGTTACCAAAGACAGAGTCCGACGAGACCGAAGCGACAACGTGCTTAATGCTTGCTTGGGCTCTTGAATTTCTCTGCCAGGGAAGTCGCTATGCACGCCGCCACACCAAAATCTGATTTCTTCACATACACAGTACTCAAAATACTATAATTTTATTTTCAAACTTTTTAGCAAATAGTGGATTGCTTAATAAAGTGTCTTTTAAAAGAATATCTTTTTTAATTTGAAGTATCGCAGATATGCATGAATACCCATAAGTTTAAAAAATAAATCTGCTGGTATATACCCAATAGTTAATAGTTAATGAACCGATTGTAAGTACGAATTTTCTTCTTCCCAACCTAGTGCCATCTCTAAGCAAAAGAGCCAATATAACTGAGGGCCCAAAGTTAAAAGCCACGGTCCGTGTGTCTTGGAAGTTGGAAAACAAAACATAAAAAAAATTACACAGTACGCCGTCGTTTTGGGGATGTGAGTTTGGTCATCCCTAAAGGAGAGGAGATAGCTTTATTGATCGCTGTTTCCCCCCTTTTTACGTAAGTTTTGGCAACAAAAAAAGAAAAGTGTTTTCAAAGGCATCAGATAGAAACAAAAATTACAGACAAAAAAGCCATGACAATGAAGAAGAAGAAGAAGAAGGAATTGACGGACAATTGCGAAAGAAATGAAATGAAAGAACCAACCTGGGCAGAGATTACAGGTGAAGCTGTCATGGTTGTCAATAACAGCAATGGGGTTGTTGTTGGACTTGTTGTTAGCCAAAATGCCCTCAACGGAATTCAAGGTGGCCTTTGCCACAAACCCAATCACCCTTTTGGCCACAGAACCCCCACCTGCAATCAAAATCCAAAATTTGCAACAAAAGGGGATAGTAACAATTTTATTAGTATAAACATTGAAAATTTATACATATAGTAATACTAACAATTTTATTGGTATAAAAAATCAAAAAATACTATCAATGCATAAGTTTATAAGAGAGATGGCAATGATGATGCATGTTATAAAGTTCTATTCTAACCCCTCTGAATGAGAAGTTATTGTTTATTATTATGATATGAATCGATAATTAATTTAAGTGAAAAATATGTTTTTAGTTTATATATTTTCAACCAAACGTGATCAAAAGCTCTATAATTTGATATTGATACTTCAAACTTAATTGAAATAACATGAATTTAGTCT
This sequence comes from Glycine max, assembly GCF_000004515.6. Lineage (NCBI taxonomy): Eukaryota > Viridiplantae > Streptophyta > Magnoliopsida > Fabales > Fabaceae > Glycine > Glycine max. The sequence continues at coordinate 1,003,190 of NC_038256.2, read as the reverse complement.
CTTTTAACTTTAAAAAAAAAACGATGAATTCTTAAACATAAGGGCAATCCACATGTTTTAAAAAGATTCGGTGACCAAATTGATTGATATTAAAGTATAAGAATCTTGAATATATTTAAAGAAAAATACAGGGATTGAAAATATTTTTTTCCCCTTAATTTAAACAAAATAAAGGTGTCTAAAATAATCTTTTCCAACCACAGAAAACCAGTAGAGAAAAATGTGACATTCAAAGTGTTGTACTGTGGAATATGCCACTCGGACCTACATAAGTTGAAGAATTAATGAATGGAGTGATTCCATCCATCCACTTGTTTCTGGTATGGTTTATACTTTTTAATTAACAATGTTTGTGTCTCTTAAAATAGTATTTTAATTAAGGTTTAAATATAATTTGTTTATGTAATTTAGTATTTTTTTATTTTTGATTCTTGAAAAAAAATCTGTTTTAATCTTTATAAATTATATTTGTTTTTCTTAAAATACTTTATAGATAATGATTTTTTCATTGTTTAAATAATTTTTTTACTATTCGAAGCCATTTAGGACTGAAACAACTATATTTTGTAAGGATTAGAACAATTATTTTTAACTAAATTACAAGAAAAAAATATTTAAACGTTTTTATTAATCAAGTGTAAGAAGCTTGAAGTGCCTAATTGAGTTCATGATATTGGATGAACAGATTACAGTGGTGAGATTGTTGGAGAAGTAACAGAGGTGGGAAGCAAAGTAGACCAGTTCAAGGTTGGAGACAAGGTGGCTGTGGGATGCTTGGTTGGGTCTTGCAAATCATGCCAAAATTGTGTCAACAATGTTGAGAATTATTGCCAACAAAATATTCCCACTTATGGTGCCAAGTATGTGGATGGCACCATCACATATGGGGGGTTCTCTGACTTCATGGTTGCAGATGAACACTTTGTTTAACCAACATCCCAACAAGTAGATTTTGTAAAACAAATATAATAAATAGTAATAACCTTGTATTAATTGTATATAAATTATTTCATATAAGTTTAAAATATATTTAGTTTATATATTTAAACATATTTATTATAAAATTTTAAATATAGTTTAATTTATATGTTTAAAATCATTATATAATACAATTAATACACATCTTAAAATACTAATTTTTAATTATAAATCAACTTTAAAACTGTTTTCAAATCAGTTTAGAACTTTGATATAGTTCTAAAACTATTTCTTTGGAACAGTGTTTTAAAACTAGTTTAAAGATTGATGTTGAAACCGGTTCAAGATTAAAAATCTATTTTTGTCCTATTTTAAAATCTGTTGAGGCTTTAGTGATGGTTCTAACTTGCCAAGAAAGTGATTCTAACAATTCACCCAAATAAGGAAAATGATAAGGCATCTCAAAGAAAGTTACATAGTTAATATGATCAATTCTATTGTAGAAATTATGTTAAAGTATAAGTATGAGGTAAAATTTCTACATTCAATATATAAATGCTAAAGTTGAGCAATTATGTAAGTAAGTAAAAGATTCATAAATTTAAACCTTAAAGTTTTGAATTAAAGTGTAGTGTCAAGTTTATTTATGTGGTTGTTCATGACTCATTGGTGAAAATTTTCTTAATATTTATCATTTTCATATGCACAACAATTGTTATTAAAGTTGATGATTCGATTTGATGATTGATTTAAATAAGTGAAGTTGACAATAAATCTATGAACATGAGAATCCCTTGTAACAAAAGTTTTCTTAATAAATGAATTCATGGATAAAGGTCAGACAACGTGTCCCATGACCTTGAGGAAGTGGACTGCAATGATGCAAGATACTAAAACATTTTTGCAGACAATGACTAGATAGTCCCAGTAGTCATGTTTAAACTTCAAGTTCATTTATGTCATATTAATACTATTTCTCTTTACGCCTTGTAACAATTCTTCTTATTAATAATATTGCGGTTTTGCTTTTTTTTTAAAAAAAAAATAATAATTATGTATGCCATATTAGGAAAATAATTTTGTAGATTTCAGTATTCCCCTTATAATAATTACTAATAAAATATAACAAAAATGCTTTGTACTATATTAAATAGTAGTGAAAGAGGTAAACTAGATAGATGTTATGTACAAATAAGGCTACATAAAATTTCGTACACATTTTCTTGTACATCAACTAAACATACTTCATATAGAAGGATGCATCGTGGACTTAGTCACTTTCCAATGGTGTATCTTCTCACCAAAGACATTGTAGAAAGCAAAATTTGTGTCATTTTCAGTCATTTGAACAGACATGAAACCTTGACCATCATAAAAGAATTTCACATCAAAGTGGGTTTCTTTAACATCACCTCTCCATGCCTTTGATCCTGCTCCACTCGTTAAATATAGAAGTGGGCTGCATTTTGATATTGGTATAATAAAGAAGAAATTACTTTATAAAACCACATATATAGTTTGATTGGGAGAATGTATTTTTGTTTTTTCGTTACCTATCTGTGCTGCTTATATGTTGGAGGCAATGGTCATGCCCATTTATGTACATGTCAACATTGTTGGCCTGGATAATCACAAAAATATCATAAGCACATATTCTGGTAAAGAACAAAACAATTGTAGATAAACTAATGGTGATGTCAATTCATGAGACAAGCATAAAAACTAATAAGAAAATATTTTTGTTGGCGAACCTAAAATTTAACTTAAGCTTTAATTTACCTTTATGCCGATGCCGGAACATGAGAAAATTACTAATGGACATATTAACATTATATAAATTGTCGGATTGAATTATGTTAGTCTTAAATCCTCCAAACTTGAAAGTAGCATTATATCTTAATTAATCTAACTCGAGTTGGGTACATCTATTATAAGGAAGAAAAGTTCTTCCACTATCTATTTTTTCATTTCAAAAAATTGAATTTAAGATCTTAATTACTTGAGGAAAACTTTTTTTATAACTGAGGGAAACTATTTCTTACTACCTGAAGCTATTGACGTTGATGAATAGTGTTATTTCAAGCTGAGACAGATCCTCATTGAGTTGTTTCCACATTTTTTTTAAAAAAAATTCTTGATATGATATATATGAATGATTATAAATTGCTCTCATAACTTATATTTTTGCAGTAAAAAAATAATCTATAATATAAATATTATTCTCACATCTTAAAATTTTTTATCCACCACTCATTTACACAACAACTTAGAGGAAGGGCCAAGCAGGGAGGACAAAGGGTAGGTGAAATGGAGGTTTGGGCCTTGGAAGAATTTAGTGTTGCTCATATTTTAGTTGAAGAAAAGAAAAAAGTCATAAATATATATGGAATGTTTGCTCAAAGAGTAAAATTCATTTGCATTAAAGACATGACTAATAGCTTAAAAAAAATTATAATCTCAGTCATTTTTCTATTTTATCCTTCTTGGATGTTTCCCTCAAATAAAATGAATATGCATATACCTTAAGTACTGGGACAAGGTGCTTTACAAGTTCTGGACTATCACCGTGATGGCCAATACTTCTTATTGCATGGTGACCCACAGCGATTTTCCATCTTGCAGTTGATTTCCTCAATTCTTCCTCAAGATCCTTGTCACAAAAGTTTTGCAAAATCTTAATTAAGTACAAGAGACATTATTTATTCAATTCGTTGAGTCAATCATCAATTATTTGGTACCTTCAGAAGGGTTTTGAGGTATTTTTGCCTCGGAAGCACGCCTCGCCAATCATAGTGACGATTCGAATTGTTGAAATATTTTCTCATAAACGGGGTTGTGTCTATGAAGAAAAATTCAGCAACTCCTAGGTAAAGAAAGTTGGTAACAAAAGAAAATGATGTTTAAATATGAGATACAAATGGAATAATGCTACATCATTATACAAATCTTCCTAATACTTTATTAAAAAAGTATTAAATGAAAAATTAAAAACATAACAAGAGGATTACTAGGAAGATATTCTAACCTATGGTGTTTAAGATGTTGAAAATTGAAAGTGCTAGCTACTATTATTATACCTGCATTAAGAATAAATGATCTCTGGCAAAACCATCTCCTGTCAATCTTCCTCAAGAGTGGACTTAACTGTGCCAGTGCATTACCCCTATAGTCATGGTTTCCCAAAACTGCACAAGATATGGTTTTAAAATTTAGCATTTACATATATACCAAAAATAATAATTTATTATAGTAAAGGATTCACAAACATGATGCATGATTATTGTTTTTCACCCTTTTCCCTTTTTTTTACTCATGTTTTATATCCTGAGAGAGATTTATTTTGGTAAAATAGGAATTATTTGACTTACCAGAGTACCATTGCTTCCTAAGGCTCTTAGCAGTGTAAATGTTGGAAAATGACTGCAGAAATAATGGATCATTTACACCTTTTAACCCACTATTGTAGAAATTGTCTCCAGTTGATACAACAAAATCTAAATCAAGTTTGTCTCCCATCTTTCCCATCTGTCATGTCCAGTATAAACTTTTGAGGTTAGCCAACAATACCGTTTCAAATGAAGAAGCACCAATGACAATATGAATATAGCTAATTGTCAAATCTATGTCTATATTAATTAGTTAATGATAGTTTTTACTTTTGGGGGAGCCTAGCTTTGGTAAACAGAGTCACTGTGTTTCGTTTTTTCACTTCATCCACAATGAACTCATATGGTGAGACAACATATGATTTTCTTATGAAACTTCATAGTCTCACGGATGAGTTTGTTTTTGACAAAATCATAGTGTTTTTATTATTATTAATAATAATGACAAAATGTAAGTGTAATTTTTTAAGTACTTTCAGCATCGTTCTCCAATCAAAATTAGAACCTCCGCTTGATATTCAATGTCTACTTTAAATGTCTATTTATTTTATGAGTTAACAAGGTGAAATTCTAATTTTAATTAGACAATACTACCAAAAACATCTATGATTTGCTTCTTTTTTTTTTATTCCTAAGAATAAAAAATAATATCAAAGGATTTACAATAATTCACGTATCCTACACAAACAATTAAGTTAAACTTCCTTTAACCTATGATTTGTGTATAAGCATTGTCTTAATATAATAGCCTTGGAATTTGGACAGGGTAAGTAGGAATTTGGACAATAGCCTTGGAATCAAATTATAGTAAAATTCATGGTGAACAAAGAAGATGAACCTGTGTGGCTACAAGGGATTGATTATAATGCCCTTTTCTACCCCAATCTCCAATGACTAGAAAGTTGAGGGATCCATCATGTTTTGGTTGATGTTGGAACCTCTGAAGCTCTGCAAAAGCGGGTAGCACAAAATATATGCATAAAATTGCTGCTGAATGAAGGGGAGATGATGGGGAAGCCATGGCAAACAAACCATGGTTTTGCAGAAAGACAATTATTAGTGATATATGGTGATGGAGGGTTGTTTTATAAAGGTAATTGAGAGATAGAGAATGGCTGAAGCTCTTGGATAACTTGTATTTGGATAGAGAGGTTCATGCAACTAGGAGTCCAAGTTTCAAGGAAGATTACTATTTATGGTATGCAACAAATGGGTAATAGTTTGCAAAAGGTTTGAGGAATAAATAATTATGGTAAAATAGTAGTGCCCTCAATCCTATACCCGAGCAACCCTCTGAAACTCACAAAAACATAGCAAAGTAAATACATTTGTCTTCTATCTTTAGTTGTCTAGTCAAAACTATTCTATTCCGCCTAAAATATACATACCTTAGAAACGAAGTTAAACTATGTATGATTGAGCACATATGAGAAGGAAAATTTTATTTGAACCTTCAATATTCTTTTTTTTTTTTTAATTTTATAGGAAAAATGTGATAACTAAAAAGGGAAATGTGTAAAACTCATGAAATCAAGGTGGCATGTTAGTTAAAGTTGATTGGATTTGTATTAAAATTTGCAGCACTATTAAAATTAATATAAACTATATACCTCTTGAAAATAATTTATTAATCAACAAATGCACAAGCTTCATGAAATAAACTTGTATTAGATAAATGAATTAAAATTACATAAGAATCCAATTCAATTTCATCAACCCTAGTCAAGATTGGTTTACTTACATATGTTAAACAAAAACTAGAAAATAGAAGGGGTATGTTGCATTTGTGCTGCTAAATCCCTTCTCATGGTCCCCAAAACTCTAAAAATGATTTGGTATTTTATTTCCTAATGTGTCTCCAATGCCAACCCTTCCAAACCTTTTTTTCCAAGCCCTTCCAATGATGATGATTAGCGAGTTATCCAATCAAGAGTTGGCCCCTCTGTAAACATGAGAGACTCGAAAATAAAAAAACCTCAAAAGATTTTTACAATTGAACCACCTATTCCTAATAGACCAACGAACATTAGAACCTGAGTTAAACTAGTGAACTAAGAGGGAAGAATCAGTTTCCAATCTTACCCATCTTGACAAATGCAATAGTAAGTCACTGTTGGAATTTCTTAATATATTAGCTTAAGTGCTCATGCATGCATAATCATTTCCATTGCCGAATTCTCAAACTAAAATAGAAGCGTAAAAAAATAAATCTTATGCAGTCCAACTAATTGCTAGCTAGCTTAAAAAGAAAGATCATTACTGACTTTTATTAACCAGGTTATGTTGAACTGAGAAAGCATATTGTAATTCAAGGAGTAAAAAATGTCCAAGTATCAATTCTATTTAAAATATCTATGTTCTATGAGAAAATAATTAGTTAAGCCCAAGTTTCTGTAACATTAATTAGCTAACATTAAATTGTGAAGTTTTAACCATTCCTTCTTTTTGATCTCCATAGAGACGATCAAACAAACTCTATTTCAACTGCAAGTATCAGATGAGTCCCTATCACTCATAATGAGCATGGGCTTCAGGGATCGTGATACAGAAAAAACATCAAGAATGAACATGCAAAACGTTCAAGCTTCAGATGATTTCCTACAAAGGAAAAGACAAAGGAAGTGCTAAAAAAGGAAGACATTCAAAGACAAAAGGAAATTTGGTGGGTACGACATTTGATCTTTATTATTTACTGAACTATAGATTATCTTTAAAGATGCCAAATTTTGAGATATAAAGATCAACTATCACCCACCAAATTTCATTTTGTATTTTAATGTCTTCCTTTTTTTACCACTTCCTTTGTCTTTTCCTTGGCAGAAAATCAACTGCAGCTTTCGCGTCTTGCATATATGTTCATTCTTAATGCCTTTCCCAGCATCACGATCTTTGAAGCCCAGGTTCATTACGAGTGATAAGGCTTTGTCTGAAACTTGTAGTTGAATTACAAGTAGCCTGATTTCCGCCAAGAAGATCAAAAAGAAGAAAAAAAACAGAATATATGTCATAGTTATATCTTTACAATTTAATGTTTGCTTCTTGATGTTATAACAGATTGGACTTCACTATTTTTTTCTCATAGAGCTTAGATATTTTAAATAGATATGATACTCAAACTTCTTTTACTTAATCATAATATACTTTCTCAGTTCAATAACCCTGGTCTAGCTTAGCTTTTGTAGAATAATAAAAGTCAATGTTGCTCTTGCTTTTTAAGATAGGTAGCTATTAGTGGACTTCATAACATTAGTTTTAAGTTTTTTCTTTTTTTAATTTTAGTTTGAGAATTTAGCATTAATTGGAAATGAAAATGACATGCATAGACACTGAAGAAATCCCAAAAACCACTTACTACTTGTGTTTGTGAAGACGATCGAGTTTGGGTAATAAATTGAGTCCTTTCAGTCTGCCCTTCATTGCTCTACTATATGGTGTTTGAGGACTTCCACTAAGAAAAAGCCTCTTTTTATGTTTTTGTGGAGAGAACTAGCTAGGTGAAGAAAACAAGGATTCAATTAGACACACTTTAAGAGAGAGGGATTATAAGGGTGTGGTTCTCGAATGTGAAGTGAATGAACCACCTCATGGTTTGTGTCCAAAACGAGATGAGTGATCTCCCTCTAAGAGCGGAAGCTTTGATAAGAGATAGAGGAGAAACTTTGATGGGAAGGTAATTGGGTGAGATTAAGGGTAAGCAAATTGGAAGGGAATCTTGGTCAAGCAAAGATTTTGGGCAACTTAGGGTAAGCAAAGGCGTGTTAGTGATACCTCTATCTTTATCTATTTATAAGCACACATATAAAATTTAATATCTAAAAATATTTATTAAAATTTTATGATTTTTTTACTCATACATGCATAATTAAATTAATACTATATACATTAATTAATTAAATATAATACATTTAATTACATCTATCTATATAATTAATGCAATATCAATTTACAGTGGTATATATTTAAATCATTGTTATATACATTTAATATTTATAATATACATTTAATGTACACACATATAAATTAATGCTACATAAATTAATTAATGTAATATACATTTAATATATATTAAATAGATGTAAATAAGTCAAATGACTTACTGGCTTTGGGAATTGTACAATAGGATGAGTGAGGGCAGGGGGACATCGAGATCGGATCCTTAAAGAAAAGTTTTTGGTACAAATCTTTTGTATAAAAAAATGCTATTAAAGAGAGATTTTACTAAAAATAATTAATTATGTTTTTAATAAAAATTAATTTTTGGAACAAGTAATGAATATTTCAAATAATATTATAATGACTAAAAAAATTTCATGTTATACATGCAATTAATTATATCTACATTAATTATTTAAATGTAATACATTTAATTAAAGTTATCTATATAATTAATGCAATATGATACATTTAATATATATTATATTCATTAATTAATTATTGTAAAAAATATTCATTAATTAATGCAATGCCAATTTGTTGTATTAAAATAATGTTATATACATATAATACGTTTAATGTACACACATATGAATTAATGCTACATAAATTAATTAATTTAATATATATTAAAATGAATGTAAATAAGTCAAATGACTTACGGGCTATGTGAGTTGTACAATAGGATAAGGGTAAGGATTCTTATCTCATCTTACTATGTAATTGGTTTAAGCTAGTGACATTGAATTTGGATTCTTAAAAGAAGTTTTAGATATGAATGTCATGAATAGAAAAAAAACGGTCGTGACCCGAAAAAATTTCATGCTATATACATTATGTTATATACATTAATTAATTAAATTTATCTATATATAATTAATGCAATATCAGTTTAATTTATTAAAATAATGTTATATACATATAAAACATTTCATGTACACATAAATTAATGCTACATAAATTAATTAATACAATATACATTTAAAATATATTAAATGAATATAAATAAGTCAAATGACTTACCCGCTAATAAAGGAGTTTTATAATAACATAAAGACAAGGGTTCTTATCCCATTTTATCCATGATGTTAGGTTGAGTGATATTAAATTTGAATTTTGTAATTTCTTAACAATAGTATTCTCAAGTTCTAAGACTTATAAATAGAAAAAACATAATTAGAGAAGAAATATTAATAAAAGTTGTCATTCAAATTACCAATAAAGATCGATCTTTAAAAAAATTAATAGATATTTCGATCAATGTATTGGTAACTTAATTTTTTTTAACACTATGTATATACAATGGATATATTATATTTAATGTGTAATACGAATTTTTTATTTATATAATATTGAAAATTTCAATAGTAAACATAAAGTAATTACTCTATAACTATTTAATATTTAGATATATACATAATTCTAATTTAAAATATTCTAATAATATTTAAAAATAATTTTTAAAATATATTTTAAATAATAAGATTAAATAAATATTAATATAATATTTTTAATTGATAAATATATAGTTTCTTTTTATTGATTTTTATGTTTAATTATTTTTATAAATACATTTTATGACTTATTTTAAAATTAAGTTATATTAATATATACTAATCTTTTTAATTATATATTAATTTGTATTAAATATATATTAGACAGATTCTAGGAGTCCTCAGAATTGGGGTTAATCTAAGTAACACGAGGTTAGTGTACACCTTTTCTATCATATGATGCTTTTCCTCTTTACTCTCTTTGTTGCCTTATATATGCGACTCTTCCGCGCGCATCAGATACAAACACACACATCGACTTCTCCAACAATATCATTTACCTCTAGAGATTTGAGAAACCAATTTCTGTCATTTAATCTTAAAACTCCAAACAACCCATCTTTTATTTATTACGATATATGAAACACAGTTGATAAATTTTTCTATTATTTCCATTTCAAGATGGTTGGCGATAAACATTATTCTTAAGTTTGGGGAGGAAAGCAGGCTAAAGTAAATATATGCCTACTAGTATAATTTCTATCATTTGTTGCTTCCAGTATATACTTACAATATACTTGAAAAAAATTTAGAACAATAAAATAATTCAAGAAAAATAAAAGAAAAGGAAAAGCTATATTATTAAAAAAAGGTATATATAAAGTTGAAATAAATGGTGAGCTTGTATGGAAGAATATGGAAGATGTAATTAAAGCTTAATTATAGTTGTATATTCCTTGAGCTTAAGCAAGTTAGCCAAAATGTTATCTTACATTTTAAATGCAAAGTTGAAATGATGTATGGCTTGTAATTCTGAAATTCTTAAGTAATGAAATCACATATATTTTTATTATCTCCATTTGATGACTAAAATGTAAAGTTAAGGATAATTTCCCGTAGGGTGTTACAAGAATGAGCCCATTCTCATCGGATAAAACATGAACTAATAACAATTGATTATAAAAAATATCGGTTGAAATTTAAACAACTTCACAATTTATTTAACATATACACATATTTTATTATAATCACATCGGTTAATTTTTTACTCATGAGTTAATAATGCATGATGCTTCTATCTTCAATAATACATTTTAGAAGAATTAAGAGGCAACACACGATTTAAGAAGTGATACAAAAAAATTATGATTGAAATAATATACATAATAAATGTACTCAAATCATCACAACTAGCATGAATACAATAACTATTTCTCAAGAAACACTATCAAATGTTGAAACTAAAACAAAACAAACCCACTTCCATTTAAGCCAATACCACTTGTATAAAGAGTTTAGCTCCAATGAGTAAATTTTTCTGATACCATAACATAATTCCTTGGATGGTTTAATTAGAAGTTATCAAACTGCCACAAGGAGAGAGAGATACATTATTTCCTTGCCATGGTAGTATGGTAGTGCATGACTTAAATTGTCCTCCACTAATAATCAGAACCTAAAAGATTCAGAAGAAAATCTTTATAATGGCCTGATGTGTCTGACTTAACAGCGTGAGTTAATGGTTTTCCATATTTCTTATAATATGTTATTTTTATATAATGCATGTCTATCTCAGTCCTTGTTACAATTACCCTTATTAGTCTACTATCATCAGTTCCCACACCCTTCATTGACTTGCGTAGAATCTGCAAAATATCAAGGGTAAACATTATTTTGTGGCAAAAACTAACATATACCATAAAGCAAAGTGAAGCCATATAAGTTGCATGAGCCAGTGAAATATAGGCTTTTTTATAAACACCTCTAATTGAAATGGCTAGCCAAGCACTTTCAATTAATATTAAATTATTCAGTCCTTTGTTCTAACTTTTCCCTAATCTCTATAATTTCTTCAGGTACACAAGCTTTAATTAGGGTGTTGAAGAATATATTCAAAGGAGAAATCATAAAGTCCATTTAAATGAAGAAAAAGGTACATATATAGTTTTTCACTCTCTAGACGCTTTATAACAGAATATAGATTTTAGGAGATGACAACTTGGGAACAAGAAATACCTTGGCAAAGTACATAGCAGGATCAGTAGCACAACGTAGTATGGTTAAGAGGGCACTCCCAAAAGAGCCAGATGTTTCCTTCTTTATTGCCTCCATGAGAAAGATATGAGTTAGAGTTTGCTCACAAAATAAAGAGGGAAAAAAATAGATCACTAATTGTTTGGAGGCATTGTATACCTTTTCTAGTGAGTGTCCATATGAAGCTATGTAAGCAGAATTGACTGCAGCCAAATGTGTGCTGCTTTTCTCACTAAAAATCTTTATAAACATCTTCTCATCAGTTCCTATCCTTTTCTCCCCTGATTTATAGAGTTGTTTTGCATCCTCCTGGACTATTATATGATCCAACTCTGGGCCTTCATAGCGTGGTATACTCACATACGCCAACAACAACTATATTAAAGTATCCAACATTAACATGTCAAGATTTTTTTGCATTAGTTTTCATATGTGTTGCAGACTACTAAAATGCAATGTCAGCAAATGCTGTAAGAATCTGATTATTCACAAGAATTAATGATAGCAATACCAACATCACCTACCAGGCCCATAAGGACACGTAGCAAGCCCACTTACTTGGCAGATTACACATAGAAGATTCAAGAACCAAGCACGTGGGAAATTCATTCGTTAGGAGATATTTCAATTCTGTTAATTGTGCTATTGCTCTGTATCTTTCTGCTATGATAGCTAACCAATTCTGTTATGGAGTTGCACTAGGATAGCCTTTAAATACCATTTAGTAATAAGAATAATACACACAGAGCAATTTTTCAGTCATTTCTTATCTTGAGGAGTTTTTCTTGTTCTCGAATAAAAGGCACATTACTGCTTCTTTTCCTTATCACCTTCAGGGACCTTATCAATTAACTTCAAAAATTATAAATTTATAAGATTTATAAAACAATTTGTAACACATTGTATTCCCAAACACACTGGTATATATTGGGAGAAATACAAGTGGATCTAGCTAAATATATAGTGGACCTACACATCATTTAGTCAGATTCACTTGTGTTATTTTTTGGGAAATCCTCCAAAAGTCCTGACCAAAAGTTAAAAGACTAATCTCTTAAAGTCTTGATCAAACTTATTTAAGAGATAAATCTATCCCAATACATATATCGAATCTTTGATTACAAGATTATTATGAGACATGTTATCTCTAAATCCTATCATACTATGCTGGTAGTGCATTTCACCCAATAATAAAGTTCTAGGAGTGGAATATAAGGAGATGAAAATTCTTACTCTAAACAAAATCAATACTAGTTCATAGTCAATTAAATCGTTATTATTATCCTAATTATTTCATATAATATCCTAATAACTTTAACTTTTATTTTCATGATATATACTCGATTTTTATTTTGAGTCCTCGATATAAGAAAAGTTTTATTTTGGATCTCGATTATCAGTTAAGTGATGATGCGACATCATCTTAACGATTAACATATATTGAAAGAGTTATTGAGATGATGCTACATCATCACTAAACTGATGTTGAAATCTAAAACAAAACTTTTAATATATAAAAAATTTAAAATAAAAAAATATCAAAAACTCAACAAAAATCAAATACATATAAAAAACTTCAAATATATTTAAGCCTCTACTATAATTTTATTTGTGATGAATCTAAAATTTCCACCATATCATACATAAATTTAATTTTATTTCTCTCTCTACTTGTGTGAGTAAATCTTGTATTGGGAATCCACATTAATGCATAGGAAATTGTTCCTATATCTATCTCATTCCAAATGACATGCATTATGACCTAAAAATGAAGGTATTTTAATCCTTTTTTACACTCACAAACCTATCCGCTAGACATATTTAGTTTAAAAGAGAGTGTAGACCAAGGATATAATTGCCACATACTATCAACTAATTTATTAACATTACATTGATCTAAGTAAATCTTTAATTCTTTAAGTAAAATCTTGAGTCTAATTCTTGTAAATAATAAAATGTAATTGAAAAGAAAGATCAATTAAAAATAATTTACTAATTCTTTAACAAAAATTAATCATTGATAAAATTAAAAAATATATATTTCACACCTATAGCATGATAACCAATACTATCAACTATTTTTTATTATTGAACTTCATAAAAATCATCGCTTATAGCAAGCTAGCTTTCACTCTAATTATTGTTTGCACTTGGGATATATGAATCATACTAGAGATAATGCACAACCAAAAATGCCTTGCAAAAAGATAGGAGTAGGGAATGGATCCAGCACCTTCTTGTAATCACCACTGGTTTTGTTCTCAATGTCTTGCTCAAGATAGGAATGATAAGTTGACAGATAAACTTCTTTCAATCGCCTTAATTGTGATGGGGTACGAGAACATATTATTTCTGTTAAAGCCTGATTATCAACAACTGAGGCAGTTAAGGCTTTTCTTACTACCTTAGCATCCCTAGTTGCAGGATCATGCAACCAAAGTAACATTGCTTTCTGAAAGCATTAAGAAGTGATATGAGAAAAATAAAATGACATTTTCTTCTCGTTTGAGAGTGGGATGATACACAATATTTAATTACACTTTTGTTCCACCTATTATTGTCATTTTAAGAATTTGGTCCCCCATTTTTTTTTCTTTTGAATCTCCTTATTATTTAAATTATGCAATTTTGGTTCATCTAATTATAACTTGATATCCAATATTTAATGGAAATGCCACAGTGACGCACTATTGCATTAACACAATATCCATGTTGATGTAACACACTCTATTGCATTGTTGCATTTGTATTTTTGTTAAATATTGGATGTCTAAGTTAATTGATGAACCAAAATTACAAAATAATGAATGATCAAATTCACAACAAAAATGGAGAGATCAAATTCACAAAATGATGATGGTAAAGGTACCAAAAGTGCAATGCAATTAAGCCAAAAAAGCACACACACACAAACAAAAAACCTTGAGTCATTTTACAGGTATACAACCACGCAAACAAAAGTACTTGAATAGAATTATGCTGAGAACAACACAAAACTGTGACATTTGTCTAAGTACCTTAACATGCCCACGAAGCTCTTTTGATAATCGTTTGGAAAGTAGTTCAGAGTAGTTGGTTTCAAATTCTTGTTGAATGAGGCTACGTTGTTCTGCATTCCTGTGAGCAAGGATTTTGATAACTTTAGACGTGTCACAACCAAGACCTATAATGAGAGAAATACATTATAAGATGACTCAGAATTCAAATGGTCACTCATTTACCTGAATTTCATATCTTGTCTTGTACAAGCATTAAGAGAAACCAAAACTATCTTACCATATTCAATGTGAGATGGAAAAGTAAAGCGAAGAAAAAAAAACGAGAGGAAAAGTAGCACACATTGTTTTCAAAGAATTAGCATGCATTAATTTCTTCTACATCCCAACAGAGTTTTACGTCAACCTTTTTTATTAGCCCATTACACCATTAGTGGCTGAGTCAAGCATAAAATTGAGAAATGAGACATGAAGGAAAGGTGAGTGTTAGGAGCAGAGGGAGGGGGAGAAAACTACACTACTTGGTTTCGAGGACCAAGACCTCCTTACAAACAAATTTTCTAAATTCTTCTCTTTCTCTGCCTTATTCATTGATTCTTAGAGCTTTTATACACAATTGCATGTCTACATTCCCACTACAATAACCGCTACAATAACCGCTATAATAACCACTACAATAACCGCACCCCCACTACAATAACCTCTACTAGAATGATAACTACCCCTATGATAGATTTTCATGGCAGAGCATCTTCTTCCTAACATTTCCTAGCCCATCAAAAACACCTTGTCCTCAAGGTGTTGGGTGTAGAAAACAGAACCTGGATCCCAAATGAAAATGGGTGTAAGAATTAGTGCCTGAAGATGATTGTGGAGACAGAGCCCTTTGGCAGCGACAAGAATGACGAAGATGAGGAGGAGGAAGGGGTGGTTGAGATTTGTGTCCCTGATCGTGGCAGCACACACAACAGAAAGGGAGAAGTGGATGTCAAAGGGAAGGATGCCACGACTAGAAGACTTTGTGTGGGACCGATGACTGGCGACCGGGAGGGATTCGAAGGAGAATGCGTGGTGCTTGCTAACGGGAAGGTGGAAAGTTGCCATGGGAAGGGGAGGCAACGTGGTTTCTGCTGTTGGTGGAGGCGGCGTGATTTCTGTTGTTGGTGGTGGCTTAGCAGAGGAAGAAGTTGGGTTGATTGTCTTAGGAAGCAGATGCGGCATGGGTGGTAACTTCGCGGAGGCAGAAGATGGAGAGGGTTGTTTAGGTACCATGGTATTCAATATCCGAATAATGGCATCAAGTTTGGAAGTAATGGAAGTTTGGTCTGCAACAATGGAAGTTTGAATTGCAGCTAGTTTGGCCATGGTGGCCTCAAGACGATCCACACAGGCGGTGGAAAGTTCGGTGTCCGCCATTGAAGAGTGGCAGGTCGAACCAATTGTTAGGAGCAGAGGGAGGGGGAGAAAACTACACTACTTGGTCCTCGAAACCAAGTAGTGTAGTTTTCTCCCCCTCCCTCTGCTCCTAACAGTGAGTATGTATATGATAATAAGGAAAGGGTCAAAGTGAAATGTGAAAAGGTGAGGGGTGGGGGGAGGGGCGAGGTTATAGGAAAAAGAAATAAACTCAAAGGCACCAAATTTGATAGAGTCTAAAGTTTGTCATATGTGACAAATGCTTGGTGTCATTATGCTTTGTCAAATTTTCTCTTTACCACCATTTTACTTGATCTTCAACTATTTCTTCCATTTTCATGTCTACTAATTAACCAATCTAAAGACTTGCCTCTCCATTATCATATTAATTTTGTTCAAGCAATTAATTAAGTCCTTTGATATTGAGTATCAGAATTTTAGCATTTAACAGAAACAAACCAACTATATAGATTTATTTTATGGTATAAAAGTGATCATGCTAATTTCAATTTATGGCATTTCTTCAAATGTTCACCAAAGAAATCACTTGAGCTATGCATATGGTGGCTCTAAGAGTGCTTTAACTTGCAACAATGATATAAGAAACATTACAATATCAATATGTGCCTTTGTGAATTCTGCGTGTGTTCATTAACAACCTTTGAAAGCTTTATGCAACTTGATAGCATCTTCCCTAGGCGAGGGTATCAATGGAGGTATGCTCAAAGTTGTCATTATTGCCAATCTTTCTTCTGTATCTCTGTCAAACAAATCAAATGTTATTGCATAGATAAGTTGTTTTGTTTTTTTAATCTGTTTATGGCATTTTGAATGAAACACACAATAAACTTAGCAAACATTTCTTGCCGATCTCAATTGTCAATATACTAATATTGGTATTTTTTATTATCTTAAATTTAGGATACGAAATATGCCTCAACAAATTTTAAGGGCAATAATCCACAAATATAGTAAAGTAGAGCAATGGCTACGAGATGGCTGCTTGTCTAGAGTTACGTATATCCTTTTAATTTGATTATTGTATAAATATAAAATACCAATTTTACATGTGTTTTATAGACAAAAAATAATTGTAAGTATGAAAGGAAAAATTAAATATAATTAAAATTAACTAATTTTAACTTAATAAGATTACTTTTAAAAATATCCTTCAATTAATAAGAATAAAAGACTTTTTTAAGTTTGATATCAAGTAACTTAATACATATTTTTGTTTGGAAATTAACATAATTTAATGAAACCATCTAATTCTGCATTATCTCATGTATAATAAATTTGTTAAGTTTTTTAAATTTTTTTGTTTATTTTTTACTAATTATTTTAAAAATTACAATTATTATAAAAATGATCAAATAATTATTTTAATAAAAAATAATTATTAAAATCGCTAAAAATTTCCAGAAATAAATAATTATAAAACTATAAAAATAAACAATAAATTTATTTTTAGAATTATTTTCAAATTTTTTTTTGAGTTTTCAATAATTTTTAAAGTCACGAAAAATCATTTTTTTTAAAAATAAATTAATTAAATAAATTTAGATGATTAAAAAACAACATAAACTATGAAACTATGAACATAATGACTAAGGAAGGACTAAAAGTAGATTTTAAAAAATTTGAGAGGCTAATAAATATAATTTTTTAAAGACAAAAAATAATTATTCAAATTTAAAAGATAAAAAATATATTCAAGACTTTTTAATTAAGATTAATAGTTATTTTTGTTTTTGAAGATATATAACACTGACAAATTTGTTTTGAAAGATAAAAATTTCAAATTTTAGTTTACAAAAGTGAAAAAAGTGGGATGAATTTATCTATCCGTTAACTTCTACATATTATCGTTGAGACGAATTTGTCTGCTATCTTTACATTTAGGATGGAAATGACTATTTACCTAAAACATAATTTAATTTTTATCTTCCTCTTTTTTAATCATTGCAAGCATAACATCATAATGAATATTTGAAAAAATAGAAAAACAAATATAAGTTAGAACAAATATAATATTAAACATAATATTAATTAATAAAAATAATATTTCAAAACAATAGATAGATTATGCTTATTAATCAATATTATGTTTGTTTTCCTATTTTTGAAATACTAAGTGTAATGTTGTTATGCTCACAACAATTAAAAATAAGGAGGGAAATATGAATATTAAATTATATTTTGGATAAATAATCATTTTTTTTTCTAAATGTATAAAATGTTGCTAAAATCGTCTCTGAACATGCAGATAGGCTTTTTCAGGATAATCGACAAAAGTTAACAAATACATGAATGAATTTGCCACACTTTTTTAAAATTAAAATTTGAATTTTCATATTTCAAAGCTAAATTTATCATTGATCTACACATTCATGATGAAATAACTATTTATTTTTTTAATTATCATAAAAATTTTACACAATACATAAAAGTGAACTCATTCTAAAAATATATAATATTTTTATAGAAACTAAAATAAAAAAAATCTTAATATTTTTGGAAATAAAAAATATGTATTTATTCAAACCATTTTTAATTATGAATTGTGAACCCGTGAGTTGTTTATTCGAGTGATATCAAATTTCATTCTTTTAAGTATAATTTTAAATTTAAATATTGTGTAGATAGAAAAAATATAATTAAGAGTAAGAATTACACTAATAAAAATTAGTCATCTACAAACCTTTGGAAACTCTATTTCAATAACATATTTTAAAAAATTATGAATTTTTTAGGAATTTTAATTTTGAATAAGGGGAACAAAATAAGAGGCGGAGAGGGACATGTCAGTCGTACAGTACAGTATATGTGCAGAGAGAGAGAGAGTGTAGTTGGGTAAAAATTTCCCGTATGTGTTGTGTAACAGTCCCTCAGACTCAATCAGCAGCTAGAAAGAAAGATTGAAGCATTGCACAACACAGATAAAGGTGATGACCTCATTATTTCACAATTGCTCACAAATCATCACAACCCTCATCATAACTTTGGACCATCTTGTGATATTACCTCTCAATTACATCTTGACACACTCATTTCAGTATTTTTCGTGTTAATTTTCATTTGGGTCGGATAAAATGGTGTAAAAATTAAACCTTTATTTTTTAAATTTTTTTGCCCCTCTTTCTCTCTCTAGGATTTTGGCTTTTGAGTTTCTCTCTCTCTCTTGATGTTGTATCATCTGTCAGATATTAATGGGGCACTGCAGATTCCTGTGGTTTGCAACTTGGGTTGGGGCCTTTTCAACTCCAGTTGTCCCTATTTGTAGCAAAGAGCAGTTGTTGGGATGGGACCAAATAGACCCATCCTGAACCTCTCTGGTTTTTCAAGACAACAATCAATGTCATTTATGATTTGTGTGTGAATTCTACCCTTGAATATTTTCACCAAATGTTTAAGGTTTTTACTTAAACCTGAATTTATTATCTGTGTGTTTGTGTTTTTTACTCTTTAGGTTGTCTTTATCAGATTGATGTGATTTTTTTTAATTAGGATGAAATTAATGCTATCTAATTGAAATGTTGTCTTCGATGGTATTTGTTTCAAGTGTTTTGGGAAAATTTTGGTGGGTGAGTTTCTTCTCTTTTACTGTCACACTCAGAATTAGGTTTTACTACTTGAACTGTGAATGAAAACATGTTAGGTGGCGTTGAAGAAATCTTTTTATTGTTGGTTGGTTAATGTGTCAGAAGCTTGACAGTGCGTGTGACTTTGTGCATCCATTTTTTCTTTTTGTTTTTTCTTTTGTTTTTTATCATGAATATTTTGCATCCAGTGTTTTAAGGTGGAGATTAGTTGTTAATTCAATTGAGTTCTTATAATACTCCGTTTTCATACAACTACTGAATGGATTCTACAGTTGAGTAATTCATTGGATGTTAATGAGGTTGGTTTTCTTGCTTCTGTTAAGTTGTTGGATCAAAACTATTGAGATTAAGAATATTTAATGGATTTTGTATTCGAGTACAAGGTGGCTTTATTAACTTCCAATCTGGGAAAAAGACTTTGAACCAAATTGTTAATCACTGTGTATATTCCTACACCCTTTTTTACTTTATGAGATTTTAATTTTTAACCTTACAAGTTTCACTGATTCTGAGGCCTTTCATGCCTAATTAGTTATTACTATGAATTACTGTCTGTTCCATGGCATGGACAGAAAACAGAATATGATGCTGAGTGTGTTCAGTGAAAATGAGTTCTACAGTGGCTATACTTATGGGTGAAAGTTTTGTGGGCCTGTGCTGTTAAAACTGTTGTTATTATCAGTAGGGCTAAGCTGAAATTTTTTTTTTATTGAATGGGAAATAGCTATTTTGAATGCCCTTTGCTTTCCCTTGTAGTCTTATCTATTCTTCCTTCTTTGTTTGTTTCTGGAAGGTCTCTTTCTCAATCTGAAATCCTAGACGGTTATTACATTGATTTCATTGACTGGCGTTCGCATTAATTTCTAGGTTTCATTTCCCTTAAACCGTCATGTATTGCATCCATGATTTTATGGTTGTCAGACTGAGATATTTTTCCATGTTCTAATTGGACTTCTTTGCCTTTTCATTCATCAGCAAGTCAGAAATTCACAAGTGTCTGGTTTTCTGAATTTTGAAGTAAATCACCTTTGAAATTTCACATACCTCATAAGTTTTTTGGGAAACCATTGGTATTGAACTCTGTTCAGCTTCCTGCTATTTTCTGCACATCAGGCTGCACCTTGTAGTCCAACACATCTGCTCCCTAAGTTTATAGCATTTAGCATGCTGGCAAGGTTAATATTTGTGGTACTCACCATAGAACAAATCAGAGTTTGTGGCATATAAGATGGCCTTAACCTAGATTTAGAGCAGTTAGGTAGAAACTTTTCCTCTCCTTCTAATAAAACTCGGTAGTTGCTTCAAACAAGACTAGATGACTGTGGATGAAGTGGATAGTAGCTCTGAGTGGAGCAGAGAGCAGGATAAAGCATTTGAAAATGCATTGGCAACTCATCCGGAAGATGACTCAGATCGTTGGGAGAAGATTGCCGCTGATGTGCCGGGGAAGACTATAGAAGAAATCAAACAGCATTATGAGCTCTTGGTTGAAGATATTAACCAGATTGAATCTGGTTGCGTGCCTCTTCCATCTTATAATTCTTCTTCAGAGGGCTCAACAAGCCATGCCAGTGATGAAGGAGCTGGCAAGAAGGGCAGCGGTCCTGGGCATTATAGCGGTGAGTCTAATCATGGAACTAAGGCTTCAAGATCAGATCAGGAACGACGAAAGGGGATTGCTTGGACTGAGGATGAACACAGGCAAGTTTATTATTGCTTATATAATTTGAATAAACCTATATATGCTAGTATAGGTTACATTTAAATGGTTATTCTTTCAATCTCAAGTTTATGATGTTTAAACATATGCTTTTTGTGGATAGTTGTGGTTGTCTCTAGTTGTGGACTCTGTATCCTATCCAATGCATCTGGCATTCTGAACATCATGATATATTCTGAGTCACAGTTTGCTTATATTCCTCAAAAAATTTGTTTGCAGCTTTTTGTAAATCTCATTTTTATTTTACATTTATCTGTACTGACTAATAAGATGACATAACATCCATACTCCTTAAAATTGTAACAGTTTTAGGTGTGGATAGTTCTAGTTGTATCCAGTTTGCACTCTGCTAGTTCCATCTCAACAGGCATTATGATTATTAACAACTATTTCCAATGTTGTCAAGGTCAACAACCTACTTGGGATCAGGAGGGGGGGAGGGGGGTGCAAGATCATAAAACGTAGGATAGTAAGATCTTGCCCAAATTGTAAAATTACAGATAATAAATTCAAAACAACTCGAGAGATTGGAAGGTTGGCTCAAGACAGCAAGGTAGATGTGTGAGAGACATGCCAGATTGGAAGGTTGGCTCAAGACAGCAAGGTAGATGTGTGAGAGACATGGCGTAGATGAACAGTGGTTCAGAACTTGGGATGAATGAGATGCTGTGACCTGCGAATGGCTTGAACAATAGATGGGATCTGTTTTGGGAAGTAAAATCAACAATTTAGGGAACAAAAATGGGTTAAAATCCATGTTTATGAGAATCAGGTCGCGCAACCTGGCCCAAAAATCTATAATTTTAAAATCCAATTATGTTATTCTTTTCTTTTTCTATTCTACACTTTCTTTTACCAGGATAGAGGACCTAAACTGTCTTTGAATGAGAGAGTATAATTATTTTAATCTTCTGTGCAACATCTTTGAAGACATAAACCTATAAAAGTGCAAACTTATGATTTTAATTTAAGGATGTTCCATGAAAGTAGTTCTTTACTGCTGCGCTGATTTATGTTATTTGGTTTTATTTCCTGCTCTATATACTCTGTACTTATCTTCATTGGATGACATAAGTCATATTTTAAATTATGTCAAATTGTTGTGCTTATAACAGTTTGTCTTTTTGATCATAGCTTCAAGAAATTACTGTTTCATCTTACTGTAGTAGATACAAGTCTAGCAAGAAGCTTAAATGTTACATCTTTTACGGATATGCTCCTACAATCTTCAATTTAACAATTGTGGTCTAGATTGAACATTAATCTTATGGTCCTATATCAACTGCTAATTAACTAAATTAGAGCATATGATGGTAGTAGATCTTAAAACTGTAAAAAGATTTAACACTCACACCCTTGTTTTGTCAAACCACAAATGTGAATTCTTGCATCTGTAGATGGCATTGAGCTGTATATGCAGATTAGGGTTCTGTTATGCAATGGGGAAAGCTAGCTTAGGACGTTTATCTATGGCTTAGAAAGTGTATTATGTTGAGATTTTATTTGATTTTGTTCATGCTGGACTGAACCATTTTTTTGCAGTACATTTTCATAATCAAGTGCTTTTGTATCTTTAGTTTATATTTGTGGTCATGATTTTGAGATGTGTACTAGAAAGAATAGATTGACCATGAGAAGAAACATTTAGGTGGCCAGTTAAACCTTAAATAAATAGTTAGTTATAGGCTTCTCTGAAATAGAAAAAGTTGACTAATACTGTCCCTCAAGTCTTTCCTAAGCAAATATATTTAAAACAAAAAAGGAAATTGGGCTACCTATATGGGAATATTAATAGCACACAATAGTGGGCCGGATGGCCATTGGCTGATATTGGAAAGCAATCACTGGGCATTTTATTGTCATGACTGTAGTGGCAGAAATAGCAAGCAAAATTGTGGCAAATAGTGCTATAGTATCACCATGCCAATTGCAATCAAAACCCCCTTTTTGTTTCTGTTACACTGTCGATTTTAGGGGTAAAAACAGGATTTTACTCCCATTTATGGCCATAAGGATAAGGGAAAGCTAGGACTTTAGCTCTTTCCTGACCTTCCGTTTCAAGACACTCAGCATTTCTGAACTCTGAAGGATGCCCATCCACTGTTGTCAGAGACATTCTTTTCTCCAGCCATTTTCTACTTTCTATCATTCTCTCCTGTTGCTGGCTGCATTCTGTCTCTGTTTCCAGCCAACTTTCTGGCCACCTTGGTTCTTTTTCCAACCTTTTTCTATTGCAATCGGTATTTACTTGTATGTTTTGCTTAAGACCTATGACCTTTTTTTTGATAATTATGAATATATCATGAATTTTGAGTTTTTTTTCCAGCATTTATATGTATGTAGTATAAATATAAATTATATAATCTAAATAAAATATCACAGTAGTGGCCATCTTACTATACTGCTGTAGCATTTTTGGGGTCAGTTGCTATGCATCGCTATTTGATATTGATGACTATTCTGTATGGTAAGTAGGTAACTTAGTTTCTAACCTCCCATCTAAATTACAATGTAATTCTTTTAGTCAAAGTGACTAACAATGAAAAAGCCATTGGCATAAACTGCCGCTTCATACATCTATTTTGGGCCTAATTTTAGTCAACATGTTCTTAGTCCCTTGTAAGTTAAAGATGTTTTCAGGGTTTTAGTTTGGTTTGATTAAAGGGGTTGATTGTTTGGGAATAGACCTCCTATTGGGAGAGTCTATGAGAGGATGCATAGGGAAGCTGTAGGGCATCATAACCCTTTTAGTTAGTTGTATGAAGGGGTTGATTGTAAAAAGTGGCAGTGATTAGTTAGTTGCTAGAGACTAAATATGTGAAGGTAGGGTCTGTTGAAGGGCATACAGATTGTAATTTGGGAACTTGTGAGTGAGTTGGGTGACTCAAACTTCTCAGCAGCCTAGTGTAATCGTTCTTCATCTGTTCTTAAGTCTGTTTCACTTTGGGTCTTGGGGATTAGTGATAAAATCATTCTTGCTTTCAATTTTTGGTACTGGTTTCTATCATTGATGCAATGCAAATATGGCTGAGGCTGGGATACCTGCATAGCCTTGGAGTGCAATTTTATAATGCCTTTTGGGGCTCTATGAGAAAAAAAGATGAATCATATAGCGGAGGGTCCATTTCAGGATAAGGAGTTCTTCCTCAATCTTTAATTTGGCTTGGAGTTTGTGTTTTTCGTACTTGTTCTGATTCTCATTCGCAAAGTCATAGATCCTGATTTAAGCTTTTCTTTTATTGAGTGGCATTGTGTATTTAATTGGTGCATACTCATATTGCTATCCTTTTCCTTTTTATATTGCAAAATTTTACATTGCTATAAAGGTATTAGACACATTTTGGATTTTTTATACTTTTAAAGGAAAAAAAAAACATTTTCAACAACCAACTCATCTTAGATCAAGAATTTGTGATTAATTAACCCATTCGTGTGTGCTAGAGAAATTGAATCCAATTGGATATACTTCATAATTAGTTTTTGTAGATTTCCTTAAGGTAAGAAAAGATTACATCGCATCAGGCTTTGCTTCTTCAGGGGGGTAGAAATCATAGGAAGTGGGAGCAGGAGATCATTGTTGTACCCAGCTATGGTTCCTTGCGAGACTGAGCTTAGTCTGAGCTTGAAACCATGCTGCTGGCAATCTAATTACATGTACTGTTTTGTACCTCTGGTACTCACTATATATATATATATATATATATATATATATATATATATATATTATCTTTGCTGATCAAAAAAAAAAAAAAAGAAAAGATTACAGATAATAGGAATATCCTAACGTAAGATATCTCAATAGGTAGAATGCAAAACTATTTCCGCCAAAATTGTTAATAGAGTTTCTGTTTGGTAGAATGCTTTTGAAATAAAGATCTTCTAATGAGCTTCAGCAGTGTTAGTCACTTTACTTCCCCTTGTCCTTGCAATTATTTGTTTGTTTGTATGATTAAGACACTGTTTTTGCTCCATGGTTCATGCCGTGGTTGGAGTAATTACAAAATGTTGGTGAAGGATTTAAAAGTGCCATGAGGCCTGGCATTTAATGTTGCTAATTTGAAGTAACTGCAAATTCTTGGACAAAATTTCACATTACTCTGTAGTCTGAACAGAGCTTATATGAAAGACAAAATAAGATTTATTTATTATCATTTAATGGATTAGATGGGACTGGGAAAATGGAGATAGAGAGTAGAAACAAGAAAATATTTTTAAACCATGATTATGAAAAGACAACTGTATTTCATTCATGTTAATGATTTTCTGCTTGTATCAATCCTTTCTTTCCATGATACTTTGTTTTTTACAGTTAAAGTTTAAATTCATAAGTTTGTCAGGATAAAGCACTGGCATGCTAACAAATTTTGCAACATTTTCCACAAGTAGTTCTATTCTAGCTGGTTGTATACTGCAACGATTATGGTGATGCATAGATCTTGTCCTACTTAATTTCTGTTTAAGAAAAAGCAGGATTACTTTTTCTGGGGCATAGGGGAAGTCCCATCATTGGGGTGAGGCCTACAAGATCCTCCACTAGGAGACCCAAGGGAGGGGGAAAGGGGGTTAGTGTATCAGGATTGAACCTTTCACCCCAAGTACATCAGAAACACCATATGCCACTAAGCCAAAGGCTCTGGGTAGTGAAGGCAATATCAATCCATTTTTTGTTGTCCAGTTTATTTTTAGGGTTTCAAGATCCTTTATAAAGTACTGACAAATGCCTTAAGTTAATGTTTCTCAGCGTACTCTCTTTAACCAGAGTCTCACGTTGGACTTTCTGTATAAGCTCTTTTGCAACCCTAGGTAACATCTGTTCTGCAGCTGTGGTTGGTAAGAAATTGTGCTTATGTTGAGCTTATAGTGAATGAAGTTACAGACCTTGCAAAATCATAATCCTTTATGGGTTAATTACACTTATGAACCTCAAGAGTGGCTAATGTATGAAAATTGTGTTAATTATTTCTTTGGGGTTTTTTAGCACATTTCCTTAAGAACCCCATTGTTTGTTTTGGGTTTTACAAGAAATGTAGCACATAAGCAAATAGAATTCCTTTTAACTTCAAAAATAAGATCTGATAGAGATGGTTGTGTAGGTGTTTGAAGCCTTACATGCTTTAAGTTTGTATTGGATGAACATTTGGTTGTTTTGTAAACAAATTTGTTATTGGTAAATCCAAGATTAGGATACTATATAGAAAAAGTAGTACAAGATTCTTAAATGAAGTGTTCTGCTGCCATTTCATTTGCTGTTCTTTAAATCTACATGTGCAATAATATTTGATCATATTGGCAGCAGTCATATCACAAATCTGATTGTTGTCATCATTGTGCTTTTGTGTAGGAAGTATATTTGATATTAGGCCTACATATGTGTGGCTACAGTTTAATTTTGTTATTCACAATTGCTTGAGTTCTATAAGATTCTTCGACATATACAAATGGTCAAACAACTAATCAAGGATTCCAGAGTTGGATTTATTCCTTAGATTTTTCTGATAGTTTAGGGTCAAAAGAATTCCACTCTTAATCTTCCTTCACAAATATCAAAGCAATCTCATTTTTTTTAGTAGTACAGTTATTGTTATGATGCGTTTGTAGTTTTTATATTATTGTAGCTAAGTTCACTAGTAGGCATGGAACTTCAGTTATTACTTCAGGCACTATCTTGGTTGTCCTCAAACTCAGCCTCTGTTTCCCTTGCCTTGCCTTCTTTTAAATATATAGAGCAAGTTCTTTATATTCCTCATTAAATTCTCAATCAAACAATGACCTGGGGATGTTTTTTCCAACATTAGATTAGTCTCCATTAAGGACATGTGCAATTTCAAAAAGTATCCTCATCTCACAATTTGATTTAAGAACTTTGGCAATAATATAAAAAACTTGATATAAGTTTTGTCCACATATGTGTGTCAGTGTGTATTTTGATGTCTTATGATTGTCATGTATTGTTTTTATTGTATAGTAGACAAGCTCATGAGTAGGCTTGGAAATTTGGTTATTACTTATTATTCCTGGCACCATCTCTTGATTCTCTTACAACTTAGCTTCTGTTTTCCGTTTCTTGCTGGTTGCCTTTTGTCAAATCTAAAGCTTTTGGTTGTGGTGCTCTTTCAGCACACACTATATATCCCTGCTTCATGCCGGCACACATAGACTTTAAAATGGTCACATAACAAAGCCTCTCTCTGATTCATGCAGCATGTTCTGAATTGTTTATCACAATTCAATGATAAATTCTGATCCCTGTCAAATTTATGCCTGACATATCATTCCTTTGTCCCTCAAAATAATTCCACTTGTCAATGTGCTAACCCAGTTTCTTTACTGCCAAAAATTCTGGTCTCCAATCCTAAATTGGTTTTACACTGAGCAGGGAATGAGCTGCTGACTATTCTTCCTTCCTGCCAAAAACAATGTATTTTTTATTTGATATTACCTGGAAAACAAAAAACATTAGAAAGAAATAGGATCAAATTTCAGGGTGAAGCTGGAGATTGATTGGTAACCCCTATAGTTAGTTTCATAGAATAATTGGATAGTTGAGTTAGTTAGAGGCAGAGATAATTAGACAAACAAGGCATGTTGCCTATAAATAAGAAAAGGGGTTGATAGGGAGATTGTATCTTGTGATTTGGGAGGGAATTCAGATTGTTGTGGGAGAGTCCAGGCCTCTCGAAAGTCCTGCGAATCATTTGCACTCTTGTTCATAGAGGCTTTCCTTTCTGATCCAGTTTCTGTTAGATTAAGCATGGAGTTTACATACTGTGCTGTCAGTGTGACTCGATGTTTTCTTTTGAAACTTAGAGCACTTATAATGGTGCTATGTGTTGCCTAGGATTACAAGTTTAGAACAGGACATTTGTAACATTTATCAAGTGAGGTTAAACAAGCAGGAAAGCTGTTACTAATGATATCTCTACTATTCATAAGCTAATTGCTGACTTTAATATATGCCAGTTACTAATGATATCTCTACTATTGATAAGCTAATTGCTGACTTTAATACGTGCCAGCAGCTGATGCTATATTTAATTTCTTCAGTAATGAGTTACAATCTGAGGATCAATGATTGTATCTGTGTGGACTTTACAGTTTTATGGTTACTGTTATTGAATGCTTTTCTTTTTTGGATATCAAATAGATGTATCCATATGCTAAGCTTTATTTTGTTTTAAAATTTCAAATTGGTTGAACAGGTTATTTCTTCTGGGCTTGGATAAGTATGGAAAAGGCGACTGGCGAAGCATATCAAGGAACTTTGTGGTGACACGAACTCCTACACAAGTAGCAAGCCATGCCCAAAAATACTTCATTCGTTTGAACTCAATGAACAAAGATAGAAGGCGATCCAGCATACATGATATCACCAGTGTTAACAATGGAGATATTTCAGCACCTCAAGGGCCAATAACCGGTCAAACAAACGGTTCTGCTGGAAATTTTACTGCCAAAGCAGCCAAAGCGGCCACCCCGGCCTCAACTGGGGTGCCAGGTGTTGGAATTTATGCAGCTCCAACCATTGGACAACCTATAGGAGGACCCTTAGTATCTGCTGTTGGCACCACAGTGAACCTTCCTGCACCTGCACACATGGCATATGGGGTCCGAGCCCCAGTACCCGGTGCAGTTGTACCTGGTGCACCGGTAAATATGGGCCCTGTGACGTACCCTATGCAGCATACGTCTGTTCCTCACAGGTGAAGTGCTGTTTAGAGGCCTAGTGTACAAAAGAAACAAGAGACTAGTGGTGGCTTCTGCAGTGAATGAAATTCTTTTCTTGACAATTGCTTTTTGCTTATTATATGCAACAATGAGTTATATGCATAATCTGTCATTTCAAATAAGCCATATGAGGAAGCAATTGAATGTATCCGTGTAGGCTGCCATGGAATGTTTGACAGCCTTGACATAGGAGAGCATAAAAGTACGGTTGTTTTGTAGACATTTGAACTGGCTATTATTAAACCGTGCTATAGAGGAAGGTTCTATGGATTTCAAGTGTAAATTATTGTTGCACTCTTGGTTTTTGTAGGAAATAAACTCTTCGCTTATGGTCTACCTTAACTTTATGTGTGTAAGTTACTACAATTGAATTGGCACGAATTATTAAGGTTATGCTTGGATTAAAGTTTGGAAAATACTTTTATGAATTTCAATGCATGATAAAACAAACCTAAATGCATCAAATGAAGAAAGAAATAAATTGTTTTCAGAAACGTACTTTTGAACTCGACCAACTTTAATCAACATAACATTTAAGAATTTCTTCCCTGGGTTAGTAAGTTGTTGGACCAAATGTGGGTACAATTTTTGCTATTGTGTGGATGATAATAAGATTTTGGGTGTTGCTAGATGCACTCAGCATTTTTACCGGTGCACCTAACACTTAAGGAGAAAAGACTGAAATATCCTTGATCCGTAAGCCTTTTAAGTTGATCCGTAAAAGACTTACGAATTAAGTTGATTCATATGCGTTTAATATCAACATACAGATGAACTTAATCCGTATCAACCTTACGGATCAACTTAATCCGTAAGCCTTTTACGGATCAAGTTGATCTGTATGTGCTTAATATCAACATACGGATCAACTTGATCCGTATCAACCTTATGGATCAACTTGATCTGTAAGTCTTTTATGGATCAAGTTGATCCGTATGCGCTTAATATCAACATACGGATTAACATAATCCGTATCAACCTTATGGATCAACTTGATCTGTACGATTTACAGATCATCCTCACGCATACCCATCACAAATGCGAAGAAAGTGTAGGGACAATTTTGACATTTTCAAAAAATGTTGGGTGTACCAACAATATGCTGGGTGCACCTAACAACACCCTAAGATTTTTTTAAAATATTTTTAAGGCCGTAGGAGGGGTTGTGTTATGCATATTTCCTAAGTTACTACCCACTTCCTCTATTCACACCCCAAGTTAATGTTCATAAGCCCACCAAAGGCCCAATAAACATAAGGTACACTAACAACACATCAAATACATAAGTGATTAATGGTGTTTTATTATTGAGCTTATTAAATTACATGAATTTTAAATTTAGTTTCATTTTGTATTTTTTATTCAAGCACTTCATTATGTCATTTAAGAAAAATGTGACACCACATCTATTCATAATTAAATTAACCAGAATCTCTCACTGAAACTCACACCAAGCATCATCGAATATTCATTTTTTTATATTTTCATCAAAGTAAAATTTAATTACTCTTGTAGTTATTCCAAATCACTTAGAATCATAAGTTAAGAAAATTATTATGTTACATACAACATCTTCAATTTCCATTTCCAATTCTGTTTTGCATATAGTTGTTTTCCAATAGATGTATGCCAAAGCGTTGTATGAGTTTGGGATTTTCTTGAGTCTTGCTTGTGAGATTTGTATGATGCTTCAGTGTTTTATTTATTATTTATCTTGTCTGATGTTGAAACATGTGAGCTTACTGTTAACTTTAATCAAGACTGATAACTATTGTGAAAAAAATGGAGATACCAATCATCTCAAAAGAACTACTTTTAAACCAAATATTATTCCCCATATGCCACAATGACCAAACTACAGTATGCCACAAAAGAAAACAGAAAGACCTAACTTGTTTTCATGAAGAAGGGAACCAAGTTTTAATTAGTGTTGTTTAGCTGAGCAAGGAAGGACCACTTGCACACCCATCCACGAATAAATCGAGTACCAAGTAGCAAGGAAGGGCCACTTGCACACTCATTAATCACACCATTAAAACCTTTATATCCTTCTCTTAATACCTAATAGTAAATGCACATTTAAAACTATGCCACATTTTTATCGACTCTACCTCCATTTTTCTCAGAAAAAGATAATGAAATCAATCCTGAATTTCATGAATAAATGTATATGATATATATATATATAAAGGATATGTTATTACTTAAAATCACATTTAATTAAAAAAACACACTCATTTAGCTATATAACTCTTTTTTGTATTGATTATTTTATATATACATATTAATTAGATTAATTTATCTTTTATATTGAAAGCAAATGTGAATAGTTTTCAGAGTATGAAATTACATTTGTGTTTTTCAGTTCAATCGCATAGAAATTCAAAACTTTAGATGGAGATGAATTAAATAAAAAAGGATTTTAAGTATAGAGTATTGTAATATTAATATTGAAAATTTTAATTTATTTCCAATTGCACGACATACAAACATAAGAAATATATGTTGTACTAAAAGCATTAAATTACATAAAACGCTAAAATATTGTTTTTCAAATATGCATATATTGCTTCTGAGATATATTTAATAATACTTGTAACCATTGCTAAAACTAATTTGGAATTACTCAAATTTTGTTTGAGATTAATTATGTTAAAGAATATAGATTCAATGAATTTGTTATTTTTTTATATTGAGATAGAGTTGAATATTCAAAATTAATCCTTCTTATTAAAAACTTTTAAATATAAAAATTTAGTAGTAAATAATAAAAATTAATATGAAAATTGAAGAATCAGGTTAATTTAATTTAAACTTTTAAACATAAATTTGGCCTAAGACATTTATTTTTAGATACAACCCTGTTAACCTAAGCATATTGAAGTATTTTTACAACTACTCTTCATTTTTATCTCACCTTGGTCAGTTCCATCCTCGTCAGTTCAACAGGAAGCAAATTCGGTGAAGGCTTAAAGCTCAGCTAGATATATCTTATAGTAATTAAACAAAAGCGTAAAACATTTAAGAATACTCCGGGAAACAACTAGATCTATCAATTTTATTATTTCGTTAGTGATACATACATAACCAAAATATGATTTTTTGTTACAAACATTATTTTAAGCACCTTATTATGTATTTTTTTTTCTTTTCATAGGTGTTTTGCATACAAATGAGGTTGATGAAATGAAATATGGGAAGGATACTCAATCCCATATACATCTTAGCTGCTAATATATGAACCCATATGTATACAAGAAAGAGGGTTCATACACAATGTGAAAAAGAGGGAGAATCCTTTCTTACCTTGGAGCTAAGCCAAAACTAAAACCTCACTTTAATTGAATCCATCAGACCAATAATCTCAGAAGAAATACCCTTAAACAAAATATTATTTCTCATAACTCATAAGCCCCAATGACAAAACTATAGTATGTCATGTTCCAAAAAAAAAAAAAAATGAATAAACCGAATAACAAGGAAGGACACGTGAACATTCATTAATGACATTATTAAAATTCATTCTTGTTCTTAATATCTAGTAATAAATGCGCATTTAAAACTCACATCGCTCTATTAAATGTCTCACTAATCAGTATATAATTTTTTTTTTGTTTATTTTTAAGTTTCATTTTTTTAAAAGATTTTTATTTCTATTTATCTGTCTTTTCACAGTTTAAAATAACATTAACGACTCTTTTTGCCAATTATATCATTATTTTCATTTAATCTTTAATTAATTTACACATGTGTTTTTATGAAGTAGAAATGAAACAAGATAAATTAGAAAACCTATAACTATTTTATTATGATCAAGAAAATTTATTAAATTTCTTGATTTTTATTTAAAAACCTCAAAAGACGATAAAAATAAATATAAGAAGTGTAATTTATTAAATAAATAAAAAAATTAAATGACTGAAAATAAGTTATCTAAACTACCCTTATTTTAGGCAACAAAAATATGTAACTTCCTTACTTTATATTATAAAAAATAATAGTAACTATAGAATGAAAACGGAGACAAAGGAAAAACACACAAAACTATTCTTTATGAAAAACACACAAAATTCTGGAATACTTAGTTACTAGTACCCTCATACTATAATTACAATAAGATAATTTGAGTTACTTTAAACAACCCAAATATCTCTATTCTTTATAAAAAAAAAAATGCATGGAGTTAAATTTAGATCACCAAAAGAGGCCAAATATTTATCCAAAAAATGCGCGACTTATATTTAGACAACGGGAGATGTCTGATCTTTACCCCAAAAAATGCATGGATATCATTTTTTTTTTCGAAGGCAAAAACAATTTTATTTTTTATAAGTGATAAGATAAGACTTAATTAAATCAATACCAACTAATGAATTGAATAATCTTGTTCTATCTCTTTTCATCTTGCCTATAAATAGAGAATATTCAGCCACTTCCTTTTCAACGACAAACATAAGTACATGTTTGGAATTGTTTCACAGTGAGTTGGGGAAAATGGGTTCCAAGGCTATGCTCGTTCTTGTTATGTTCTTGGCTTCTGCCCTCATTCTTTCTGCTGAAGTTGCCCCCAAAAATTTGGATGAGAATTTTGATGCAAAGCATGGTATTTCTTTTCATGAGAAATTTTCACTAGTATTTGTTATTAGTTGTACGTTCAACTCAGATACATGTTGATGTTTTTTTCAAGTTAATATGCTAATTAATCTGACCAAGTTTAATCAAGCATTAGGTTGCTAGAACTATTATGTAGAGAAATTGAACCCTTTCTATTTTGTTTTTATATTACCGAAGAATTGTATGTGCATTTGGACAATTATATCAACTTCAATGTTTTGTTAGTGATCGATGCATACGTAAACAAAATATGATTATTTTATTAACATTCTTTGAAGTACCTTATTAATTATATATTCTTTATGTTTTGTTTAGTAGGTGTTGTGGATACAAATGAGGTAGATGAAAAAAAAGATGGTTATGTTAGTTGGCGAAGTGGTGTTCCATTGCGTTGTGCTCATCCTTGCTGTTATTGGTACCATGGAAGGTGTTTAAAGTACTGCTGCGGTCCTCCTCCTCCAAAACCTCATAACTAAGCAGGAACTTATGCTAAGACTAGTTGTTGCAATCACAGTCACTATGTATAAATAAAGAGCAGTGCAGGAACTGGCCCTTGTGTATTTGATGTTTCATCACTTCTTGTGTTTTCTAATGATATTTTTATTGTTGATAAAAAAAAGTATAAATAAAGAGAAATGCTGACTACTAACATAAACAACATAAGAAGTGTAGTTATACGAGGAATAAAAATGAAAATCTATCCTGCTTAATAATAATAGAATTATAGATTAATTTGACATGCATGATTCTTCTTTCAATTTCTTTTGTTTTCTTATTTTTTACTCTGATCTTATATATTGGTCACATTCTAAAAATAATATTTGATCATATTTATAAGTCACTAACTAACATATTAATAATAATTTTTCA
The DNA here is from genome assembly GCF_000004515.6 of Glycine max. NCBI lineage: Eukaryota > Viridiplantae > Streptophyta > Magnoliopsida > Fabales > Fabaceae > Glycine > Glycine max. Next base: position 968,483 of record NC_038256.2, on the reverse strand, counting down.
ATTGTGTCTTTTATACTATTCTCAATAATTCATTATTAGGGAAGAGAAATATTGAGATGGAAGGTTATTATTGGTCTATATCCATTGATGAAGATAGGAAAGTAATGAGTGAATATTAATAATGACATGGAAGAGAGAGAATGTGAGATGATAATTTAAACTAAACATTTAATAAGTTTTTAGTGAAATTTGTTGGATGTGTAATTATGTTAGGGTATAATTAGAAACTTGTATAGTAAATTTATTGTATTTTAAAATAACTATATTAAAGTAATTCAAACAGTAATATTAAACTCTTTAAATTATTTCATTGTAAGTAAAGAAAAATGGGTTCTAGGCTATGCTCCTCCTTGTTATATTTTTTTTACTTTTGTTCTTTTTTTTAATTTCATTTTTTAGCATGGTATTTTTATTTTAAAAACTAAAATTTATAAATATAATGAAGGGTAAATAATCATTTTCGATCCTGAATGTGTTGGCAAATTTATTCTCGAAAGATGAAAATTTAAATTTTAGTCTCCAAAAGTTAAAAAAGTGCGACAAATTCATCAACATGTTAACTTTCGTCTGTTGCCGTTAATGAAAGAGCATATGTATGGCACAAATGAACGAAAATGTTACAAAAATGTTAACATGGATGCTAAATAAATTAGATCAAAATGTCACTAAATTTTCATTAGATCAAAATGTCAATAAATTTCCATTGAATTAATTAGTCAAATCCCAAATTTTATTTCATTTAAGGATAAAATATAATTTAATCTTCATCTTTCATCTTTTTTTTTATCGTTGCAAGTATAACATTATGATAAACACTTAAAAAAAATAAGAAAACAAATATAAGTTAAAACAAACATAATAATAAACATAATATTGATTAATAAAGATAATGTTGGGTCTCTTTTTTTATAAGGATTAACTTAATTTTTCATTTTTTACCATGCTTATTAGTATATATTTTTAATTTATGTTTACTTTCTTATTTTTTAAGTGTTTATTGTAATATTATGCTAGCAATGATAAAAAAGGGAAAAAATAAAGATTCAATTATATTTTATCCTTAAATAAAACAAAAAGTTGAGATCTAACAAATTAGTCTAATAAAAAATTATTGTCATGGTGATCCAATCTATTGAGGAGCCATGTTGATAATTATCTTTGTGACATTTTTGTCTCTTTGTATAACGTAAGTTCTTTTATTAACGGTAACAACTAAAAGTTAATATATGAATGAATCTATCACATTTTTTTACTTTCAGAAACTAAAATTTAAATTTTTATCTTTCGAAAACGAATTTATTGGTGTCCTATTCAAAGATAAAAATGATTATTTATGATCTATTAAATGAATACACAATAACCAATGTAATAATAAATAAATTTAAATACTCATTAATGATGCACCATTAATGACTCATGTGATAGGCAACATTAAATACTCATTAATGAGTCTCTTTTCTTAATAATAAATGTGCATTTAAAATTTATCATTTTATTAAATGTCCCAGTAATTAATATATTGTTTATTAAATAAATATAAAGAAAAACAGCTGAAAATAAATTGTCTAAAACACCCTTATTTTGGGTGACAAAAAATACACAAAAACTTTCTTACTATAGTACTAGTAGTAGCTATAAAATGAAAACGGAGACAAAGGAAAAACATACAAAACTATCATGATTATAAATTAAGGAATACTTATTCTACCTCCTTATGAATTGAATAATCTTATTATACCTCCTCTCATCTTGCCTATAAATAGAGAATATTCAGCCACTTCTTTTTCATCGACAAACATAGGCACAAGTTTTCAATCCTTTCACAGTGAGTTAGCAAAACTGAGTTCCAAGACTTTGCTCGTTCTTGTTATGTTCGTGGCTTTTGTACTCGTTCTTTTTGCTGAAGTTGCACCCAAAGATATGGATGAGAATTTTCATGCAAATGATGGTAATTCTTTTCATGAGAAATTTTCACCTGCATAAGTTATTAGTTGTACGACTCTAATAGGTTAATATAGTATCATTTTATAGATAAATGTAGATATTTTCTTCACATTAATATATATGCTAATTAATCTGACCAAGTTTATTCAAGCAAGTAGAGAAATTGACCCCTTTCTATTTTATTTTTATATTGCCAAAGGAGAACTGTAAAAGCATTTGGACAATTAGTTAACCATCGAGGGCTAACTTTCATATCAATTTCTTTGTTTTGTTCGTGATACAAACGTAACCAAAATATGATTATTTCACTAACATTATTTTAAGTACCTTATTAATTATATATTCCTAGCCTATTTTTTTGTTTAGTAGGTGTTGTTGATACAAATGTGGTAGATGAAATAAAATATGGTTACGGTAGTTGGCGAACTGGTGCAGCATTGTCCTCCTAATTGCTGTTATGTGTTCCGTGGAAAATGTATAAGGTGCTGCTGAACCTCATACCTAAGAAGGAACTTTTGCTAAGAACTAGTTGTTGCTGTCACTATCACTATGTATAAATAAAGAGAAATGCAACACAAACTACATGAGAAGTGTAGTTATACATGAAATAAAAATGAAAATCTCTCCTTCTTAACAAAAGAATGATAGATTAATTTGACATGTTTTCCCTTTCAATTTCCTTTGTTTTCCTTGTCTTGTGCTGTACCCATTTGTTTTGACAAAAAAATAAATACACAAAATAAGTAAGTACATTTGTTTTCCCAAACTAAATGAGTTTGACCGAATTGAAGACTATACCAAATTAATACATATAAACTTGATTCTCACAAATGAACTCTTTTAATTTGTTCCGAATTCTGTGGCTACCTAACTTCTGTATTATGAACTTCGTTAAAAGAAATGAAGATAAATTTAATATAGTTAGGAGAGATTTATTAAGACTTTACAAAAAATTCTTATTTTAAAAAATATTTATTATTTATTGAAATTATCTTTGATAAATTTGATTATGATACAATTAATATATTATTTATTAAAGTTAATTAAATTTTTAATCCTTCAACTTTTTCATATTTTAAATTTTAGTCCTTCAAAAGTTTTTAATCAGTTTTAATCATTTGTTAATTTTCATTAGTACCTTTAGTCCTTCAATATTTTTAGTTTTTCATTTATTTTTATTACTCAAGATTAATCATTTTAGTCTCTTATTTTTTATATATTTTGAATTAGTTTTGAGTAATAAAAATAAATGAAAAACTAAAAGTAGAAAATTTTTTATAGACTAAAAATGCTGATAAAAAAATTAATGAAAGACTAAAAATTGACAAATAAATTTTAAAAGACTAAAAAATGAAATAGAAAAAATTGAGAATTAAAAACTTAATTAATCTTTTTTTTATATTATTTTTAGTAGTAAGGCAATGTAGTTTAAGATTTGTGTACAAGTGTTGTTACAAGTCAATTAAGGATACTCTTTTTTATTTATTTTAAAAAGTTAAAAATATGATGATTTGCATATATATTTTTTATCGACTGTCCCCCTTTCTAAAAAAAATGCTATTGAAATTAATCCTAAATTCGATTAATAAATTAGACATTTAACTAAGGCCAAACTTGGACAAGATATCCACCACTTGCCTGATGATAGGCATGGTTCCATGCTAAAATTCCAGCATCACTTACGAAAGATTGAATAGCTGAAGCAAGAATGGTTTAGTTTGAATCAGAGTGCTGCTTTAGAGTCAAAATACCCCCTCCTATGTCTACTGTGATTGGTCAAGAGGCCATCTTTCGCCACTTTCCACATCAAATTAAATACCACTTCTTTCAGGTCCCTTTTTGAAAAAGTGGATTACAGTCACTTGATCCCCCAACCACCTTCATATATCCATTTTTTTGCCAAATAGAATTAGGAAACATACTGCAAACTCATGTACTTTAACTTCCTTAACTCCATATAGCAGAGAGAAAGCTATCCTTTTTACGCTACGTACCATTAAGTTGTTACGTGGTGTAAAGAGAGTAATTCCATGATTTTACGACATTGCTAGATGGGTGATTAATAGCTAGTTACTACGTGCAACTGCACTGTTTCTTAAAGGACACTTAGCATAGTGTTTATTATATTATGTAATTTGCCTATAAAAGGCCAAGGTTGTACGCTGAAAAATATGAGTGAAAAATTAAGTTTACTTGTCATCGGGCAATTAATTAGCTTGGCACGGCAGGAATGTATATTGAGACCAGAGAATGGTTGAAGTTTTTTTTTTGGTAAGCATGGTTTAAGCTTGGTTTCATTTAATGAAAATTAAAGTCTCACGTCATGACATTTAATTTCCTTGCCTTTGAGTCTCATGCATTCACCGAAAATTAATTGAATTTCTTGTCACATGCACTTTAAAGCTTGCATTTCTAGATAACATAACGCTGTTATAGTATTTATATATTAGAAGTAGACTTTGTTGTTTTTAACTCCAACACTAGCAATTCAGATATAGTTAAAAGGATCATTCTTATAAACTTGTTACAAAAAGAAGGGAAATAGACAAAACTATGGTCATCGTATATTTTGGAATGCTTATATAGTTATAGGATAAGGCTGAATTAAATCAATATTTACCATCTAAAGAATTGAATGATCTTGTTTTATTTATTCTCACATTGCCTATAAATAGAGATTATTCGATCATATCATTTTCATCGAAAACATAGGAACACGTTTGCAATTATTTATCTTCATTTCTTTTTAAAAAATGCAATTTCAAAATAAATATCTTTTTTTTTCTCTTAAAAAAATAGTCAATTAGGCTCAATTATATATATATATATATATATATATATATATATATATATATATATATATATATTAAAAAGTCTTTATAAATCTTTAATAAATACTTAATTACAAAAATTTTAACACAATCAAATAAATTTTACCATAAATGCAAAGAAATTTTGGATTAGACTTTTAAAATTAATTAAATTTGGGTTGGACTTAGTTGATTGTTACTGGTTTGCAGGCCAACCCGTGAACCCCACAGTCCAAACCTGCACAACCTGCGAATTTTGCAAGACAGGCCTAAAATTCTCTATAATCATGAATTTTTTTAAAAAAATTAGTTCATGGCCCGCTCGGACCGCGGGTCCCGTAGATTGATCCATGGACCTGAACCCATTTATCTATTCCTAATTTGTACAATTAACAATGGAGGGCTATAGCTTCCTAAAAGCATCATTATTTTGTTAGTAACACATACTTAGAAAAAATGATGATAAACATTATTGTAACTTAGAAAAAATGATGATAAACATTATTGTAACTAACTGAACATATTCCTTTTTTATATATTTACATAACAGATTTAAATATGTTTAAGATCTTTAATAAATGGTTAAATTTTGTTATAGGTCTCTAACAATTTTTTTTGTTATTTTGAATCCTCCATATATGAAATTTTTTGTTTTGAGTGTTTGTTATTAATTGTGTGATGATGTGTTATCTAATCTTTTCAACATTTTCAACAGTGATAATGATATCACATGTCATTACTTAACTGATGACAATAACTCAATTTTTTTTTTAAAATATCAGATATTCAAAACAATCTAAATTTATTAGAGATTTGTAATAAAATTCGATCATATATCGGACACCTTTAACATATTTAAGCCTAAATAATAATCTTGATACAAATGGGGTAATTGAAATGAAATATTACGGAGGTTGGGGGCATGGTAATGGCGTTTGGTGCCGTGGTTGAGGTGGATGGCATGGCAGGTATTGTTCCCTATGGTTGTTGTCGTTTGAGCTATGGAAGCAACTGTAGAAGGTGCTGCTATTATCCTGGTGAAAATGTTGATGCTCATGCTGATGTTGAACCTCGCTACTAAACAGGAGATTTGTGCTAAGTTAGGTTCTTGTTATCTATATAAGGAAAACTTCAGGTGTACTTATTTAGTTATTTATACACATAATAAAAGTGAAAATATTTCACTGTAATTACTAAAGGAATAATGGATTTACACATTCTTCTTTCAATTTCCTTTCTTTGCCGTGTATATTATTCTCTCCAATCGTTTTGGCTAAAATTATATACGCTCCAAGAAGACAATTACTACTGGTGTTTGACAGAATCTGAAGACGGTGTCACCAAATTAATACTAATATAAGTTGCTCCTCATCACTAGTAAACAATGTTGCTGCAAATGGCTCAGCACCTGATTTTTGCATCATGCACTTAATTAAGAATGTATGGTTTTAAGATGGGACAAATGAAGATAAAATAGTTTTAGAGATTTCACGGGAGGAAAAGCTTTACGCAAGAAGTTTCAGATCAAAGAAATTATATTGCAAATGAGATGAAAAAAATTGTTTGAGTCTCCGTAGAGTGGTGAGTTTCTTAAATTTTGTATCTTTAAAGCAGTGGTATGCACTGTACACTTTTTGGACGGTAAATGTTTTATAAAACTTTTAGCTAGCTTATCAACTTTATGGAGAGCGTCAATTTAGGTTTAATTTAGATAGACCGTTCCACCAACACTTAAAAATAAATAACGAAAGAGGTACATAATAAGTTAAAATTGTGTTTTTCAGCTTTAATTATAGACAAGTCTTTAAATGAGAGATTTACAAGAGGAGATTTCATGGCAGAACCTGAGAACTAGTAAAAGTGAAAAACACCATCGACGTGAGTCATTGCTGTCTTATTGTTCTTAGGGCTTCGTTAGTCTCTTAAGAATAAAGAATAAGAACCTCACCATTAATTGATAGAAATAATGAGAGAGGACCGAGAATGATCGGGAGAAAGAATATTAAAATGAGACAAGAGCAACAGCTATTGAGAGAAAGAAAGATCAGAGATCATGGCTGCTATTATAGCTATAATAAGATATGATCAATTTAGGGTCTAAAATCTGTTAATAGTGAATGAAAAATCAATTTGTAATCATAATTCAACTAATGAAAAAAATGGTATCCAAAATTATGTTTAATTAAGTAGCAATCAAGAATTGGCCACTAATTATATATCAAAGTTTTCGGTGAACTCATAATATTATTGAGTTATTGAGATCTATTGAAGATAATTTCTTTCAAGAGATATTTTTCTATACTATGCACTAAAATTGAGTTCTTGATCAAATGCTTAAAGAATAAGATTATTTGTTATTAATGTCACAACATGCCATTAGTAGTTATATATCAATTACAAACTAAAGAGAGAGTTTCTTATTAAAAAGTAAATAATATTTTATCATTATTAGTGACAAAAAATAAGTCTATAATCACATTTCAATTAGAAACCACAAAATTAGTCTTTAATATACATATGGTGTATTCTGTCAAAAAACAAATAATAGTCTACTAAGTCTATGTTAGGTTTGGAGACTCTTATATATGGAAAAGGAGGAAGTGTAAAAACTAAATTTCACTACACCTCTAATGACTACTACTACATTCAATAAAAATGGTTTCCTTTAGTTAATTAATTGTGTAAATTATTTATAAAACTTAAAAATTTGTTTGATTTTACCCCTTTTATTTTCAATTAAAATAATTATGGAAATAATTTTTAAATCATCTTTACAAATTAATGAAGTATATATCAGAATCTTATCATATATTTTTATTTAACAAAAAAATGTTTGGAATTATATATTTTTTAGAAAATATATAAGTATATATTGAGAGTATTAAAACATACAAATTATCATTGATAAATTTTATCATGATATAAAATATTACTTCATATTATTTTTATGTGTAAGACAACAAAGTATTAATTAAAGTGTGTTTGGCCCTACTTATTTTAATAACATAATAAATTTATATTAATGGTTAATAAAGAAAGATAATTTAAACACACATTTCAATTAATAAAATAATTAGTTTTATTAATATGATGAAATAAAATAAAATAAAGTTAACTCGATGAATTATTTCTCTTATGTGAACTCAAAAAATAAATTTGATTTTTATTAAGTCATACGTCATTCATAACCTTATTATTTTGTATGAATATACATTTTTCTATTTGCTAATTAATAAAATGTTGATAAAATTAGCGTGCTTTACAAAAAATTAACTGTTTAATACTCAAGAAAAAATTGTGGAATTGCTTAATACTCTATTAAGGTATATAGAATATATGCTTGTATAAAAAATCAATTACCTCAGGGTGAGATATATACATAGATTCGATCACCCAACATTTTATCAGGCAATTATGCAGATGACTATATTTGTATAATTTGAGGATTGACTCGAATGAGGTATTGACCAGAGAATGGATTGACGCTAGGTTTCATTAAATGAAAATTCTTGTCTTACACTTACGTCCTGATATTCCTTGCCGTGAGTTTCATTCACCGAAACTTAATTGAATTTCGTGTCTTATGCACTTTAAAGCTTGCTTTTGCAAATACATTAACGGTGTTATAGTATTTATATATTAGAAGTTTACATGATCATTTGTAACTCTAACACTAGTATTTCAGACAGATAAGATCATGAATATAACCTTGTTACAAACAAAGGGAAATAGACAAAACTATGGTGATCCTATGTTTTGGAATTCTTAGTTATAAGATAAGACTGAATTAAATCAATACCAACTCAACAATTGAATGATCTTGTATTACTTAGGAGTGTTTGTGGGCTGATTCGAATCAGTTTTGGTTAAATTCAGGATCCAATCCAATCAAATTTGATCGGTTTGATTTTTACAATTTTTTTTTGAAATTCAATTCAACTCATTCATGAATGATTTGGTTCGGTTCGGGTCAATGAGTTATCCATTTAAATTTGATCTTTTATTTTCTTAAAACTATTATTTTATATCATGATTTATTCAAATATCTAATACAACTAACAAAATATTATCAAATATCTGAAAATAGTAAAATTGATTCATTTAATACTATCAACATAATATTCTAAAATAGACTAATACAAATTAAAATAAAATATTTTTTAATAAGATTTACTATAATAGTTTGAATCACAACTATTTTTTATAAATTAATTTCTTGCAAATAAGTTTTGTTGTAATCAAATTTATTATAGTCAGATTTGCTGAAACAAATGAACAAAATATGATCCATTAATATTATAAATATGGCAAAAAATAAATATGAAAAAAAGTTCAAACAAATAATAATATATCTAAAAGTAATATCTTAAGAAGTTTCTAACACTGGAAGTCTCAATATTTGTAGTCCCAATATTAGTAATATTTAATGCCAAAATAAATAACTCTAAAAATTTTGATTGGTTCAGTTCGATTTCGATCAGATCTATAAATCTAAACCCGTGACTCAATTCATACATGAATTATTTTGATCCATTTGATTCGATTTTGACTCAAATACATAAATGACTCAACCCAAATTGTTTAGATCAATTTGAGTCAATTCGAGTTCACAGATAACCTTTACCGTGAATTCCCCTAGTACTATTACCTCTTCTCACATTGTCTATAAATAGAGAATATTAAGTGACTTTCTTTTCATCAACAAACATACGAACTAGTTTGCAATTGTTTGACATTGAGTTAGGAAAAATGGGTTCCAAGGCTTTGCTCGTTCTTGTTATGCTCTTGGCTTCTGTCCTCCTTCTTTCAGCGGAAGTTGCATCCAAAGATGTAGATAAGAAACTTGATAAAAATGATGGTAATTCTTTTCATGAATTTTTCACCGTTATTGGCTTTATTAGGTACAAGTTTAATACTAAAATTTTGTAGATCTGTGATATTTTTTGTGTCAAATTGTTAAGGTGATCTTACAATGTGTAATGAAGCTAGAAAACTATTTTTCTCTCTCTAGAAAACAGAATTTATACGTTGGATAAAATTCAGCTACCTTGCATAGGGTCATGAAAAATTGTATGTGCATTTGAACAATCAACTAGCTTTCTAAAAGTTTTTTTTTGTCATATGTACAAAAAAAATATGATGATAAATATTATTGCAAGAGAAAATAGACTATATATTAATAATGTAAAAAAATTTACACTATCATCTCTAATCACAAAATATCATATATATATATATATATATATATATATATATATATATATATATATATATATATATATAAAATTTGTTAATTTTATAATATATAATTACTTTAAAAATAATGGAATTTGTGATTTCTAATAAGTTGGTAACATAAAAACTTATATATTATCACTACATTATCATTAAACTCTTATATTGTAATTAACTGATTAATTATATTTTTTTTTGTTTTGATCGAAGGTAACCATGATACAAAAGGAGTCGATGAAATGAAATATTATGGTGGTTGGGGGTCTGGTTGGGATAGATACCGCCGTGGTTGGTATTGCCCCAATGGTTGTTGTCAATGGAGCTACTACTATCAAACCTGTTGGAGGTGCTGCTATTATCCTGGTGAACATGTTGATGTGCGTACTGATGCTCAACCTCGCAACTAAACATGAACATTGTGCTTAAAGTATAGGCTATTGTTATCTATATAAATAAAACTTCATGGGACGTGTACTTCATGAGACGTGTACTTATCTAGTTATGCATGAAATAAAAGTGAAAATCTTTCACTGTGCATTATTACTAAAGGAATAATTAATGGATTTGGCAATCGGCATGATTCTCATTTCAATTTCTTTTCCTCTTTCAGTGTCTATTATTTTCTCCATTCGTTTGGTAAAATGAAATAGGCAAAAAAAAAAGAAGAAATGTATTTTGTCATAGAAGATATTTGCTAAAGGCGTTTGACAGAATTTGAAGATCATGACAAATTAATAGTGCTATTAAAGTTGATTCTCACGAGTAAACAGTTAATTTTTCTGAAAATGCTTGGGCACCGGATTTTTGCACAATGAACTTACAAATAAGAATTAATGGTTTAATTAAGAGGGGACAAATGAAGAAAAAATAATAGTAATTTTGAGAGATTTCACTGAGAAAAAACATAGAACTCAATTGACGCTTGCAGGAATTCCATACACTGAATCTCTAAAAAAAGGATGCAAATGGAAAACATGCAGCTAACACAGACCACCAGAAAATGCAGCCAGCAAATTAAAATCATCTAAGAATAACCCTTCAAAAAGGCAAATTTATTCACACCAGCTGTGGTACCTACAAGGGCTTGCAGCTTAAAAAGATCCCTGCATTCAAACTCCACTGCACAAAGGAGAAGCCGAAACTAGGCACATCCAACTCCAAACATTGAATTTAATTTCTTGCACCAATTTCGAAGCATCCACCTCTAAAGATGCATTGGTTCCTTTTATTCCAAATGCACCAATGCAAGTGATCGCAGCCCAACAAGAAATTAAATATTGGAAGCTATTGAATTTGCGTGATATTCACTTGGCTGCAATTATTTGCAGTTTCTATAGATATGGCAGTAACCTAAAGATATTGTTCAACTAATTTTATGAGCAATCAGGTCCAGAGGCAATTTGTTTCAGTGGATATTTTGAATAATGACTCACCAATTATTCGGTGTGGAATTGTCCTTCAGTTGGCCATTACAAGCTTAACTGTGATGAAGAAAGGTGCTGCGGGTGGGGTGTTTAGGGGCTATTGTGGTAATGTGGTTTTTATTTAGTCCTTCATGCTGAATTGTGGGCAATATATCTCGGTATTGGTATAGTCTGGAATCGTGGCTTCAAACACTTTATTGTTGAATCTGAGTGCGATTAATCTTCTTAAACATGGTTGCAGTTCATATCATCCATGTTTTAGTTTGATTCAGAAAATTAATGCATTCTTCTTGGAAGGTGAGTACATTGCAGTGGTTGCATGTTTTGCAGAAAGTTAATCAAGTCCCAGTTAGGATGACAAATTTGCCCTATCTTTGGAGGGTTAGATGAGGGTTTTTGATTTTGTTCTGCCTTGAATTTCTTATGTCCTTATATGGCTGATGTAAACTCTATCGATCGTGTTTTCACAGGGTTTTTAATCTATCCAAGGGGTGTTTTTCCCTGTCATTCACACACACAAAAAAAAAGATATATATCTTGGTGTTCCCCCCTTGTGTTCCTGACGCATCCAACACAGAAATGAATAAGAACAGAAAATCAAACACAAATTGTAGGTGAAATAAATAAAGAAAAAAGTTACCATTTTGCAAATTTAACTATGTTAGATGGTAAATTCATATTTAATGAATTTATGTGCATGTTATTGTGGAAAATTTAACAAGAAGGCAAACAAAAATAATGTAACCATGAAAAAAAAACTGATAAAAATGATCATGAATCTTGTTTATGCACCTTCTTAATTTCTAAATATTATTGTTGTTTTCTATGAGGATTTCCCTATACTCAGTAAGAAATAATAGCAAAACTAATGCAATTGACTAGGGCTTTTTTTTATCAGCCAAGTGTTAGCTTTGTTAAGAAAATCAATGCCCGTTTTAACGCCATGTCATGCAGATTGAACCACCACTCTAGTATTGAAAACAATGTTTAGCATTGATTAATTAATTTGTGGGGTCTTCCTAAATATTTTAATTCCGGCGTTGGAAACATTGAGGCTAGCGTTTCGACATTGGCGACGAAAATATGTGATTTGTTCTAACTGATTCTTTTATGTGTGGTTAATACTCGTAAAGAGGTCAAGAGAATGTCTTTGCCATCTAAAATTCCTCGGGATGTTAAAGAGTTGCATGCTAAGCCTTGTTTAATTTTACTAATATAAATAGATAAAGGTTCAACTTCTTGTCTAGGTATATTTAAGTTCTACAATTCTCTGTTATCAATACAGGATGGCAATAAAAGCAAGCAGGTTCTTGAAGAAATTTGCAAGGTCTGCGTCAATGGAAACCCTTGGAAACCTTATTACTAATTCCTTAATATAATACTTGTGGAAAAGGTCTGCATCATTGGAAACCTTATTGCCAATTCATCAAGATAATACTCGTGGATCTGAAATTCTATATCATGTTTTATTATATTATTGGTATGTGGATGCTAAACATGTTAGGCAAAATGTTGGTTGCTTTCGATTTCCTCTTTCTCTATTTTTTGTTATTTTCTTTGATTTATTACTTATTCTAGTGTGTGGTTGCACTCATCTCTGATATCGGTTTCTAAAGAAGGCAAGCATAACACGTCTCACAATGTAACGAAAACAATTGTGAATGCATTTTCTGGTGGCCATTAACTGCCACTAAATGCAAAATTAAAACTGATTCAGAATGCATTTTCCACCAGTTTCTAGCTGCCAGTAAATATTAAGGATTTTCTGACAATTTTAAAGAGTCAATACCAGCTGCTATTGGAAATCCGTCAAAAGTTGTTTGTGACATGCATAATACTAATAGTTTTTTAACTGTCAGAATTGTCATTTGTGGTATCTTTTATCCCCACAAATTGTAACTTTTTTTGTAGTGGGGCAATTTGCAAGGCCCGTTGAGTAGAACTATATGTGTACCTTTGTGATTTTTATAATAAATGAAAATAGTGTAAATTGCACATCAACTTTATTATAGATCATTACATGAAGTCAACTAATGCTAATTATTAAAGTGGAGACCCGTGTGGTTCGCGGTGATATGGAGCTAGCATATATATGGATGCACAGGAATACATTGCTGTTAAAAAATGGAACGCTGGATTAAATATGTTTGGCAAGTTAAATAGGAAGGTGTATAGCTACAGAGCAATAGAAACATTAAAGCTAAATCTGCTAAAGGTGGGGAACAGATTAGAGAAGGCTGAGTATGTTCTATATGTTTCTTCTGTTCGATCTGTATATAAATATAAATTTAGGGCTGAAAGGATTCTTATTTTCTAAAAGGGTTGGCCACTTGGGTTACCTCTTGTACCCCTATGTTTTTCATTAATATATTCTCTTATTTGCTTATAATAAAAAAAAATCACAAGAGAAAAAAAATGTCTTGCCTTAAACTTTCTAAACCTCTTTTACAAGTAGCTTCTAAAGCGAGCCTCTTAAATATACTAAAAATAAAAAATCCTAAAATCCAAAATACAATAAAAGATAAGAATTTCTAAACTAGACACAAAAACATCTAACAAAACCTGAAAACATATAAATTCCGTGCATTTCATTGGGATACCAGTGATATTTGGTTTCTTGTTTCCTTCCTTCATTTTCAATCACAATTAGTTTTAATTTATTCCTATCCAAAGGTCAAGTTTCATTATTCCTACATAGAAAATAGAAAAATAATTATAGTAACATGAACTAAAATGATTAAATTGTGTGAATTACTAAGGATAATCATGCCTAAATGAACTATGAATCATTAAATAATAGTAAAGGAATGAAAAATTATCTTCAAATCAAGATGCATCATTTCTATATAAATTAGGGCGGTGCAAAGCACATGAGGACAAAATACATTGATTGAGAGAAATGGAGAATTAACTAGAGACTGGTTGAAACTTAGTTTCATTTATAATGAAATGCAATATCTTCACGTCATGATAGTTTATGTGCCAAGAGTTGCATGCACGGAGAACTAACAGCAACATTTGTCAAGCAGTCTAAAACATCCAATCGCATTTATATTTACAGTGTCATAGCAATCTTAAAAGTCCACATTATTGTTCTCAACTCACATTCTAGCAAGTGATCAGATATGACATGATAAATGCATATCCTTGTTGAGCCAATTCCTCTAACGGTGTCCAACAATATGTATATGATTATCAATTTCAACTCCAAATTGCAAACAGAAACAATGGGGAAACTGACAAGCTTCTGATGTTAACATCGGAAATTTAAGTTATAAGATAAGACTGAATCAAATTAAAATGTACTTCCCCACCACCAAGTAAAGAATTGAATGTTTCTTGTTCTGACTCTACTTCACTTGCCTATAAATAGGGAACACTCAGTCACTTCCTTCAAATCGACATATATACACTTGTACTGTTCTATTAGTTCATACTAAGTTCTGAAAATGAGTTCCAAGGTTTTGCTTGTTCTACTTATGTTCTTGGCCACTATACTTCTGATCTCCTCTGAGGTTGCACCCGATGATGCATACGAGAATTTTGACAAAATAGATGGTAATTTAGTTCATAATTTTTTCTGCATTAATTATAAGTTTTATTGGTTGTACTGATGGCAGCACTTAGCTAGTAAACCTATATAAAGATATTTTCAAGTTGTTGGAAGAATTCTACATGTCAAATATTTCTATGATTAATAAGTTTATTTGGAATATCAACTCACTATATAATATCACTGAGAACTAATTGTATAAGCATTTTGATTAAGCATTGAGAAGGTTGCCTAGGGCAAATTATTTTAGTCTCTACTTAATTATTATTGTAATTGTTTTCCTTTTTTGATTGTAGGGAAGCCTAGTGCAGATGGGGTAGATGAAAGCAAGTATTGGCGTGGCGGCTATGGTGGCGGCTATGGTGGTGGTTATGGAGGTGGGCGTGGAGGCTATGGAGGTGGGCGTGGAGGCTATGGAGGGGGACGTGGTGGATATGGCGGCGGACGAGGTGGCTATGGTGGCGGGCGTGGTGGCTATGGCGGCGGGCGTGGTGGCGGGCGTGGTGGCTATGGTCCTAATGAACATAACGAGGCTGGGGTTGATGCTAACCCTCACAACTAAGAAGGCAACTTTCTAAAGCTTATATATGGGTTTAAGTTATCGCAATAAATAAAACTTCATGAGAAGGTTAGTTGTAATAGAAGTGGAAAACTTTGTAAAGGAATAATACCTTTCATGAATTTCCTTATCTTTGTGTTGTCTCTGGTTCTGTTTTGCTAAACTCAAATAAATAAAATTGTATAATATTGTCTAATTTGTTTCATCCAAGAAAGCTATTGCTGCTAAAGGGTTTTGATAGAAATGAGAAACTAGAAGCCAGATTAATTAGTGAAGTTTATTAAGAAGAGAATAACAAATCAACTTAATTCATAAGAATTGAACTGGGTTAAGTAATGGTTCCAAAACAGGGAAAGTGACGGTATAATTTACTATTGCTGTAGAGAGGTGAATTTGATGACAGAAAAAAAAAATCCTACCGCAATAATTTCTATATGAAAGGATAGTAAATGGATAAAAATTCGAAGAAAGTTCAAAGAGATTCCTTAATTAAAAATAATTCAGGTTCAATGACGGTTCGAAACTCATTCTGTTTGAAATTCAAGGAAAATTTGTTTAAAAACTTTTGAGGCTTGAAAGAAAAAGGAATTTAGTTGAATAGGAAAAATAAGAAAAGAAACGTAAAAATAGAATCAGTACATAGTGTTTTTGGAGTTAACCATATATATTAGTAGAAAACAAAATATCTATAGATTTTTATTTGTTGATAATTAATTTTTATAAAAAAGTCTGACTTATCTTTTTAGTAAAGTCTCATCTCATAATTATATTTTTTTAATGACAAACTCGAATCAAATTTAATTTTATTTAAACAAGTGAATAATGACACATGTTGGTAATCATAATATATATCCTAAAATATCTTTAAAATTTCAATATATAGTCAATAGAATTTATAAACCGGTCATTAAATTAGATGCATAAGATTCTTATTCATCACAAAAATTTAAATTAATGGAAGATAAACTATATAAATACATAATACATATTACTTAAAGTACATTTTTTTTGTTAGAACTTTAAGTACTTTTTTGACAACCCAAAATACTGATATATATATATATATATATATATATATATATATATATATATATATTTTGTGGGGTCTAATGTAACCATTAATCAGAATATGAGTGGCTTTGTGTATTTAACTGGTGCATACTCATATTGCTATATTTTTTTGTTAGATTTGACCCCACAATATATGTATATACATTTTTTTGTTAGAACTTTAAGTACATTTTCAAAAATCCAACCATTAATCAGATTGTATAGCCATTAATTAAATACAGAATTTTAAACAAAAAAACGGTGTCAACATGGGTTAAGCATGAGAATGAAAACAACGATGTAAGACACATAATTAATATTATTTTTTAATCAGTTATTTAGAATATTCAAAGGTTAGTTAGAAAGTTTCTAACGTTAATATGCATATATAATTCATTTGTAATTGAAAATTAAAATCGCTAATAATATATTTTAAAATTTAAATATTTATTTAATAATTATTAATTTATAAAAATTCTTAAACAATATCTATTATTTTGTTTCATTTATTATTTTAATTGTCTATTTTTTTATTATTTTAATTAGTTATTTAATTACTTTTCTTAAAATATTCAAACGTTAATTATAAAAGTTCTAACGGTAATATATATATATATATATATATATATATATATATATATATATATATATATATATATATATATATATATATATATATATATATATATAAAACTTGAGAGAGGAGTGTGGTGGCTCACAGAGAAAGACGTAGAGGAAGGTTGGAGTTTTTTTGGGAGAAAGAAAAGCAAGAAACACAACAAGCTCACCCAGGAGAAAGGGACGCTTCAGAGAAGAACCCTCACTGTATCGTCGTGGTGTTGCCAGAGAAGAAGCCCACTGAGGCCGCGCAGCACAGAGTGAAGAAGACCGTGAAACAATAACCTCTCTCTCTACTATTTTCCCCCTTGCACTTAGGGTTTGGTTTCTCTCTCTCTTCAATTCTCTAGGTTTTTCATTCTCTTTCTTCCGAATCAAAACTCCTTCGGAGAAATTCCACAACAATTATTGTCGTCGATTCGTTCCACAATGTTCTTTCTTTTTTGTGTTTTGGAGGAGGGTCATATAGCGGAGGGTCCATTTCAGGATAAGGAGTTCCTCCACATTATTGTTCTCAACTCACATTCTTGTTGCAAGTCAGATAGTTATGATGATGCATATCCTCGTTGAGTGATCAATTCCTCTTACGGTGTTCTATATGATGATCCCTTTTCAACTCCAAAAAACAATATAGAAACTGACAAGCTTCTAATGATAATTTTGAAAATCTTAGGAATGTTTGATTTGATTGTTTTCTGTTTTTATTTTAACTGAAAATAAAAAATGATGATGAAAATGTGTTTAGTTAGATTTTTAAAAACATTTTCAATGAAAATGAAAATAAGAAACAACCAGGAAATGAAAATAATAAAATATCATTTTCGATTGAAAACAGGAATCTCATTTTGGGTAAAATAAAAATACGGTAGAAAGGAATATAATTTTAAACAAATATAAAAATACAAAAAAGACAAGAAGTCAATATATCATAAATTTTCAGTGTTTATATTTCATGAAAATAAAAAATAAGAAGTCAAATCAAACATGTTTTCAGAATTCAAATCTTTTGAAAATGAAAATATTTTTCAAAAAATAAAAATAAAAAATAAAAATACAAATCAAATACACTCTTAAGTTATAAGATTGAATTAAATTAAAATGTACTTCCCCGGCCACCAAGTAAAGAATTGAATGTTTCTTGTTCTCACTCTACTTCACTTGCCTATATAGAGAACACTCAGCCACTTCCTTCACATTGGCATTGTACTAGTTTTCTACTAGTTCAGCAAGTTTTAAAAAAATGGAGTCCAAGGTTTTGCTTGTTCTTTTTATGTTCATGGCCGCTATACTTCTGATCTTCGCTGAGGTTGCACCCAATGAATACAAGAATTTTAACAAAAAAGATGGTAATGTTGGAAGAAGAAGAAGATTTTATTACATTTGCCACACCAAATATAAGAGTATGATCCCCTATTTATACTAAAATAGAGTGACCACTCACATAATTTGCTTATTCAATAATACTAAATGCTCACATAATTGCTTATTCAAGACTTTGTAACTCACAACCTTACAACTTTCATCTTCCACAATTTAAGGCTCATAAAACTTGTTATTATTATTTTTCTAATTAATATCTAACATCCTCCCTTAATTGGAAAATTCTTTTGCACACCAAGTCTTGCTCGCAATCTTCGAAAATCTTCAAATTTGAGAGGCTTGGTGAAAATATCCGCAACTTGATCTTGAGTTTTCACATGAGTCAATTCTACTTCTTTCTTGGCAATGCACTCTCTAATGAAATGATACCTTGTATCTATATGCTTACTTCGTTCATGGAACACCGGATTCTTGGCAAGCTCTTGTGCAGATCTATTATCAACATAGATCTTTGTGCTTTCCTTTTGCAACAACTGAAGTTCCTCCAACAATCTTCTTAGCCAAATGGCATGACATGTGCAAGAAGTTGCAGCTACATACTCGGCTTCACAAGTAGAAAGTGTCACAATGCCTTGCTTCTTAGAACTCCATGTAAAAACACAATCACCCATAAAAAATACAAATCCGGTAGTACTTTTTCTATCATCAACATCTCCGGCAAAATCACTATCACAAAATCCCACAAGCTTATAGTTATTGGAGGGAGAATAAAACAATCCAAAATCAATTGTACCTTTCAAGTAACGAAGAATTCTTTTTGCGGCTTTTAAATGAGGAGAGGTAGGAGCCTCCATAAAGCGACACACAACTCCCACCGCATATAGAATATCGGGCCTTGTATTGGTTAGATACCTTAAACTCCCCACAAGACTCTTGAAGATCGTGGAGTCTACCTTCTCTCCTTCATCAAACTTTGATAACTTCAAGCCACCTTCCATAGGTGTGTTCACGGGATTGCAATCAAGCATATTAAATTTCTTCAACACTTCTTTTGTGTACCTTTCTTGTGAGACAAAGATACCATTCTCCGTTTGCTTCACTTCCATTCCCAAGTAATATGACATGAGTCCCATATCTGTCATATCAAATTCACGAGACATGGACTCCTTGAAGTCTTCAAACAAATTTGGGTTATTGCCGGTAAAGATAAGGTCATCCACATAAAGACAAATAAATAAGATATCACCATTATTAAAAGTTTTAACATAAAGAGCATACTCATTTTGACAACGAACAAACCCATTGTCTTGGAAGTACTTGTCAATGCGGGTATTCCATGCCCTCGGTGCTTGCTTTAGACCATACAACGCCTTGTTCAATTTCAAGACTTTTCCTTCTTGACCTTCGATGACAAAACCCATTGGTTGTTCAACATAGACATCTTCTTCAAGATAGCCATTTAGAAATGCCGATTTTACATCAAGCTGAAAAATTCTCCACTTCATTTGAGCTGCCAAGGAAATAAGAAGACGAATGGTTTCCATGCGGGCAACCGGTGCAAACACTTCATCATAATCAACTCCATATTGTTGCTTATAACCTTTAGCTACAAGTCTTGCTTTGTGTCTCTCAACCTCTCCTTTTGCATTCTTCTTGATTTTGAACACCCATTTGACTCCAATTGCTTCATGACCTTTGGGAAGGCTTGATAACTCCCAAGTGTTGTTCTTCTCAATGGCTTTGATTTCTTCTTCCATGGCTTGTCTCCACCTTTTGTCTTTCATTGCTTCATCAAAGTTTAAGGGTTCACTGTCAACAAAAAGACAAAACAAATCATTTATAACTTCAGTTTCATCATATAATTCTTGAATATTTCTCATTCTTCTTGGCCTTTCACTTGAACTCCCTTCGGAAGATGATGAGGCTTCATTGGTTGAAGGAGTTGGTGAAAGTGCTGGAGTTGAATCATTTGGAGTCAAGGCTTCTTCATCTATTTCTTCAAAGTACGGGAAAAAATCATAAGTGTCTTCTTTCTCCTCCCAATTCCATGTGCCTTCTTCATAGAACTCTACATCTCGACTCACAATTGTCTTTCCATTGTTTGGATTGTACAATTTGTAGCCTTTTGAGCTTGCATCATAGCCAATGAACACATGTTTCTCACTCCGATCATCAAGCTTGAATCTTCCTTGGTCGGGTACATGAGCATATGCAATGCTCCCAAATACTCTCAAGTGATCAACTCTTGGCTTCACTCCACTCCATGCTTCTTGTGGTGTTTGATCTTTGACATTCTTTGTTGGGGAGCGATTGGACAAATAAGCGGCACATGCAACAGCTTCGGCCCAAAATTCCTTTGGCATATTTTTAGCCTTCAACATACATCTAGTCATATTAAGAATAGTTCTATTTTTTCTCTCCGCTACCCTATTTTGTTGTGAAGATCTAGGAACCGTTAGAGGGCGACGAATCCCATATTTTTCACAAAATTCATTAAATTCTTTTGATGTGAATTCGCCACCTCTATCGGATCTTAGAGCTTTGATTACATAACCACTCTCCTTTTCCACAAGAGCTTTAAAATTTTTAAAAGCTACAAATGCCTCAGATTTTTGCTTTAGAAAATAAACCCAAGTTTTTCTACTATAATCATCAATAAAAAGCAAGAAATATTTATTGTTACCACATGAAGGAGGATTGATTGGGCCACACACATCGGTGTAAACAAGTTGGAGAGGCTCCTTTGCTCTTGAATTAGCTTCTTTTGGAAAACTCCTTCTTGCATGCTTTCCAAGGAGACATGCTTCACACAATTGATTAGGATGGTTGATTTGAGGCATCCCTTTCACCATCTTCTCCTCTCCTAAGGATTTTAGTGCTCCAAAATTCAAGTGCCCAAATCTCATATGCCAACACCATGATTCATCTTTTATGCTAGCCTTCAAACATTTTGCTTCATTGGTTTTAATGTTCAAAGTGAACATTCTATTTCTTGACATAAACACCTTGGCAATCAAATTAGAATTTTTATCTCGAAGCCATAAACAACAATCTTTCATATGAATTTCATACCCCTTTTCAACAAGTTGTCCCAAACTCAAAATATTGCTTTTTAGTTTAGGAACATAGTAAACATCCGTGATTAATTTGTGAGCACCATCTTTTAAAGAAATTAAAATGATACCTTTTCCTTGGATTTGCACCTTGGAAGAATCTCCAAAAGAAACATTTCCTTTCACCTTCTCATCAAGTTCCACAAATTTCTCTTTGCATCCACACATGTGATTGCTTGCTCCATTGTCAAGATACCATAAGCATTTGTCTTCCTTCTCACCATTATTAAGTGATAGTAGTAGTGTTGACTCTTCAACTTCTTCTTTATCATCAACAAGATTGACCTTCTCTTCAACATTTGTTCTACACTCCCAAGAGTAATGGCCATATTTATGACAATTAAAACATTCAACATTAGATTTATCATACCTCCTTTCATATGCTTTTTCATAATTGTTTCTACCTCTTCCTCTTCCTCTTCCACGACTTCTAGTGGATTGATGGCTCCTCCATTCATTATTGTCAAAATTATCACGATCTCCTCTTCCTCCTCTTCCTTGGCCATGACCACGTCCACGACCACGTCCTCTTCCACGTCCACGTGCTTTTTGACTACTTTCTCCTCCCTTTTCTTTCAAAGAAGCTTTGGCTTTGAGGACTTGCTCCAATGGCTCATCATGTCTTCTATTGAACCTTTCTTCATAGGCTTGAAGAGAACCCATCAATTGGTCTACGGTCATTGAGTCTAAATCCTTAGACTCTTCAATAGCACAAACCACATAATCAAATTTAGCGATTAAGGAGCGAAGGATCTTTTCCACCACACGAACATCTTCCATATTTTCTCCATAACGCTTCATTTGGTTCACAATAGCCAACACCTTGTTGCCAAAATCTGAGATAGATTCAGATTCCTTCATATGCAATGATTCAAACTCTCTACGTAGAGTTTGTAGGCGCACCTTTTTTACCTTATCAACACCTTCAAGGGAGGTTTTCAAAATCTCCCATGCTTCTTTGGATGTGGTTGCATTTGACACCAACTCGAACATAGCTTCATCCAAACCTTGATGAATGAAAGTAAGTGCTTGTTGATCCTTCTTCTTCAACTTCAACAAAGTCTCCTTCTCATTTGGTGACAAAATAGCTTCATTTTGAGGTTGGGCATAACCTTTCTCTACAATCTCTCATGCATCTTGAGAACCTAACAAGGCTTTCATGCGACGACACCAATTATCATAATTCTCTTTGGTAAGACGAGGGAATTGAAACATACTCAAGCCATTGCTTGTCATCTCTCAACTCATAAAGTGTTTCTCTCTCAACTCACAAAGTGTTTCTCTCTTAACACTCTAGAACTCAAGTATATGATAGTTTGATGATAACACTTACTGTACCTACAAAGATATTTTACAAATAACAACTTGATATAATTTCACCGAGAATAGTATAGGCATTTTGATTAAGCATTCAGAAGGATATAAGCTACCTAATTTGTCAATTTCATCATTTTGTTTGGGACATATATAGAAAAAGTATAATCTATAATAATTATTTTCATTAGTCCTTATTATTATTATTATTATTATTATTATTATTATTATTATATTGTTGTTTACATTGTAGGGAAACCAGCTTCAAATGGGATATATGAAATAAAGGGCTGCTAGGGTGGTCCTAGGTATGGAGGTTGGGATCGATGGCACTTATTATGGTGGTGGCTGGGGCTGGGGCGGCCCATGGCATGGTGGCGGCTGTGGTGGTTGGCATCCTAATGAACATGTTGAGGCTGGGATTTATGCCAACCCTCTCAACTAAGAAGAGAACTTGCTAAAGCTAGCTTATAATATGGGTTTAAGTTATCGCAATGAATAAAGCTCCACGAGAAGTGTAGTTGTAATAAGAGTGGAAATCTTTCTTCTCTTATGATATAAAGCAATAATATATAGGTTTTATGTGTTTCCTTATCTTATCTTCTCTCAACTAAGAATTGAAAAACTTGAGGCAAAACAAAATAACATCAACTTAATTAATTCATAAGAATAATGATTAAAAAAAAACTTAATTCATAAGAATTCAACTGGTTTAAGTAACGATTTCAAAAGAGGGAAAGTGAATTAAGGTATAGTTTACTGGTTTAAAGAGGGACTGTTAATTTGAAGACAGAAAAAAAATGAAAATAAAAACTCTTACGATTATAATGTATATATTGAAAGATAGTTGCAAATGGAAAAAATATTGAAACTTCTCCCGCGTGTGTCTACATTCTCTTGGAATAGTAGTAGTGAAGTGATAAGAATTCCTCTATTGACTCATTTAGTGAGTCATATCATGTGTGCGCAGGTAGTAGGGGATGTAGTTCTAATGTGTCTCAAGGATGTTAATGATGTCACTAGATGTTAGTCTCTGTTCATGTATCATCCTTGTTGGATTAGGACCTGTAATTTCGTTCTGGATGATTCTAATTGATCTTATATATCTTTCGTAACTATTTATAATTACTTTATTTGTAAAATGTTATAAGATTCATTTACAACTTTTACGTATGAAACTTTGTATTACGTTTACGAAAGGTTATATTCTTTCTCGAGATATTAATGAAAAATAAGTACGTAAATAAAAAAAGAATAAATTAATAATTTTAGAATAATAATATAAATAATTGATAAATTTAATATTATAATTATTTTGTGTGAATGAGTTGAAAGAGTTATATAATAAGACACGATGAACTAGATATCCCTACGTTTGTCTTACAAAATTTACTCTAAATTTATATTTGAAATGATCTTCCACCAGGTTGCACACATAAGATTGATATATGAATCGTCTATTAGGTATCTGCAACTGAAAATTTTATGAATGAAAGTGTTTTTTTTTTTATTTATATTTTGATACAAATAGTAAAGACAACGTGTAAAAGATTGTCTTTTATCTTTCTCTCTCCACTACGACTTCAATCGATTGCCGCAAGGCCTCCACGACACCACTCAAAAAGATGAAATCGATCAAAGCTAAGGGACCTACTTGCACTTTCTTAATAAAGTTCCAATATGCAAGATATCAATAATCCACAAGAATACGAGCATAAAGAAAGTCTTGACAAACCCTATTAAATAAAAAGATCTCTACACCACCCTCAACAAATAGTGAAAGTCTCGAAGATCACGACATCCTCCTTGTCAAAAAACTTGATAGCCACATTTGTTGGTCTCGATCTGCCATCGATGATTCTACTAGGTTCTTGATCTTGTCTTTTGCTGTTGCTGGGCTTCTAAGTGGGGTGCTCTTCACGACGTGCTTCGTCTTCTGAGAGGATCGTGTGGGTCAGGTGTTGCGTCCATGTGAGAAAGCAATGAGAGATCGAATAGGAACTTAGTGTAGTTTTGTGAATGTAAATGTAAATTAATTTATATCGGTTAAAAATGAGAACTTATTGCTTTTAACTTATAAATTGCCATGACATATATTTCCATATCGGTTGTTATACAACCAATGTAAAACCCCATTTTGAAGTAGTGAAAATAAAATATCCTAATTATCCTTGACGTTCCACAAATGCCATGCAGTTTACAAGAAGTTTGGTGATATCTGACTTCTTGTTTCTATTCTTTATTTGATCCCAACTAGTTTTTTTTTTTATCTGATTCAAAGGTCAACTTTCGTCATTCCTGCAAAGAAAATGAACGAATGATAAATTATTATTGAATTAAGATCTACCATTTCTATATAAATTAAATTATTTTTATCGGTTGATCAGAGAAATGGAAAATTGACTCTAGAAAATGGTTGAAACTTGATTTCTATCGATGAAATGTAATTTCTGGTTTCATTTTGGGTTTAAGGCATCCATATAATGCATATTGTCATCATACAAATATTTGTAGTCAGTGGATGTTTTCTTTACTATAGCTCCTTTTATGTAAATTAAACTAGTCTTTGGGCGGTGCAAGAACGAAAGGATTTGTTTTTTTTTTTTTTTTTGAGAGAAATGGAGAGTTGACTAGAGACAGGTTGAACCTTGCTTTCATTCAATGAAATGCAATCCTTGCGTCATGATAGTTTATGTACCAAGAGTTGCATGCACGGAGAACTAATTGCATTATTTGTCATGCAGTCTAAAACATCCAATCGCATTTATATTTACAGTGTCATAGCAATCTTAAAAGTCCACATTATTGTTCTCAACTCCAAATTCTAGCAAGTCAAATAGCAATGGCCATGCATATCCTCGTTGATGCATTTGCTTTTACATTATCCTACAATATATGATGATTGTTTTCAATTTCAACACGGTAATGCAAACGATAACAAAGGGGAACCTGACAAGATTTTGATGATAATTTTTAGAAATTGAAGATAAAAGATACGACTAAATTAAATTGAAATGTACTTCCCCATCAAGTAATGTATTGAATATTTCTTGTTCTCACTCTACTTCACTTGCCTATAAATAGAGAACACTAAGCCACTTCCTTCACATCGACATATATTTACTAGCTAGTGTTCTATAAGTTCACGGTCAGTTCTGAAAAATGGGTTCCAAGGTTTTGCTTGTTGTAGTTATGTTCATAGCGGCTATACTTCTGATCTCTGCTGAGGTTGCACCCAATGAATACGAAAATTTTAACAAAAAAGATGGTAATTCTGTTCACATTTTTTTTCGTTTGTTTTAATAATAGCTTTTATTGGTTGTAACTCAAGATAGTTTGATGATAGCACTTAGTATACGTATAAAGATATTTAACAAGATTTTGTAAGAATATCCTATCATGTTTTTCTATGTGGACAATTTTACCGAAATAACAACTTGCTATATATAGTTTCACCAAGAATTGCATAGGCATTTAGATTAAGATTGAGACAGGCTACCTCGCCAGTTTGTCAAATTCATCATTTTGTTTGGAATATATAGCAAAAGTATAATCTAAAATAACTATTTCATCTGATACCCTATTATTATATATTGTTGTTTTTATTGTAGGGAAGCATGCTCCAAATGGGTTATATGATAGCAAATGGGGTTACGGTGGTTGGGGTGGTCCTTGGTATGGCGGCTGGGGTGGCCCTTATTATGGTGGCGGCTGGGGTGGCCCTTATTATGGCGGTGGTTGGGGCGGTCCCTGGCGTGGTGGTGGCGGTGGTGGCTGGGGAGGTTGGCGTCGACCTAATGGCAACCCTCACAACTAAGAAGAAAACTTGCTAAAGCTTCTTTACGGGTTTAGGTTTTCGCAATAAATAAAACTTCATGAGAAGTGTAGTTGTAATAAAAGTGGAAGTCTCTCTTCTCTTGTGATATAAAGGAATAATAGTTTTATATATGTATTTTCTTATCTTTATATATGTTCTCTCTGTTCCATTTTGCTAAACTTAAATATATAAATAAAACTACATGTTTAATTTGCAACGACCAAGAAAGCAATTGCTAGAGGAATTTGATAGAATTGAAAAACTGGATGCCAGATTATGTATTACAGTTTATTAACAAGGTGATAACATCAATTTAATTCAGAAGAATTCATTGACAATTGATAAATGAAAAGAAAATATTTTGCATGTGTATGACAATGTAAAGAAAATTTGCACTACTATATATGAATTACAATTTGTATGGATGATAAATTAATTGACTTTTTTAAAACAAAAAAGTTATATAATTGACTTTTACAATATATAAAAATTAAACCCAAAAAAAGATTGCTATACGTTTTAAATTTTAAATATTTATTTTATGATCATAATATTTATTTAACAATATATAATTTCTTAAGGTAATAAGTTCTTCAATGATTATTTATTGTTTCAATATTCATTTATTTATGTTTTTATCATGTTTATTCATATATTAAATGATAAATGTATTAATTAAATAATATATGTATCAGAATGCAATAGATATAATTTAATGTACATTAGCCATTATTAATATTAAATAATTTATATAGTGTTGTTTCCTATGTCGGCATATTTTGACCCATGTATAGACTAAAACTTGACTTTCATTAATCGGTTCCTTTATTTATTTTTTTAATTGAGTATATCCCCTGTTGAAAATCAAAGATAATCTATCAAAGTAACAAGATTCATTCAAAAGACTAACATCTCCCAATAAATATTTATTTATACACATAGATTAGAGATAAAATTAACCTCCATGGAACATGTTTGAGAAGTAATTTCACAAGACATGACATGCTAAATAGAATATTTTGTTTCACATAATTGAAATAAAAAAAAGAGTTGGAATAGATGTTATAATTGAGTTAGAAAATAACTTCTCATACTGACGAGAATATATATTTTCAACTTTCAACATGAAAATAAAAATGATTTAAAACATGGTATATCTATTTTTTTAAAACTAATCAAAATTGGTTATTTAAAACTCACAACAAAAAATTACATTCCCAAATTTACATTCTTAAAAATGATTTTTTAATTCATAAAACAAACACACTTCTTCATTCTCTTTTGGAATTGACTTCCGTGGCATGTTGTAATAACTGTCTTCTTAATTTTAAAAATTATGTAGCTGCCAATTTTATTATAGGTGATCAAATCCTATTCGGAATTCTTTCTGATGTGTGCGTATATATATATATATATATATATATATATATATATATATAATCCTATTCGGAATTAGGTTTCATCACCTAATTATCATGCAGTGAATATCCTTTCATTCACCAATTGGTCATGATAAAGAACGGCAGAATTGATGATCTTTTAAGTTGAGCACTCTAGTAAAGAGTAACATGACATGGAATATACTTCAGCATTTTATCATTACTTTTTTCTTATCCTATCCTAAGAGAATGCAAAGAACGGTATAGCATCAACAAGTTAAAATGCCAGCTGGAAAAAGCTTGGATGATGCATTCACATTTATAAGCAGTTGCAATAAACAACCCTATTAAGCAAGTGCAATTAAAAAGTGTACCAAATAATATGTTTACTTTTTCTTTTCATTAGTTTATAAGTTACTTTCCGCTTTGCAAAAGACTACATTCTTCACCTACTGACCTATGGATTTTCCTAGAAAAAGAAATCA
Organism: Glycine max; assembly: GCF_000004515.6. Taxonomy (NCBI): domain Eukaryota; kingdom Viridiplantae; phylum Streptophyta; class Magnoliopsida; order Fabales; family Fabaceae; genus Glycine; species Glycine max. Next base: position 939,862 of record NC_038256.2, on the reverse strand, counting down.
AAGTAGTCAAATTAAAATGTTTTAGAATTTTTTTATAAGCAAAAAAAAAAAAAAATTAACACTCTGAGGAAAAATTCAATTGATAATATAGGTAAAGTTATGGACTCTTAATTAATAGACTCATGTTGTCAACTCACACGAGTTTTGAAACTGACATTATAGGTGTAAATATGCATTTTATTCTTATAAATTTGACTAATTTATTTTATCTTCAATTTTTCTCGACTTTAATTCTTCTAATTTTTTTTTAAATTATCCTCATCACGTATATACATCTAGTTAAGCTATGTCAATGACTGTCTTAAAGTAACATACAACATAGCAAAATGTCTACTAGATGTCTATCATGTCATCAGTAAGTGATGATAGCTAGATTCTATTTTAATAATTTAGCAAAATTAGGAGAGAGAAAAAAAGAGAGTAGAAGACTAAAACTAAAATAAGCCATATTTAAAAAAAATAAAAATTAAAGCTACACATATTCTACCTTAAAGTAAATGCCCGAGCATAAACTAATAACATGTAACTAATCCTTCACTAACAAATAAAATAAAAAGTAACTAAGTAAAAACATATATCGAGCTCAAAACTTTCGCGCTTCCATAAGGATTTAATTAAAATCATGGAAAACACACAGGCACAGCAATAATTTAAGAATTGATTAAAAAAGGTCATTTATTGCTTAAATATATACCGATCATTGATCAACCACAATGGAGCCTTGCTCATTAAGGTACATAACCTCTCTCTAAACTTTAAAAGCAACTTCCTTCAAAAACATTTTTAAGTGTTAAAAAGATGACATGGATCTTTCTGTACCATTATTTTTCTCTAAAAGCAACCAAAACAGTCCATGTGGCTTTTATACTATCATGAAGATGCCATGCAAGTTGTGTCCGTATATATGATCATAGTTGATGATCTAAGAATATGAGTCACCAAAAAGAAAAAGAAAACAAAAGCGAATATTCATGCACATCCTAGCTTAACTTCTCTTTAAATAGCTCTTTGGAATAGAATCAAGGGACTTACCAAATCCATTACAAGCATAAATTTCTTACACCTTCAATAAAACTCAAGTCCTTTAAAGCATCAGAATTCAGCCATGGACACCACATTACTTCATTCACTCAGCATAGCTACCTATAATCAACTGCATAAGTCAATACTCAACAAATTCTTACCTGATCCTGCCAATGAACGCCAATTGTCAACAACAACGTCAAAGCAAAGTAAAACCTTCTTTTCTTTACCTACAAACATTAAATTTTATATATATATATATATATATATATATAAAGTAATGGCTTAATTTAGAGCTTCAATATTTCAGGTAGAATATATTCGATTATAAACAAGCTTGGAAGGAAGGCTGATAACTTTTCGCAAGAAGTACGAGAACATGGTGAGTATTCATGTAAACTTGATATAGCCATATAGGTTCCCACATTCCAAGTGATAATGCATGCACTACGAGGTGCTAGTTCAATGTAAAACTTCTTTGTATAATTTTTTTTTCTTTCATAAATATGCCGAACAATATATGTATGTTCCTACCTATTTATTGTTATCTTTAAATAGAGATCAACTGACATAAATTTTTGCATAACAAGGTCACCTAAAAATTCAACTAGACGTACAATTCAACTAAGTTACTAGAATTGACCTTTTGGTGGAAATTTTTCTAATAACATGGACTCTTTTTTTTTAACCGCGTATGTTACTTTTTAATTATTAGACTTTTGTTAGTGAAAAAATTACAATCCATAATCTTTTTCTCATTTTTTTACTACTCAATCTTATAATTTCTATTTACGCAAGTACTTAGGTTTAAATTTTATTTTGTCATCATACCCAAAGAATTCAACCATGCAATTTGACTTAATTTTCTCCAAATCAATTTAACCTCCATATACAATCCTATATTGATTCAATATTTATAAATTTGACGAAATTTCAGTGAGACTGGGGCCAACGATAACTGAGACAGTTATGGGGAAGTTGAGACTAGGGGCTAGAATTCTTCAAGTTGGTGGTGTGAAGAGAGTCTTCAACCAATTCTTCACAGTGAGACAAGGGGAGAAACTGTTGAAATCTTCACAGTGCTATCTATCAACCACATCAGGCCCTTTAGCAGGGCTCCTCTTCATTTCCACAGACAAGGTTACCTTTTGCAGTGAGAGATCAATGAAAGTCTTCTCTAGTAAAGGCGAAATGTGCAGAATCCGTTATAAGGTAATTAATAATTGATGAAGTGATAAAAATAAATAAATTATCCCTGACTTTAGTTTCCTTAATTAGTCCAAAATAGTTTTCACATTATGATTTACATCCGAAAATTATTGTGTCTTGTCACAGGTTTCAATTCCCCTGAAGAGGATTAAGTACGTGAACCAAAGTAGAAATGTTGAGAAGCCAACACAGAAGTATATAGAGATAGTCACAGAAGACAATTTTGAGTTTTGGTTTATGGGATTCTTAAAATATCAGAAAACTTTCAATTATCTTGAGCTTGCAATTTCTCAAGCTTAGATGAACAGCTAAAGCCTAAAGCCACTCATTGTACCTAAGGCTTCAAAGCGTAACTTCATTTAATCTACACACCTCATTAAGATATGAGAGTTGACCTAGCTGCATTGGCATATATTGCAGTAGAGGAGGAACTAAGCTTCATATTAGAGGCTTAATGCTGTAGAAGATAGAATACATATATACTGAGTACTGCCATACCATATAGTGGAATGGAATGGAAGGAGGAAAATAGACAGAAATTGATGTAAAAATATATAAGAGAATCCAAAGAATGAAGTTGAGCTGTTTTTTAAGGAAGGAAGAATGAAGTTGAGCTAGAAGACCAAAAATATGAGATAATGACTTTTAAATAATTTTGTATGATTTATTAATTATTCATGTGATTGATAATAACGAATTTTAAAATAATATTAACTATTAATGTTATTGTTGCTTTAAATAATCTAAAAGTTATTAGTTGGCATGCATGTATGTTGGCAAACAAATGGCCGGGTGAGGATTTGTCGTTAATTATAAATATGACACATCATCAACTACCTTTAACCTTAATTGTTATCTATTGAGGGACGAACATGAATGACAGAAGATATTTTTAAGGTTTTTAATTTCTGGGACTAACTTGGTACTGTTATATACACTTTTCATCGTACACTAATTTCACTATTCAGCCTTATGAAAATTATTGAAGGAGATATTATCCTTTATATTAGGGTGCTTTAATTTCTTCATGATATTGTATGTGACTTGCATTTTCTTGTGGATATGTTTATGTATCTCTATAGTTATATAAAAGTGTTTTTAATATTTATAGCGAAAAATTTTAATCTATTTTATATTTAAAAAATATATAACAATAATAAATACAGAAAAACATGTTTGTATATTCGGATTGGCGTTCTTAGAGTAACAAAGTTTTTTTTTAATAGTGTCATATCAAAATCAATCTCTACCATCAACTCTTTGATGAATGAAATTCTAAAGAGAAAATCTTAAGTCTTCTTTTCCAATCTAAAATTAGTTTAAATTTTTTAGTTTGTGTCTTATGTCTCAAATGGATGTTTCTATTTATAAATATGAATTTCGGTTGTTTTTCAAAGAAAAAAGAAAAGATTTTATTTAAAATAATTTTATATCTCTTTATTTTTATAAAAAAAATAAAAATCATCCCATATCTTTTATTTTAATAAACTTTCTAATATAAAACAAAAATAATTCACAATCAATCATATGACTAATTATGATAATTAATCAGATGATCTGATCCTAATATGTAGCAATAGAATATTATTCTTAATTTATGAATAACTTTCACATTTATAAAATAATATTCCCTTTTTTATATTAATTATATTCTTGGTTCAATATAATAATTATATAATAATATTTCACTAAAATATTTATTTAATTAAATTAAATTCTCTAATTTAATTATTAAATAAATTATTTTCTTTTGCAAAGATTAAAACATTGTGTGACCATGTAGGTTTGATACTAAATCGATAATAAACTAATCATAATTATTTTACTAATCAAGGTAGGCATGTAACAATACTTCTCAACATCCAAATAACATGAATACCTTCAAGAACCAATAGAAAAATAATATAATATTTCCTTCAATCGTTTATAACTCAAGTATAGTATTATTGTCAAACTCCAATAAGTTAAACCTCAAGGTTAACTCTAAAATATAGTATTATTGTCAAACTCCAATAAGCTAACACTTTTAATCAACAAATGACTTAAGAAACTTTTTTCTTCATTCCTTCTTGATTAATCATTAATTCTACAAGTATTTATCATCATATTCGATATTCATTCAACTAGTACTCTAAGACATTAGCTGTCTGAAATTAAAATATAAAAAATAATTTGTTAATTTTTATGTAATTTCAGGTCAACTGAAGCTATTATATTTCTTCTTGACTATTGACATATCAATGTAATATTAACTATTAAATTTTTTTAATTAAGTCAGTTCAATGATGACATCCATATATATATATATATATATATATATATATATATATATATATATATATATATATATATATATATATATATATATATATATATATTAATCTATCGAAATTATTGATGTCTTATTCACAATAATTCTACGATTAAGAACAATTTAGATTAAAATTGTAAATGACTTATTTTTCATTATCATAATTTCTATCATGATAACAAATATCTAATTTTAATTAAGAACTTATGAAATTAAAAATTTAATAAAATAATAAATATGATAATAAAATAAAGAACAATTCTTTATTAAAATTAATAACATGATGAATTAAATCTTAACTATACATATTTATTTACAACACTAACATTTATCACATATTACGCTTTAGATTAGATATTTATTTCAATAGCTTGGTTTGTTTTAGCTTATAAAAAAAAATGGATTTTTCTTTTGGTGAATATAAAAAACTTGGATAGATGCATAGAAACTTTTAAAATTTTAATAGTGTAGTATTAATCTTTTGTTTTAATTTCTAATTGTTTTCTAAAAGCCTTCCTTCTAGTATCTTCTTTAGAAATCTAGGGTCTCATTTCAAATTAAAATAAAATAAAAAACGCGGTTTTCATGTGGGGCATAAGGATGATGTGGGAACGATGTGGCATTCCCTTTTTGTCAGAAGAAGTTGTGTCTCACCTCACTCCCCTCCACATGATGTTCTCATAGCCAACCTAATAACATGTGTATGTTTCCTTAGCTGGCTCGGGCATTGCCAAATTACCATGTATATATGCTGAGAAGAAATCAGAAACACTTGACCTTTCAACAACGTGCTTAGTTTGCGGTGTTTTATTTCCATTCATCATCAAATTAAGAACACTACTTTTTCACGGATGGCTGCTGATGTTAATTTCTACTGGGACCAATATAAGTGAAAAATGAAACCAACTTGGAAAAAACTCTGATCTTATCTTTATGCAAATTAAACATTAAATAGATGTCATTCCATAAACTATATCTGGATGCCAAGCAAATGTGTCTGACGTATAAAAAGTTATTTGCAAGATGACCATTTTATTTTTAACTTTTTTATATACACTCTAATTTTTATATTTACTTTATATCTATGTATTTCTCTATTTCTTTTTCATCATATTACATACCATATACTCCATCCGTTCCAAAAATACATATATGTTTAACCTTTTCTTTTTTTCAAGGAATTAACATATGTTTAACCTTCATCCACATCAATTAATTAAGTGACATTTAATAAATATTAATGTATTTTGTTTAAAACTCACTTATTTTATATAAGATGTACAATGTACGTAGTTTATTGTTTTGTTGAAATGTTTTTCTTACATACGGTAAGTGTAGTGTTCCTTGTAAAGATAAATATATATAATTATTTTAAATAGGAGTATATTTAAAAAATAATAATGGGACTTAAAATTTGTAAAACACCAACAGTTTTGGAATAAAAAAAAATACTAAAACATCTATAATTTTAAAATGACAAGAGTATTATTTTCTCCCATTTTCTTATCTCTCTTCTACCTGATAAAGGTGCATGCATACACTCGTGGAGTGTTTTTATTTTCTTTTATTATTATTTTTCTCTAGATTTCATATCTTATTATTGCAAGAGATCGCATATATTCAACCATAAAAAAAGATCGCATATTAGTCCATCAGAAAGCTAACTTGCCAACTCAAAAAGTTCGTTGACACGCACAAATAAGAAGTCTATACAAGAAAAGGAGGTGATACATCGTATTTTGTCAGGTATATGTCATAAATATTCAAACTAACGAAGATATGTTCCCTCAAAACATATTGCGAGAGAGTATGCTATTCGATCCCCAAAAGATTGCCTTTATATATTTTTAATTGCAAATAGCTTTTGGAAAGATTTCCTTATAATTTTGAATAAAGGATGATTGCCCTAAAAGGAACCGACTAATTAGTTGAACCAACTGCAACCCCAATATATTCTAACTGTTGTAGCATTTATTTTCATTTTCATAATCAATAATATATATCAACATCATGAAGCCTTGCACACTAAGAAGTTACCTTAATTATACACATTATATCCAACATTTTGGGATGATCTTTCTTTTTGTTAATTTTGATGAGGACCCTTTTACAAACATAATTTGTTCTGATAAAAGCAAGCAGAAAACTTTTCTTCAACCACAGAATAACCATTTTCCTTTATTTTTCATAATGGCAAGCTGATGACTCAGCTAAAACAAAAGTCAAGATTCATCTTCTATGTCTTCATTGCTATATATACCTCTTTTGATCATAAGGCTTCATCATCCAAATTAAGAGCGCATCTTGCATATATCTAATTGAAGATCACATAAAGAAGAAGAAATTTACTTGAAAGTTTAGATATGATGGCATCCTTTCTTCAAGAGCTTCTAATTGGATTTCCATTCACCTCAGCAGCATATTTGGGTGAGAAATCATCAAAGAGGTACCTGCCAGATCCTGCCACCCAATATATCACATCTACCACAAGCTCAAAGCAAGGTAAGATTAATTTTATTTGAAAGTTATTAATTAATTTGATCAATTGCTTAATTAGAAAATGAGAGAAAAGACAATTATTCATCAGGTGTTCAATAAAGGTATGGTAATATTAACAACACTGAATAAATGTCTTAATTTTTTCAGGTGGAGTAAATTCAGTTCTTACCAGGATGAACAAGCTTGGAAGAAAGACTAACATCTTTGCAACTGGACTCAAGGAACATGGTATATAAACACACTTCTAATCACATTTAGAGATAAAATAATTTAAACTTATAAATCATAATTAGTCACACAATAAAGTTGTAATTGACTGATAAATGATTTTGGTGACATGCAGTAAAACTTGGGCAAAAAATAACTGATACAGTGAAAGGAAAATTAAGCCTAGGAGCTAGAATTCTTCAAGTTGGAGGAGTGAAAAAAGTTTTCATGCAACTATTCAGTGTAAAAGATGGAGAGAAGTTACTAAAAGCATCTCAGTGCTACCTATCAACCACATCTGGTCCTCTAGCAGGCCTCCTATTCATATCCACCGATAAAGTTGCCTTTTGCAGTGAGAGATCAATCAAGGCCTATTCTTCTAAGGGTCATTTGATCAGAATCCATTACAAGGTAATACACATATATCTAACACAAATGTTAGCCAGTATTCTATATAGACACTACTTAAGAAACTAAGTAAAAAGTCTTTTTTATTAAAAAGCATAAAATTATGTTTTCTTTTACTCTTCAATGATTTTCACATTAAAAACTTTTTTTTTTTAATTTCTTAACCCGTGCAAGATCCATATGCTAATTTTAATTTACACAAAACCTCTGTATATGTGTCTCTTGTTTTCTAACATAAAATTTAAAAACTGTCATTGCAGGTTGTGATCCCACTTGAAAAGATAAGGAGCATTAACCAAAGTCAACACGTGAAGAAGCCTTCGCCAAAGTACATAGAAATAGTTACAGTGGATGACTTTGACTTCTGGTTTATGGGTTTCTTAAATTATCAGAAAGCTTTCAAATACCTGAAGCAGGTTATTTCTCAAGCGTAGAGAAAGGAGTAGTTTACTTTACTCATTCTCATGATTTCTTCATTAGTATAGTAATTATTGTGTGAAGCCACAAAAGGCCTAGCACAGGCACAAACATACGTTGTACATAATCTTGTTGGCAAAAAGAAAGCAAATTGTTTCTTCAATTCTTCACTTGTCTCCACAAGTAGATTCTATACATTTTTCGGAAGTTTCACAATCCCGAATTTCAATTTTAAACAATTTGTCACGCTAGATTAACTTAAGCTGGTAATATTATAGATTAATTTGCCACGCTAGATTAATACTATAGATTTTAAACAATTCTCTCAGTTTGCCAGCCTATCATGTTTGAGCTATTATTACATACATCAACCCAATGACGTAACAGATTAGGTCGTAAAAAATTTACAATAAAATATTGCATGATCAAGTGTGTAAAATTTCAAGGATAGGTTTACAATATAATATAATATAATATTGCATGCTCCAGTTTGTAAAATTTCAAGGATAGATTTACAAATTAAATTTACAATATAATATTACATCGTCAATCCTATAAGCATTATCTCTGACAATAAGCATGTCATTGACATACAATAACAACATAATGAAGTCATCGTCAGAAAATTCTAACAAAAACTATATGGTAAAAAGTAACTTGCTTACAGCCTTGCTTATACACATCACTAAAACTTCTTGTACTACTGTTTTAGACAATATAGACTATTTCTCTACCTTCAAATGAAGAGTAGCTAGCAACCAAACTCAACACAATTATCATGGATATTCCTTTTGTAGAAGCTTTAGAACAAATGCCTAGTTATGCTAAGTTTCTCAAGGATAATTTGGTTAATAGGAGGAAGACTAGCTATTGAGCCTGAAACCATGACCCTTGCTCAAAGTAGTTTAATTACCTCCTAAGTTTAAGGACCCAGTTAGTTTTTTGTGCCATGTGTTATTGGATACACGATGTTTGAAAAATCCTTGTTTGATTTGGGGGCTAGTGTTAGTCTAATGTCCCTATTTAGTTGTTTTCAAAAAGCTTGCTATTGATGAGCAGCAACCTACCATATGTCATTGCAAAAGACGGATCGACCCGTCAAACATCCTGTGAGAATTGTGGAGGCTGTTCCAGTTAAGATGAGGGGTTGTTTTATTCCATGTGATTTTGTGGTGTTAGAAATAATGGAGGAGACATCCAAAATCTCCATTATCTTAGGTAAACCCTTCTTATCAACGGTCATGTAAAGAATTTTAGAGAAAGCTTATATTTTAATTCACGACAATAGGATTAATTATAGATAGATAAAACAAATTAGTAAGGAATGCAAAGGATTTAATTAAACATACCATAGTTAGAATTAATTCAATTAAGCATATTTTTATTTGTTGAAAGAAAATGGAGATTACATTAGATTAACTCGCCATTCAAAAAGAATTAGAAAAAACCCTGTTATATTAGTTGTTGAACAAGAGTTTTGATGTGAATTCCCAATCACAGAATGTTTCAAAATCTGAAATTAAATTTCAATCAAATATTGTCTTATATTCTTTAGTTTATTTTTATGTTTATCATTAATTTAATTTTTCTAAATATTTTCCAAATTAATTTTCAACATTTTCTCAACTGTTTTATTTCTACTGAATCGTGATAATTGCAAAATCGAAACGCGGTCCATGTAAATTTCATATTTATTAACTAATGACGATTGTCCACTTACAATTTCCCTATCAATTTCACGCGTCCCACATGATCACCATATATAGTTATGCATGTATAAAATTAACTACATAAGATAAGGTCGCCATGCCTTTGAATGAATATTATCAAATTATCAACAATATACGTCGTCATATCCTATTTGCCTACAATAATATGCGAGGGACAATTACAGCAATAATGTTTCAGCTACTTCATAAAACCACTATATATATTTCAATGGGCCATCACATGAATTTTAAAGCATGACACCCATGTGCTTGGAACAACAACTGACGTGTAAGGAAGAAAATGCATGCCACATGTATTATCCGTGGTTGCTCCGGAAAACAAGCCACCCCGGCAAAGCCATGTGCAAAGGAGCTAATAGTAATGTTTTGTTTTCTCATGCCTATATTTCGCGACCAATGATTTCATTATTATTTGTTTTATATTCATTCGTATGGTCAACGGTTGGCCAAAAGCCTCAACTATCGGACACATGTCTTGGAAAATAATTATCTGTTTCCATATACAACATATTTGACATCAATATTCTTATCATGTCTTAAAAATGTTGAGATAAAAAGAAGTAGAGAACACCCATCTGAAACTAGCTCGGAGTTTGTGATAATGGAGCCAGAAACAGCAAAGCTTGGATCCTCTCTTCTTGTTGATTCTGTGAAAGAACTAGCAAAGGAAGCACTAATCAAAGTTCCTGAGCGATACGTTCATCCAAATATTGAACCCCCAATTTTATTTCATAAAGACACTTTGCCACAGCTCCCTATCATCGACCTAAACAAGTTATTGTCTGAAGATGTTACGGAACTGGAAAAGCTAGACTTTGCTTGCAAGGAATGGGGCTTTTTTCAGGTTAGCATCTACATCTTTTCTCACCTCCTTTTTCATTTCTATGTACGTGTTTTCTTGCCCATTGTTTTGATCCACCCACAGAATTAATTACATAAAAAGATTTTATTAAAAATAAGGTTGACAATACATTAGAAATTATGAGATGTAATAATGAAATGTTATTATTTTTCATTCCTTAACTAGTATCTTAGATGCAGTAAAAAAAAAAAAAAAAGCATCTTAAATATTTTCATATTATAATACATATTTTTCAACTGGTTGCTTAAATTAAATAAATCTTTTTTCTTTTTTATTATCTATTCAATCTAAATAAATTATTTTTTGTAATTTCTTAATTATAATTGATAAGGAAAATGCTTGTTGGTATGAAACTGATTTCGTAAATAGATATACGAATGTATTAGATTGGTGTTATTTTTTTAAAATTATATTTTGTATTCTGTTAACTGTAATCGTGTACGTGCTATTGACACCTGTTTATTTGTGCAATTTGTCTAAGAAAAGTTTCGTACGAAATAGCAATGCTCAATTGATCATTATTCTATCAACAAAACATAATAGAATATTTATAAATCAATGTTTTATCGATTACACAAATTCAAGAAAAGTTTATTTACGTGAATTGATATTCATGCACCTTAACTGAACCCAGTTTCATGGGACATGAGTTGTGTGTGCGCGGTTTTAATAATGTGTAATAACTCTCTTTTATCTCTTTTTATTCTTTTATTTCTGTTTTTTCCTTGTAAAGACTATTAGTTTTTTCTTAAAATAAAATATTATATATTCATTATATTTCACTGGTTCGTTGGTTTTAAAGAAAAAAATTACCAGTTAAAGGAAGGATATGTGATGTTTCAAATGAGAATCAGAAATAAGAACTATCAATTTTAGTCCTTAGATTATAATTAAAAAAATGAATGGAAGAGATTAAAATTTAATTATATGTTTATAATGGCTAGCAATATTCAAAATATTTCACAGCTGAGTAATTTGTAATAATGTTAAAGAGATCTAAAGAAAGTAATGCAACTCTAAGAAATTGTGGTCACGAATGTATATGACAGCTTGTTAATCACGGAGTTGGCATCAAATTGGTGGAAGATATAAAGAAAGGTGCCCAAGAACTCTTAAACCTTTCAATAGAAGAGAAGAAAAAGCTTTGGCAGAAACCAGGAGGACGGAGGGGTTTGGTCAAATGTTTGGTTATAAAGAGGGGCCATCTGATTGGGTAGATTTGTTTTACATTTTCACACTTCCATCCCATTTAAGGAATCCCCACCTATTCCCTAATATACCACTGCCATTCAGGTGCTATTTCATTCTTTTTGTCCTTTTATATATTCTTTTAATGAATAAATTAATTATTAATGATTCTAATGATAAAATAGTTAATTGTTATTGTAGGGTATATTCAACTACGATTTCAAAAGATTTTAAAAGAAAAAAAATTATAAAAAAGTATTTAGGTGTTTAATAAGATTTTTAAATAATAAAAATAAGTCTTTTGATATTAAATCAAGACTATTAAGATTTTTTAAGAAATTCAATAAAGTCTTATAATATTTAATTAAGATTTTTTTACAACTTAAAAAAGTCTTTTGATATTCAAAAATAAATAAATTTCCACAAATTCTTTCTTAAAATGAATTTTAATAGATTTCATAAGACCTTTTAAAATAATAAAAAATACATATTAAACAAATTCATGTTAACTCTTGAGATTTTATGAAACTTTTTTTCTTTTCTTTTCCTGTAAATTGACATGCTTTTTATTTTTTATTCAACATTTCCTGTTATGTGTGATAGGAGAGATTTTTTCAATTCTTTAAATTTGGGAACATTTTGACTACGTGTTAATGCATATAAATGTACACATGAATATGTACGAATATAAGAAATATATAGCTTTAATAAAGGTGGGAAGTTGACTCATATATAACTGGATAAACATATAAATGAGGTTTCAAATAATTGCATGTTTTTTGTTTGGTGGAATCACTATTGTGGGAATGAATACAATTATATATTCTATCATAGACATTGTGGCATATAATTTTTATAATATTAATATGATTGATGATTGAAGAGAAATGAATATATTGTGCTTGTAAATATGTTAGGCAAGATAGATTTGTTATGTAACAGGTTTAAAGTTCTTTATATAAGAAAATTTTATTTAAAATGTTAGAAAGACAACATTCATGGATTTTTTTATCAATAACTTTAAATGTTTTTTTAAAAATTTACAAAATTTTGTAAAATCTTAAAAATTCATAATATCCATCCAAATCTTATGAATTTATATTTTCTAAATCCATTAAAATCTGAATTTTAAAATCTAAACATAAAAATCTTTTAAATTTTTTTAAAAGTCATTACATTCTTACAAAATCTTTTAAAATTCATAAGATTTTTATGTCAAAATAATCTTTTAAAATTCTAATTCAATACCATCTCTTAGTTAATTGCTATCATTGTCATTTATGAGAAACAAAGTGTGCTATTGAAAATTAAAAATATTGAAAGAAATTAAATAAAAAGGTCGGCAACAAGATGGATGTTTTAATATTTCGATAATTTATTGAAATACATATATCTATTAATTAAAAGTTTGAATCTATTACTCTATTAATTTGAAGTGGTTCTTGAAAAGCTTATTACAAATTATGCCTTCAAATAGGCTTTTAAATCAGGTAAAGCTTTCCTAAAATAGAAAAAATAGGCAAAGTCTTAAAAAATGATTATAATTGGATCAAGAAAAAAATTAAGGTTGGAGTTTTAATGTAATTTGGTCTAACTCATTTCAACACATAATTGTCTCCAAGGAAAAGAAAAAAAAATGTCGATGTCAGCAATATAGTTTAAGCTTAGTTTACTAGCTATTATCTTCAATTCGAATTGATTGCGTTGAGAGGTGAGAGAAGTAAGGTTCTCACAGAATCGTTAACTGTGAATTCTTTAATGACAAATTCTTGCCTCTGTCATCTAATGCGCACATATGAAGTCAGAAGTAACAATATTAGTGTTGCAATTTCATAAAATTGTTGTAGTGATTATTGCTGTCTAGCTAGCATCTGAAAATCACATTGATAATAAGTTAATTAATGTTGACCGCTACAGGGAAAATTTAGAGGATTATTGTATAAAGATGAGAGACCTTGCCATCAACATTTTTGTTCTTATAGGGAAAGCTCTTGGTATAGAGCTAAAGGATATTAAAGAGTCATTAGGTGAAGGAGGCCAATCAATAAGGTTCAATTACTATCCACCTTGTCCCCAACCAGAAAATGTCCTTGGCCTAAATGCTCACACTGATGGATCTGCCCTCACCATCCTTCTCCAGGGCAATGAAGTGGAAGGCCTCCAAGTTAAAAAAGATGGAACTTGGATTCCTGTTAAACCCCTCCCAAATGCTTTCATCGTTAGTCTCGGAGATGTTTTGGAGGTAAATAATTAAAATTTAGTTAAGATTGCATTAATGACACTTTTTAGATCTTGGTCACATTTGGTATGGTGTATTAGATCATTAATTTGTGACTTTGTTATTGTTATCAAAATATGTATTAGGGAAGCTAGCATTATGTTTTTATTTTGTATATAGAGGTTTAAAGGGGATTGGTTATTAATTGGGATATATTCACCAAGCAAAAAAAGTTAACTTGGATATATTTTGAGGTGCACCAAAATTGATTATTTATCTCATATGTATCTTTTTTATGTAAAACTTTTGGCACATTATGAGCTAAGTTAGGCTACATTTAATCAATAAATTACCTTTGCTTATAACAGAAAAAGATTAATAGTATTACTGACAATTATACTTGTACACATTTGCGTCTTGAATTTAAAATTAATATATCACAAAAAAAGATTTTACAATGCCTCTTAGGGATTTTAAAATATCATTTAGTCTCTCTTTAAATCAATATAAAATTAAAAAATTATATCTAAAGGATTTATATCATAATTAAGACTATATTTTCCTTATACCACAGGATTAATTATTTGATAATGTCGTTACACTTTTGAATCTTAATATATGGTTTGCATAGGTAATGACAAATGGAATATATAGGAGCACTATGCACAGGGCAGTGGTAAACTCACAGAAAGAGAGATTATCCATAGCTACATTTTATGGCCCAGGATGGAGTGGAAACATAGGTCCAGCACCAATTCTTGTTACTCCAGAAAGACCAGCTTTGTTCAAAACAATTGGCGTGGAAGATTTTTATAAGGGATACCTTTCACCTCAGCATCTTGGGAAACCAAAATCATATATAAATGATGTTTTGAGGATCCAAAATGGGCATGTCAAAGGCTAGCTAGCTCCTAGCTAGAATTGAATTTGCTTGTCATCAGTGAAGGAAACATGACAGAATACAAAACCCTCACAAAACAATAATGTAATGAATTCGTTTCAAATACTGCGTATGTAGTTATTTGTCACAAGATTTGGATTGAAGTAGATACAAATTAAGAAGTGCTCGGCATGTGAAAGACATGGCTTAATGTTGCTCATCCAAAATTATCAAGGGTGTAATAATTGTTAATGGAATGGTGATAGGAGACCGGTGATTAGAAAACTTAGTTACTACTTGTATCTTAATAGTCAAGGAGAAAGGTATATATGCTCCTTAGGATTGTTTAATAAGAATTTTTATATTTGGTTGAATAATTTAAAAAAATAATCTCAGTAATTTAACATTTTTTAGAATCGTTTTTTAATTGGGTTTTTCGCTAAAATTTTCCCGTGAAAGAGGATGGAAATGAATTTTTTTTCTTATTATGATTGTGTCTTTTATTCTGGGAAATATTTTTTACTTATTAAATATATGTATGATAGTTCCTTTTTACTTGTTAAATATATGTATGATAGTTCCAAGAAACATGATTCATAGGGATAAAGAAATATTCTTTATAGTTGACACATCTAGGTTGAAATATGTTTATTAAAGATTTAAATATGTTTTGACATCCATGTTTTTGGAGCTCGGATTTTGATGAAAAAACCAACTCATTCAATGCACACCAGAGATCATACCCCATGTTGGAGCTCGGATTTCGATACTCTTAAGTTCGGAATTCGGATCACATCAAATACTTTGTAAGAGAAAGAAATAAAAAAAGAAAAAAGATAAAAATTATGTAAGATTAAGATACCGATTCCTTGTTAGGTTCCAATGGTTTATATGCCAGACATGAGGGATTTTCGTGCTGTCCACAACCAAAGACATAGGAATTTGGGAGTTATATTCACCTCTGTTTCAACTTCTTCCCTGAAGACTTTTTGTTAGAAATATATTGATAACAATACTCTTTTTTTTTTTTTTTACTTTCTTTATTAACTAAAATTTATTGATAATAATTATTTTTTTTTATTTTTTGTCAGTAGAAATCAAATATAATATTAACAAATTTATAACATTTACACATTCTAATAAACTAACTGAGTTAGATTATCTTGATTAATTCTATACCATTTAATCAAATGTCATATTTTAATTTGAATAAAAATAGAAAAACAATTTCAATCCATTAATAAAAATAAAATAAAAAATCACTACATGACTATATATAATATCTTTTAAAAAATTTAGGTTCCTATTAGGCATGGTTCTGGGCCGACACTGCGTAAAATGATTATTAATTTATACCTGAATTTATGCCGGAAAGTTTAATTTGGTCGTTACAGTCATGCATGCGTGAGGGACTTGCCTTGGGTTTAAGCATATCAAAATTGGCTTCTTTGTTTTATAATTTTTATGGAATGAGTTCACGATTAAATATTAATTTCTTTGTTTTATAATTTTTATGGAACGAGTTCAAAATTAAATATTAACAATTATTATGAGACGTTATTTTATACACAAGCATACCATGCCTAACCTGCTCCTTTGTCGATGAACCAAGTTAATTGAAAGATCTACGTCTAAAATAACCGAGTGTGCTTAAATGATAAAGACTGGAAAAAAGATAACCTAGTGTCGCTGTTTACCATGTATATATTACAACCATGCTAGTGACCACTAAACCAATGGAAGATGTCATTGCTCGCAACAATAAAAGTAATGAAAACAGATACTGACAAGGAAGAGTATGGACGAAAATTATAAGATGTTCACGAAAAATAATTTAATATTTTTTTAAAGAAGAGTAAAGTACAAGTAGGAATAAACAATGATAATGATTTATTAGGCTATGTTCATTACTCCAGCAACAGAATGAGAATTTTGCTTCTATTCCATCATAATATACCCAATAAGTAACGGAATAGATTTTTTATTTGATTATGTTCTATTTCAATATATATTTTTCTTCTTATATCCTTTCATTAATCTAAACATCTTTTTAATATTGTTAAATAAAATATAACCCGAAAAAAAAGATAAGATAAAGATTCCGGTGAATATATAAAAATAATTGTATATAATCTATTCAATAGGAATGGTCTATTATTTATGAATATAAAAGATAATTGAAAAGTTACAAATAGATAAATAAAAATAAGAAAATATCATAAAAGATAATTAAATATATGATTATTCATAATAAATATGACTTTTTTTGTTTGAAGGGAACAAATATGACTTTAAATAGTTATTATTATAAAAATATAAAACCATATGTTATAGCTTACATTCGACAATAATTTAGAAAAGCATTATATACTATTATTGCATGTATCTAATCAAACTCTATATTATTATATAGAATATTAAAGGATATTAATTAATATTTAATTATTATCTTATTTTAACAAAAGTAACTATACTACTACTACTGTATAAATTAACTTCACAAATTAATGGCTGCGTGCAAAATGATTTTATAAGCATTGATTGCAACTTAATAAAACCATTATATTTCAAGCTATATTATCACATAAATTCCAACCCATGTGCTTGGAATCACGCACAAATTACGTGTAAGGAAGAAAATGCGTTTCTTTCACATAAAGACCCGTGGCTGCGCCTGAAAATAAGCCACCCCCAGCTAAGCCATTTACGATGAAATCCACAAATAATAATTTTGTTTTGTGAAACCTTTAATCTGCCATCCGTAATTTCATTGTTATTGTTATAATTATTAAATTTGAGGTCAACGGATCGGATAGCGAAGCCTCAACTGTCCTTTGAATAAAATAAATCAAAATCCACAACCTGTCTTAGAATATTCATTATTCAGTATCAATGTCCAAACATATACATATATACATACATTACACATCATTCTCTTGTCTTACAGAGTTGAGAGAGCATTATGGAACCAGAAACAACAGAAGAGCTTGTTATTCCTTATTCTGTGAAAGAATTACTAGCAAAGGAGGCACTAACCAAAGTTCCAGAGAGATATGTTCGTCCAGATATTGACCCTCCAATTCTATCTAACAAAGACTCTTTGCCTCAGCTCCCTGTCATTGACCTAAACAAGTTGTTGGCTGAGGAAGTGAAGGGTCCTGAACTGGAGAAGCTGGACCTTGCATGCAAAGAATGGGGTTTCTTTCAGGTTGGTATATATCTACACCTTCACTTGCTTTGCTATTTCTATTTGATGCCATGTTTTTTTTTTCCAACCACAACAGTAAATTTAGTTGTCATAAAAAGTGAAAATGACTTTTATATTATTCTGACGCAGCCATTAATCGTTTTCATATAAAATACTGTATATATGTCTTGTAAACAATTACATTAATTAAATAATATTTTCTTTACTTATTTATTAATTATATATATATATATATATATATATATATATATATATATATATATATATATGTGTGTGTGTGTGTGTGTGTGTTTTAATTTCTTAATCAATACAACTCAAAATGTAAACTAACATTAAACATAATAAATATTTGGTCATTCTTATTGTTATAATTTTTAATCCATAAAAATATTTTTTAAGATTTAATTTTAAAATATGAAAAACTGTTAACACATGTATTAGTATTTTATGTTTTAATTTATTTTTATCATTAATAAATTTGTATTTAAATTCGAAGGCATGAAATCGATCGAATATTAAACACAATCAAAATAAAACACAAGCAGATTAAGTCTAATTGCGCAAAATTATTGGTTTTGTATAACAGATGATTAATCATTTTTAAGAGTCTAAAATGAAAGTTGACCAAAATTAAAAGAGAGAACATGACGACGCTAATCTATCAAATTATGGTTTTTGTATAACAGCTGATAAATCATGCAACTAGCTCTGAATTGGTGGAAGATGTAAAGAAAGGTGCACAAGAACTCTTCAATCTTTCAATGGAAGAGAAGAAAAAACTTTGGCAGAAACCAGGAGATATGGAAGGATTTGGTCAACTGATTGACAAACCTAAAGAGGAGCCCTCAGATTGGGTAGATGGCTTCTACATTTTAACTCTTCCATCTCACTCAAGGAAGCCCCACATATTTGCTAATTTACCACAACCTTTCAGGTGCTCTTTAAGTCTATTTTTCTCCTTTCTTTAGAATCGATTAATCTAAACGTAATTGATCATTATAAGAAATTAGTTATTTCAACTTTATATCTTTTTAGGTCAAAATTAGATGGATTTTGGGGTTTAAATGTAAAATATAAATTAATTGTGAAAATAACATCTTGTAGAATTCATTAAAAAAGATTTGACTCATTTCTATCTCTTATTAAGTGGTATGAGAAACAAGAGATTCCTAAATATAACTTCCCATAATTTTATATTTAATCACTTTAAGTACCCCTCCCCCTCCCTAAACTTTGATTAATGTGGGAAGTGCAAAATGTAATTAATCTCCACTTTTTTTTCAACTAGTGCCAACTATAATAAAGTAGTAAGAGGTAGAGTTCGCGTGAATCTCAATTTTTATCTTCAATTCGAATTTGCATTGAAGCTAAAATATATTCAAATAAAATTACAACTTTTTTTCTCTCTATATTTTATATCAGTGCTATGGTTTCAATTTTTCATGTAATGATTGCTCCTTTGAAATGAACAATTATTCTTGCCTCTGTTACCGAATGCACACATGATTAGAAGATTGTCATTGCCGTGTAGCTAGTATCTGAAAATCATGATGACATTAATAAGTTAACGTTTTGCAGGGAGAATTTAGAGGTTTATTGTAATGAGATGAGAGACCTTGCCATCAACATGTATGTTCTTATTGGAAAAGCCCTTGGTACAGAACCAAATGAAATTAAAGATACATTAGGGGAATCAGGCCAAGCAATAAGGATCAATTACTATCCACCTTGTCCCCAACCAGAAAATGTCCTTGGCCTAAATGCTCACACTGATGCATCTGCCCTCACCATCCTTCTCCAAGGCAACGAAGTGGAAGGCCTCCAAATAAAGAAAGATGGAACTTGGGTTCCTGTGAAACCCCTCCCTAATGCTTTCATCGTTAGTCTTGGAGATGTTTTGGAGGTAAGTGATTCAAATTTATGATTAAAAATTATAAAATTTAAATAAGTATGCATTGTCATTTGTCAGTATAAAAGTTTTTGTATTGTCAATTAATTTATAATCATGTATAATATGATCTTTAAGTAAATATTATATTAATAATTAATATGTTTTATTAGTGAAAAAATTCAAACTTTTTCTTTTCATATTGATATATTATCATATCTCTCCTCTCAACTATCATACCATCTTATCTTGTGAGTTCCTATGTAATGGTTTGTGAGTAGATGCCTAAACTTTTTATTATTATTGGTGTATATTCTATATGGCTATATCCTAGCTATTTTCCCATATCATGATATATTTGTGTAGTTTTTTACTTCTCGTGCAATTAACCAATGAAACCTGCACTTTAAGAGCTACATAGGTACTCTCCGGAAGCATATATAACATGATATATAATCAAGAGGTAAGGAAAATATAAATTCTAAAAATTTGAGACTACCTAGCTAGCTATAGTATTTTATGCAGGAAAAAGCATTGAGACCATTCACCTCCGAACTGTCCAGCCTTTGACTTCTCATTTCAACCCCAACCTAGGTTAATATAATTAATTAACCTTCTTAATTAATTATAATCACTCACAATAAAAATGTTGTCGACTTAAGTTGATATATGTATTTAATTAAGGGTTTTAATATTATTTATATATGTATAGTAGGGAGAAAACTTAGGTATAGTACATTCTTAACTAATTAACCTTCTAGTAGGTCCACGCATATGTTAACGACTTTATTCCACTAACTTATTCTTCAATTCATTTATTAACTCCGTAGTTAACATAAGTTTTCCACGAACTCAAGTGGCCACTTTAATATCATGCAACTTAATTTTACGTGTCATTTCTCTTTAGTGTATTATAAACTATTTTTTTATTACATTAGTGAATTTTATGAATTATTATATATTTAGAGAAATTAAGTTGACAATTCGATATAATCATGCCTTTTCTATATATATGGTTTAATAGGTAGTGACAAATGGGATATACAAGAGCAGTGAGCATCGAGCAGTGGTAAACTCACAGAAAGAAAGGCTATCCATAGCTACATTTAGTGGCCCGGAATGGAGTGCAAACATAGGTCCAACACCATCTGTTGTTACTCCAGAAAGACCTGCATTGTTCAAAACAATTGGGGTAGCAGACTTCTACCAGGGATACCTTTCACCTCAGCATCGTGGGAAATCATACATAAATAATGTCTTGAGGATCCGAAATGAGAACATCAAAGGCTAGCTCGTGGGGAATAATTGAAAGTTATTTGTATAGTTTATGGAAGCCGTAACTGTTTTGATATTCTTTGTGTGTAATTTCAATAGAATATGGTCTCATGAGTGGATTGGTCCTTTACTCCTTTTCTATATTTGAATGCTGATCATTGATTGAGTCATCATCTGTTAATTATATTTTTCTTTATTGAATTGGTTTTGTTAATGATACACTAAAAAAAAATTCCATATAAGATATTTTGGCCAATCTGTCAGAATCGTTGAGCTTTATTGTTTTTTTTTATTGACAAATGTTAAAGTTAATATTATTAGTTTTTGTTAACAGAGTTAATATTATTAGTTTTTGTTAACAGAGGATTCAAGCCTGTGAGTTCTCCTATTTCCCTTCTCTCTTTATCAGACCTTCCTTATAGTTTTTGTATTTTGATAAAAGTAGAAGGGAGAGAGAAAGAGGTCAAATGTTTATTCTCCTCCTAACAAAAAGTTAACAATTAGTAACTAATATTTTTCCATAAAAAAAAAATTAATGAACTTTTACATTGAGCACCTATTCCATATCGGTTGGCTCAACCCGACGTTAGCCGACATTAGGGTCTTCAACAACCGACTTGAATGCGTTATACATTATCTAATGCATTGAAATTGATTTTCATGTTCTACCTCCCTCCGGTGAATGTTTGAATGATCTCAGCTTTGCTGTATAGGTGGCTAATGTTCTCCATGTCCAGTCCATATCCAGGGATATGGCCAAATTAAAACTGCATTCGTGAATACCCACGGGGTGAAATCCATCACAAATAGAACCGATATCTAAATGAGTATCCGACTAGTAATTCAATTTGATTTTTTTTCTATACCCATTTGTAAAGGGGATAGGGACGAATATGCAAAGTTTTATTTAAAAGATGCAATTTTGTGGACCTTTTCAATTATTTCTTTTAGAAAAATTGGCAAAATAATTAAAAAACATGTTAAAGTAATTACTTTTTACAACTCTTTAATTTATAAATATGGTGATATTTGATGCACCTGTCACTACATGTTTGTCGAAAGATCACAAAAAATAATTTTGTTAATTTTTTTTTATAAGAGTTATCCATGAATATTTGTAGATACCTACATAAAGTTTCTAAAGGAGTACTCATGCACGTAAAGGGTGGGTTTCTATCCAATGAACGACTAACGAGTAGCTACAACTCATGTTCTCAATCTAGGTTGATTGTGGATTGGATGTAGAGCACATAGGGTGATCGAACAATATAAAAATCATTGTGTCATCTTCTCTCTACTTTTCTCTCTTGATCTTGATTATTTGTGATCATTTAAATTGAATAATTGAAGTTGTTCAAGCATTGATCATATAAGTTTTACATTAGAAAATCACATTCGGCTAATCTTTCTTCTACATCTCGTTGTGAAATTAATTGAATCTATAAATCTATAAGAATCCAATCAAACTTCTAAAAAAAAGTATTTGATGGGCTTGAAAAACTCTGAAGATCCAATTCACCTCATCTTGGATTTTGCCATTTTGACTATAGAGTAGGAATGTTGCTCCCTATTTGGACTTCAGAGATTTCAATGTTACATTTATGGTGAAATTAGGTTGGTCCTTGTGTGGCAAAAGAAATTCTTTATGGGTGCAAATCCTTAGGAAAAAATATAAGTGTGGTGATTCTATTGTGCCTAATGTTAATGTCCTTCAGCCTGGGTCAAATACTTGGAGGGGAATTTGTCACAATTGGGAAAATGTTACTGCAAACCTGGAGTGGCGAATTGGTGATGGGAATTCTGTCAACTTTTGGAACCAACTTTGGGTTCCTTCTCAAGATCCTTTGGCGCACAAATCGACATGTGTTGTTCTTAGTGACCTTGAAGCTGAATCAGTTAGTTACTTTGTTACTAATTCTGGTGCCTAGAATCTCCAGCTAATGTACAAGGTATCTTCCTAGCCTCACTTGTGAGTTTATTTGTTCCATTCCAACTGCAGACCCTGTTCGAGTAGGTGATAGAATTGTTTGGGTTGATACTTCATATGGTTTGTTTTTTATTGCAAAAGCTTGTAACAGTTTGATTTTTGAGCGTATCTCCTAGGTGAACCTTTATTCAAAGTTATAAGGAGGTGGAAGGGTCCAAAAAGAGTTAGATTTTTTCTTTGGAAAGGGGCAAAAGATTCTCTTGTTACCAATGCTATGAGAATAAGGGGGATGCTTGATAATGCAAGTTGTCCTTTATGTTTGGGTAGTCCTAAAAATATTGATCATGTTTTTCATTTATGTGAGCTTGGGAAAAATGTATGGTCTCATTGTTTCCCCTTAACAATCATTTGGATGCTCTTAATTTGGATTTCAGATCATGGCTTTTGAGAAATTCAAATCCCTTAATTTTTGGTGTTATTCTAGATAATTTATACAAATTAATTTGTCATCAAGAATAAGACCTCTTCTTTGTCGAATTTCTATTCAAAGATTTTGCACCAAGTTGTTGCTATCTCGGATAGCATATCGCCTTAATTGCTCCCATAATTCGGTTGATCATGACAAGCTTATTTGTTGGAGTCCCCCTTTGGTTGATTGCTATAAGCAGAATTCTAATGCCTCGATTCAGGCACAATCTGGTTCAGCTTTTGTGGGAGTCATTCTGCGTGATCATTGTGGATTTGTTGTGGTTTCATGTGTAGTTGATATTGGTATTTGTCCAGTTGTTAGTGCAGAATCATGGGTTGTGTGTATTAATTGGTGTTCTTATTGCTTGACAAAGAGGATTCAAGAGGTTCACTATGGAGTCGGATTCTTAGCTTGCTATCAATCTCCTGAAGCATGGGTGTCTTGATTCTCATCCTTGTGCAACTTTTGGTTCATAGTAATGAAGAGTTTAGAATTAAAAGGTTTGATTGTGATTCTGTTTGGTCCCACACCCTTCGTGAAGGCAACCAGGTTGCTGATGTTCTTTCCAAATTTGGTCATTCTTTAGACGGTCAATTCAAGGTTATTGATTTTATTCCTGCTTTTATCTTAAACGCTATTTTGGTTGGGAGAAGGACTTTTCAAATTGTTTCTTGTTTTTCTTTTAAAGTAAATTAAAAAAACAAGAAATAATTTGTGGCGGCTAAATGCCATCACAAAGTATTTAATATTTTTAAAAGCATAATTCTTGACAAAAACAAAACAAACAAAGATATAAGTCCTTCTCCAAGCTACAAATTGGTTGTAAAAAAAATGGCACAAGTTTTAATATGGGTCTATCTTGACGGTTTTTACACATCTCAATAAAAAATAAAAAAATATAAGTTTCACATTTTTTTCTTTTTAAATTTACTTTTGGTGTTTATAATTTATGATTGTGCAATTTTAGTTTTATTGTAAATTTGGTCCCACTCTTTTTAAAATTTAACAATTATGTTCTATAGTTAATTTATCATCAATTTATATTCATAACATTTAAGTAGTAATGATGTGTTGATATGATGAATTATATGATAATTTAACATATATCTTGATATGATACTCTCAATGTGTTAATCAGATAACAATAATAAAAATTTAAACAGTGAATTTCATCTTAACATACATATAATCCTCTCACATTATTTATCATATTAATATATCAATATTATATCATCACTTAAACGTTATATAAGTATTTTTTTTTTTATCAAACAATGACAATAACCTCACTTTTTAATTTCTCTTGTATCTAGTATCCGTTCAACCAATCAGGCCTCACCATTTCTCCATTAACCGTTATTGCATGATGCAATTAATTGGCACATCCCACACATTCATGGGAACAAATTTAGTGACTTTGACATTTGATGAATTTCCTAGATTAATCTAGGGATCCAAATTTTTTCAACTGTTTTGAAAAATATTTTTAATTTAATTATTAATTTATTTTTATACTTTTAAACAATAGAAAATATTGTTGAACGTATAGATTAACTTGTAAAAAAATCATTTCATTTTAATCGGTGATAGTTCTTAAATTGCCAGAAACATCTTTCAAAGTAAAAACATTCCAACAATTCAATATTTATAATTTTTTTAATAATTTTACACTGCCATTTTTTTTTTACAAATGACAATCTGAACAATACCTGAGATAATTTACAGGTTAAATGTTAAAGTG
This sequence comes from Glycine max, assembly GCF_000004515.6. Classification (NCBI taxonomy): domain Eukaryota; kingdom Viridiplantae; phylum Streptophyta; class Magnoliopsida; order Fabales; family Fabaceae; genus Glycine; species Glycine max. The sequence goes on along the minus strand of NC_038256.2, from coordinate 914,402 downwards.
AAATAATTCTATACCAATTAATTTATGCTTTCAATAATATTTTTATAATTTTAAAATATATAAAAAAATAATTAAAATGAAATATTTTTTAAAATAAGTGAAAAATCTGGACCATTAGATTAATCTAATAATCTAAAATGAGAAAAAATCACCAAAAGTCTTTCACATTCAATTCAAAGTGTTCACAATAATAAATTAATTAAAATTCTGTATCTGTTAAATATAATATAACTTAAGTGAAAATAATAGAAAGAAAAAAAAAAGAAGAGAGTTGAATTTAGAGAAAATGATAATGATAATGTATATTCATTTGAAGATAAAAAGATAATTAATAATTAAAAAGTTATAAAAGATAAATAAAAATAAAAATAAATAATAACAGATAAAGAAAAATATAGATTATTTATAAGATTACCATCTTCCTTCTGACCCTCTCTCTAAGTTATCACATACAACGTACACATAGACATTCATAATTCATTGCTATCACCACACACAAGCCTAGCTCCTCATCATACCACTGCTTTTCTCTTCCCTCTATCGTTTGTTCTTTCCTTCATTCACTCTCGCCGCCGCGCGTGCTAAAAACCGTCTATTCCAGAATGGGCAGCGAGGGCGTGCCGTCGACGGTGGCGGAGGTCATGTCGGTGGCGGCCGTCGAGCTCACTGACGCCTCCAGCTGGTGGCACGACATCGACGACTCTCCGCTGTGGCAGGATCGTATGTCCTACACTCTCGCCGTACTCTACGGTATCGTGGCCACCGTAGCTTTGGTATCGTCGCGTGGCGTACTCTTTCAATTCCAAATTAGGGCTTTATTTTTGTTTATTCGTTTTTTTTTTTTTATAAATTTTTTATTTTGATTGAACTTTAGGTTCAACTGGCTCGGATACATTTGAGAGTGCCGGAGTACGGTTGGACCACGCAGAAGGTCTTTCACTTTCTCAATTTTTTGGTGAATGGGGGTTTGTATCGTTCAAACCTTTTGTTATTTTACTTTTTGAAATTATTTGTTTAGTAACTGCTTAATAATGTGACGCTTTGTTAAGGGATTGTGCACTCTTTTTAATTTTGCAGTTCGGTGTGTAGTTTTCATCTTCTATCGGAACGTGCAGAGGTTGAAGCCAGAGGTATTCGAGTATAGGGAATGGAATGTAACATTTAATTTGAGTAATTTTTTCTTAACATAAGATTAGTTGTTTATTATTTTCTAATTACAGAATGTGGTTAGACTCACTTATACTCACTCACTGCGTTTGCTTATGTTTGTAGATTGTTCAACACATCTTGCTTGACGTGCCGAGTCTTGCTTTCTTTACAACATATGCACTTTTGGTCCTGTTCTGGGCTGAGATTTATTACCAGGCAAGTTTGATTTGTGGTGCATTTGCTTCTACATGGTTGGTTTGCCTCCTGTGATTTTCTTATTCCATGGCAGTGTGTTTTGCTGATTGGTTTTGATGGGCTGATTACTGCCTCGGTGTTAAATGCTTTTGCAGGCACGTGCTGTATCAACTGATGGGCTGAAACCAAGTTTCTATACGATTAATATTGTGGTTTATGTTGTTCAGGTGAAAATTTTATTGTTTACAAAGTTTGTGTATGTGATCAACTATTGAATGATGTTTGACTTTGGTTGCGTCGTTGCGATTCACTATATGGTGGCTAGAAGGAAAATTTTGTGTGATATCCAATAATAGGATATAGTAGTATAGTTGTGCAACTAGGTTATGGTTGTAGAGATATGAAGGAATAGATAATAATATTGGTTTCTAAATTCTAAGTGAGCAATATTCAAGCATTTAATAATAACAAACTAGATTCAAATTTTTTCTATTTCACCTTGAAACATCAAACTGAATTCTTTTGCTTCCTCTATGCTGGCATCCTAGATTTGTTAACATGCTTCTTTCCATTGACAAGTGACTCCCACTCTCATAGCTTCCTCTGCCTTCTCTATGTAGAAGTGAATCAAGCTAGGCCTAGCTGAAGCATAGCTCAATTAGGCAGTTAGTTAGACTATTTTCTCTCCTAATTTTGATCAGGTGCATCGCACCTCATAGTCTGATCAGTTGCATTGCACCTTTCCCCTCTTCTTACAAATACCTTAGTTATTTTATTATGGGTTCTATCCGTTTTTTTTTTTTGCTCAGTCCATTTGTTGGTAATTAACATTTAATATTCAATTTATTTATCTTGTGTCATTAGTTCTTATTTTAAGATGCATTGAAAGTTTCAGATGGCTTTTACTTTCAAGTTGACTAGTGGAGTTTGTTGAATATGATCCATCTTGTTTTTTGGTTTAATGTATATCAGATTACTTTATGGTTAATATTGTGGTGGAAACCTATCAGTGGACTGCTCATTTTGTCTAAGATGTTCTTTGCAGGTTTGTCTATGCTGGAGATTTGGTTTGTCATTTTTATTATTTGTGACACCTTTATCAGTTTTTGCTAACGCATATAATATATATGTTGCAATAGGGGTCTCTTTGTGTGCAGCCATAGGCTTTCTTCTCTATGGTAGAAGGTAATTGCTGTATTCATATCCAACTCCCTTTGATGCATGAAACTATTGCATTAAGTTACAAGATGCCACCCATTGAGTTGGGGATTGGTTGTGTAGAGAAAAATGAAGTAGAATCTAGAATAACGACTCCTTGAATGAGCAGAAATGAAAATTATTTGCCTTTGTTTTTGCTACTGGTTGGTCAGTTCTTCCTTTCTGGACTGATGAAATAAAATGGTGCTAAAAGATGGGCCTGGGGGAGCATACTTTGTAGATTGGTATACATCTGTATTGAGATCAGGGTCCAATCCTATATTGAAGTTTCTGTTGTAATTCTCTATAGCAGCTAAAATTTAACTTCATAGGCCATTGGTGTGGACAGGACTCTTCATCCCAATTAAATAGTTTGTTGTATTGTTGGATCTTTTAAGTCAAACTCAGAAGTATAGACTGATCTTTACCACATTTGAAATCTTTTTTACAAATGAATTATTTTCAATTCCAAGATAGTTCCTTTGTGTCTTGATTACTGCTTTCAATATTTGGGATCTGGTCTTCTCTGAAATTTCTTACATTAGTTGCACTGTCCTGGTTTTGTGAGGTGGTAGGATATATGATTGTAACCAGGATATCCATGAAGAAGGATAAAGGGATAACAATTGTGGCCTTTGAGAGTCCTAATTTTGAAATGACATAATGTTTGTCATATGATGTGTTATTATGATCTTCAATTTTCACCACCAAGCTAGTTTTAGTGCATATCTTGGTAAACATGGACGCTTCATGGACCCATTTTACCTTTGTTTAAAAAATTCTAAAGTTTCTCTCCATGACTCTATTTTACCATTTACTCTCTTGGCTGACTCTCATATTAGTGCTATATAATCTGTGCAACAAACATGTATTCTGCAACCAAAGAGAAGATAAAAACTTAATTGTCCTAGAGCTGATTTAATGGCAATGCCACACCTATGAAAATGCATGCATTCCAGACCAATGAATGAACTGAAGAAGTACACTAAAGAATTGTGTATGCTTTACTCTACCACTAAATATTGGCCTCTTTACTTTTACCAAAACCTTTAAAATAAAAAGGCAGGAATTAGTGTTCCAAAAGGATTGTTCCAAGGGACAGTAGCTGCCATGAGGCTAACAAATTTGTAGCAAATCATTTTTTTTTATGTCTTATTAAGCACCGCAGTTGAAAGAATATTTGGAGAGCTTTAGATTTCCAAATGGGTTTGTTGATAAGGAAGAATTGACTTTTGGGAAAAAAGGAATTTACAAGAAAACATGCCAGGAGAGTGAACAATCCACTTTCCTTTCAGACTTATCCAATGTACAAAGCAGAATCAAGTTAGAAACAATTTTTGTATGTGTTTTTTTTTTGGCCTTTATTTTTTTTATTCCTAACCCCAAAGGAACTCAGTTGTATGTGAAGATAAGAAACGGATATTATCTGAAAATGTGGCAACCAGTATGGACAATTTTTTATTTATCCAAACTAGAAATTTACAGAAACTGGGACTGGTAAATCCTTCAAAAATAAACATAATCAGCTTAACAGGTCGAAGGATTTTTTTTTTTAATCGTCTTTAGTTAGTCATGGTCTTATTTATTACCCTGATTTGGATACTGCTGTGAGTGGCCTCAAAGATTTTTAAAATTTCGAACTATATTTGGTTTTAGATTTGGTAGCAGTAAAGTTATCATAAATCATAATTTACCTGGGAGCTATGTTGCTGCATCACAAGCCTTTACAAGCTACTTAGTGATCATACCTCATTTTATATTTTTAAGCTTTTGTGACTTTCTATGTCAATTTTCTTCTCCGTTTACTAGTTAGCATATCCTTCTGTTTCTCTGTGACCTGGTTCTCAAATGAAATTTCCTCTTTTATAAAATTAGAGAATTTTAAAGTTGTGCCTTGGTGACTTGTTGGTCATGGGTTCGAATCCGGAAACAGCCTCTTTGCATATGCAAGGGTAAGGCTGCGTACAACGTCCCTCCCCCATACCTTCGCATAGCGAAGAGCCTCTGGGCAATGGGGTACGAAGTTTTTTTATAAAATTAGAGAATTTTAAAGCAGATAGATACTTTTAGCTTCAATTTTTAAATTAAAAATTTGAATTTTGTCAATGTACTTATGCTTTGTGTACTTATCTGTATTACCTTCTGACTTTTCTGATTCTGCATCCCCTTCTTGACTGTTTTTTACAGACTATTCTTAATGCTACAACGCTTTCCTGTTGAATCCAAAGGGCGATGTAAGAAGCTGCAAGAGGTATGCAATTTGATGATGGGATATTCCTCTTCTTCCCTCCTTCACTTTGACCCAGAATTAGGTAGTGATCGCCTAGCTTATTCTGGGCTCCTCTTTTTAAAAGGAGAAGCTGAGTCAAACAAATTTTTAAAAAGGAGCTTTAAGAAATGTAGCTTTTTTTAAATGAAGAAAACTAAAGAAAAAGGATCTTCAAGGAAGCTAGTTTTAGGAGCTTTTGGCTTCTACTTCTCCATAATTTCAAATCAATCCAATGACACTCCCAAGAAGTTTCAACTGAAAAGTAACTTTTAAGCTTAAAAAGTTGTGGAATTACTAGATGGATTTAAATTTAATTTTAAATTCAATTTTAAAGTAGCTTTAAAGTTCAAAAAACTCAAGGCAAATGCTATCTTAATCTATGTTAAAATTATAGGGGCTTGACTAAGCAAAAAGGAAGAGACAGAAAAGGAATACTCAATATAAGATTATATTGATATGGTGTGTAATAATATCATACATAATACTTACACAAATGATCCTATCTCTGCTAATAACCTGGTCAAATACCTAATGTAGCATTACTAATACAAATTGAAGGTCACTAATTAATAATAATAGTAGCTCTATTTTGGGTTGAGGTTATGGAATTTACCAATTGCCTATGAAGTCCTCTCTAACAACGCACCTAAAAAATTGATGTTCAATTTTATCTTAAGTAATTATATTACTTTTATCTTTTCACATTCTAGTTAATCTTAATTTTTCTTGTACACCAAAATGCTTCACTTTGAAAATACAATACATAAGCTCATAGCTTATATATGAAATGTCTTGATATAATTAAATTACCTAAATTTAGAAATATAAGGTCATCAAATAATTCTAGCTATGTCATGTTCCTATATAGAGAAAGTAATGAGTAACTTACTAAAACATAAATGTGTGACTAGCAAGCTAACTAGAAAAGAAAAAGCTGAAAGGAAATTTAAATCATAAGAACAAAAAGTAAATATAAATAGCTCGTTGTGGAGTATTGATAGACAAATATTAATGTGTGTGCATATATATATATATATATATATTATGAAAAATCACTTGAATAATATATTAATCAGGAGAATGCAATTTAGAAAATGACATAAATATAAAGTGGGCTCCACAAAACTTTGTTGAAACGGTAACTCGTGCTAGAGACATAAGCATCGTTGGAAAGATAACTCAGTAGAATGACTATGGTTCATAAGTTGCATAGAAAAATCACCATCTCTATGATCCACATCCCACAATAATAAGAAAAGTCACCAGAGTGTCTGTAAGTAGAAAAGTCACCACTAGAAAGATTGTTGTAGGAAGGTATGTTGCCAAATCTGAGGTATTGAGAGGGAAGAGAATGCCAGAATTGAGACATGACAAAACTTTGCTCCCAACTACTACTGCAGTTAGGGTTTGTCAAAGAGATAAAGGTAAAGACACTTTTTCAGATGCTAGGAAACTCAGCAGGCAACTAGTGTCAAGACCATATCATGCTGGATGGTACTACTTAGATATCATGTTAAAATTATAGGGCCATGTGGGATGCCAATATGAAAGGGGTGCATAATGAGGGGTCAACTTCAAGTTCTATATACAAGAGCCCGAGAAGATGTGATGCTATGATGGATGTTGCGTGCACATGGGAATTGGCTAAAAACATGGGAGCTTTAGATGGAAGAGATGAAAATGGAGTGTTGACTAGAATGGTTGCTTTAGATGGAAGAGATAAGTCTAAATTTGAGAAGTTGGGAAATAGGGAGGGTGATCAATGAAGATAATTACCTACAACATTAGAGGTTCGGGGAGGGGTGTTAAATGGGGAGCAGTAAAGAAACTGGTGGTAAATGAACAAGTTGATATGCTATGTCTACGTGAAACTAAGAAGGAAATGGTGGACAGAACTACATGTCAGGCTTTGTGGGGGGATTTAGAGGTGAAATGGGCAACCAGTCCAGCAGTGAACAGTGCTGGAGGCATCCTATGTATATGGAGTGAATCATCTTTTGTACCAAAGAAGGAGCTTATTGGCAGTGGACTTAATTTCACTAGAAGGTATTTGGAAGGATGATGGCGCAAAAATCACAATTGTAAATACATACTCCCCTTGTGATGCAAACTTAAAAAGAATCTTGTGGGATCAGATTAAACAATTAAGAAATGCAAGTCATGTCAAATTGTGGTGTATTGTTGGCGATTTCAACTATGTAAGGAGACAATTAGAACAAGTGAGGGTTGGCCAAAGAGAGCAAGGTGGGGGGGGGGGGGGGGGTCATGACAGAATTTAATGATTGGATAGCGGATCTAGAAGTTGAGGATGTGTCAAGTGTAGGGTGTAAATTCTCTTGGTATAGGCCAAATAGGACAGCTAAAAGCTGGTTGGATAGGATTCTTATATCTGCTGAATGGTTCTCTAAATGGAGTGGAAGTACACAATTCATATTGGATAGGAATTACTTAGATCATTGTCAAATTCTGCTGAAATCAATCATTGCTGATTGGGGCCCGAAGCCATTTAAGACTCTAGACTGCTGGTTTCAAGATAAATCCTTTAGGAAGACAGTTCGGGATTGCTGGAGAGAGTGCCAGTACTAGGGTGGGGAGGCTATGTATTAAAAGAAAAATTGAAGTTGTTGAAACAGAGATTAAAGGTGTGGAATAGAGAGCAGTTTGGGGATATCCACTAGAAGCTAAAGAGGGCAGAGCAAAAACTCAATGACTTGGAAAAGAAAAGGGAGGAAAGAGATCTGACTGAGGAGGAAATCAGGTTGAGGAAGGAGCTGCAGGAAGAAGTTTGGGTGACTACGCACTCAAAAGAATCCATTATGAGGCAAAAAGCAAGAATAAAGTGGTTGAAAGAGGGACTGCAATTCAAGATTTTACCACATGATTGTCAATTGGAAACGACGCAAAAACATGTTGCGAGAGATTTTTATTGGCAGATGTTGGGTGGAGGAGCCAAACAGAGTAAGGGAGGAAGTCAAACAATTCTTTATGGAAAGGTTTGAAGAATCATCATTCGAGAGACCAAGATTGGGTGGTGTAGAATTCAAGACCATTAATCAGGAGAAAAATGCTAAATTGGTGGCCTGATTTGAGGAGGATGAGGTAAGGGCAGCGGTGTGCGAATGTGGAAGTTTCAAGAGTCCAGGACCTAATGGACTAAATTTTAAATTCATTAAGGAATTTTGGGACGTAATGAAAATAGATGTCCTATGCTTCTTGGTTGAATGTCATGTAAATGGGTGCTTCCCAAAAGGCAGTAATGTCTCCTTCTTGACTTTGATTCCAAAGGTTTGGGATCCCCAAAATCTAAATGATTACATACCTATCTCTCTGATAGGCTATATTTACAAGATTGTCGCCAAAATCCTAGCTAGAAGACTTAAGAAGGTTATGGCCACTATCATTGATGAACGTCAGAGCGCCTTTATAGAGGGGAGACATCTTTTGCACAACGTGGGGTTGCTAATGAGGCTTTTGATGAAGCAAAAAGGGGAAGAAAAAGTTGTATAGTCTTTAAAGTCGACTATGAAATGGCGTTGGAAGGATCTTGTGTCTTTTAACCGAGCACTACTTGGTAAATGGCGTTGGAACTTATTTCAGCATACTGGCGCTTTATGGGCAAAGGTTTTGGAGTCGAAGTATGGGGGATGGAGAAATTTAGATGAGGCTAGGAGGAATCATAAGGAGTTGATATGATGGTGGGACTTATGTGGTGTGTGGATCAGAAGAGGAAGGTGGGTGGCTCAATGATGGTGTGAAGTGGAAAATAGGATGTGGGTTGCGGATAAAGTTTTGGAAAGATTGGTAGAGGGAGGACAGGCTGCTTTTGATGGAAAAGTACCAGAGTCTATTACATATCGCAACAGCAACACCACACTATTCAGCAAATAGGCATTGAGGTGGGGAAATCATGGGAATGAAATTTTGAGTGGCGGAGAATGATGCTGGAAGGGAAAATGGAATTAGCAGCCAGCTTTATGGAGGATATTGAGGAGTTGAGGATTCAGCCTAACCAACAAGACAAATGGATTTAGAAAGGGGATGTGAGTGGGCTGTATTTAGTGGGAAGTGGATATCATTTGCTTAATGAAGTGGTGGCGGATGAGAATTGCATATTGCAACAGCAACACCACACTATTCAGCAGATGGGCGTTGAGGTGGGGGAATCATGGGAATGAAATTTTGAGTGACGGAGAATGATGCTGGAAGGGAAAATGGAATTAGCAACCAGCTTTATGGAGGATATTGAGGATTCAGCCTAACCTACAAGACAGATGGATTTGGAAAGGGGATGTGAGTGGGCTGTATTTAGAGGGAAGCAGACTTCATTTGCTTAATGAAGTGGTGGCGGATGAGAACGATGATGGGGCATTCACAATCATCTGGAAAATGAAAATCCCAAGCAAGGTTGCACACTTTGTTCGGGGGTTGGTGAGGGACAGATTGCCAAAAAGAGCAAACCTAAGAAGAAGAAATGTGATGTTAGATGATTATTTCTGCCCGTTTTGTTCGAGCATCCCACACTTTTTTTGGATGCAAAAGAATAATGTCTTTTTTGGTGGGAGAGCCTTGCATGGACAGAAACTGTAACCATGTTCCCTGCATCACCTAAGGAACACTTTCTTCAACATTCTTATTGTAAGGCACCAGAAATAATCCAAAACAGATAGTGGATTTGGTGGGCTTCCCTCACATGGTGCATTTGGAATCTCAGAAATAGAATTGTTTTCTCAACTGAGGAGTTTAATGGACAGAAATTGATGGAGGATGCAATTTTCTTCTGCTGGTTGTGGCTTAGATATTTAGACAATGATATTTAAATCTGGCTTCTTGTACAAGGGCGGGACTAGGCCATAGATATTTTTTGTAATGGTTGTTTCCGCTTTCCAGTATTTAGGGGTGGGGATTATGGTATTCTAATATATATTGCATATTTCCATACCATAATCTTTCATTGACAACTTGCACACTGGGATGTACAGATTCTAGTACTAATTGTACTGTTTATATATATATATATAATACTTTTTCTGACCAAAAAAAAAATGTTAAAATTATAGGGCTTTTATAGTTAAAAAGGAGAGAGAGAGAGAGAGAGAAAGAAGGAAAAAGAGATATTAGAGTCTCTGAATAATAATATAACATGATAGCTAGATGGATATTTGTAGAAAATCTAAAAATATTTTTTTATATATTCTAACAATCTACATGTTTCTTTTGTAGGTTGGATATGTGACAACCATATGTTTTTTATGTTTCCTTGTCAGATGCATTGTGGTGGGCCCCTTTTTATTTTTAATTCATAGTGTTTCCTGTTTGCTTGGTTTCGAAATTGAGTTTGATTGTATTTTGTTGTATCAGATGTGTTTTAATGCATTTGATAAAAATGCGAACCTTGATGTTTTGGATCATCCTATTCTAAACTTCATATATTACCTGGTAAGATGTTTGTGTTCCTTCCCTTATTTTGGTACTTATATTGCCATACTCCTTACTGTTTCTTTTAAATTATTGGTATGGTAGAAGACCATTTTTATATAGGAGGGAAATAAGGGAATATAGGTGGGAAATTGGGTAAATGGTGTGTTGGGTGATTGAAACGCCAACTTTGAACACCACAGCGTCAGCCCCCCTTGGCAAACAGAGATGCCACTAGGCTCTGAGGCCATTGGCTCCTCACAGAGATGCCACTATACTAGTTATCATTTGTATTTTTGGGTCTGTTTTATACTAGTCTGGTTACTTTTTCTTTAAGCTGAGTGAGGTGAGGAAAGCTCTGACATATCCTCTGCCTATATTTTTTTTCTAACCTGAACTGTTAGTTACTTAAATTCAACTTTGCTTTCTGGTGTTTGGCATTACCGTTAGCCTTTAGTTCTGATAAGATTTTTTTTACCTGCAACCAAAATGGAAATTGAGCTAAATTGGATAACAAATCATCCGTTTCAAAACCCCCACCAATTCATAGTGAGGATATCTCTTGAACAACTTTTCAACCACAGAGATGTTGTTTCTCAAAATATTGCCTATTGATACTCTGATGTTGATATTCTGATTTCCATTTGGAAGGGTATTGGATTGCTATTGTGAGGTATCGATAATAGCATTTTTTACCATGTTTTTTGAAATGCTTTACTCTATAATACTTTAAAGAGAAATGCTTCCTGTATAACAAATTATTCAAGTTGTACAACCGAGAGATATAAAGAGAGAAAAGATAGAAGTCTGAATGTAATAAATAATGGGGTGGAGGGAGATAGACACAAAGAAAAGAGATTGTATAAATTGTTGTATGAACCTCCATCTCTACTTTAAAATAATAAAACCTCCATCTCAAGGATAAGCAATTGAGAAAGGTGTTTGTATGTCTTCTACTAGAAAGTGTCTCCCACTCTATTCCTCTTACTGTTTTCCCATTCTTGCTGCAGGTGGTGGAAATATTGCCTTCTTCTTTGGTCCTTTTCATTTTGAGGAAGCTTCCACCTAAGCGTGGTATCACACAATATCACCCAATTCGCTGAAAAGGGGATTTATCAATCGTTCACTATTTTCTTGAATGATTATCACTCTCCAAGGGTAATTTTTTAGAGTAGAGACAAGTCAGTCTTCTATGTTCGGTGGCAAAGCTTGTATGCTTTGTCTCTAGAACATTATGGTTTAGTTTTGCGATCCAGCATTTCGACACGATGATAATTGGGAGAAGGGGATATAGTGATATCTTGTATAATTAGTGTTTTGAACTGCTACGAGTTCGTAAAATGTATTGCCCCTTTGATTTCTCACTCATATTAACTTACTACATTAATTTCTGCACTATATCCCTAATTTCATTTCTTTAGTGGAGCTTTAGTTTTTGTTTTTACAGATTTGATTCTTTAGTTTGATCATTAAAATTCATTCGGAATCGGAGTCTTCCTAGATGAAATGTTCCCCCTTGAAATTACCACGTTTGAATACTAAATACTATCATGATTACTAAGATACAACCAAAAGAAAGTAAAAGAAAAAAAGAAAAGAAAAGAAAACAAGCATTTCAGTACGTGTTTTCTATATGATGACATTTTGAAGATTTGCATACCTGGGTCAGATTTGCTTTAGATTTGATGAAGTGATTATTAAAAAGTTGCTGCTATGCTTGGTTGTGGAATCTTAAGCGATAATGTGAACCTGCTTCTTCATAAACAGTCATTCAATTGTCAATTGGTGTTAGTGTGAATTATCAGCTACTTAGTATTTGAATGTTTGGTATGACTTCCTGGTTGAATGGTAGTTTTGAATTGATATACACGACATTAAAACGTCAAGAATTTTTTTAGCTGAATACAATGAGAGCAAATAATTGTTATGTATATAATACTATTTTTTTTGTTCCATTACGACATAAATGGTTCTAATGCCGAATAAGAAATAAAGTAAAATAAGATGCTTGTGATGTAACATTATTTAATGTAATTGCCTACAAAAAATTAGTTGAAAATTTAAATTCTTTTAACGAGATGAAAAAGTGATTGAATTAATAGTATGAAAAATAACATTAGTTTGTCAAAGAGCAATTATTCATTACTGATAGGTGTAAAATATAAGTTAATTTGATAGTCAATTTGAATTAATAAGTAAGTGTAATTTCTTTATTTTATTATTATTTTTAATGAAATAATGAAGAAATTAACATCTTTGTTATTTTTTACTAGCAAAATTTAAAAGAAGAAGATTTCAAATGCTTTAGAGAAAAAATTAATACAAAAATTGGAAGAAAAAGTCTTGAAGAAAAATTGGAAGAATTGAAAAATTCGCTTAACGTGCAAGACAGGTCCAGAGCACAACACACGTTTAGCGCAAAAAAAGTCCACGAAGAAACCCAAAGACACGCTTAGCGTGAAAGTTCGTGCTAAGTCCGAAGTCAACATAAAAATTAAGGTACCCTAGTGCCTATATAAAGAGGAGGAAGCAGAAGAAAAAGACATGGAGTCTCACAACCCACGTACTGGGTCTATCCCTTAGGGGGAACCCTCCCTCTTTAGTCATCCATCATCTTCTTCCATCCATCTCAACCTCCTAAAGTGTAAAAGTCTCTCATGACAATGAGAGACTAAAACCCCCCTTAATTAGGGTCTTACAGATCTAAAAAGTCAATAGATGTATTGTAATGTTTTATATCTATCAATACAATCAGATGTTTTCTTTCCTATTTCTTATTATTCTTTCTTATTTTAAGTTCATGTATCATTCATTTTTGCATCATCTTTAGGGATTAGTCACTCGAGAGACAATCATCCTTTATAGAAATACAAGGAATGTCTTACATGCATTAGTTTTAAGGGTTATTCATTGGGAAATGATAATATCTACAGGAGAAGGTATCTCAACATTGCATTTCTAAGGACAGAGTTACTTTGTTGTCTCTTGCATACATGTTTATGATTTCATCTTTGTAAAGAGATTTGGGAGAGAAAATATAAATTAGGCTCTTGATCGTGAGAGACCCGGGTTGAGCATATTAAGGTAGGAAAAATTCACCAATTTGATAGAGAAAAATTTAAAATAATACATCTTAGGCTAAGGCAGACTAGGTCCCAACATCTTATCTTTCTTTATCTTCATCTTATCTTTTATTCTTATTTTTTACTTTTCTTATCTTATTTTTCTTTATCTTCTATTTTCTTTTATCTTTATCATCTTTTAATTTAAATATTTTATCTTTTCTATCTTCTATTTTTTTCTTCTTATATTTATCTTTTCTTCTTAATATTTATCTTATCTCCTATCTTTCTTTATCAATTATTTTATTTCTTTTTTCATTGCTTAATAATTGAGTTTGCATCAATCTAAATACAAACAAAATTCGTGGATTCGATACTCAAAATTTTAAGTACTTTATTGCTTATCACAAAATTGGTACATTTACCACTCGGTTAACAATTACTTTGTCAAATTTCGGTACCTTTGGATACTTGCTACACATTTCCAGGTTACTGTATTTCATTTCAAAACATTTGAATGAGTTTGTTTTTTTTTTTTTACAAGAAACAATATATAAAAATTAGAATTAAAAAAGTTGTTGAGTATCTTAAGGTTAGCTAAATATAATTATATTTAATCAGATTATTCTTTTTCAACATCAACATTGTTTTATTTTAGTTAAAAAAACATTAATCAAACAATGATAAAATTTTAAAAAACAATATCTTTTGCAAATTTTAAACAATAAATTAATTTTCTCCCCCAACCACTACTAGTACTTTAAAAATATTAACTAGTATTTTTTAAATGTTTAGAATTTATTAAATATAACTTGGCTATGGATAAACAAGCCACCACTGTTCATAAATACAGTGATGTCGCACAAAATAAATTTTCATTTGACTTTGAACAGATAAAATGGAATATGGGTTATGGCTAGAAAACATTAACGTTCGTCATTGGTGGGAATCTGAAAATAGTATGTTTGTGATTGTCCCACACCACACGTCATTTTTTGAGTGGCTAACTAGATCCACATGTTTCTAAGATATCGTACTTCAGATAATGCCATGACATCTATCTATCTATCTATGTATGAGAACCCAATTAAACCACAACAATCCTCAATCTTAAAGTTTTTCTCTTCCAAACAAAAACCACAACAACAACAACTACTGTGATGGCCATTTCAAGTTCTGCAGAATGAATACTCAATTTTGCAGAACACCACCACCCCATCACGTGCATGCACCCATCATCCCCACGTGCCACTTCCCTTCTTTGCACACTGTCTCACCCTCCCACCACCACCGACGTTTCTTCTTCTTCCATGCCAATTTCTCAGCTTCTCCCACACCCATCTTGGAAGAAGAACCTTCTTCTTCCAACACCCCCACCATCATCCATGTTGTAGATGTTAACTTCGCTGCTGATGTTCAGAAACAATATTCCAAGCCAGAACCTGAGAACTTGAACGAGTTCTTATGTGGGTTGTTTGAGGATCCAAAGACTAAAGAACTTGCTTTTGACTACTACCAAAGGTTGAAAGAGAGACCAGAGTTTAGACCCGAGAAGCCAACACTGAAGCACGTGATCAGGTACTTGGTGAGTTTGAAGAGTTGGGGTTCCATTTTGTCTGTTTCAGAAGACTTTAAGGTTTACCATGTGTTGCCTGATAGGGCTACTTGCTCTAGGTTGGTTAAGTTTTGCATTGAGCATAGGAAATTCAGGGTTGCTGAGTCTCTGCTTTATGTTTTTAAAGATGATAGTAAGGTTGCTTTCTTGGCTTTTAGTTCTGCCATGAGAAGTTACAACAAGCTGCATATGTTTAGGAACACTGTTTTGGTGTTTGAAAGAATGAAATCGAGTAATGTTGTTCTCGATTCGAGAGGTTATTTACACATTATGGAAGCTTACTCTAAGCTCAATGAGTGTGAGAAGGTGGTTCAGTTGTTTCGTGAATTTGAGAGTAGGAAGTTAAGAGGTTCAAGTTATTTGGCTCAGATATATGTGATTCTATGTGAGTCATTAGCGAGGCATGGAAGAGCTTTCGAAGCGCTTGATTTCTTTACAGAGATGGCTAAGAAAGGAATTTCTGAATACTCAATTTACTCTAAATTGATATACTCGTTTGCGAGTTTGCGTGAGGTTGTCGTGGCTGAGGAACTTCTAAGAGAAGCTAAAGGAAAAATGACGATAAAGGATCCTGAGGTCTATTTGAAGCTTGTGCATATGTATATTGAAGAAGGTTTGTTGGAGAAGACTTTGGAAGTTGTCAAGGAAATGGAGGATGCAGATGTCAAGGTTTCTGATTGTATACTATGTACTGTTGTCAATGGCTTCAGCAAGAAAAGAGGGTTTTTGGCTGCGGTTAAGGTTTTTGAGGAGCTGATTTCCAAGGGCTATGAATCGGGTCAAGTCACCTATGCTTCGGTTATAAATGCATATTGGCGTCTCGGGCAATATAGCAAAGCAGAAGAGGTGTTTTTAGAGATGGAGCAAAAGGGGTTTGATAAATGTGTTTATGCTTACTCTACCATGATTGTGATGTATGGAAGAACGGGGAGGGTGAGAAGCGCGATGAAGTTGGTGGCCAAGATGAAAGAAAGAGGGTGCAAACCAAATGTGTGGATCTATAACTCCTTGATAGACATGCATGGGAGGGACAAGAATTTGAAGCAGCTTGAGAAGCTGTGGAAAGAAATGAAGAGAAGAAGGGTAGCACCGGATAAGGTGAGTTATACTAGCATCATTGGTGCTTATAGTAAAGCAGGTGAGTTTGAAACCTGTGTGAAGTTTTTCAATGAGTATAGGATGAATGGAGGGCTTATTGATAGGGCCATGGCAGGTATAATGGTTGGTGTGTTCTCTAAAGTTGGTCTGGTTGATGAATTGGTGAAACTTTTACAAGACATGAAAGCAGAAGGAACAAGACTAGATCAGAGGTTGTACCAATCTGCTTGGAATGCTTTTAAAGATGCCGGGTTGCAAATTCAGGCAAGGTGGATGAAAGAGAGCTTCCTTGTGACATAGTGTTCTTTCAATTTTGCAAACAGTGGCCAAATCTGAAGCTGAAATATTCGAAACCGGTGAGTAATTTGATGCTTGCTTCTTCAGGCACTTTGAGGTGTACAAAAAGATCTATCATAGATATATATCATGTATAGGTTTTGGTGATGAAAGGCTCTTGCTTGTACAATTTTTAGCTTTATACCCTTTCTATTGTATGCTTCCAAAATCAGATTGTACTCAAGAAACGTCTTTTTAATTATGACTTCCATAATCAAAGTAAAAGGCCATTAGTAGCAGCACAAGATGGAACTGCGTAGAGTGTAAAGTCTTTCTGAAACAAACATGTACATAACATTTAGTCAAAGAATTTCATATTCAGTGTAGCATACTAGCATAGCATCCATCAATGCAGGGGTTCTGTTTTCTGTTGGACTTCATAGCAGTAATTTCTTATAAATTTTGACATAAACTAAACTTGTGGGAATATAGGATTCTAGTGACCGTCATAATAGTAATTTTGTGGCCCAATTTATAACGTTGCAGAATGCAGACTTGCAGGATATTAAGCGTAGTTCAAAACCCATGAATATACAATGACACAACAAAATAACATTTAGAAAAGAGAAATGTAGCTAAACAATGTTAAGAACTGAGGTATATTATAGTAGTGATGGATAATGGGGACTAGCCCCTAAGAAATTAACAATGATACTTTGTTTTTGATGAAAGAAAACAGGAAATAAAAGAAGGAAATTGAAACAGAATCAGAATAGTAATAGGGTCTCAGACCTTGTTGCACTTGCACTGCAGGCCTTTCCCAGAAGGTAAAAAACACTGTAGTCTTGTGAACGAAGTATAATGGGTTTGGATTAGATTCAATTTTTCCAGAATTAATTCAAATTTCACGTTGAAAGCCAAAGTAACTAATAGTAGCTTTCACCTTTTCGATTTTCCACTATTATTTTGGGGGCTAGAATCAATTGTGGTAGCTATCCAAACACTCTATGCTTCTTCCACTAGACAGATATACTAAAGAAAAAATAGATCATGCACTAAATAAGTTTGTTGAGTTTTACGATAATAATCTTAAAAGTCATACCGACAATTGTCTCCGATTGGTTGATAGTGTAGAAATCTTCACACTAAATAAGTTCATAGCTATTAAACTCTACTAAATACTCTTCCACTAATCTGGACTCTGAAATTTTTCTTAGTAGAATCTTGAAGAGATGTTTTAATTAAAATTTTGGCAACATCTAACATTCTCCTTTCCTTGGTATCATTATCAGAATTGATGATGAACGCTCCAGAAGTGAGAACTAGTCTCCAATAGAGCTTCTTTCCACGCATGGACTAATACTCCGTAACGCTCTATCCATGCTATTTGATACAATGGATAACAAAATCTCCTGATCATCCTCAGCCTCAGCCTGCAACAAAACCAGATGTCTTAATAGAAAAATATCCCTCCTTGTGGAATTTTTCTTGGATAGAGAACACGTCTTCAATGTAGTTCACCTTTCCTACAAAGGCCTTTGATAACTTCTTAATATGCTTTGCTAATTTATTAGTTTCAGATAGGTCTCTACACGTTACCCTTAAACTGCAATTTTAGTCATTGTATGTTATCATTAAAATACAATTTCGTTCTTATAACTAAGCATTACAGTTGACATTGGTCCGTCTACTTCAGCAAAGTTACTTAACTATCATCCACAGAACAAATGTGAATGATGGAAGCTACTTTTAAGAACGTTTTGAATTTATTTTATTTCGGGGACTAACAACTAAAAATTATATACACTTTTGGGGACTAATTTGATCATTTATCCTTTTTTTTCTAATAATAAAGTACTGAAACCTGCCTCTTCTATACAAAGCGTTTGGGCTGAAATAAATTTGGTCTACAAATATACTGGATGATTATTTTTTTTTAATCAAAGATATCTCCAACTGATAGTTTGAGACAGAATTCTTTTTGAGGTATAGAAATTGTCGAAGTAGGTTATGAAAGTCTTCTCCACTGCATGATTAACTTAATTACACAACTAAGGTGCCACCGTTGGTCATTTACACCCTGTCAATTGTAGAAACATTTAACAGTGATTGATGGTTTCAAGAATAAAAAAACAATCTAATTATATATTTGTTCACAAATATCATGAATTTGAGGCTCTTGCAAACAAGGTTTTTTTCAGTCGATTTCACAGTAAGAGGCCTTCCTTCTTCATATGTGGAAAAAGAGTTCTGGCATGAGATGAGATGGCTCTTGGAGAGAAGGGAAAAGTTGAGTATGGAGTCAATGTTGAAGGTGGCGCCTTTTCACTTGATCCTGCTGACAGGCTTGGAACAAGCTTTGAAGGTTGTTTTTCAATTTAACTTTATGCTTTCTCCATTTCTTTTTAGTGTTCTCTTTTAACATCAGCACTCCTTCAACTGATTTTTGGTTGTCATACATTCTTCTAAAAAATTAGTCTTCTATTTGAAGTTAATATATAGACTGTTATTTGCAGTAACATTCTTTATGCAAGTATTCATTATTTTATTGATATTTTGCATTTGATTTCAGAATTTCTAACTGTTGCTGCAGTCCCCGTTACGTTTAGTTGACACTTGACAGGGAAATTCTAGTGAGAAGCAAATTTTGAAACCTGAGATGAATTCAAAAGTTACAATTTCTTCTTTCTAATTCCAACGCAAAATTTTAGGGAATAACTGATCCCACGCTTTAGGCTGGGATGCTGTTCAGTATGTTTTGCTTGGCATGTAGAAGATCATTATTTGTACAGGTATATATAAGAACAGTCTGCTTTTCCACTTCCTTTTCCTTTGACCATTGTTTAACTTTAACTTAACCCAGATATATCTATATATATATATATATATATATATATATATATATATATATATATATATATATATATATATATATTTCCTTCACAGCAATGGCAGCATAAATTATCATTACTCAGGTGCAAAATAAAACTTGGTATGGCGTGCCTAGCTATGCAGCATCACAATTTGAAAAGACTGTCTTACAGCATGTGTATTGCAATTAGATCTTAACAAAACATGGAGATGATGAAGCTTTCATGTTTCTTGCACAAAAAACAAACAATTTCCAACCAAATGTCCTGCTACAGCATGATGTGGAAGTTTACAAGTCTGTAAAGAAGCCAAGTTTATCATCACCTTTCCCATAGCATATCATGCTAGATTTAGTCATGGTAATCCATCATTCTCTTTGCAGGTGTCAGTGTGAGTTTGACTACACATGTAAAGTGACATACAATGATACAAGGTCTAGTTTTAGACATGGATTAGAGTTTAATTTTCAGGCAAGGTCAGGGTAAGGATTTTTATATTGTTAACACATAAAAAATCATTTTGTATAAATTTTAAAGTAACTATAATAAAAGTAAAAAAACTTACTGTACATGACAACTTATAATAGGATGGCGGTGTAAAAATCTTTTATACTGTCAATACAATGTAACCAAATTCTATCAATTATTTGATTGTTTTTGTTGATCCTAGGTTTTAACTGTGGAGAATCAGTAAACTTTGCTAATGGAGATTGGTTTCCACTCGGGGCTGCAGCTAGCAGGCGTTATTATGCACATCTCAGAATGATGCCTTTAATTCCATATGAGTAAATTCTTTGTAAAGAGGCGATGTTGGTTTACAGGTCCTCAAGAATCAGAAGTTCCAAGAACAAGCCTGAAGACACAGCATCTTATCGAGCTATTATGCTGCCTGTCTTCCATCTTATGCAATTTTATAAGACATCCCTTCGTGACTAAAGAGTTCAACAAACTTGTCAAGTTCTTCAAATACATCAGGTTCCCTGCTATACTGCCTGTGCCACAGGTATTGCTATGTAGCTTACTTGCTGTGCAAGTACTGCTTTTCTCATCCAATTTATCTTTTCCATGCTAAGACATCATTAATATATTCATTTTGAGAATTGTTATTTTAAATGCTTCAGTTATTGATAGATGAACTTGCTTTCAGTTACCATGTGGATGTAGACTTCATGATGATTTGAGACTTGTTAATTTTCATTTTGCTAGCAACAAGATGACGTAGGACTTACTGGTTCTGCTTATTATGCCATGCAGACATTGCACCGCAGAATTGTTTATGTGGAAGAAATTACGCTACTTTCAAAAGGAATGACATTTTCGCACTGGAAGAAGCAGCCAAAGGTTTTCAGGGAAAAGAATGTGTTGACACATTCTCTCTGTCAAGTATATTCTCCTATAACAGAAATGAATGCATCAAAGATCTCAAGGTATGTGAAAATTTTAAACATGAAATTGGTAAAGGCATTTTGATGGTAAACCATGGACACTTCAGAACCCTCTCACTGAAATGAGAATATTTACCTTCTTTGCTTGCATCACAAATATATTGCATTACTTATTCATCGGGTTTCTTATATGTATCTAATTTATTTCCATATTTGAAATTAAAACTGAAAGCATAATAATCCTAGGAGACTAAGATTTGAAGCAAATAGACCGTGATGCAACAATATAGGATGAATTCCTATTGTATTTTTGTGAAATAAAGTTTTACACTAAAATAGTATATATAAATTATACTCTTTTGATTATAAAAATATTACTTTATTTTTAATTTTAAATATTTAATAAAAATGAAAAAAAAAGTTTAGTTATTTTTATATCAAAATTTAACAATAAAATTTTTAATTAAATAAAAGTATATAATTTCTGGAAGATCATAAGTTAGGAAAATAATGCGCTCATATGCTGTATGACACATTACAAATATTTATATCATAACTAAAACTATTATTTTGTCTGAAACCAACACTTCAATCCTTTTAAGGGGTAAAACGTGTCAAGTGAAAACCCCAACGTTCCTAGTTCTAGAATGTAACAGTTTGTCACAAGTTCAACATGCATGATTCATCATTCTATTTTTGACACCATGACGATAGCAACAACATTAATTAACTGTTAACAATGTTGCATACATCGTTTAAAGAAGCTTCGAAATTAAAGTGCGTTTTAAGGATGATCCATCATTGTAGCTCGCGGCATAACAACCCTTGACGAATTCCACCAGATCAATCCCCAAAATACATGGCGAGACAAACAATATAAACAAGGAGTACAGCACATGACGGTTGGACAAATCGGTTGTGTCATCAAGATCCAACATAGTTCCAAAAACTATCACTAATCTTCACACATTCCAAAGAAGGTTAAAAAACAAGGAAAACATAATTTCCTCACACAACCTTCTTGTTCTTGCAACCATTGCACCATCGATCACAACAACAAAACAATGAGGCTATGGATTAAGGCCTCGGGTGCATTGAAAGATACGTATAGCATTTGGATTGCGAAGCTCTCACCGAGTGGTCCATGTAGGAATCCTGATCTCGAAACCGTGATCATCAAGGCCACAAGCCACGATGAACAATGCATGGATTACAAGAACGTTCAAAGGGTTTTCAAATGGCTACGTATCTCACCTTTGTACCTTAAACCTCTTCTCTACATTGTCTCCATGAGAATGGAGAAGACTCGTTCATGGGTGGTGGCACTCAAAGGGCTAATGCTCACTCATGCGTTGTTTTGTTTTGACCTACCCGCGGTGCAAAAAATGGGAAGGTTACCATTTGATTTGTCACATTTCAGCGACGGACACGTAAACCCTAATAAGGCGTGGGTTTTCAATGCATTTGTTCGTTCTTATTTTGCGTATTTGGACCAAAAATCCGCATTTGTGCGGTTGGAGGCAATGAAAGGGACCAAGCGTGGGAGCAAGGAGAAGGAAGAGACCGTGATGGAAGAGTTGCAAGGCTTGGAGAAGTTGCTTGGTTTGATTGATTTGCTTCTACAAATCAAACCTAGGAACCCTAACATGAACGTGGTGCTTGTTCTTGAGGCCATGGATTGTATTATGGACGAGGTTTTGGAAGTGTATGATAAGTTTTCCGTGAGGGTTCATCGAGTGGTGTCGATGATAATTGATATAGGTGGGAAAGAGGAAGCAAGAGTTGGTCTTGATGTTGTGAGAAAAGCTGAATTGCAAGGTGGTAAGATCTCTATGTACTTTGATTTTTGTAGGGACATTGGGGTCATTAATGTCTCCGAGTGTCCCGAAATTGTGAGGATTGATGAGAAAGACATTCATGAACTACTCAAAATTGTAAGAGATGGTGGTGTCTCCAAGAAGGAAAATTTGGAGGGTGATAATAATAATGCTATTGTGGTGTATGAGGGCAATAATTGTAGAGCCATTACCACCATTTTGGAGCAGAAGCAATTAGATTTCAAGACGGTGATCACTGACCATTGGGAGGTGTTTGATGATGTTATGGATACAAGCCTGCCTATAGCCACAAGTGCTAACCCTTTTGTTGATTCTTTGAGCATCGTACCTTATATCCCCGTTTGCAATAATCATGTTCTTCCAGATTTAATTGTTTTGTAGCATGTTGAGATAAGTATAAGGCTTAATTTTCAGTTTTTCATGAGGCTTATTGTAATATTCATGTAATTTTTGAAAAAGAAAAAGAAAAAGAAAAAGAAAAAAAAGGATAAAGTTTCTTTGCCTTTCTCATGTTAGCTAGCAAAAATATCAAGCACAAATATAACTTCAATTTCGAAATTATTATATGTAAACCGGACATTTATTTTCTAAATTTGAAATATTTTCGTTAGAATGTAATTAACTTTATAAATATAGTCACTAATGTGTAAAAAAGGATTAAAACGAATAATATTACAAAAAAAGGCTTAATTATATTTTAAGTTCCTAAAATATGGGTTAAACATTATGTCCCTTAAATAAATAAAAAATTAGTCCATGCATTTTTAAAAATCAATTAATTTATGTGAATCTAAAAAAATGTTTTTAATTTCTAATAATCACTAACGACGTTAACAAAATCACTAACACGGCTAACGATGGCCATGTCACTGATTGTTGCGTGGAATTTTTTTTATGAAATGTTGTTTCAATTTGAATATGATTAATATTTTTTAAAACTTTAAATTTATTTAAAAACTGAAGATATATTTTAATTTAAATTGTATTAAAATTGTGTGGTATATGTATATATTATTCTTTTACCAAATATATATATATATATATATATATATATATATATATATATGTATATGTATGTATGTATTCATTATGAAAGTTGTTTAAATTTTTATATTATGTACAATTAATGTTTTTCAAGTTTATGTGTTTTTTGCTAATTTAAATTTATATATGTACACTTAATGTTTTTCAAGTTTATATATACGTTTCGGCTAATTTTACAAATAAACATCATAATTAATTTGATTAATATTAATAAAGGAAAATTATAATAATTAATTCAATTATTTTTACAACTGATAACTTCTATCTTCATTAATTATTAATTCATTTTAATTGTTATTATTACTATTAAAAAAGGAAAAATAGAACTTTAAAAAGGGGTAAATTGAATCTTAATTAATTTGATTTTAATTTAAAAAATTACAATTTATATCACCAATAATTTGATTAGTTAAAAAATAGGAATGTTATCTACAATTAATTTAAATTTTTCATAAAAAATATTAACAAAATGAAAATATAATCTTGGACTTTTTATCTACAATTACCGTTATGACTACCACATTAAATACATCATCTTTAATTTTATAAATTCTAAGTGTAATACTTTAAATACTTTCCCAACATTTTTATTGTAATTCTTAATTAAATTTTTTAGATAAAGAGTGTAAATTTTAATTAAAAGTTATAGATAAAAAAATATAGAAATTAAAATTACAATCATATATATATTTCCTAAGGTAACTAAAGAATATAATGATTAAAAAATAATTATTAAGATTTTAATATTTTATAATTATATTACACATATATTTATGTATTTTACTATAATTTTAATTATTAACTTTTAATTAAAAATTATAAAATTTTAATCGTACACATAAATAAATGATATGAAAGAGAAATTAAAAATAAAGCATTAATTAAACATGACAGTGATAACATTAATGATTGAATTTAAAATAAGATGATTATCTAAATTTTATTAGATTTTTTTATGAGGGGAGGGGATAAAACCCCTAAACCAACAAGCAGTCATGCCAAAAGATCCTTACAAGATCACTCCAAAGAAGAGATAAACACCCTTGAGGTGGATATTTGTCTAATTGACCTTAAGATTGTTTTTACTTAAGATCAATTAGACGATCCCTAAATGAAAGAATACATGTTTAACATATAAAATAAACTCAATATACAATAAAAAGAATCCTTCACCAAAAAGTCAAAAAAGAAAACCTTTCTAATATAAATCCTCTTTTCTCATCATGAAATATTACCTATTATGCAACGAAAACTTATATTTCAAATAGGGCTGAAGCCCAAATTTAGATGATAGTATTAATAACCTCTAGGCTTAGATACCAAAACACAGCCTAAATATACACCATATCACTTCTTTTGCACTGTTAGCTAGCTAGCATTAGGTTAGCATATAACACTGATCATGGATTACAGAACGCTAGAACTGAACATGACATCCGCAAAGGAACTCAGAGATGCCAACTCCAAGAAGATGGCTGTATACGCCATCGTCTCACTCTCTGGCAAACAAAAGATCAGGACTTTCGTGGACAGAAATGGTGGCTCCAAGCCCACATGGAATTTTCCTGTGAAGTTCACTTTGGAAGTTGTTCTTTGCTGAATGTGAACGAGCCATTGCCGGAGCGGAAGAGGAAATCGGCAAGGCCCACGTCCCGCTCCGGCAAAGAAAGATTTTCAAATGGGACTCAGAACGGGGTTTGTTGGGGTTCTGTTTGCGGAAATAATATCTGTCTTAGGTGTGGACAACGTTTGGCTGATGTCTGTTGGAAAATTTGTTTTTTGTGTACTCATTTTGGTTGTCTTGTTTTCCATGGAGTAGCTAATTTTTCTTTCCTGAGTGAATTTAGGTTATGCTCTTGCAGTTTATATTCCTTCTGGTGTTTGTCTTTGTCACTGTCACCGGTGTTTGATATATCCTTTGCTTGAAAACTTAAAATGTGCTATTACATTTTAGTGAAATTAAGTTATTTTAATAGTAACTTTTAATAGAATTGTTTCGTTCAATAACTTTTATACATCAAATTATATCTATGCAAACCGTTAAATCAAAAGTTTATATTGAATATATTAAATCTACAAAAAGAAATTATGGAAGAGTTGCAAAGGCTTGGTTTGATTGATTTGCGTTTACAAATCAAGCCTAGGAAGCCTAACATGAACGTGGTGCTTGTTCTTCAGGCTATGGATTGTGTTATGGACGAAGTTTAGGAAGTGTATGGCAAATTTTCCATGAGGGTTCATTGAGTGGTGTCATGGATAATTAATACAGGTGGGAAAAAGGAAGGAGATAGTCTTGATGTTGTGAAAAAAGCTGAATTGCAAGGTGGTAAAATCTCTATGTACTTTGATTTTTGTAAGGACATTGAAGTCATTAATGTCTCTTGAGTACTCCAAAATTGTGAGGTAAGTGGTGTAACGACTCCAATGAAGTAGAAGTGTAGAACCACAAAGTAAACGAGAAATAGTTATTTAAATTCTCTTTCGTTTTTCTTTTTAGGCCTTTTAATTTAA
Source organism: Glycine max (assembly GCF_000004515.6). Classification (NCBI taxonomy): domain Eukaryota; kingdom Viridiplantae; phylum Streptophyta; class Magnoliopsida; order Fabales; family Fabaceae; genus Glycine; species Glycine max. Next base: position 888,478 of record NC_038256.2, on the reverse strand, counting down.
TTTCATCTTTGGTAATCAGGCTGATTAGTATACCATTTTAGGTAATACTTGACTAACTTTTTCTTGATGCGTCTTTTCTTTTTAAAAGGAAAGATCAAGCTAAATAAACATATTTTCACAATTTAAAAAAATAGATTTGTTTTTCAAATAAACAAAAGTAATTATAGTTCATATACATAAAAACCTCTAAAAATAAAACTCTTAAAAAAATAATAAAAAACACTTAAAAAATTAATAGTAGTACAATATCCATGCAATAGTTGAAAGTGCAATCCATACAACAGTAATAATCTATCCAAAAAAAAATTTGATACAACCTCTTGACTCTACTTTGTATATCATGTGGTATCAACTAGACTATCATAAAATAGTCTAGGAGCATATGTATATCCATAAGAAGCATCATCCACATCGATGCTGATATCCACCTAATGACTAGTTAGAGTTACCTAACTTTGCAATTAAGTTTTAACTCATATGATCATTATGAGTCAATGAAACATCCACACCAGGTCTTAGAAACTCCTAAGGTTCAGGTTAAACCTGTTGTGACCTGTACCATCTTGTTCATGTCTATTTCACCCAAACAAAACTCTTAAATGTTATGATGCATGCCCCTTTCTCTATTCTGTGCGCGTGTGTGGAGCAAATTTTTTCTCTCTTGTTCTCTTTCAGCTGTGCTATGCGTTAGTCTGTGAGTTTTATTTTTCCCATTGATATCATGGAAGCTTCTTTTGGGATGAAGATCAAAGGGGAAGAAATAGAGATCGATAGGAACATTTAAGTAAATTTTTAAAAATAAATCATTAGAGAGAGAAAATCAAAGGGGAAGTAAGAATGCTAAAAAACGAAAAAGAAAAAAGCATTCACCGAATTTTCAAGTAGTGCCAAATCAATTTTATATAAGGTGGACATGATTAATAATTAGAGTTTGTACAGTACACTAAAGTACGTTATTGGTTGAACCGAATCCTAGCCTGTAATCATGGGAGACAAGGTTAAACAATGAAAGTACTTTTATGTCTATAGATAGAACAGATATAAACAGACATCATCTTCGAGATTTTCCAACAACCTAGAATCCTGCGGGTTGGTGAATTATCATGGAAGTGCAAATGGTCAAGTTGTTATAAATCTGTTTGGAGAGAATGTGTATTGTGTAGCCAGCTAGCTATCCACAAGATGATGAATATAAGGGCCGTTTAATTATGTTTTGTTTTCTGGTGGTTTGACTGCGATTAATGATACAACTTCAAATTCAAATAGTACTATTTCAAGTAAATCAATGGCTTCCAAAAGACCATAATTAGGATGAAAATACTTATACAAAATTCCGTCATAATGAAGTTTAATTATTAAATGAAATGAGCATTGCCACGCACAATATTTAGAATAAATGTGTGAATGCTTCATGCGCACTCTTCAACAAATAACAAATAACAAAGATTGATCTAGTTATTTTATATTATAATAGTATATCACTTGTGCGTTTGCACAGTAAAATTAAATATAATTTTTTTTACAATTAATAAAAAAAATAGTTAACAACGTAGAATGCGTTAAATTGCATTTTTAAAATTTAATTCAAAATTATTATTGCAAAAAAAATCTAATGATGAAACAAAATGAAAGCATATTTATAATGAAACAGTAAACTATAACACAATTGCTAAAGTTAAAGTATATAAGAGTATTAATAATTATTATAAAATTAATAAAATAATTCATGATCATTGATTATTTTGAAATGAATATTTATAACATAGTCTTTAAATTTTTTAGTTATAAACAAAATTCGACTTGTCATCACTTTTACTATTATCATAAAAAAATTTATTAAGACTTATGTATATTTTTATTCCTTCAAACTAGAGATATAATGTGTTTAGTCCTTCAAATTATATTTTATTATTTGTATGGGTCAAACAGAAAATATTAAATTTGTAATTTTTGGTAACAAAATATCTGTTTTTAGTTAACAGTAAATTAATTACCAAAAGGAATTTCTAAATTTAATTAAATAAAAATGTTAACCTTTAAAAATATCAATAAAATATTCAACAATTCGTTGGAAAAAAAGGCTAAAAGGTTAAATATAATTTTGTAAGAAAAGAAATAATTATACAAAATATAAATATATTTTTAAATGATAATTTCAAACTAAACAATAAGAAAATAAACAGTATTTTTACTATATTAATCATCAATAAATAAATAAAAACTATATTAAAGTGACAATATGAGGTTATAGAATGAAGAATTAAGACGGTAAAAGTACAATAAGAAATTCTATAATACAGAAGGTAAAGTACTTTTCAAATAATTAACAGGCCAGTTACCCTGTGTAGATATATGAATATGTCTTTTAGTCAATTTCATATTCATTGCTTTCAAGGAGGTTGATCAATATTTTTCTTAACCAAACTTATGTTTAATCTGAACATGCATGTGACCATTAAAGACCTACCAAGAAAAGACAGCACTATTCCTAGTCAAATTTAACCAACAAAAGCAGGATCAAAACTGGGATACAAAAAACAGTATAACCTAACCCCGGAACTCGTTATAATATCATCAAATCAAAGAAACAAGCAAAAGCACTTCCTTTGTCTTTTTCTTGCATCTTCATTTTCTTCCTAGCTTCTTCAGCACGGTGCTCTTTACTTTCAACGGCAATTTTCTAATTAAAACTTGAATTGAATGACCTTATTATACCGTAAAACCATTCTGAAGCACTTTGCCTGTCACTTGCATCTTTACGTTTTCTCTTTTTTTGGGAAGAGAAGATGCTATTTCTCTTTAATTTCAACGGTAATTTTCTTTAAATTTGAACGACCACGTACGTACATTATCAGAAACTATGCTTAATTTTTTTCCTTCTGTATAGAAACTATGCTTAATTTGATTGGATTGTATGTTTACTTCGATGAACAGATTTGGATGGATTTTCGAAAAATTCAAACATTTTAATTACTGATTCTTTTGCCGTTAATTTTTATTAGCTTTATAGTTTATTTTTAATACTCTTAAAAAAACTATAATAGAAGTTTGATTTTTAATAAAAGATACAAAACTATTTTTACCAACTTTTAATTTTATTTCCTCCTCTAAAAAAAAATTATTTCCTTTTTCTTAATCAAACAAGGAAAAATAAGAAGTGTTTACTCTTTCCGTTTCTTTCTCTTCAAATTTTCTCCTCTTCTAGATCCACTGTCACTCTCTTTCCTAAATTAAACGAAGCAAAGTCATGCATATTATATCATTTACGCAGGCCAAATTGATTATACCCTTTGAATAAAATAATTATTGCTCCATCAGTTTCCTTCTGGAATACTATTTTTCTTGGCCAAACAATTTAAATCCAGCCAAATGCTGAAGTAATGGCCATATTTGTTCACGCCACATCAAAATTTACTTTAGCCGGAATAAGAAAAGAAAATGGTTTTGAATTCTCTTCTTCTTTTATTTATTTCCAAATAAAAATGAATTTATATTTGATCAGTCATATATTTTTCATATTATCGTATAGAACGTATCAATATACATCAACAAGTTTTTTTAGCAAACAATTACGATGACAGTAATTTTCTTAATAATTTAATAATACATAATTCAAGACTTACATAAATTTACTATATACTTTAGTGAATAAAAAAATCATATTCACAAAATAATGACGATAAAAAGAAACACCCTTTCTCTAGTTAAAAACACATTTACCAATTTACAAAGCAAATCGACCAATTTCAAATTGTCACTAACCAACCTCTCGCAGTGTCGTTGATCAAGTCAAGGATTGACAAATCTCAATTATATTAACTATAACCTAACAATATTTTTTTGAAGGAAACTAACCTAAAAATAAATTTACCATTTATTACATTTTATTCAGACCAATGGAAAGCAACAAAACAATTGGAGAAGATACTAATTAGACAAAACATAGGTGAAAATTCCAATCAAATGTAAGAAAATTCTAATGACCAAAATCATTCCCAATAGTGAAATCTCCACCCCTTTCCTCTCTCATTCCTTCCCCTGTCCTCTCTCTGTCTCTTAACTTGATCTATATATTTATAGCCGCCACCCATTTCTCACAATCACAATTGGTAATTAAGTAACACTAACAGAAGAAGACATGGAAGTGGTGGTGGCAGTGCCTCCTCCTCCACCACCTTCTTCTTCCATGGACTTTAACTTCGATAGCAACTGTTCCTCCCCTTACATCACTGCACCTTCCAGCCCCCAACGCTTTGGCAACTTCTTCTTCAGTGCCCCCACCAGCCCCACTCGCAGACACTCCTCTGCTTCCACTCCCAACACCACCCAAGACGAGTTCGAATTCGACTTCAGTGGTCATCTCCAGAGGCCTTCCCTTTCCGCCGAGGAACTATTCCTGGGCGGAAAGATTAGACCTCTCAAACCTCTTTCCCCTTCGTCTAGTAGAAGAAGAGAGAAAAGGGTTATCCAAGAATCACCACCATCACAACAACGTAAGTTAGGCAAGGAAAGAGCTTCATCATTTTCCGTTTCCTCTACGACCTTCTCTTTGGGAGACAAAAGTAACAGCAGCAAAACCTCGGAGAGTATTTCTAACTCCTCATTTTTGTCGTCGATTTCGTTCGGGAAAGGGTACCGAAAGTGGAGGCTGAAGGATTTTCTTCTGTTCCGAAGCGCCTCTGAGGGAAGAGCTTCGGACAAGGATCCTTTTCGGAAGTACGCGGTTCTGTCCAAAACGACCGCGCACGAGGATGTCCGGAACGTCAGTTCCGGTTCGGTTTCGAGACGGAGAGGGCCGGTTTCGGCTCACGAGTTGCATTACACCGTGAACCGGGCTGCTTCAGTGGAGTTGAAGAAGAAAACGTTGTTGCCTTATAAGCAGGGCTTCTTGGGCTGCTTGGCCTTCAACCCTGCCATGCATGGGTCTTAGTTCACGTTTTAATCAAATTGTGATTTTGGTGTTCTCCAAAATGTTAATATTATTATGATCCTCATTCGTGTCGTGAATGGTAATTTCAAATTTTCTTTGTATATTCATTCTCATTCACAAAGAGACTAAAATTAAATTGGATGAAAATTTGAAAGTGAAATTATTCACACACAGATACAGTAAACTTTTGTTAGGATTAATTTTGGTATTTTATATTTTGTCCATTGTATTTGGTTGACTCGGGAAAATTGTTTTGTAATGTCCCCTTCAGCCAAATCATGTGTTAGACTACACATTAACAAGTTGTGTGATAGTTTTGCATGTTGCAATATAATTTTCCACATATTGTATATTCTTTGCGTGTATTTATGACTTTGCTTTGGTGAGGAAAAAGTCTACTTGTCAAGCTATGTACCGAATTTAGGACTTGGGGAACCTATTGAGGATTTTAAAATTAAACATTAAGCACTCTTTCATTTTTTTTTTTTGACAGATTAAGTACTCTTTCTTAAAGTGGGCTTTATTTATTTTACCCAGAACAGCCTGTTACCCACCATAATGTGTTTCCACTAGGTACTTATATTTGGTGATTGGTAACAGCTTTTCCAAGTTAAAAAGTTTATGAAAACGCCCACAACATATAGCATGCCAAGAAAATAACTAAGAACACAAATTAATTTATGGACAAATTAAACATGACCTTTGAAAAGAAAGAAGCTTTTATTCAATATCATTAGGATGTTGAATAATGATTGTAATATAGCTGTACAGAGCAAGGATTGTCGTTGAGTTCGACATCCAAAGTCTTTGATTTTTTTAAAGATATACTGTAAGACTGCGTGCGAAAATTCGGTGATTATTATGCCATCAACAAATATTGAGACGAGAGACATGCTAACTGTACTTTATTTTTGTATATAATGTACGAAAAAAGGAGAGAGATGTGAAGTGCATAATAAGATAAATGATGTAATAAAGAAAAATAAAGAAAAAAAATGATATTTAAATAATATATAACTATTGTGATGATGAAAACTTTGGAAAATGCCATTCTTTGAAAGAGAAAAGATGCTATACACACATCCACTCATGTCTGTGTATATAGTTTCTGCATATTATTATGTAGTATGCTTCATTTGTCGCTTTGTAAAATACAAGCAGAGAATTATGTAGTATGCTTCATTTGTAGACATGAGTAGGGAAGCAGCACTCTTTTTAGAATGTGTCATTGTCTTTTTGGGAGAGAAAGAACACCTATCTTTTCTTTCTCCTTTATAGAAGTAAACATGTTAGTGCTTGAAGTCTCTATGCATTTAATGAAGATTCAAAATCATAAGATTGAAATAGGCTTGACTTCTCTGTTGTTCCTTTTCAAATTGTCCATGTGTTGTCTGTTGTCCCTTTTCAAATTGTCCATGTGTTGTCCATTTAAAATGACGTCACAAAACAGTTGTATTAATATTTAGGGTTGTGATTCAATTTTAAAAATCATGAAAACGATATCATTTCAAAGGAACAGTACAGATACAACTTGAAAAATGACTAAGAGAAGTCAAGTGGGATTGAAACAATCCTTTCTCACAACAAACATATGGTCCCTCAAGCCTATAAAAGCAAGACTCAAAGAAAGAACTTTAATGAATCTATATATCTCTTTGGCCGGAAACTTTCTTGCTCTAACCTTTGGACAAAACACTGAGCCACAATAGTTTATTCTTTGTTTTGCAAAGTCGTTTATATCTGTTATTCCTTCATACCCTTACACAATGCGTTGATATACTGTGTAATCTTATCAAACTTATTGTTTATGAAAGTGAAGAGTAATTTCGTATTAAAGAATACATGGGTTGACAATTTCATGTTGAGATTGTTGGTTGGCTATAACAAAAAATGACATAAAGAATATTTGTTTATGATTGTGTTAGTGAGAAATCGTGACTGATCTGCTAGTAGGAGATGAAACTATTCCATGCCTCCTTCCCATTTCATGTAAGTCTTTCCCTTTTATTCTTGCCATACAAAGTAGAGGTGACATTTATTTTGTCATTTGAAATTTTTCACGTGGATCATGTCCTCATTCAAAGACCTAAATTTGGAAATATTTAATTGTTTGTGCAAATTTGGGGACGAGGTGAGGAATAATTAATTGTACTTCGCACCCCACAAGTTCACTAGATATATTGAAAAGGAAAATTCATTCTTAATTTTATGTAAACATGTATGCTTATTTTTAATAATTAATAAATAAATATTTTTATTCTGTTCCTTAATACAACTAAATGTATTAATTTCATTTTTTTTTATAATTTTAAACTGTTAAATTTATTTAATTTTTAATATTTATTACTATTCTAGGTCTCTACAGTTTGTCTAATATTAGCTAGAGAATCAGCGAACATAATTAATGAGGAAATTATTCCAAAGCAAGAGTCAGAGGTGGGAGCAGGAGAATAATTGAGAGACAGAGATGAAAATGGGGGATTTATTTCCTACTCCTATGCCACCTCTACTTGAACGAAGAACTAATGCCATTAGCCATGCATGCAAGAGAAGCTATCTTTACGTAAAGTCTAATGCTACCAATTGCAGAGGTTACCATATTTTAGCTACTTTAACTTCCATTTTTACGCCTTTATTTGAAGGTTTGAACTCTATAGCATACATAATTTGGAGCAGTAGATGATAGCATGATGCTTCATGGGCACGTCACTTAACCGTGCACGTATTATACCCATGAGAAAATATGTCTCCTTGTGTGTATTTAATGACGATCATTGATGGGTTACAAAGATAAATTTTCATGATGACGGTATTAATTATGTGGCTATATATGTATATTGATGCTCATTAATTGTTTTAGCTGGATCATCATTGCAATGGTACTATATATCCTAAAGGCTATTGATGTTGTTCGTAAAGTTTTATTACATTTATTATATGAAGCATGCAGTACATACAAATTCAATTGGTAATTTGTTCTTTTAAATTTCAGTTTTTTTTAGTGTGTTTGGATGGAGGAATTTAAAATTTTGAAAAATTTTAAATTCTAAGAATTTTAAATACTTTAATTGAAATTCTTTTATTTTCAAAATTTTATGTTTGAATAAAAAAAGTTAAAATTATGAGGGTGAAAAAAAATGAATGAAAAAAAAGAAAAGATATTATTTATGTGTTACTTATACATGTTCTTCTATGTTCAGACCCCGATGTTTCACAATCTCATACTGTGTTTTTTGAAGAAGACCGTAAGAAGAGAATTTCAATTTTTCACCTTTTAGAAGGAAATTGAAATTCCAAATTTTTAATTGTTTAAAATTCTGTTTTAAAATTTCAAAATTTTAAATTCTTCAAAAAAAACATCCAAATAATGAATTCTAGATCACAGAAATTCAAATTTTATAATAAATTACTTTTCTCAGTTAAAATTCTTTATCCAAACATACTCTGTAGGATTTTTAATCTGAGTTAAGATCATGAATGCGCTTCTTTTCGAGTTGCATCTAAAGTTTTACTAGTATAATTTTATATGCATACATAAAAAGATAATTAATACCTAATAGTGTTGAAATATGAATGATTATTAGAATGGATAAAAAGAAGTCATCGCCTAATCCAATATTAGAATCATAGTAATTAACTCATTTGACTCAATCATTTAGCCTCAAGATAGATACCAATGCACTAACTTCTTACCTTTATGCCTAGCTAGTGAAGTTATACAAAAGTCGGCCTTTTTCACCAAGGTCTTTAACTTTTCAGTTATCATGTTAAACTTGGATTGCTTTATTAACTTGAATTACACGTCTTTGACTGGTCTCTTTTGAAGATGTCATCACTAATTAAAACGCATTGGATAATTATGTCAAGCGTGGGTATCATAAGAAACAAGCAATAACACTCCAAAATGTATAAAAGTTAACCAACCCAGAGTAATACATCAATTATGTGTTCTCAGTGAATAATGTATATATTAGATATGATTATTCTTTAAAACTAGTTTATAAATGAGCTAAATTATAAGCTAGTTATAAACACAGTTTATAAACTAACTAATTTAATTAAAAATATTTTATAAGATTAATTAATAAGCTAGTTAATAAATGTTAAATAATATAAAATGACATATTAATTATTTGATTATATATATATATATATATATATATATATATATTTCAATATTTTAATTTATTTTTAATAACTTATAATCTTATAAAGTAAGACCATAATTAAAAAAAAAAACAAAACAAAAGCAGTTGAACGAATGATTTTAAAGTTGGTATGATTAAAAGTACGTACTACTTCTAACCTTAAACTGTGCAATGCAAGTAAATGAGGAGACGCGCAACATTCAGGTGCGTTTGTTGGTAGGGTTCTTGTAAGGCCAATGGGTGGAGCCTAGGACATTCATTCGCTGCACGATATCTCGCTAGAGAGCAGAAAACGTGTTTGCACCACTCTATGGTTTGGGTGAGCGTTTATGTCGATTTCCTTCACTGTGAACTGGTGTGGGTTGTGGTGGAGATGAATGCGGCGTTCGTTGATGGAGACAGCCGAAGATGGAAAGCCAGGCTAATTCGGGAATGTGAAGAAAAACTGAGAAAAGTAGAAAACAATAAAAGAAAAAGTCATCATCCGTTCCATTAAATGTAAGGTAAATAATTCTGAATGTCTTTGAATTGATAAATTCGTTCATCAAAGATAAAAATTTAAATTTTAGTCTCTAAAAATTAAAAAAATATGTAATAAATTTATCTATCGGTCCATTTTTCTTTGTCACCATTAATAAAAAAGCATACTTCATGTGACATAAGAGACAAATTTGTAGGAACTTTGACAAATGAAAATAACTATTTACTCAAAATATAATTTAATCTTCATTTTCTCTTTTCTTTTATCAGTTACAAGTATAACATTACAATAAGCATCTAAAAATATAGGAAAAAATATAAGTTAAAAAAAAACATAATAATAAATATAATATTGATCGGTAAGTATAATCTGTATATTATTTTGAAATTTTTATGGTGACAATATTAGATAATAACAAAATTAAGTTAGTCTCATTTTTTTTAAAGATTAACTTAATAGTTGTGTATTTCTGTTTGAGTATCATATCTTGACTAAAGTATTATTATATTAAAAATTTCAGAACAATAAACAAATTATGTTAATTAATCAATATTATATTTATTATTATGCTTATTCTAATTTATTTTTATTTTCTTTTTTTTTAAGTGTTTATTGTAATATTTTACTTATAAAATTCATAAATTTATAGAGTACAAACAAATTTGTCCTTGCACATATAGTCTTTTTCATTAATATAGACGGTTAATGAATTAATAAATTTATTGTACTATTTTTCACCTGGATTTAAAATTTAAATTTCTATCTTTAAAAGATAAATTTATTAACACTATCTATTTAACGATAAAAATGAGTACTTCCTCTTAAATATAAAAAGAAAGTGTCGCACCGTGCCAAACTCACGGTAGCCTCAGTCGCAAAAGAGTATGTCAAAGGACAACATAGTAACAATCGACGAAATAGTGGTGGCCATTAGCTAGTTGGTTGCCATATGCATTCAGATTAATATAATAAGTAAAAAAAGATAATAATAAGAGATTTCAAATAACTTAGTGAAGATAATATTGAGAAAATTAAAAAAGATAGCTGCTTATTAGCTATCTTATTTTTATTAGTTAGTTGAAGTATAACTTATGAAAATAAACGCATGTACCAAACAAATTTAATTTGGACAAATTAATTCATAAGTTTTTAAATTATCTTACCGAAGACACTTTTCGTCCATAAAATTTAAAAAAAAAAACACTTCAAATCCTAAAATTACTGAATATTATCATATATTATAATTTTAGGAATAAAATTTATTGTTGTTTAGTTTGATAATTTCATAAAATAAATTTTTTTGTTATTAGTAACACCTTAGACAAGGTTCCTTCAAAGAAGAATTATCTTTTCGTAAGAGCTATTAATGCTGTATATATTTATAAATCTATTTTCTCTTTTAACTTTTTTTCATTCTATTTTTCGTTTTCTTTTTCTTTTTTGTTTTACATCAGATTATTTATTACAATTATCATTTCCTCTCTTTTTTTTTGTTTTCATCTCTCTCTGTTTTCCTTCTACTCATAAACCTAAAGATTGAAATATATGTCCAATGCCATCCCTTTTATTGACAAATGACGATATAGTGCGTGTTTAGATTGGCATTTCACATGCCTTATGTTCACGATTTCCAATATACAAAATCCAAAAGCTATAATACTAATGGATTGAAAAAACGGTCGTTATGTTCAACTGGACGTTTTTGCAAGCACGCCCATGTAGTACGTTTTTTAAGAAACACTATAAAATAATTTAGAAAATAATATTTATTTTCATGGAATCCTTGTCTTCTTTAGCACCCTAAAATGGTGTCTACTCCTTAAAGAAATGGTGTCTTCTTTCTTTTATATTTTCTTACCACCCTCTTTGCAACAGACCAAGTCTTCTCTTTTCAAGCATTATCATTTTACACTGAAATTATTATATACTTTAAGATTATTCCATGTTTATGGTCATCCTATTTTCTTAAATATACGATTTTAATTCTCTTATATTTTAATGAAAACATTTTATTTTTTAAAAATTCACAATTTTAATCTTTAATTTTTTAATTAAGATATTTCGTCTATCACTTTTAAAAAATTCACAATTTTAATTTTTATTACTCATTTCAATCGTTAATCTATATACTTTATAAATATTAACTAACACATTTATTTATTATCCACACAAATATTTTTTTAATTATTTAATTGTTAATAAGTTTAATTTATTAAAAAAAATACATATTCAAATCTCAAAATTGAAAAAGAAAACTAAAATTACATATTTTTAAAAAAAATAGGGACAAAATGTTTCAATTAAAAAAATATGAGAATTAAATTGTGGATTTTTAAAAAGTAGAGGACAAAATATCTCAATAAGTGAACTTTAAAAAATGAAAATTACATTTTAGCCTAACTAATAATCACATAATATATAATAATTTATTTATTAATCTTTTCTTGTAAATTGAAAAACTCAATTACATGATACATGTTCATTGACGGGAACAATGAACACGGATGTTTCCGGACCATAAAATAATTTCTCCCCAAATGCAATCTTGCATCCCTCTTGTGGTAAAAGTACTGTACTACTGTTTGTGTGCATCTGACAATGCAAGGGGCAGTGGTTGTGCCTGTTGTTGAGCAGTAGCCACTTTCTTCAGCAAGGAGATATGAAAAATAGAGTGAACTAACTGTCTTCAGGCAATTCCAACCTGTATGCAACCTTGCCTCCAGCATCTTATCATGGCCATAAAAGTGTGGGTAGAGCTTCTGATTAGGTTTTTCAACCAACTACAGAGTTTGTATGGCCAATGCAGCAAATCATGCATTTGAAGCTTGTCATTCTTGTCAACTTTTAGAAAACTTTGTTCCATAAGGACAGATATAACTAATCTTTTTGCATGAAGTCCACTGCCATACAAAGTCCATGCAACAGTGTTAGTCTTTACCTAAAAAGAAACAGCTTATACATTTTCCCCATACGATCGCTTAAACCATCATAGTTTAATTTTAATCTCTTTCGTATTGGATAATTGGGAATAATTTCAAGTTTCGTCAATGCACTTTCCCACTCAGCAATAGCCTTTTCAAACCAGTAAGAGCCAAAACCTTCAAGAGCAGGTGGAGGTCTTCCAGAGTAAGCAACAACCCTTCTTAAGAGTTCAATGATATCTGCTAGCTATTAGAACAGCTTGTGTAAAAGCTTGCTAACTGAAAAGCTCCAGAGACTTTCTTTCTTCCATTCCTTTCATTCTGTATATATTATCCTCAGTAAATGCTCATCTCTAGTTGTGATGAATAATCTATTCTCTTGACTAACCCACTGGTGACTTTCCCTTATTATAGTCCTCAATTCAATGTCATGTAAATTCATCCTTCTAGTTTCAAGACGCCTGGAAGAAGTTGTTCTTGCAAATAAACTTAGCCACCATCTTGGTCCCAAATTACCATTATATTTGCAAGGAAACATTTACGTCCAAGGTTTTGATTGATTTCATTGTAAATGGCTCTAGCCATGGTTGTTTTACCAATTACTCCCAAGCCCAAGATACCTTCCATGAAACCTCATTCGAGCACACAAGATTTCACTCCCACTAGGTGATATGCAGCAAATAAGTGGTGCCTTGTCTCGTTTTGTGATAACAGTTTTAAGAATATCACCAATCAACTCGAGTTCCGTTCTGGCAAAAGACAATATACTACAAATCAGATTAAAAAATTGTTTACTAAGTAATTCTTAACATTAACAGCACAATCTATCAAAAAGGGGAGAGGAAGCTGAAACCGACCATTAAATCATTTAATATAAAAAACAGCAATGAAAATTTCGAATTGATCAATCCTGGCTGATACTTTTCAAGCAAGGTTTCGCTACTGCTATGGAACTAAGCGTATTTTCTTTCAATATCATGAATTTTAATCTTTACCATGACGACCCAACTATTCAGAATGTGTGCATATTCATGTTGCTTTGCAAAGACTCTAATATTCAAATTTACAATTCAAATGATAAAATAAAGGGCGGATCATGCCCAGATTATGCTTTCTCGACTTAAGCAGCACAGCACCCATTCATAACACATAAATGATAAAGACCAACAATTTGAAATTAAGTAAATTTGCCATTATAAGAAAAAATTATGCTTTGATAAAAAAGCACAACAATGTCCGTTTATGATTGCAAGCAAGTTACTTCATACTTGACAATTAAAAACAACTAAAGAAAAGGCCATATTTGGTTTGTTTAAATGACATTTGAAGGAATGGGAATGAAATTGAATTATGAATTATTTGACATATTTGGTGTGATTAGCAAGAAAATGATTTTTGGTGTAATAAAAATTAAGGCATGTATGGGAAGTAGATTTAAAAAGAAAAACAATACTCAATTGCAAGATACCTCACAAGTAAATTTTGGGCTAGGAATTCATAGACAAGACAGAAATAGGAGATGATTTACCTGGCCAAGAAGGAGGCTTTAGATAATTGTGGAGCTCCAGAAAAAAAAAATTGATAAATTACTTTCCCAGCAAGAGAGAATTTCATTTCCACATTGTAAGTCACCAAACTGATCATGCTAGGTGTCCACTAGAAGGATAAGTTCTTATTTTAGCATAATACAGTTTAGCACACAAAACAAAAGACATTAGGTACTTGCTGGAGCAGATGAATGAATTCCACCATCAGGTAGTAGGCCATCCTTGGCCATTTCAGTTAGCACATTCAAAACAGCATCCATGTTACCTTCTTTAAAGTTAACCTCAACAAGTACTTTAGCTACCTTGGCATCGTTGAGCCTACAGCTCCTCAATATGTTTTGCAATAACCGACTCAGCTCATCATTCATCCCTTCCCTAGCTAGTGCTTTAACGAGAGCAATTACAGCCACTGTATGACAAGCAAAACTAGAATGCTCCAACTCCATATACAGATTATATGCCTTGTGAACATTTCCCCCTCTAGAATGTCCATGTATCATTAAATTATAAATTGCTGCATTGGGCTTATGATTCCTCTGAAGCATTGTCTTAAAAACTCGATCTGCTTCATTCATCAAACCCTTCATGCAGAATCCTTTAACAAGACCTTCCACACTCTTAAATTCATTATTACTGCAGTTTTCTATCAGCGTATTGTATGTTACGTCATCTGGTACAGACTCCTCATAAAACAACTTCAGAAGAAGCCTCTTTGCTACTTTTGTCCTAGCTTTCTTATTAAGTCCATTAATAAGCACACTATAGGTAACATTATCAGGCAAAAAACCCCTCTGCACCATTTCATCATGCAAACGAAGAGCCTTACTCAACTCCCCATCAACGCAATAAGCATTAATCAAACTAGTATAAGTAACCTCATCAGGCGGGAGACCCCTGCGCATCATCTCTCGGAACAAATCAAAAGCTTCCACCAGTTTCTGCTGCAGACAAAGACCTTGTATGAGCGACGAATAGGTGACCGTGTCAGGCAAGACACCCTTCTCAACCATCTCCTCCTTCATTTGAAACGCTTTTCCCAGCTCACGCTCCCGGCAAAAACCAGCTATAACAGTGCTATAACTAACAACATCAGGAGGCAAACCTCTCTCAACCATCCCCCTCAAAATTCCCACAGCCTCCTGCACCCTCCCCAAGAAGCAATATCCATGGACAAGGGCGTTGTAAGTCACAACCGATGGCGAAAATCCACTAACAATCATCTCACTCAAGACCTTATAAGCCTCATTCATCAACCCTTTCTGGCAGAACCCATCAATCAAAGTAGTGTAAGTCCTCTCATTCGGCCTCAGCCCCCTGACACGCATCTGATCGAAAATCTCCACGGCGCGACTCAAATTCCCGGCCTTACACATACAATTAATCAAAGTAGTATATGTAACAACATTGGGAGACAACCCTTTACCAACCATTTCCGAAAGCAGCACCAACCCCTGATGCAAATTCCCTTCTTTGCAAAACCCATTAACGAGAGTATTGTAAGTAACCTCATCAGGAACCAACCCTTTCCCCCTCATCTCCTCAACCAATTCCCCAACCTCACTCATTCTCCCTTTACCACACAATCCATTAATCACTGAATTGTACGAAATCAAATTTGCGGCGACGCCCCCAACCGCCATCGCTCTCAGCAGCGCCATCGCCTCCTTCACCTTCTTCTTCTTGCAAGAAGCATCGATTAGGGTATTATAAGTAACCACATTGGGTGAAATTCCTTCCTTTTCCATTTTACGCATAAACCCTAACCCTTTCTCCAAGTCCCCTTGAGAAACCACGCCGCGGATGATGACGTTGTAAGTGTACACATTCGGCGACACGCCGTTCCGGACCATGTCGCGGAACACTCGTTCCGCGTCGTCGTAGTCGCGATGATTCGACGAGCTCCGCCGGAGGAGAGCGTCGAGGACGGCGTTGTAGGAGAGGACGGTGGGGGCGAAGCCGTGGCGGTTGGCGAGGTGGAGGAGGGTGAGGGCTTTGGGGACGAAGCCGAGGCGGGAGAGGGATTTGACGACGAGGTCGAAGACGGCGGAGGAGGAGAAGGGGGAGGAGCATAGGTGGAAGGTGTCGTGGAGGTGGCGGAAGAGGGAGGCGCCGGTGGGGTCGGGGAGGGTGGCGGCGAGGTCCGCGGCGAGGGAGTGGGCGGTGCGGTAGAGCTTGAAGCGGACGAGGATGTGGAGGGCGAGGCACTTGCAGTGAGGCGTGAAGAAGAAGTTGTGGGCCTGGGCTTGGGCTTGGGCCCAGGTGAGGAAGTTGAGGAGGGTGCGTTGGTCGGATTGGGAATTGAGGAGAACGTAAGAAGCTGCTTGGGGAGTGAAGTGAGGAGAGAGAGATGCGAGTCTTTGAGGGTGGCGTTTTAGAAAAGCGATTGCTTTGTCGGCTATGAGAGAGTGGTTTGAAGAAGAAGAAGATGAAGGGAAAGCCATTGTGTTGTGCCCAATGCCTCTTGTGTGATTCTGGGAAAGGTTGAATTGAGTCCACAAATTCATACTAAGTGTAAGTAAATGAGATTCGTGGCAACTAGAGTGATGCCATCATGACAGATTAATGGCGTATCATTGCAACATATTAACTTCCTTTCATGCTTTCAAAAATTAATTATAATTTTATTTCTTATTTTTTATGTTTATACCAAGTGTTTGATTTATCTAATATCCAATATTATATACTTCTTAATAAACACACCATAAAATAATGAAAAAATTAATGTCAATGTTATCATTTAACAACGATGTAAATAGATGGCATAGACTAAAACTTTAAGAAAAAAATATGTAGGAACCTTAATTGATCAAAATTTTATTTAAAGACCAAAATTTAAAATCTAAAAAAATTTAGGGAGTAAAAACTTATTTTTATCTAATCTAAAATAGAATTTAATTTAGAAATTAATTTAATGTAATATACCAAGACGTAAATTTATTTTATAATCCATTCCTATCTAACAAGTTAGAATTCCCACTATTAATTATGAGTATAGTTTAAGCATTTTTTTTCTTCAATCAAATATGTGACTTCAGTGTTTTAATTTTTTTAACTTTTTGTTTTATTATTATTATTATTATTATTTCTTTTTAAGTTCCGTTATTATTATTAATTTGTCAATTTTATCCTTTAACCTTGAATCAGACTAACTTTGCTCGTAGTTAAGGTGGAAATAAGTCAGACAATCCGTCAAGAACCTATAATCTGGCTTGGCCTAACTTATTTATTAAAAAGGTTAAATTTAAATTTTTTAAAAAGATTTTTTAATTAGAAAGGTCAAGTTGTAAGCTTAAAAAAAAGCATACTAAGGATGAATAGTGAGTTTGTTTAAATTAAATATATTCTTACATCCACTTATCAATTACGTCACTTGTAATATAGGTCACAAGAATCATGTGATGCATAAGTTTAGAATCAGTCCATCACTTCCATTCCTATTTCCGCATTCTTACTTCCTCATTTTCCTTCTTTCAATAGTGGACCTATTTTAAACTCTTGATCCGTCACACGAGTAATCTAAACTTTTAGACTTTTTTATGTATTTAATTAATTAGATCAAACTTTATATATAGACTTTTAGGTCAAATCAGACTTTTATGTAGGTCAGGATTAAACCTTAATAAATTATTTTTAACAGATAACAAATCAGACTTATGCTTAGTATAGTGGTGTGGGTCAAGCTTAGGTCCACCAAAGTCCGACCTATTTTCATCCCTACTCACTGTGCATGGATAACCCTGACCCAAGATAATTCTACCCATGATGAGAATCAAACATATATTCTTCCACTAAATAAATTGTTTTCACACATGTAAACCCGGAGAGTCATACACTATTGCATTAATACTTTAAGTTTATGCAGTTTTAGTATATTTGTTAACTTAATATTCAATATTAATATGTGAGTGACATTGTTAGTCAGCCATGTTAATTCAAAATGAGTAATTGATGAATAAGAATAAAAGTATCAGATAAGGAATTGAAAAAGAAAAGTAAGCATTGAGCAAAGGGAGGAAAACTGGTAACAAAAGAATAAGAAAAAACCTAAAATTGAGTGTTGCCTTTTGCTGAAAAAGAACTGTGTGCTGGTGTTGAAGAGAAAGGCCAGGGACTAAGGGTACGTATAGAAGGAAAAAACGAGTTTCGCGATAGAGAAAAGTTTCAAAAACTTAAAGATTCTTAATTTCCTCTTCTAACAGATCCTTAAAGATCAATGAAGCTCTTGATATGATGTTACAAAAACAAAACAAAAAAAAGCATAAAAAGAGGTATTGGACTTATCCAGAAAAATATAAACGTATATGAAGAATGAGTGAGGAGCAAAACAATTCTGTTGTATTTGAGATTTGTAACACAGCTTTTGCACACTCTAAATTATTATAGTAAGATCTTAAATAATAGAAAAAGCTATAAAACCTCTAATTGAACAAAGCAAACAGCAAATTATGGCTAAGCTAAAAAGAGAGCACCATATTAGCCTCCAGCTATAACTTGCTTTTCTGAGCACAAACAAACGTTAACCAAAGTTACCAAACTTACAAGCAAAACAAAAAAGTACAGAGTCATTAAAATATTTTATTATAACAGCTTAGAAAAATCTGAATTGCCAACAGAATCTTAGGCATAACATATAAGAAAAACAAAATATAAGAAGCTGCAATGGTGCAACTTTCTCATGGCCACTTCCAGAAGGGACGAAACATTGGCATCACGGCGAACTTCATGGTACCGTTATTGCAATGGAAGCCGTTTCGCTCACCACAGGCAAAGTAGTGAGGCTGCCACTTCTTCAACACAAACTTGAAGCCCTCTCCCGAACCTTGTGTGGGATTTGCTAGCATCTTAGCCTTTTTAATGTCACACTTCAAGAAGCTCCCAAAACTTTTGAACATGTATACACTGTGTGGGAAACTGGTGGCATTTGGAGCATCATATTTGAAAACTGCATCACAAATTCAATCAATTCGTGCCCATGTGGGGTAGAATTAAGTCCACAAATTAGTGGGGTAGAATTAAGTCCACAAATTAGTGGCTAGTTTTATATAGACTTTTTGTAAATGAGATGCATGGCAACAACATGAGTAATATGACGATGACGCCTTGATGGCGTATTATTACATGGAATGACAACAAATTTACTTCCTTTTTATGTTTTTTTTTCCTCCTTTGGTGCATTAGTTCCTCTTAATTTAAATCTAATCGTAAAAGTTTCATCTATAGTTATATACATATTGGTGGAGGTTACGGTGAACCACCTTTATATGTAGTCTATGGTGGACTATTTTCTTGACCTTTAGATCCATCTAAGGCTCACATTACAATAAATTGTTATTATGATATTAAAAATAATATTATAAAAATGAAATTTTTTAAAATATTACTTAAAGATATAAAAATAAAATATTTAAATCAAAATTAATACATTAATTTTATCATGTCTGGGATGTGGGATGTTGGATTTTGTGCTGGTAATTTAATAACTATGGATGTGTGTTTGCTATTTGTTAGTGGAGAACGAAGCTTAATAAAATTATATGTTGATATATTACTATTAACTTGTTATATATCTAGAGATGGAAATATCCTTTGTCATAACTATATAGAAGGGTTAATTATAGGGTTGGTTTAAGAATAAAGTAATTAAAATTTAATTTTTAGGTTTCTCAACAAAAAAAAATGTATTTATTATTAATTTTTATAATAAAACACTAAAGGTCACAGACATTGATAAAAAAAAGTTATATATATTAACAAAAACACTCAACATATAATTCTTTCAATAAAAAATATCTCAAAATTTATTTTAGATTTCATTCACTATTGAATTAATCCTAATATTAAGTCAACTAATTAATAAAAAATGTAATAGCATGATTATTTTCAAAGAGTTCATAGTTAGAGTCCAAGAAGTGGGATAATTCATCCCACTAACCTACATTGTGCCAATTAATATTACTTTGCGGGGTAAGCTAGTCTCAACAATATCTAGGCCATCAAGAACTTATTCACATTATGTAAATTGTTCTTAAAATTAAAGGTAAATTACCATAAAATTTATTTGGTGGAACGTTTTTTTATCAGTAAATATTAATTGTTAATTTTTATTAGCAAAAGATCTAAATCTACAATGTTGTTCTCTTCCTTTCATTCTCCCTTCATCACCAAGTTAACTTTATATTCCCATTTGTGAAACTAAATGAAAAAGGATGGAAACAAAAACAAATGTCACTAATGCAAAAATCATATTCAATGATATTTTTTTAACACATTCAACGATGATTTTGAACTGTCTTTAAAGCTAAAGTTGTGGAAAGTCAAGATTTTCCACTTTCCAATTGGTAACTAAAAAACTATCTTTCTAAAGCGATTTTGACTTGAAAGTAAACTTTTAAAATGATTTTCAAAATAATTGTTTAAAAATGTCTTTTTTTAAAAAAAAATAAAAAATGAGGCTTTTAAGATGAAATCGTCTTAGAAAATAAATTTTTTAAGACAATTCTTATAATAATCATCTTAAAATATTTTTTTAAAAAAAATTAAAAAATTAAGAGACCATTTTACTAATACAAAAATGATTTTATTTACCATAAAATGATTGTAATTAAATACATAGACATTTGAAAATTCTATGCCAATAACATCTTTTAGACTCTGCAATTAAATTATGACAACATATATCATCACTGTCTGCAATTAAATTATGACAACATATATCAACTCTGCAATTAAATTTGACAACATATAATGACATCTGTTGTATTTGATATTTGTAACACAGCTTTTGCACACTCTAAATTATTATAGTAAGATCTTAAATAATAGAAAAAGCTATAAAACCTCTAATTGAACAAAGCAAACAGCAAATTATGGCTATGCTAAAAAGAGAGCACCATATTAGCCTCCAGCTATAACTTGCTTTTCTGAGCACAAACAAACGTTAACCAAAGTTACCAAACTTACAAGCAAAACAAAAAAGTACAGAGTCATTAAAATATTTTATTATAACAGCTTAGAAAAATCTGAATTGCCAACAGAATCTTAAGGCATAACATATAAGAAAAACAAAATATAAGAAGCTGCAAC
This sequence comes from Glycine max, assembly GCF_000004515.6. Classification (NCBI taxonomy): domain Eukaryota; kingdom Viridiplantae; phylum Streptophyta; class Magnoliopsida; order Fabales; family Fabaceae; genus Glycine; species Glycine max. The sequence continues at coordinate 867,368 of NC_038256.2, read as the reverse complement.
GGCGCAACTTTCTCAAGGCCACTTCCAGAAGGGACGAAACATTGGCATCACAGCGAACTTCATGGTACCGTTGTTGCAATGGAAGCCATTTCTCTCACCACAGGCAAAGTAGTGAGGCTGCCACTTCTTCAACACAAACTTGAAGCCCTCTCCCGAACCTTGTGTGGGATTTGCTAGCATCTTAGCCTTTTTAATGTCACACTTCAAGAAGCTCCCAAAACTTTTGAACATGTACACACTGTGTGGGAAACTGGTGGCATTTGGAGCATCATATTTGAAAACTACATCACAAAAAATTCAATCAATTCATGCCCATGTGTTTGCATCCTTTAATAGCAACTAATTAGCAGGGATACAGATGACCAATAGATAACAATATAGTAATTTTTTTATTTTGATTAACAACAACCAACAAATGAATTGAATGTAGAATATTGAAAAAATAGGTCCAATAATTCATCTTTTCCCCGTAACATATTAAAAGAATGATATGGTAAGATGATAAAATCTAATTACATGTATGTGAAAAGAAGTTATATACTAAAAATACATAAAAATTAACGTGTATATATATTTAAATGCAGTTTAAATTTAAAGTATATGTATAAATAAAATGGATTCTTCCCAACTCACTTTTATATATGATATTAATTAAACAAAATATTAAAGGTACTCATGTTTTACTAGAAAACTCACCTAGAGTATCATTGAGGTAAAATGGGGCAGTCTTGAAGGCCCAATCGGTGTAGTTGAAACCGTAGTGCCAATGCTCTGAGCCACCCACGAGAATTTGCCTGGGTTGTTGCTGTGTTTTGTTTTGAGGATGATTCCCAAATCTAGACCACCAATCAGTGTAGTTGAAACCAAAGGACCAATCCTTGTTGGCCATGCTCACTGAAAACATTGAAGCACTTATAACAATTAATATCACCACTCCATGTGTAAACTTCAGACCCATGATATATGCTCCAATATAATATAGTCTCACAAATGTGGGTAAACAAAACAAGGGAATTAGAGTGCACAATGTAAAGTATGATTTGGTTGTTGTTGTTGTTGTTTGCTGGGGTTAATGGGTATTTATATAGGGAGGGTGAAGGGGGAAAAACGTGTCATGAAATATGGTGGTGCAAAATGGCCAAATCAACTTCTAATTTTTTCTAATAAAAAAAAAATTGTTGGTTGGCATACTACAAATTGAATAGTTGTGTTTTTAATTTCCCAATCACTGGCTGGTCAACTTTTGTTCTACGCCTGGCCTCTTTCACGGAACATGTGTTTGACCTGGTCGAATAAATAATTAATCGTAGTATTGTTTTCTGTTAGATAAAGGAAAATGGCGAGGATAGTGTATGTTCGTATATTTTGAATTATGATGATAAGAGATGAATTGAAACAATATATACGTATTAATAACTTTTTAAAATATATAATAATGATAATAATAATAATTTAATACGAGTAATTAGATTTTTATTTTTTATTTACTAAAAGGTCCCTTACCTTACACTTTTAAAATTATTTAATTAATTATAATCATTAAAAGATTATATAATGGTAAATATGGTTAAAAGCATATACAAGTACAGTATTAAGCAGTTATTAATTAAATACCAACCTTCAATTTTTCAATCAATGAATAATTTCTCATTTGAATCCATATACTAAATTCTTCACCTGTAGTGTTATCATTTATGAACTTTCTAACAAATTTTAAAGAAGAAAAAACAACAATATAAATAGTGTGTTTGGTTCCAAATTTTAAATGTGATTTTTAGAGCGTAACAATTATAACTTTCACATTTTAATAAAGTTAATCTCTTGTGATGGTCTAGTGAGAGGCAATATCAGTGGCTTGGTAACAGTGGTAAGAAACAGAAATTCTTCTAACAGGTTACACTATACCATGGTTATATGCAACTGTGGTGCAGATCGAATGGCTTTCTAAAACGTGTTTATCATTGTCTTGTATAATATAGGGGTGGTACACCAGGTACCTGTTATAATACATTTTCTTTGTTGTTTCAAAATAAAATGTCGTTAGAGGTCTAAATAGTAACGAAATCAAAGTCAGCGTGTAATGATAATGATAACACTATTATTATTGCAAAACTAACGGAAATTTAGCTAGTGTAGTAGAAATGTCCACAAAATGGTGTGGATGGTTTCATACTTTGTGTGAATGAAATACGTTGCAACTTGAGTGATGCGATCATGACGGATTAATGGCGTATCATTACATTGAAAGCCAACATATATATTAACTTCTTCCTTTCATGGTTTCAAAAATTAAAAAGTGACTGTAATTTTTATTTTCGTGTATACCAAGAGTTTGTTTTTATCTAATTTTTTTTGGGTACACTTTTTATCTAATCTAATATTATATAATTTAATTTAGAAATTCGCTTTTCTTTAGTGAACAACTGAACAAGGCTGATCAAATAATTTTAAAAAACTCTGAGTAAATAAACCCCCAGATCAAGAACAATAATTAAGCCATGACGGAACGTGATTGAGGTTAATAATGCTAGAAAGTGAAAGAAGAGGAACTAAATGATCATAAATTAAACATCATAAGAAATATGTACTTTTATATCAAATCATAAGATTGGAGTATAAGCATATCTATGTCTATATTTTTTTTAAGACATCTATGTCTATACACTGTAAAGAAAACATCTTTCTCTATATCTATAAATGGTTATATACGAGGAAGGAAATCAATTAGGTTTTATGATATGTTTTTAATTTTTTTTTTCAAAAAAAAAATTGAGAATAATAGGTGAGGGGCAAGAAAGACCCCGACTAGATTGGGTCCCCTAAAAGTTACTCAAGCACACCAACCCCAAAGAACATCAAATTAAAATTAACAAAAAAAAAATGACAATTGGACACTATGCAAAAACCCAAAAGGGAAAGTAACAAAACTTATGATTAGGTAAAGAATATTGATCCCTAAGGAATCAATCCTTCACAAAATTCGGAATCGAATTCCACCAAAAAGAAGTGTTATGAAATGACACTCCAAAACTAGCAAACTTATATGCACAAGAATTATTTTTTTAAAAAAATTATCTCCATGTAGACAAGTGAACAAGAAAACACTATTTTTTTTTTTAAAAAAAAAAAAGACAAGCAAATATGTTTGAAATCTTTATACAGAATTTCACTTGATTTGGAATGACTTGAGATCAGAATTCCGTTTTGAAGAGTTGAATAGTCTTTTGTATGAATAGTTTGTCTTTAGAAGTTTATATTGATAATAACTGAGACTGAGAGCAGAAGAAGGAACGTAGCAACAATGGGTCCTGCGGCAAAGACGAGGAAGAAGTGGTGAAGTAGAACATCGAGGACCCCACCGAGGCCCTCCTAGACGCCATCCAAACCCTCACCCTCTTCTTTTCTTCCCTTCTCACTCTCCCAATCTCATTACGCCGTCATTTCGCAGGCATTGTCACGTGCTTCCCCGGAGAAATATAGAGAAATGAAATGTCTCAATTGAGTCTTTATGTTGTAGCAGGTGTCCATATATTGGTTGTAGAAGACATTTCTAGTTTTTCATGAATTCGCATGTAAATACAAAAAGAATTTAATTAGAATACATTGACAGGGTAAAAGTTATCTAATCACAATGTTTAGTAGGTTTATTCACTTTCATAATAATTACTTGAAAGTCATGCATAAGATAATTTTTAATTGGTTGTTATTAGTTTTATCATACTAGGTGAGGTTGACTATATAGATCATATGACCCAATCGACTCTCTTAAAGATCAAGGTTTCAGAGATTGTTTGACATCGTAAAAATGTTTATGGTGACGGTGCATGAAAATTAAATTCTTACAAGAATATTGTTATTTTTACTTTATATACTTGTATGATGAATATAGGAAACAATGAATATAGAAAGTAAAATAAAAACAGGGTGACATTTTTGCCATTATTTGTAAGGTTGATAATAGAAAATATTTTTACAAACTATATAGTTCCTGAAGTGTCATGGGTGTTCATGCACATAGGTACATGTAAATAGAGAAGAAACGGATGCAGAGTTAGAAACCTAATTTGGTGAACAGTGAACAGGATATTTCCTATATTCTGGTCCTTGGAAATTGTAGGATCGCCATCTTTTGAATTGTGCGTACATCATGACTTAAAAATGTCCAATATGTTCTATCTCCAGGTGTATGGTTATGCACGGAAACTTGCGAAGATTGGAATTGAAGAAGCCCTTGTGGACCTGACTTGATTTCAGCATGCATCACTTTGAGGGCCATTGCCGTAAATGTAAGTGAAGTAAAATCTAATCCTACATTGAGCATGAAAAATTGTGTTTGCATTGAAAGTTCACAGGAAAATAACAGTTGGATCAAAACTATATGGTCAGATGGTTTTAGGTGATTTTTATGGTGACTGATCCTACACAAATTTTCAGTCATCCTTCATTCTTGTCTCAAAATGGCTGTTAAGAGCTTTTATGAGCTGCCTCTCCCAGTATGATCCAAATGTTGAGTTGCTGCAATGTTTGCTATTCCTTTTCTTGAGTCAGTTGACGCATCAAGGTGGACATGTTAGTGGAAATAAAAACTTAGGGCTAATGGTAGGTATACTTGCCTGTTTATTATATAGGACTTGTAGTTTGTAAGATTTGTAAATTGGGTGTCTTGAAGTCTAGCTTTTACTTTTTATCCCCCTTAGATTTTTAATGTTTTTCGAGGTTTAAATTCGGTATGTTGGGCCTGCAGCCTTACTAACATTGTCAAATTGAAGTGTTGACTCAAGTATGCATTGCCTTAATGCCTTGTGTTATCACTGCTGAGTATTTTCCTTTTATGTTGCAGGATGAAATATGTAAATCCATTGCTGAGAAAGGTGGTATTGATGCAATACTCAGACGTATAGATGACAGTGGTGAACAAGGCAACAAAGCTGTGGCCAAAGTTTGTTGCTCATTACTTTCAAAGGTATAGGTTAAAAGATTTTCTCTGGACAGGTCACCTGAGAATTTTTATTATTTTTTAATTTTTTAATTTGTAGGGATTGCATTGTGTCGTTCTCTGTTATTTTGATGGTTGTTGTCCTACTCTTTCTTCATGAACTGAAAGTTCTCTTTGAACATTTATATTTTGTGTTTAAATTTTTTTTATTGCTTGGACATGAGAGTGCTTTAAAATTAAATGACCTTAAACTTATACATTGTTTGATATCTTCTAACTTGGAAGATCTTTTAATTTAAATGTAATAGGATTTATTTTTTTGCGTATGTGTGTGTGTTTGTGTTATTTGTTTTATTAAGTTGAATGACTCTTTTAGTTGTTTAATTGATAAGTTAGCAGGAAGTGACGCAAACAAGAGTACAATTGTTGGGAAAGGAGGTATGGATAAGCTAATTAAACTTTCAGCCAGATTTGCTGATGACCCTTCTGTTTTGCAAGAGGTGAGAACCTGCAATATCTTAATCTAGGCAGCCAGTTTAAAATTACTATCAGTCTTAAACATCGTGCTCCAAGTATAATGATTTTCGAGTCAGATTGGTTTAATGACATTCCATCTACTGAATTATTCCATTGTAGGATTGCAATTTAGTTATAGAAATTCAAAGAATGGATGGACATTAGATATTATGATAGTTGTTGAAATGTGGAAAGGCTGTAATCAGGGTTTACAAGGTACTGAATGTAGTTAAACTGGGTTCTTACTCGTATCAGGCCATATCCTGGACAGAATTTTATCTATAAAGTTCATGATATACTTGTTTTCCTTTCAGTTTATATGAATCTGTGCACCCTGTACCTGTTATGATTTTATTGCTTTTATTTGTGGCACAGATTATGTCTATTATTTTGGTGACCTCGCTATTCAAGCAATGGAGAAATCCAGAGAACAGGCAAGTTTATGATTTGTGATCTTTATATTTATAATTCAAGACATACATTTAATCAGTGCTTGGCACTCTTTTCGGTTTTTCTCCTTCTTTTGTAGTTTTGTAATCCTTGCCTTGTAGTAACATTTTATTTTATAAGGCAAGTGTGCTCATTATGGTTACCCTTCTTGCACATTTTCTATTGGACAGAACTATCTTGCTTAATAATGGAATTGAGAAATACATAAGGAAAGCAAAGCAAACACATAGCAACTGTACAGATGGGTCGAGGGATTTGGAGCTTGATAATTTTGACCTCTATTGTTTTACAATGTAATACCCACCAATAATTTTTTTGTTTCTGAAGAAAAAAAGTGAGTGTATATGATTGCAGATTTTAATCGTCTCGTCTCTATTGGATTTGTGGACTTCAATGTACAAACTGAGGCTGAACGAACCTAATACTATATTTTTTTTTTCTTTCTATCATATTATCTTCTACATGTAAAATCGTAAAGCTTTTAGCTTATTATTTGCATTGCCCTTAGATATCCCCTTGTGCAATTCACAATATCCCTTGCAGGTGTGTTCATTTGTTCATATTGCCCTCTGATTCCCCTTGTGCAAAAATTAGTTACGCAATTCATTTCACAATTCACTTCGCACAAATCTCTTACACTGTCTAGCATCTATTAATAGGGATCGGTTAACATTATTTTGAGAAAGTACATTTTTATATTATTAACTAATATGGGTGTAATCACATGAGTGCATTTGTAGCCAATTCCGGTTAAAAAGGCCACTGAATTATGTTTTTAAACAAAATAAATCAATGATTTTAACATGTAAAAACAGGGGAAGTTGTTATGTGTAGTTGTGTATGATTGGTTACATGTTTTTAAAATATAAATACTATTAGATAAGTAACATAAATAAATTCAATCTGAAAAAAAATAAGGCAAGTTCAATTAGATTCAGCATATTGCGCCAAAAAAAAAGTAAAAATAAACAAATAATAGACAGTAATATTATGCTAAGTTTTCACATCATTCATTAGTTTGAGTTGTCTCATTCACTATCTCAGTTGTAGTTAAATTTTTTTAGTTCTTATTTAATATCATCAATAAAGAAGATTTAATAATATCATAGTGTTCTTTATTAATCCTACACAGATATACTTTAATTTATGACAATAAAATATTATATCCAATCGATAATTAGTGTAATGTAAAGAAAATTGGTGAATTTAGAGAGACGCGATTGTAATTTATCTACTAAATAACATGGTAAACACTCTATATGCCTTAGAAGTATTAGAGTATCTAAGAAAGATGTCTTATCAACTTTGAGCCAAACTTTTCAAGTTGATATTTGGAGTTCAAGAAGGATGAAAATATGAAATATGAAATATTGGATATTCTACTATGTGGTTCATAGGAAATATTATCTGACAATGATCTCATCAATATTCAAGCTATATATATTAATTACACAAAGCATGCTGCATTTATAACTTCTATCAAGAAATGCTCAGGAAGTGAGTAATTACACAACATGCTCTTAATTTCTTGTAAGGCTTTATTTTACCTTTCTTCTATCCTATTTTACTGAGTTATTTTTTATGAAGAAAAATTATGGAAGATGTCGTTCTTTTCAGAAAGGTTTTAAACTCGTCATTTTCAAACTGTGTCGTTCTATGATAACTTCTAAATGAAAAAAATGCAAAAAAAAAAAAAAAACACTTTCATTTTAAACATTCTTATAGAATACTTCAAAGATTTTCAAAGATTCATGTTTGTGACTTTAGAAAAAAAATAAATCCATTTATAACTAGATCAAGCATACTTTTTACCTCCGAGAACAAGATCAAGGGTTTTTGATCAAACAAATCCATATGTAATAACTCAAATAGACTAGAAGTGGAAACAATATTTTTGGAATTAAAAGAGATTTTCTTTTGTTTTTCTCTCTAGCATGTTTCACAAAAAAAAAATGAGTTTTCTAAGAAATCTGAGACAATCCTTTTACCAATTGGTTTTTAAATGTTTAATCCAAGTGAATATACATACACTCATGATTATACCTTAGAAACAATTCTACTTCACTACCTGGATAAAAAATATATATTTTTTAAATTACTTGTCAAATACTATTCCTAAATATAAATTACCTTTTTAAATTAATTCTTTAATATTAATATTTTGAAATATAATTATACTAAAATCTAAATTATTGAGTAACAGAATCATTTTTGAAAAATAGTTATAATACCTAAAATACAAAAAAAGTATATGCCGTAAAATTCTTTAGATAGTCAAATAAAAGATATCCTTGCTGACTAGTAGATGTTACATAAGTCAAAACTTCCAGCTTGCAAGACAAAAACTTCCAGCTTACAGAAAACACAAGTGTTTTACAATTTGTTTCAAAAACAATTATTAGGTCGTATTTAGATAAAAAAAAAAAGTTATAAGTATTTATAAAAAAAAATCTCATGTATTAAAATTAACTCATAAGTTAAAATTAGCTTTCTTAGATCTATAAATTATTTTATACATAAATTAATTTTAATTTTTTTTCCTTACAAATAAAAACTTATCCAAACAAAATCTTAACCACTCATATGATTTTAACACAAACCTCAGATCATTTTTTTTAAAAAAAAAAAACAAGGTACTCTTTGTCGTTAAGGAAAAAGTTGAACGTCATCTAATCTAATTAATTAATGAAAACCGTTCAAGATATATAGATCAACCCTTGGACAATAAATTCTGAACTGTTGGTGAATGTTCCATGGCAAAGATTGTCATTGAATTAAACAGAGAGAAGCACGCTAAACAAAATCAAATTTCACATAGATTTTGGGACAAGCCAAGATAAGATATCTGCAATTTAGGCACGGAAATTAATATTTTTGAACATGTATTGGTGGGTGGCAGTTGGCAATTGGCCTTTTTGCCAAATTTTTGGTGGTATTTCCTTGTCTCATACTTATAGTATTGTGTGTATAATAATATCTTATATTATATTTGCTTTCTTATTCATACCATAACATAGATAAGATAGATAGCTATCAATTGGCTTGTCTGAAAGAATCTTTCAAGAAATTTTTTCTTCTAGGGTAAGACCAACCTAATTTATATATAACTTACACACATTTGTTTTTTTTATTCGCCATGTGATTTGATTATTTGAATGTTTATATTATAATACTATTCTCCGCATATTATACCCCTGTAGAGGTGTAATAAAACATTTGAATGGTTTTTGAAGTCTTCAAAGCAACTTAATTTAATTATGATAGCGTGTAGCTGAGCCAAAATTGGATAGCAACTTTTTTATTCTTAAATAATATAATCTTCATTAAAATATGTTTAGATAAACTTCTTTAAAAATATTCATAGGAAAAAAAACAAAATAAACTTCTACATAAATTAAAATTACCTTATAGATAAGTAAAAGGTTAATTTTAAAGAAACTAATATAAAAGAGTTTTCACAAATTAACTTGATATAAACTTATCTTACCTTATGCACAATGAAGAAATTTATTTATTTTCTTTTTTTAATAAGTATTTTTTTGAAAAGAATCATCAAAACAGATCTAAATATGAAGTATTCTTGAATTTCAGTGAAGATTCAAATATTAATTCGTTGGCAATATATAATATGATATCGATATATAGTACTATGTTTTTGTTAAAAAATAAAGATGCAATTTTATAAATGATTTTAATAAATCTTACAATTAATCATGATATATAGAATATTATATGATATAACTTTGGAGCTATTATCAATACATAGAGGATCAATGATCAACCTTCTCTCTGCAAGATTCTTCTCTATTATTTGTTTGAGAGTGACCGTTTTGTCATGCTCCTTCCAACAAGATAAACATTGAAACCGAGTGCTTCTATTTCTTAAGAGATCAGAAAAGGGCGATTTTGTTACACGATCATGACAAGGCTTAGGTAAACGGATAAACATTAATTAAATAAACAGATTAACCCTCGTAAAAATTATCAAAATAAATTTATTTATTCCAACAATTTTTCATACACACAATTAATAATTTAAATTTCTGTCAGTACGATTAAGAATCTCAGTTATTTACCAAATGTACAAACCTTGATGATAAAATATTGAACCTTTTAGTGATAAATTTTTTACTGAGTAGGTTCAAACATTTGATTAGGTTGACTGTTGGTGCCTGGTCAGTCGGTGGAGTTGATTAGTTTAAATTTGCTTAGGGATGACTTGGCTGCGGTTTCTTACAAGCTTCATTGCTTGTAAGCTTTTTATTTGGGTAGTCTTCTACCCCTAGATTTGGCCTATTTTTAATTAATGAATATAAGTTTAAGCTAAGAGGAAGCTATCTCTATTTTAAAGTTAGAGTAAGATATTAAAATACAATTCAAGTAGAATTATATATTGCCAAGTAACAAGAGATACTGATATGTACTCTAATAATTTATTTAAAACATGCCATATAAGGTGACTGATCAAATTATGATTCAGAAGCTTATTGAATGTTTTTTATTTTAAGAAATTATGATTATATAATTTGATTAATTTTTAATTAAATTATATAGCATATGATCACTTTGTTAATATTTTCTCTAATTTTTTTAGTAAATATATGGAAAAAATGATAAAATAACAAAAGATTATGACTTCCTTAATTTTATAAAAGATAAATTTAAATTATATGAATTTAAATTTCAAATTTTACAAATTAAAAAAAAAACAGATGCTAACTTAAAGGATTCTTTTTAAATGAGTATTAAAAGAAAATATTTATATTTAAAATAATACGTAATGTAATATTGGAAAATTATTTAATCACTTATATTAGAAAGAAAAAAAAAAGTAATGCTTAATGTATTTTGTAACCTCTTAGTATGCTTGATATTTTTAACACGTGTTTGCTTCATTTGGCTTTTAGTATCAGACAAACATCACTATATTACTTTCTTTAATCTTTACTAAAACTTTTAATTTTCAATGACATTGGATAAAGCCAACTAAGTTCATTGGATACCAATGCCACAGGTCCACAGTGATGATGCAAATTGAAGAAAAAGTACGCAGAAGAGCATGAGGATATTGTTCTCATGTGACTCTTCTATTTCTTGTTATAATCTGTTACATGAAAATTACACTCCAAATAGAAATAAATAGATTGTTTTTTCTTTCCAAGCAAATTCCTCTTCCTCTAACCTGCATAAGTATTTTAATTAATTATAGCATAAATTTGGAGACACTGTCAACTTCAAGTTATGGACATATCTTTAAATTAAATATAGACAACAGCCCTCACTTAATGATAGAGTATCTTAGAGACAAAGACAAGATAATTTGATAATGAAGAGACGATTTCCCTGGCATTATCTTCATGTGCATCCAACATAGTCACCATATTATCTGTAGATTGAAGGGCACATTTTGCTAACTCAATAAATGAATCAGGAACTTTAAAACATTGCATTAGCAAAATAGAGAAATCCAATTTTTTTTATAAGCACGTGGAACTTTTGCTTTAATTCCATGGACAGAATTATACAACACCACCAATTATTTCAAGGAAAATAATTCCATATTTTTCAAAGGCTCTTTCACAAAACAACAAAAAATAAGCAATTATTTCTATAAAAAAAGTTGAACCAAACACACTAGATATCACAACCATTCCATATGTAGGACTTCAACAATATATAATTTTTTTATTCAAAATCATATTTTAACAAGTTCTCTAACAGTCTTATGGACTTTGTACACAAAATGACATCAAACATTTTATCTCTCTCTCTCTCACTATCTAGCTAGCATGGTAAATTTGCACCTGACCCGGATGACGAATTTCACAACCTCCTTCACAACTATTAGAAAACACTGGGGAGCAAAACTGGGAGTTACTTGATAGCTTTCCTTTCCTATTTTGGCACAACGGTATGCAACAAGTGCAAGATATCAAATATAAATCATCTAAACTACTATTAACTAAGTCAACCACCAAATCATGAAACTCCAAAATCCATCTAAGATGTTGGAGTAATTTCTCCTGCAGCATTACAGTGTTCTCAGGGCAAAAAGAAATGAATGATCATTATTATTTTGGACAAATGAACTGCTCCGGCTTCTTATTGTGCAAAAACCAATTTTTACTTCAAAATCTCAAAAAGCCTCTCTCCAAAGATCCATCCTCTTTTATGTATCATGTGTTGTTCTTGAGTAGTTGTAAAACTCCTCTACTTTTATCTGCTAAATTCATGGTGAGAAAATATCTACACATCACCTTTTCCATGTTTTTTGAATGTGACTTTTTCCAGTTATAAGTCCGATTTTACATCATCATCATCTATCATGTTGTCACCTTCTGTTTGGGATGTTGCTTCCCCCGATTGTGTGGCTAATTGGAGAGGGCCTTGAGGAGAACCAGAACTGCCACCCTTCAAGGATTCATTGTGCATCCACAAGCCTCCAAGATCTACAGCAGACCGACTAAAATTTGCAGCTGTAGCAACTGGAACTCGCTGTGTATGAAGCCGGTATTTCTGCAATGATAAACAACCATATGTAATATCAAATCAAACATTAGAAGGCAGTAATTAAGGGGAGATGGAACAATATGAACTCACTTGTAAATGACTCTTTACTTCATCATTGGTCAGGCCATCTACCCTCATGAGTTCCCTAATTTGCTTTGGAGTAGCTGCTGCAGTCGAAGTAACCAGGAGATTTAAATTAGACAATTATGAACCAAATAAGAGACAATATGATTATGACTTGCCAAATCTGTGTTTCTGTAAAGAACTTTCAGGTTGACAGATAGTATGATATGCAATGAAATATGAATGTATGATCCTAACTTAATTCACAACTTCAACATGAATCAAACTGGAAAAAAAAAAACTTATTTTCATATCAACACAATTCCAGCATCCAATCCCTCAATTTCTAACACTAGAAGACATTTTTGGCACAATCATCCATTTAATAGTCCATCCACAATTTCCTTTCAATCAAAATGATGAAGTGTGATTAAGACCCTATTCTAAGAAGCAAAATAATTGCACTACTAATTAATGAAATTCATGTGCCAAGATAATTTTGATGTTATTGTTAGCCTTAACTACTAACCTTGAGAACCTCCAAGCACCTCTAAAGCCTTAATAAACCGGCTATGCAACTCCGGTGACCAGCACCGCCTTTGTTTCCGGCTGCTTTGTGGCTGATGCAGCGGTGAAGGAGCGGAGGAACCCACCCTGCAAGAGCTGGTTCTACAACCAGATCCCTCCCTAGTGCTTTTCACTGCAGTTCCAGGTGTCTGAAGAGAAAGTCCATTGGCAACACAATCTTCCTTTTCTTCCTTTGTTGCAGGGTAAGAGGAAAAAGGAATAACAAACCCCTTCTCTCCATTTCTAATTCTACCATATTGGAACAAGTCCTTGGTCACAGATTTTCTTTTTTCTCCATTATTCTGCCATGATCAAATAACAAAAAAAAAAAATGTAAATTCATAATTTTTTCAGCACCCCACAAAACAAACACTCTCATCCTGTTTGATTAACAGTACCTTGTTTTCAACTCTATAGTTGTGTTTTTTGTCACATTCATATGCATTGTTATTATTATCAGCTTTATCATCATTGTTCCAAAGCTGAAAAGAACTCATCCAATTCTTCTTGTCCCTGCATTCCTTCTCCTTCTCAATTTCCTTCCTCTGATCACACTCTTTCTTCAGAGGAATGAACTCCTCAAACACTGGCTCAGACTTGCAAGCCCTGCATTTTTCTGATTCCACCTTCAAAGCTGAAATTGCTGCAACCACAAAGAAACAAGAACAGTGCATTATTCCATTGAAACTTGATGAGAAAATAAACACAACCCATGTGCCAAAACCATCAAAGCAGGCTCAAAATTGTTTTTTCTTTATTTATCTATGTTCCCCAAAAGTTTAGCTGAGTTAAATTCCAAGAACTCATCACGATCAGAACAAACCTTACGGTTCAAAGAACGCTCACAAAAATACTTATAAATTTATCACCCACAAAATCCTCACATCAACACCAGAATTCAAACTTATATCCTTGTGGGATACGAGTTTGTATCCTTATCAACCAAAAGTGTTTTTTATTCTAAGTAAAAAAACGAACCATCATTTAAGAGGAACATGCAGAGAGGAAGTTCGCGTTTGAATGCTTGGATCTTGGCCAATTCGAGTTCCAATCTGTGGACAAAGTCATCGAGCAAGGACACCTTGTGGGATGCATTTGGGGTGGTGGAAAGGTGGCAGAGAAAATCAGTGATGGTTTTTGGAACAAAAGAGGGTCTCAAATCTAAGCTTAGTTCTTCTTCAGGAACCACCAAACCCATGTTGGCGTGTGTTACAGTGTAATGTAACAAAGAGTTGTTATGATGACAAAAGGGTCTTCTTTTTATTCTTTTGTTTTGTGAGTTGCAGTGGTAAGGAGATTAATTATTCTGTTTATGTCATTCCTTGATTTTGGAGTAAAAAAAGTGGGGAAGGATTGAAGGAATGAATGATAGAAAGAGAGAGAAGTGAAATAGGGAAAACATAGAAGGGGAATTAAATAAAGGGAATTTATAGGTGGAGGGCTTCATCATTCATGGGTTTGGACTTTGGATTGGAATATGAAAGAGGGTTTGTTTGATTGTGATTTGCGAATCAGAGTTGTTTGCAGAAGAATTTCAACTCAAATGAATAAATAAATAAAGTCTTCTCGAATCTCCTATAAAAAAAAACTTACATACTTTTTGTTTGCAGAAGAAAATAGTATCTGTAACAGTGACCGAAGTTTCATACTTATCTAACATGGCTTCTCCCAACACACCCACACTATTTTTTTATATAATAATAATAATAATAACTAGCTTCAAATTGTGATTTACCTTGTTTTGAAAGTTGGCCTCTCTTAGGGAATTAAGAAGGACTTTCACAAGTCACGATTTTAATTGGAACCAATTAATGAAAGTTTGAAAAAAAAATAAAGAACTAATCAATTTTAACAAACCACAAATTGAACTAAAACCTCCTTGAGTTCTTACCCTCCCAATATTTAACTTCTACTAAAGATTAGATTCACTTACACTCGGTTATGTGAACATGCAAATTTGCTCTCACTTTCACAAAAGTTACAAAACACCCCAACTTGGTTGAGAATCCAAAGAACATAAGATACCTTATCTAAGCTTTAGAAGAAAACACATGAAAATTCTTACCTAGAGAATCCTTCACGTGAAGACTAGCTCTAGTTCATGGGTACAAGGCATTTTTGTCAGCCTCCCACCACCTCCCTGCTCATGAAGGCATCTATTTTTTTTTCTTCTATTTTTTTCCAATCTATGATCTATGATAATTATAAAAGCAGCTTAAGTTTTTTATTTTAATCCTATTTTATAAAGGATGGAATCTTTTACAATGAAAAAGAATGTTAGTGACACTTTTTTTCTGTATACTTTTTTATTGTTATATATCTTTTATGTAAATTTCACTAAATACAATAGTTTCCCCGCTTCCATGTGGTATGTGGATGATTTATATGAAAAATTACTAAACAATAAAAATTATATTAAACATAATATAATGTTGGTTTAAAAAAACTAATATAATGTTGATTTCTTTAAAAAAAAAATTGAAAGAAAAAAGTGATACGGGCATCTGATAGTTTTTCACCAAATTGCGATGCATATTTAAGCTTTCAAGGGTTTGGCATCCTTGTCTCTTTCAGGGGTTGTTTCCTATATTAAGAATTATATTATATATTCTCCTTCTCCTATCATATCTTATGTATGTTCTTGAAAAATCATATCTTATGCACTTTTAAAATACTAATTAGGGTAATTTCACTTCATATGAATAAAACAAATAAAACAAAAAAAATGATTAATTTCTCTATGAGAAGAATGTAATTGTAATTAGTTATAAGGTAAAATATGTTTTTGGTATAAGTACTTTTAATTAAACTTGATTTTATTTCATATACTTTTAAATTGATAAATTTAATCCTTATTTAGCCCCTACGTTCTGACGGCTGAGGGACCAAATAGAAATTAAATTCACTTATTTTTAAAATATAATAAAGATCAAAATGATTAATTTAAAACTACAAAGATTAAAATTAAATTTGACTTAAATTACAGAAACCACAAACATATTTTCCTTACTTGTAATAATGTTATTATATCAAGGTATTGTGCTTAAAATTTTTGCTATCAGGGTTTTTTTTTTAAATTACTCATTTTAACTTTTGAGAAATCATTAAAAGTAGTTCTGTTTAAAAGGTGTTTTTTTTTCAAAAGTCTTATTGAATTATCATAGGTATATTTTTATTTAAAATATTTTTCATGAAACAATAATTTTTTTCATTTCTAAATAAATCACCTTCTTGGGAATATCATTCCAATATATAAAATTCTTGAAAAATTTTGGATGATATAATTTATTTATTATTTAGCTAGAGTATAATTATAGTTGCTCATGCTTTAACTGGAGTATCTTGATTTCATGTCAGTCCACAAATTTTTTTATTTTATTCCACCATGTATCCACTTTTTGTTTATTATTATTATGAATGAATTAGAATGAGTTTCTGTTTGTAAAAAAAAGTTATTTTTTAACTTCTCTATTAATAATATGTTTAAAATTGATTACAACGGAAAAGTTTAATAGCTTTACAATCAATTACCACAAAAAATGTTTCATTTGCACTCATTAATATATTAACATTCTCAAAAATCTTTTACAACAATAACAAAAAAAAATACTTTTATTCTCTTCTATCAATCATGTAAAAAAAATTATTCTCATTACTTTTCTTATGTTGAAATTTACATTCCTTATATACCAATCCTTACTCAAAAACAACTTGAGATTATTTTTCAATTTTTCCTTCCGGACTCACAAGGAGATAAACTATATGGTCATTTGCTTTTTTTAAAGAAGCTGATTGGGGATAATTCGCAGTTCCCATTTATTTAAAGAACTAAACTGTTGTAAAAATAGAATTACAAACATTCCATGTAATGCTCCAACCATGTTGAATAAAATTCATTTGTGTAGTGTAACAAAGTTTTAAGCCCTTACTCTAATTTTCTATGCATCAGATATTAGGAATATACAACTAGAATATTTCAGAGGATGGATACAAAAATATTCAAGAAAGCCTTCATTTTGCAACCATAGCAGTGACTATAGTAAAATGCATCTGTGGAAGTACGGAAATCAAACAAGTCCTAGAAACAGGTGTAAAAGCACCATCTGGCCAGGAAAACTCCCTAAAAAAACCTTCTCCAAATCATGATCATCAATGTGGTATCATTCTTTTTCATTCATCTGAATCACTATTGAAGTTAATATCTTCAGTTTTCTCCGTATCCTGCTCCTTTGTCTCATCGCCTGCTTCAGAAAACTCTTCATCTTCTTTGATATATGGCTCAACCAATTTCCAGAACCAAGTTGAATTGCTTCCCAGAATACCAATCCAAAAAACCCTTCCTTTCCTCTTGACTTTGCAATCCATGGACATGGCTTTAAATTTTCTGACAATGTTCTCAACACCCTCACGACTTCCCTTTATTTTCAGCAAAATATCCCCTGATGAATTTCGATGGCCCCCATACATGTACCAGTATGCCAGAACACATGGTGACAACCATCTATGGACTAGTTTTGGAATTGTGGGTTCACCTTTTGACCAAAACTGATCTGCATAAAAGCCAAAATGAGAGCTTGCAATGGTGCAAAACTTATCCGGTATGTTTTCACTATTGTCACCTGGCTTACAAGTAGGATGCAGCCACTCATAAAACTGGTGATATATATGACTCTTCAGGACATAATGGCTGCCAGAATTTCTATCAAAATCAAAACGAATAATGTGATTCCTCCTTTGGTCATCAGAATCAATCTGCAAACCACCTAAAAGCAACCCAATCAAGATTTCTCTCTGCTCTTTGCTTAACTTCAGGCTTATTGGTCTTTTAACAACTTTCCTTTTCAAGCTCAGGATATAGTCAAGCTTTTCCATTAATGGGGATTTAATTTCATACTTTTTTAGACACATAAAGTCATAGACCTTCTCTGCCTTTAAGTGGTTTCCCGAAGAGAGGTATCCACTTAAGATGATGTTACATGATCGAGCATTAACACCGATAGTCGCATCACGATTCATTTGGTTAAATATATCCTCGGCCTTGTCAATATTACCTATTTTCACCAAAGAATTCAGATATATACTGTATAAAGTACAATTTGGACGACATTTCTCCAAGCACTGGTAGAATGCCTCTTCCAATTTATCATGTAATTCCAAAGTGAAGTACATGCTTAGTAAATAAACATATGATGGCGTAACAGGCTTCAGACCACTCCTGACAAAATCTTCCATGATTGATTCTGCCAATTCTGATTCTTGTGCTTTGCATAGTATCTCTATTATTTGATTATATGCGGCAACATCTGTTCTACCTAGTTTTGACTGCATTTCCCTAAATATATCCAATGACTTCATCGGCATGCCAACCTTTGAGTAGACTTCCATTTTATACACAAAAGCCAGAGCTGGGGGTTCACTTTCAAACTTGAGAAGTTTGACCCAAGTTTTTTCAGCTTCATCCACCTCCCCCTCCCTTGCACAAGCCCTCAAGATAGATAATAGTACCTCTCTGTCCTCCTCAAATCCAGCACGTAGCATTGCTTCCCTCAATTCTGCTATCCTTTCTTTATCTATGGAATCCTGATAGCTATGCAGCCAAATTAGGCCCCCATAAATTTCTTTATGCACATCAAGGCCAGTTGTAACCAAATGATGATATATAAACTCAGCTTGCTTAAGGTAATTCTTTGACAAGATCCCCGGATTGCTTACAAGAGCTTTGAAGAGGGAACTATGTAAGCTAAGACGGGGTTGGTAACCACCCAACTGAATCATACGATTGTAAATGCTGCATGCTTCATCCAAACAACCTTGAACAGGAGCACTAAGATAAGCAACAACTAATATATGGAATGTTGACTCACTAGGAACACGGCCTTGATTGATAATATCATCAAATACCTCACGGCACTTTGAAAACTTTCGCTCTTTACCCATGTAATCTGCTAGCTTGGTAGCAAGAGCAAAATCAAATCGATACCAATTTCGTTGCATCATCCATTTGTATACCTTTAGGAAGGACAAAAGTAATTAAATTTGTGAACACACCTAATGGCTCATAATGAGATTCTGTAAAATGTTATGGTTAAGTAATCAAACACAATATTTACAGCCAAATACCAATTCCAATTCCCAAGCAGTAGAAGAAACAAAGAACGAACAACCGATTCACAGGCAGGAAGACGGACTCATTCAATAAAACAACATTTCCATGACAAATAACAATATAAACTAGCAATAGGGAAGCTTTGCACCATCCATTATTCCACACCAAAATATATATTAGCCAACAAGAATAGAACAATTTTCATTTTATCAACCAAATCAATAGGATTTGATTATTTTACCACATAATCCTATTCATTAATATGATATGACAAGGTGAATTCCTATTAGATGCCTATCCACAAATGTTTCACACCGACAATGCATATAAATTAAACTCACCCATAAGTATCCTCCAGTTGAAAGCCTACGGTTCTCATCAATTCCCACAACTCAATATACAATTTCATTCCCTAAAGAGGCAACTCATGTTATTTTATTCCCTGAAAATACTAATACTATATGCAAATTGGTCCCAAAGGTGAAGCCACATTACACCTTCAAAGAACAATTTTTTTTGAAACACGCAAACTTTCAGAGACCAGAGTATAAACGCAAGTTCTTCCCTTCTCCCTTAACCATCCAACACAACTTAGATAACGCAAGTTAGCACATTATTATTCATGGTAACGAGGTGGGAAGAAGAATAGTTAGCTACCTTGAATGCGGTTTCGTTCTCGCGAACGCGGAGGCAGTGGACGAGGACATATGTGGCGTCTTCCTGCCTCATCCACTTCTTCTGCGCGTTCAGTATCCTCACCAGAGTCCCCGCCTTGTGCGCTGGCAGCTCCTTGCAGAGCCACGCCACCCTCGCCCTCCGCCACTCCTCCGGCACCGCGCTCAGCTCCAACACCTCCATCTCCACCTCCGGCCCCCTCGCCTCCGCCTCCGCCGACCGGAGAACCTCACTCTCCGGCGCCGTCACGGCGAGGCGAGGGAACTGGCGGGGGCGCGGGAAGAGAAAGGGGCGCGGCCATGGGAGGTGGGGAAGAGAGAGCGCGAGAGATCGGAAGAGGGTGAAGGTGGAGCGCATTGAGTGAAGATTATTATTAGGGTTTAAGGAAGAAGAAGAAGTGTTGATAAGATAAAATTCTTTTAAAAGTGATTATTATAAAATTCGAACTCCTCGTTGCGGAAAAGATAGATGTCAGTAAATACTTGCTTTTTGACATGTTTCTTACGATTAAGATTTAAGGAAATTAGTATTGTAGGATGTAATATATTTAAGATTTAAGCTAAATGTTTGTTTGTATGTAATTAAAATTAAAATTACGGATAAAACATAAAAATAAAAATAAAATTTAAACAAATTTTAGAATAAATAAATTTTATATAATTAAATAATTAACCCATATATTCATTAATAGTAGAGAATCCAATTCCATTAAAATAGTAAAAAGAAAAGTGCGTTACTAAAATTATGTCATTCATTACGCTTTTCTCCAAGTCTAAACACAAAGGTGTAGTTACTTACTTGAACTAAAAATACGAAAGGTGCACCTTAATTTCTCAGTTTGTGGATCACACGTTTCACTGATTCCGTGACAAATAAATAAATACTACTCTTACTCTAAACTCATCATCATCATTGGTATTGCTGAAAGCACAAAAAAGAAAGAAAATCCAAAGCAACAAATAAATAAATTAATTAAAAATTAAAAATTTGCTGCCTCATGCATCTTAGATGATCAGGTTTGGATAAAATAAAAAAGATAAACTTTGGTGTAAGAAAGACACACAGAAAGAAAGAGAGAGATAGAGAAAAAAAAGCAAAGCAAAGAAGGTTCACGTTCACGTTCTGTTCTGTTCTGGTTCACACTTTCACGAGCCTATCACCGACTCTCTGCACCTGCAACTGCAACTTCCAACTTCAACTTCAACCACTGCAAGCTTAGCTCTGAAAGAAAAGAAAAGAAAAAGAAAATATCTCCATTTGGTTTGGTTGGTGAAAGTTGAAACCTTTTCACGAGCTCAAGTTGGTAGTAACTTTTTTAACTTGGCGGTCTCTTTTTTTCTACATCGACTCTCGTTGTGTTTTGCAAAGATCTGATCTGGGTCGTGGATATTTCAATGTGAAAGTTAAGGTTTTTTTTGTTGCATAGTAATAATTGAAAGAAACAAAAAAAGGTGGGATTTTTAAAGGGGGTGGTGGAGATGGATCGTTCTGCTATGACTGTTGGGCCAGGAATGGATATGCCGATCATGCATGACAGTGACAGGTATGAGCTGGTCCGTGATATTGGGTCTGGGAATTTTGGGGTGGCAAGGCTCATGAGAGACAAGCACACTGAGGAGCTTGTTGCTGTCAAGTATATTGAGAGAGGTGATAAGGTTTGTTAATTAAGTTCAGCTTAATTTCTATGCTTTTTCCCCTTTTTTTTCCTTTTTAAGTAAATTGAGTTTTCTTTTCTTGTTCTGTTGGTTGTTGTAAAGTTTGGTTTGTGTGTGTGTGTGGGGGGGGGGGGGGGGGGGGGGGGATTTTGGCAACTGAAGTTTTTGGTGCTTTCGGTGGTGGTGTTTTTGTTTTCAGTTGGATATGGTGCTAAAAGAGGTGTTGGTGGTTAATGGGGGTGTAAATGTTGATTTCAAGTTTTGAGATGTGTTGCCCAATCTAACTGTGTATACTGTTTTGTTATTCTTGTTTTCTGGATGGAATTTGAGGCCTTTGGGGGTAATAGTGGGTGCTTATTTGAATGTGAACCTAGTTTTTGCTTTCCTCTTCTACCTATTTATTGAGCTTAATATGGTGCCCCCATGTGCCTCTTATGTGAATTGGTGGACATAATGGGAGATGCTAGAAGTCTATTTGTTTTTATACATAATGGCATATTTTGTTGGATGAGGTGGTGAAATTGAGAGTAAAAAAGCTAAAGTACGCTTGACGGGAGAACTTCTTAGTAGTATAGGAGAATTTATAACTATTGGTATAGCTGCTTTAACCCCTCAACAAGGTTGTGTTGTGTTGGTTCAATAATCACATGTACACCTCCATTCCCCCTTATGAGGAATTTTATTTCTTCTAGAGTTCATGTGAGTCAATTTCATTGGATTTTGCATGCTAAGCTGTGGGGTAGAGTTATTTGAAGTTTGGAAGGAATTGTGTTGTGTGCATATGGTTTTCCCTGCGTGATATTGAGCTCAACTGTGCTTTCTTCTTAACAGATAGATGAAAATGTACGAAGGGAAATTATAAATCACAGATCACTGAGGCATCCCAATATTGTCAGGTTCAAGGAGGTTTGTTCTCGAAACTCTGTACACATCCAATGTCTTCACCTATTTCTTCCTACCTGATGTATTTTAATTTATTCTCATTCTCTGCAAGTGTAGGTAATATTGACCCCTACACATTTGGCTATTGTGATGGAATACGCTTCTGGAGGAGAGTTATTTGAGCGGATATGCAATGCAGGACGGTTTAGTGAGGATGAGGTTCTTATCTATTCCTTTCATGCATTTTTGTTGCAGTGCTGTTGCAGTTACCGCTTACCATTTATGTCTATTATGTTTTGTTGCAGGCACGCTTCTTCTTCCAACAACTTATATCAGGGGTTAGCTACTGTCATGCAATGGTACATAAGTTCGGCATCTTTAGTCTTTACTTTTACAATAGGTATAATGAGTTGCTGACTTCAATGTTTCTATTTATCTTATTTAATAAAGCAAGTATGCCATCGTGACTTGAAGTTGGAGAACACATTGCTGGATGGTAGTCCAGCTCCTCGTTTGAAGATTTGTGATTTTGGGTATTCGAAGGTACACTTTCTTCGTACTGTTATATCTGTTGGTTGGTTCAGGCTTATAGTACCGGCATTCCAGATTGATATCACTTTTGAATTGGGCATTGTTTAGAAATTTCATTGCATTTTTATTATACTCCAAGATCAAGAATATTTCTTTATCTGTCCTTTGCCTTTGGTTGATTAATTTGTAATATCTGTGACACAATTAATTTGTAATATCTGTGACACAAATCTTGACTGTCTTACTTTTGCAGTCCTCTGTGCTACATTCACAACCTAAATCTACTGTTGGTACCCCTGCATACATTGCTCCTGAAGTTTTGCTTAAGAAGGAATATGACGGCAAGGTATTATGTAACTTCTATCCCTTGAAGAAAATTCGTTGAGCTGTATTTATTGTAGCTTATGTGGACCTTTGCTGTTTTCCTTAGAACAATTTAACTCATAGTTCATAATTATAAAATTGTGACAACGACAACCAGTTGTTAGTTGGCTTCGTGCCCCTGTAGAATCTACTAAGTTAATGTCTGGAAAGACACTATCAACATAAGCTTCAAGGTGTTTTCCTGGGAAAAACTTATAATGATATATTCTGTAATGACTGGGGGTTTAATTGGATTGTCACTTTTTTAGCTTCCCCACTTTGAAAGGCTCTTTGCTTCTCATTGCTTTTTCAATGTGTGTTTCAGCTGAGTGGTTGTGAATCTTGAGGAGAAAAAAATCGATAAATGTGTGAGTAATAGACAGTCTTGCTTGAAATACATATGATTTTCATTTACAGTTAGAAATAGGCCTGTGAGTAACTTTATGCTTTATCTCCTGCACAAGAAACTTGATATTAGATATTAATGTGAAAGCACTGATTTCAGGCTAGCTATGCTTTTTTTTTCCCTTTCTTATTTACTAATGCCTTGTATTGATGTTTCCATTCTACTATGACTCAGATTGCAGATGTGTGGTCTTGTGGGGTGACCTTATATGTCATGTTGGTGGGTGCATATCCTTTTGAGGATCCAGAGGAACCTAAAAATTTCCGGAAGACAATTCATGTAACCTACTGCACCATTTTTAGGTCAACGTAGTAATAATATTGAATTACTTAAACTGTTGGATTTTGCTTGCAGAGGATTTTGAAAGTCCAGTACTCAATTCCTGATTATGTTCATATATCTCCCGAGTGCCGTCATCTAATCTCAAGGATCTTTGTGGCAGACCCTGCACAGGTCAGCTTTTTCCTTTAATTAATCTGAAAATTATGTGCTTTATTTATACAATTGAGGCCAAAAGGAGTTCTAGCAACACACTCTAACACTTTCTAAGTTCTCACACACTGATACACTATCTACATTAGTTAAAATTTATTGGAAACTACAAAATCACGAGTGAGGTTTATTAAACAAGTGGAATTCACAAAAAAAATGTGATTTCCACTAAATTTCAACCAATAATAGTGTGTTCAAAAGAGTTTGTTAGAGTATGTTGCTGTCTTCTGGAGTCCTATTATACATAAACCTGTACTACCTTGTAAAGAGTTGAAGTGAAATGGATCTTTAATTGTTTTCGATTATGATCAATTCCAAGGCATGCTCCTCTTGTGTGTTTTTCTTTCCTAAAATATGATGGCATTACCTTTCAATTGGAGACTAATATTGTTTTAAACAGAGAATAAGTATTCCCGAGATTCGAAATCACGAGTGGTTTTTGAGGAACCTGCCGGCTGATCTTATGGTCGAGAACACAATGAACAACCAGTTTGAGGAGCCTGATCAACCAATGCAGAGCATTGAAGAAATCATGCAGATAATCAGTGAGGCTACAATTCCTGCAGCCGGAACTCAGTCTCTCAACCAGTATCTTACCGGTAGCTTGGACATTGATGATGACGACATGGATGAGGACCTAGAGACGGATCCCGACCTCGACATTGATAGCAGTGGAGAAATAGTTTATGCAATGTAAGCTGCTGGCAAACAATGCAAACTGACTTCTCTGATCAATTTATAAATAGTATAGCATGGGTTGTTCAGTGGGTTTGGAATATGTGGGAAAAAAAAGATTTCACATCTGAAGGGAAGGATTCTGTGAAAAAGTTTGTTTTTTTTTTTTATGTTGCGAGGATCATTCCTGCTTATATTTTTATGGTCCTTTCATGATTACATGCTGCTTTGTATTGATAGTTGTGGTGGTGTTATATTATGAAGTGGTTGTCTTTCCCTTTCAATCTTTTCTTTTCCTTGGAAAGTAGTACTCTGTTCTTGTCATGTGGTCATATGTTAGGTTATTTTCATTTTGAGAAATGATGCTAGATAAATATAAAAAGAGAATAAAAATAAGTAATTGATAAGATTGGTGATATGAGGTGTTAACTGTTAAATGGGTGTTGCAATGTTTAATGTGTCAACGAATCGCATTCTTTCATCTCTAGCATCATCTATTTGGTGGGGGTTGGGGTCCACTCTTAAGAAAATTGGGAGTTCAATTTATATGCGTGGTTAATAAAATATTTCTATAGACATTTAATACGAATTTACTTTATCACTATATTATATTAATGAATAGATCACATTGTAGTTATATTTTATTGAATGTTTATTTTACTGACTTAGTATCTAAGTGTAACTGAAAAAATGGTGGTTTGAATTTTGATGCATGCATGCTTAATTGGTTCGTATACAAGGATGCGTAAATAGCTTTCTTGCGTAGCGTTGCCAATAGATTGGAATCATTAAATTTAGACCTAACTTTTTGTCCTAAAAATGAAGTGCATTAATGAGTCATAATCATAGGTGATTCATGAAAACTTAAGGACTTTTTTTCTCTTAAACCTTTTCATTAGGGGAAAGAAACCTTGGTTAGTCCAAAATTCTGTCAGAGAATTATTATCGAGATAGTATTTGAACGATTTAATTTTAACTTTAACACATTAATCACTTATGTCCAATTACTTAAATATGAAAACTTAGGACTAGTTTCTTTTAAAAAAACATGGTTTATATATATTATGCATGGCGAGTTCTGGGCAATTTACATTGGGATCTCTGTTGCTTGAGGCCGTGGCTTTAGGACCTTTGTGGTTGAATCTGATTCTCTTTGTTACTATTAATATGCTCAAGCATCAGTGCATGAATTCTCACCCTTGCCATGGTATTGTGCAAATGATAAGAAAGTTTTCTACAGAAGGAGGCAACTTTACTTGGTCTCATGCTTTAAGAGAAGCGAATCAGGTTGCGGATAGATTAGGAAATTTTGCTTACTCTCTTAATATTCAGCTGAGTTGTTTGTTTGTTTGTTTTTTTTTTATGTTCCTTCTTTCATTTCGAACGCTGTTTTGGCTGTTGTTCTTGGCACCGCTTTCCCGTGGGGCTTTTAGTGTTTTCTTTTGGGTATTTTGTTATTAGTTTTTTAATGTAGAAAATAAAACAAAATAAGACAGTATGCTTATATTTGTCAGTAAAAGTAAAAAGTTGAAAATAAAATATTTTTTCAACCAAGCTTCTCCTGTTGTCATCTGCAATCCATTAACCAAAAAGGTTTTATACATTTTTGAAAGCTTGTGTTTTCGGCGTATAAAGGTAGACAGCATCTGCATTTTTACTTGTATTGGCATTTCTCTTTGGCTGGAATAAATAGGTGTGAAGTGAAGAATATTTATTACTGAGAAACTTAAGTGTTCATTATAGTGGAATCTTCTTTCCTAATAATTTTTTTTTCTATAAGGCTGTATCTTAGTTAAATGATCAAAGTTTAATTCTACTCGAACTAATCTAATGTTGGTAATAACGTCCTTTTGGCTTGCATGCTTGTTTATATAGGGGGAAACTATCTAAAATGAAACTTAATCTTATTAGGGAGGTATTTTCAGCAAAATCCAAACTCATTTCTACTTTATCTTATTGCTTATGTTCAAGGGCACACCACTGGATTCTATACTCATATTTTAAAATGCATTGCTTCAAAGTTCAAAGGTTGAGAAAATATCATAAGCTTATAAAAAGAGTTTCAAACAAGCACTATCAATGTAAGATTTTATATTATCAATCAATCATAAATAATTTTTATTATGATTTTTAAAATAATATTTATTATAAAAATCAATAAATTTATCGTATGTGACAATTTACAATTAAATAATACTATGAAATAATAAAATATACAACAAAATAACAAACTAAAATGTAAGTAAAAAAAGGACCCCAACAGTTGCTTTTCGCCTGCAGGGTTGATGCTTGATTGTCAACTGCCAATTGCGAGAAGGTTGGAAATTGAAACAAAGAAACAAACGTCAAAGTAGTAGTAACCGGCAATGACAAAAATAGATAGAGACAACAACTTGGGTAATATTTGGTGCATGTTCAAATTAGTTCATTGCATTTACAATGAAAACCTACCAAAATGTAATTGATAAAATGTCTTGGTGCATGTTTAGTTTAGTTTATTCTTAAGATATATTCATTTTCTTTAATCTTTTTGCAACAACTTACAAAAAAGTTGATTATTTTTTAAAATAATCTTTTATTAAGCATGCACTTAGTTATGTTTTTCCCTTTAACAAATCGTTATATTTTAAAATAAACAGTAAGCTCATTTAAACGTACAACTAATAAACAAATCCATGATATAATTACAAAAACGTGCCCTGTGTCTGTCCCCCACCCTCACCTAATTTCTGTAAGATTTTTATTACACAAGTATAGATCGCGACAGATTGAAATGATGCAAAGGAAGGTTACGTGCAAATATAAAACAGCTAATTTGACAAACTTTACCCGTGTATAATTTCGATCAGTGGTGACAATTCATCTGTAATTTTATTTTCATTTGAACAAGCTTATTTATCCCTCAATTTTCTGATAGAGTTTTAAAAAAAAGGCTTATTTTATTTATCACTACCTTTTGTTTACTGAAATGCACTCTAACACACTCTATTATTCATTAAAATTTATTAAAAAATATAAATAATATAAGATGAAACTCAGAAAGTTTTATAACTTTCATTAAATTTTAGCCAATACTAAAATTTATTATTAAAAAATGTTATTAACATCTCTATTATCAGCCGCGTAAGGTAAACTAAATTGATGCTTAAAAGAGCATGTTAGTATTTCATGGCTGAAAGATCTCACTAGGACATTTTACACATTATTCTTTAGTTACACATTCTTCAACACACTCATTTCAATACATTATTATCGGTTAAAATTGATTAGAAACTACAAAATTATGAATATAACTTATTATGTAAGAGTAAAAAATTTCGTATATGATCCACATCACAATGAGCAGAAAAGAAGAGAACAACAAATCATACCGACTACTTCACCATAGATTTATGCTATACATAAAATTTAATGGTGAAATGATGCTCTAAAGGTTCTGGACCAACATTTTATGTCACTCCAAACAGAAAGTCGAACATGATATAATATAAGATGAAATTTTTCTCTTGTACAACAAGCAAAGTCACCATTGACATCTATTTCTCGATACTTTATCTACCCCCACCATTCATCACAACCACATATTCGCAAGACAAACTATTTTCTCAACAAAGTGAAATCCAAATTCAATCAAAATCTCAACGGGTTGCTTAACTCCATTAAAATCTTCACGAGTAAAAACTTGGTCTCCTGTATCAGAGTAAACATAGTCAATGATTCACCAACAACATTTTAATACAAAACATTATTGAATAAACAACTGAAGCCAACTTATACATGGTATTGACAAGTACACCTATATTACATTGCAGGATTAAAACAAGCAAACTTCAATATATTGGTTAATTATTACTAGAACCATTATTATACAAAACATTTTCACCAGGCCTAATTTACTAAACAATCTTTTAATAATAGCATGTTCCGGCTTAAAACTAAAAAATAAATGCAATAAACAAAACCCCCCAAAAACTATATTTGATAAATGCAAATTGACTAGGTACCTATAGTTTATCTAAAATCTTTCAAAAATATCATTATAGTTTTAGCAAAACTTAATATTTACTGATGAGTGGAGACTTATTTGAAAATATTGGACAGCATACGGGCCCAATTACAAAATTTTAAATTATAAGAACCAATTTAAAAAGAAGATATAAGGTGGGCTGGATGGTTAAGGGAGAAGGAAAGAGGAAAAATGTTGCGGGTTTGATCCCCTCTGCTAACAAAACTAACATTTGCTGATAAAAAAATTTAAAAAAATCAGTGAAACTATAGGGACTTGCAAATGATTTAACCAAGGCTTGAGCTTGATGATAAAACTAAATTTTGGTTGGACTCAAGCATTTCCGCTTTGTTAAACTCCCACAATATATAACATTTACTCATAAAACAGGAGAACACATTATAGCCTCCTGCAAATTCCAAAGAATCACATGTATTGGATTTAGGATAATAAATTGTAGAATGAGTTAATAATAGTACTTACAACTGAAACTGACTTTGCAGGCAACAAGTATCATAACTCAGTGAGTTAACTAACTAGAACCCAACATCTTCAATGCTTTAGGTCTTCTATACCACAATATTGCAAACAATAGAGTCCTCAACAGAACCCCATTTGCAAAATGAGGAATTATTATACGTACCCAGTAAGGGTAATATGGTCCAGGCAATTTGATCAATGTGAAGAAAATTGCAATGGCAATTAAATGCCATGGAACTTCTGAATCCTGAAAACAAGACCAGTCATAAGCTATGGTACAAAGGTGAAATTAAACAAGACATAAGCTACACTACACAGTAAATGGGGAGGGGGGCAGCACCAGATTGAGTTTCTCATATCTTTTTCTATTATAACAAATAAAAATGATCTCAAAATATATTAATATTGTTAGGGACCAAAAAACAGAGAAGGAAAAGTATACATAAATCTGGGAATGTTTGTATTATTTGCTAACAGAAAAAGGAAACATACAGAAGGAGTATAATCCTACTGCCACAGAGCTAGGCTCCTACAGAGAGGCTACTGCCCTCCGTCCATCACACAATTCACAAATCAAAAACGTGAACCCTCTCTCTCTCCTAATCATTCCCTATATATTCCCAAATCCCTTTCTCACACCAATTCTGTTACAGCCTTTGCCACCTCACCCTTACTATTCTCACCCCTCTTTCTCCTCACATACACTCTCCAAACCTTGGGCCTCCCTTCTAAGTCCAAACTCTTATCCCTGGTCCTATCAAATATCAGCATAAGTTCCTAACAGACCTGCCCCAGGAAAACAAGGCAAGTATCTAGTTTTGAAATATATCATCAAATTCATCCTGAATTCTTAATACAAGCTGGATGCCTAAATTGGAATTTGGAAATAAATGAACATCTAAGGTAGTCATTGTATTGTTAATCACTGTCAAATATCCGCAAAGAAAACTCATCAAGTGGAGTGAGATTAACTGATTCAAAAGGAACATACCCCAATTGTTAGCAACTCATGATATGGAGGCAATGTGACTGTTTAAATCTTCTACTAAATGAGTAAAAGACATAATGCTACATTCAACAAAATGAGCTTAAGCATCACAACTGTTTCGTTCTGAATGTGGGAAAGTAATTTTAGAAAAAACAACAGCTTAATGCTACATTCGACAAATGTCTCTGATATCTAAAATATAAAATGGTGCCCAACCAATGATCTTACCCTTAGACGTGGAGATAACTGAAGGGCAGTCTCTTTAAGGATCCCAGCCACAGCAACTCCAAAGAGAACCGGAAGAGGAACAAAGACTAGCTTCCTTTCATGTGCACAGTACGACATTTCACTGAGGGAGGTAACTGCGAATACAGGTACAGCTAGGTATTTGACAACAACCAAAATAAGATCAAGAATAAGTTGAATGAAGTTGTCTAAAGCCTTGTTATGCGGGAATTTCTTCACCGGCTCAGGAGAACTGTCCCAAAGCTTTTGCACTTTGTCTATTAATTGGTCCAGCTTCATTTTCCCATGATCATCTGATTGCTGTGCTGACATATTCATAGAACAGAAGATATTGGCCCCTCTCTTCTGGGATGCACAAAATGGTTTAACACTCAAGCAGCAACTGTGCTTCTCAAAAAAACATGATGTACCCTGTGCAACAAGAAAAAGGGGGAACTTTACCTTATGAAGCCAGTAACCAGACCTTAGAAAAACACTTTTTTAACCAAATGTAGAGGTAGACAAGATTCAAAAGAGTTCTAATAGGCATACACTGTTAATATAAGTTTTTATGCTATCAAACAATAAGAAATCATCCTTTGAATGACTTTTAAGGTGGTTATTATAAAAGTCAATGAACTTATTATACACGATGATCTGTGATTGGATGACACTGTAAAAGACATTTACCGTGAGTACATGTATTATTTAGGGTCTTTTTGGAAGAGCTTATTTACAACTTATTTGAACTTATCTTATGGTATTTGTAAAAAGCTTATGATATTTTCATAAGTTATTTTCAAAAAGCTTTCTAGGATAGCTTATGAAACTTATATGAAAAAGTTTAATCTAATTTTCTAGTTAAATTGTAGAAACAACTTATACACACATGGTTATACTAAGAGATTCAAAAACTCCACAACATATCATAACCGGCAATGTTCAGATTGAGTAATGCGTTATATACAAATTTCCTGACCCTGAAACATAAATAATATAATAAATGAAAAAAATACATGCTGCATTTCACATTTGCCTACTAGGAGAAAGCAAGAATATTGTAAGAGAAAACGTTGAAAAGGGTACCTTGAATCCGAGAAAGGGAGGTTGGGTTGTGAATGTGTTGTTGAGGGTCAAGAGTTGGAAACGAGAAAAAGTAGTAGCAGCAGATAGAAGGTGAGACATGTTTAAAGATAAAAACTTGAAACCAAATTGGAACACCCTTTTGAAAGGGGATTGCAATTTAACAAGTGGGTTTTGCAGAGGTGCCAACGGAACGGAGTAATCATACAGCGTAGTGTACTAGGTCTGTTTCAGGACGAACGATGCGAAAGTAATAACAGCCATTGGATATACTATTACTTTAATCAAAGGTTAAGATTTTTTCATTTTTTTTCTTCTTCTTTTTCCCTCCTTTTCTCAGTTGTTCGATGGAGATTGAAAGGATAAAATTGTAAATGAGAAAAAAAAGAAGAAAAAGTAGTTGAGATTATAATATATATATATATATATATAGCATAATTGTATTAAGGAAATTTATTGCACACCTCATTGTAAATTATATTATTAGTATAATCTACATATTTTATTTAGTATTGTGAGAATTCCCAATATTTGTAATAAGACTCTTGACTGGGTTTTTTCATATTGATAATTATTAGGTGTGAAGATGTAAACTTTTAAAATTATTAGATAAATGCTAAAATAGTTTACAAACAATCATAATAAAGTAGAGTATGTCAGTATGTGTACTCCAAAACTCAAGTGAAGCATCCTGTAATAATTTATTCTTAATAATGAAACATATAATTATAATTATACAAGACAAGGTAAAGAATACATGCAAATCAAGAAATTCAAGATATTGGAGCTCCTCACACACCACGTGGAAAACTTAACCTTTGGCTTAAGGCGAGGTATATAAGAAAACCTAGCAACTAAAGGTGCACGGTCTCTAATTTTAACTTCACCATCTTTAAGAAATATTGACTTAGAGGTTTAGAATCCTTGCATATGGACAAACTGGAGTTTAGCTCGCAAACATTCATTAGAAATTTGAGATTTCACCCTAAATATTTTTCCTTTTGGATCGGTACTGTATAATCTCTGAACACATAATGGTGGGCATTTAAACTAGCATCCAAATCTATAGTGTGCTTTGCAAGAACAATTTTATCTCATCTACATAAATCTCACTAGCTGTACGAATAAAATTGTTGTATCATGACTCTTGTCACCTGACATGAATCAGTTAGTTTTAAATTATGATAACTTGACTATCTAGATAGTTTTATATTCGGTGTTCCTTCGCTTGTTGAAAAGTTGAAGATGCGTACCATATGTTAATAGAATTTAAAATTTAGCGTACGCTTGGATTATTTCCAGTCTTTTACTAAAGTGGGTTGGTTTAGATAAAATGCCCTGTTTGGGCAATATCATGAGAGTGATATATCTTTTGCCACAAGTATTCAAATTAGATTATTTTTTATTGTTAAATATTTTATGATATCCAACCTTGGAAAACTACATGCCACCACCTTCGAGACTTATTCTAACATTACAGATAAAAAAAAAAAAAAAAAAAACAGAAATTGCTTTAATATCCCTGCCAATGTCATAACCAATTCCCTTCTAAATTCTTGAAGAATCTCACATTACAATCTAGAGAATGAAAATACATAACTTGAAAATATTTCCTCTGCTCCATCAAGTATTTTGGTGGAACTGTGGCTTCAGATTTGGAGCTCTAGTTGGACAAGACAACTACTCTAAGGAAAAAGAGGCAGGTAATGAAGTCCCAAATTTTCTGGAAATCCCATTAACAAATTAAGGTTTTGTAAAGCTTGACCTGAAGCTCCCTTCACTAAATTATCAATCTGCAACAACACATCAACATACTTAGAGTCATGTCAACAATAATATCATAATATCATTAAATACACAATTTCAGCTGGATATATAGGAGAAAAAAAATTAAAACATACAACAGATATAATGATTGCTCTTCCAGGAATTCGGTCTGGAAAAACATTGATTAAACAGTAATTAGTCCCTTTAACGCTGTGAGTTCGAGGAATGGCTCCATTTTCCAACACAACAACAAATTCTTCGTCCTGAAATCACCAGAAAGAAAAGAGAAATTAATAAAGGGTCAAACCAAGAAATTCAAACATGAACCCAAAAGTATACTAATAAAGCAATAAACCATGAATCAAGATAGCACATTCCACAGCCCCGTGAAACAGGCAGGATAAATCCTTGGTTAAAGAGAATTCTGAGATCTCAAACAATATGATGCGGAGAGTTGGATGACCAAAAAAATTCTCCTCAACAATGAAGGACAACCATTAAGTATCATTTTCAACCTGCATTCTTTGTATTTGTCGGCATATATGCAATCATACATTACATTTTTGAAAACTAGTGGTAGGTGACAAGTAGTGAAATAAAAAGATAAACCTCATATGAGAGCTTCAGTTGCTGGTACAGGTCCTCAATTCTCACTCCTGGAGCCATTTCCACATAAATAGTTGATTGCATACCACGGCTCTTATAAATGGCAAAGAAGCATTTGTTAATTTACTTGACAAACAAGAAGAAAAGAATACAGAAGATAGAACATTAGAACTGTCGGTGCTACTCTTACCATTGGAATTAGGTGTGGTGTAAAACTAACAGTTACTTTTGAACCTGAAGCATCAGCAAGTCCCTGTTCAATTTCAGGAACTGCATACAACAAAAATAAGGTAATTAGATCTATTCAAATTCAGATGCCAATATGTCCCCAATAGCTAAAATCAAATCATTGGCAATATATAACAAATAGGATAAGAGCTTGATGGTAAAATGCTCAATCCAATGTTGTTCAATTGGGAAAGGGATCACCAAAAAAGAGGTCAGCAATGTAAGTTAATGAAGAGACGCACAACACAATCACAGTCCATGATCAAGTTGCAGTTAAATTATGGAGCCCCGGCAGAAATCACTCAGCCCTTCTTGACACTAGTGTAATAAAAGGTGGGGGCTCCTACGGCTCTACCAATTTAAATATCAGAAAACTTGTGTAACAAGTATTATTGGTTCTGCCTCAAGTGGTTATTGTATGATCACACAGCTCTTACAATAAAACTAATCCCTCGACACTTCATCATTAGTTAGGCTGAAAAACTAATATTATAAGGGATATAAGTGAAAATAAATAATTAAATCGACTATTATAATATTACTTTCACTTATATCATTTTAGTTTATTCCAAAATATCACAAAAGTATAAACAGGAAGATAAAATATGTTATGTGCATTAGTTAGGCTGAAGTTGTAAGATTCGAAATACATAAATCCAATAAGAAGAAAATTAGACTTACCATGGCGATGCCGGGTAACACCATAAGAATTGAGACCTTCAGTTACTTCAGTGAACAATAAATTTTCTTTGGCACTGCGTCCTGCAACAAGAACCAAGTAACAGAACCACATGGAAAGCTTGAGCTGAGAATGTTTTGTGAAATACATGCAATAAAATACAAAAGATGTGCATCAAAATTCTAACCTGCTCCACTCACACCAGATTTAGCATCAATGATAATATTTTTAAGCTCAATAAGACTAGCCTGCAAAACTAAGAAAACTCAGAAAGAAGAAACTTAAAGGGGATTTGAAACACTTCAAGCATCATAAAATCAATAAATACAGAAAAATCAGTTTTTAAAATAAGCATAAAGCTGAGCCTAAGTCCTTGGACAATGCTTCCATCCTTGAAAACAACTCTTGATCTAGCATCTTGAGTACTTAAGTCAAGGTAGACAGACTCGATAAATAAGTTTAGTACAGGTACACATCCAAAAGCCAAATTCATATGTTATCCAGAATCCTGGATATTTTTCACCAATTCACTAGATAGATGTAAATGCATAGCATGATAGCAGTAATATCACTATTGCCATGTAATGCCTTTTAATGCAAACTAAATGGACAACAACATAAATTCAATACTCCTCCCTTTTGTGCTATAAATGTTATTGAATAAATGCAAAATATGCATAGTTATTTTTTATTGATAAAACAAGAAATTTGTTTAGAGAAAATGATAGAAGTATAAAAGGTTGGAGGATAAGAAATCAAATCATCATCAAGGAAAAACAAAAGGAGAATAAACAAGACAAAAAAAGGGTGATCTAAAAACTAGTCATTGCAGGAGAGCTATCAGTTTCTTCACATCTCTGAAACACTGATTCCCTTAAACAGGCCGTGAACTGAACATCGGAGAAATCTGGTTAAAGTGAAAAGTACATCAAGCTTAACAGCCTAGACCATAAATTTGAAGCCAATGCAAAGCCAAAGCTAGTAGATACAAGTTACAGTCACAGAACAGAAGCATTAGAAATTTAGAACACAATTTTATATTAATTTTAGCATTTTAATCACATGCCATTTTCTTAAAAGGAAAATTCACTTATTTTACATATGCATTGTGTAGTGCAAAGTAAGCATGCTGACCTTTATCAATGGGACAAGAGGAAGTTGAACAGAAGTTGGATAACAACCAGGATTAGCAACTAGACGAGCATTCTGTATTTCCTCCCTTAAAACCTCTGTCAATCCGTATATAGCTTCTTTCTGGATACAGATAACTAGATTAACTCAGCATTAAAAACAAAATTATACAACAAGAAAGGTGGTTTCAACTTGAGATTCAAGATTCTCATATATGAACAGAAACAAAAGCTGATAAGTCAAATTCATAAATAGTGATTGCATTGTGCTTCATCAGTCTATAATATAAGTTGATAACGTGCTATACTGATTTAAGGTGGACCTAGATAAATTAGACCCTTGTGTAATTGAAGAGGACAAGAGTCCCACCTGTAAATCTGGTGCTCTATGCGGCTGACCATACCATTCTTCATACTCAGAAAGATCTTTTAGACGAAAATCCTACAAAATCCCTCATTTACAATTCTGATATGAAGCAAAACTTTGTTCATACTGTATAATGATTTGCTTTTGAAAAAAAAATTAAAAGAGACAAAAGTTATTTAAAACATACTGCAGAAAGATCAACAATCTTCAGGTGCTTTGGTAGGCCTTTAATAATTTCCTGGAAACAAGACGAAAATCTAAGGAATAGTCTTAACTTTTAAGCATTGATATTTGATATACTTTATCAAGCACTCTCTTGGCAAACTCGGGTAAATACAAAACTCAAAAGACATAAGAAAGAACCTGAGTAGTTCCATGAGGCAAACAACAGAATACAGCATCCACATCAGAAAAGTTTGCATCCTTTATTGAAATCAAATCTGGCAAGTCCTGCAAACATGGGTTAAGTTCAAATTATGTAATTTACATAACAGTGCATCAACATGCATAATTCATAATCACGCCATGAGGATTGCTCAAGAAAATGATGACTGAGAATATCAACAACCTCTATGATCATCATAGAAAAGGTTCGCAAATTTCACTTAGAAGAAGCAAAACAGATAGGTGATAGCACACCATACCCTCAATAAAATAAAATAAAAAAACTAACTAAAAATGAATGAAAATATCTTTTACAATACACATCATATCTAAAACCAGCCATACCCAAGTGCTCAAATGTGGGAACACAGAAGAGATTGGCTGCCCAGCTTTCCTATCCGCAGTCATCAGTGCAATCCCAAACTGTGGATGATTTGCCAAGAGTCGCAGAACCTAACCCAAAAAGTATCACAATCTCACAACACAGTAGCACCAGATAAAAAAAGACAGTGACTTCAACTTGCTTGGGTAAGTACATGGAAATTGGCAATGCAAACAATTTGGAACAAAAGTCACTTCACGGTTTACACTTGAGTTGTAAACACCAAAAGCACAAGCAAAAATCAAGAAATTAAATATAACCAAAGTTTTAAATTGCGATCTCAGTCACGGTTTCATCGCAATACTTGAAATTGTGGGAAATTGTAGACAAATGTGATCAACGCAGCCACAATTAAGGTCGTAGAGATCCAGAAACATTGACATTTGGGCCGAAATTATCCTTGATTATAACTCATTCTCACTGTAAACCATAACTAGGGTTGAAAATGAATTTTACTCGGTCCTCTCTACTAATTCTCCATCTTCCAACCATTCTGCATGCCAAACCAAGAAAGCACACTTAGAACCATTATGTGCCATGTAACTTACCTCAGAACCAGTGTAGCCACTAGCTCCAACAACACCAACACGAACCGCATTTTGCGAAGAAGATGGGTTCCCACTCTGGCTGGAACACTTTACAAGTAGCTTCCCATGTGGTTGTTTTCTCACCTTTCCAAACCCCTGAAAAATACCAACAACAACACCAACATAAAACTCATTTATCCACAAAAGAAGAATAAGAAAAAAGTGACAGAATCAAAACAAAATCGTGCCCCGCATACTAATAATTACTAACGAAACATTGTGTGGCAACATTTTACAAAACAAATTTTTTTTTTTAAAAAAAAAAAAAGAGTACCTTGGGGTTTTTCCAAGTGTGAAAATGGATGGAACTGAAAGAGATGGCGCTCATTTTGTGTTGTTGCTAAGAAGCTTAACGAGATTGGGATCAGAAAATTAAGTGTTAACAAAGTGTGAAAATGGGAAGAAGCATTGCATGAAGATTCCACGATTCTTCTGATGACGGAACTGATTCTTTCTTCTTCTTCTTCGGATACTTCTATTCGGGTCGGGTTTTACTTTTTAAAGCTCGTTTAATAATTATAATTAAATTTTCAAACTTTTTCTTTTCTTTCTTCTTTTTATTAGTATTAAATTTTTAACTTCTCCCTCCTCTCTCTCTCTCCCCCCTCTTAATATAAATGTGAATGCATCATAAAAATTATAAATTATTATAAAAATAAATGTTTTCTTTCGATTTCTAGTTTTTTTTTATAATTTCATTTGCTTATTAAAGAAAGTAAATCAAATTAATTAAAAAGAAGTTGAATATGAAAATAAACGCAACTGTTTTGTGACAGCAAAATAAACATAACTCTAAACAGTTCCTTTTTATAACTTTAATTCACTAAGTTTTTTATTATATTATTTTCTGCACTCAAATAATTGTTGTCAAAACATTTTTAATTAACGATTGACATATTTCTATTATATTTTTTTATGGAGAGATATATTTCCATTACAATTCCCCTATCTTGAATATTATATATATATATATATATATATATATATATATATATATATATATCAAATAAAAATTAGAACAAAATAGCGCTCCAATTCACGTGATTTTCCTTTATAAAAATTGTTGATTTTTCAAATTCCTTTAAGTTAAACAATTATTATTATTATTATTATTATTATGCCTTTTCAAATTCCTTTATAGTTTTGAATCAATTTTCTCAACAATTGATTAACTTAGATTTCACGCTTTTTTTTTTAGCATTTAGATTTACTTTAGAGATAGAGGAAAGATAAATTAAAATTTTAATGATGATAAAAGAGAAGAGAAAGTTAAAAAATTTGATGCAGCTAATATAGGAGAGAGAAAAAAAATTGTATTTAATTATAATTATTATAATGTCGTTAAATTAGATTGTGAACATCCTTTCTACTTTTTTTTGCCATTTTTTATTATTATTTCTTTAATTTGTACTCACTACACTACAATTTCCCATCGCTTCCAAATCGAATTTGATGGCGTTGCATACCAAAGATGGTTGATGTGTTCTGTTTCTTGGAGAACTTTCCAAATTGTGTTTGAATCTCACTTTTGCTCATTGACTTTCCAAATAAATTGTGCCTCTTGTAAAAATGGATTTTTTGTAAAAAAAAATTACTAACCAAATAGCACAATCCTACTCTTTCCACTTTTCAAGAAGAATTTATTGCAGTTGCACCTCTTATTCAAAATCAGAGGAGAACTCGCTTTCTGGAATTAAATTTAATAATAAAAAAATAAAAAAAGTTAACTCATAAGTTTAAATTTAATTGAATCCTAAAAATTAACTCAAAAGTAAAAGTTGCTCTTCACTTATATATTTTAATTTTATTTTATTTTTTGGCTAAGTGGGTTAAGTTTTTCCCAACATTATGCGAAATTGGGAGATTAAAGAGTTGCATTATGGATGGCCCGTTTATAAGTTGATAATCGCAGTCAATTTATTTGTTCACTGTGGGAAATAGTCTTTCATTATAATATATCCGCGCGTGGCACATGTCAATTTTAAATATTATAGTCTTTCATCAGACACACAGAGAACGATATCCATAATAAATATATTAACTTTCTCTCAATTAAATATGTTAATGAATCTTTATGTGATATATATTTAAGATTTTTTTAATTTACAAGTAATAGTAAAAAAACACTTAATTATATGCTACGTAGAGATTGATTGGAGCTATGATAGATATGGACCATGTAATAATAATTTTTCTTTATAGTGTATCAAAAGTCATTCAGCTGTTAGTTCAGAAAACAATTGTACCAAAACCTTTAAGTTTCTGAAGCTACCATAAAACCCATCATGTTACAATTAGGCATATATAGATCATGAGAATGAATATATATAGTTGAAGTAGTAGTACCTGAACTCAGGTGGTTATTGAGGCCACTGGTTATACTATTGAGTGAGTTCTTTATGATCATCATTAGGGCCAAGTGAAGCTAGCATCAAGGTAGGTTCCTCCACGGTGTAATCAAACACCTCTTTCCAGTCCCTAACATTTTTTGTGTGGTCTGAGTCATAGTACCCCATCACCTGCACACCATCATTATCCCTTCTCACCTTACTCTTCTCCTCCTTCCTCTGCCCAAAGAACTTCCTTTCAGCTGCTTCAATCTTCTCCCTGCTCTATAGGGGCTCCATGGTTTATCACTTGGAAGAACCCCCACTCTTTGCATGCATTGCCTATTTCCTTCACAAGCTCTTCAAGGGAAGAACTGTTTAATAAAGGGTAGAGGTCTATCACAGGAATGCCCTAAGCTTCAATGATGGAGAGCTTTGGCCTGTGCTTTTGTGATTGAATGAAAGTTGGATCTATCTCTACCATGGTTTTTTGGCTGTTTGTTATAAGAAGCAAAATATGTTATTGTAATATATAGAATGGTATGGATGTATGGGCATATATATCATATTGGTGTTGGTGTTCAACTATATACACACATTGACATTAGGCACATGTTTTTGTTGGTATTTGGTGAATGAGATTACCAGTATAACATAATCAATTAACAAGGTTAAACATTGGTAGAATAATAGGGTTGAATGAAATAAATAAATTAACTGTCTAAAATTTTTCTTTATGAAACTATCTATTTTTTTAATATAGTTTTTGATTGGTAATTTCAGTTTTGTAGCGGTTTTAAAGAATTTTGATGAAACAATATTAACTGATTAACAAAGTTTTTGTATAAAATTGAAATATTTGGCTTGGAGCTAGTTTGTGTTGACCGAGCTTAGTTGTAAGTGAAACAGTTATATATTTTAATTTTACATGGATTCAAACATATTAAAAATTTTATAAGAAACAACGAACATTTTTTATAGCCAATATTATATAAAATCGCTAAAAGAAATGAGTTTTTTTGTTGGTGAAATTATATAAAATCACTTTGGTACATCGACTCCTGCGACGGCTACTGGAGCAACGGGATTTTTCTGCCGCATCTATACTCTACTGGAACAATGGCTACTAGTCACTAACTTTATGAAAAAGAGGATTTAATCAAACTAATTCATTAGTAAACAAATACACCTCTGTTAGGACAATTTTACCATGTTTATTTATATGAAGAGATTAACAGAGTTCCTACAATTAAGGGTATAAAATGGATAAAATGTCTTCTTTTGTATTGATTTCACAGTGATTTTATACTCAACCAGGACTTCTAAGGTGTTACCAGATACTCACACTACAACTTACACTAGTCCATGTCTTGAACTCTTTATATAGAATAAAAATTTAGAGAACAACACATACTAGAACTAAAGCTCAATATTTTATTATTTATTGGCAGAATCGAACCAACACAATTTTGTTTGGATTTGAAATGATGGAACTAGCAGATAGAACTAGTTATGCTCAGATATGGATGATATTGAGGATGCCAACCCAAATGCCTCATCCAAGATCCTGAAGTGATGAATTTGGATATTCTCCACATCACGCTTCTTGAAATCACTCCGGTTTCTGTTGGCAAAGAACTTACCATACTTGTATTCTCTATATCTTGCTGGATTTTGCTCATTTACCAGCTCCTCGGCAGGCTTCACCATAACATGGTGAGCAGGGAAAAAGAAGAATGGAATTGAAAACCTTTCCTTTTCTGTATTCACCACCACCCTGTGCTCCACGCTCTCGTACTTGTCATTGCTCCAAACCTGCAAAAGTAACCCCCAACATTGGCCTAAGCATTTAGATTGAACCAATTCAACCATGAAGGAGTAAAGCTAAAGCATTTAGATTGAACCAATTATATTGTCCTCAATTGATGATTCAAGCTAAAGCATATTACATAGTAATTGTTCACATCAGCCTATGAAGGACTAATTTTAAGAAACTAATAATAGAATATTATTTTGTGGAAAAGAAACAAATCATTTAGTACATTTTGACACCAATTTCGTCCTCAAAGTATTATCCTCTCTCTTAAGTTGTCCCTAAAGTAATAAAACTATTTTAAGTAATCTCCAAAGCGTTGAACATGTATCACTTTAGTCCTTAAGTTGACATATTTGAGTAAAGTTTAAGAACCAATTTGAAAAGGATTCTTTTACATTTGGAAGACTAATTAGAATGATTTCAAATACTTGACTACTTAAGTATTTTTTTGACTTTAGGGACCATTTAGGAGAAAGGGTAATACTTCAAGAGTTGATGTTAACAAAATCATGTACTAATAACATACCTGAACTATATCCCCCACATTGATAATAAATGCATTTGGGGTAGGTTTAACAGGAATCCATTCTCCATCTGATTTTCTCTTAACTTGTAATCCTCCAACATCATCTTGGGCAAGCACAGTTAAAGCACTGGAATCCTTGTGGCGACCAACACCAAGTGCCAGGTCAGGGAAAGGGCATGCGGGATAGTAATTGAGTCGCACCATGCTGAGTTGGTTCTTGAAACAGCCATGGAATTTGTCAGCAGCCAAACCCAAGCTCTGTGAAATCAGCTCCAACAACTTGTAAGCTAGCTTTTCCACTTCTCGAGCATACTCTTGCAATGTTTCCCTAATGAAACATAATCTTCAACCCGTGAATATTTCTCTGCCGAATTTAGTTTTGAAATGTGCAAGTTTCATCTTGATTTTAAATAATTATTGTCAAATCAAACGAGAGTATACATGATCCTACATGAGTTATGTTGGTGTAGAACAATCTCTATTGTGTGTCAAAATAAATTCTATTCTTCTGTTCTTTTTGATCATTTGCATGATTAACACCAGAGTAAAACATCAATTTTGTCATAAATTGATGCCAACAATGAACTTGATCCTTAACATTACGAAACAGGTAATTTGGTCCTTTTACATTTAACAAAGAACCAAATTTAATTTCTCACTGTAGTAATCTTCAATCAATTTGATCCTTAGTGGGGATGAGCCGAGTTTGGCAGAACACATCCTTGAAGAGGAGCATGAAGCTTTTTTTGACTAAATTCCACACTAAGAATTAGTCTTATAGTTGGCCTAAAGGACTTAAACATGAAGAAATACGCCCAAGGTATCATGACTTGGGCCCTAATTATGATGGTTTAAAAAACCCAATTTGACCCTACCCTGATGTTAGTATGTGTTGAGGACCAAATTCATTGACCAATGCCACTAAATATACTTTGTTACAACACTGAAGAACTGAATTGAAAATTTGTACCAATTTCAGAGTTAGCAAATAAATCAATTGATTATTATTTATTACCAAACAAAAACAAGGATTAAATTTACTATTTCATACTATCACAAACCAATAGATAACATAAGAAATCTCAATTTCAAGAATGAAATTGACATTGAACTCATTAAGATTACCTAAAATGAGGAGAGTTTTGGGGCCATTGGTTGGTGAGAGTCCTCAAATCCAAATCATTTGGCTCATGGGAAGATGGGACTTGTGCAGTGTTTTCAACAAGGTAATCAAACACCTCTTTCCAGTCTCTTACGTTCTTGGTGTGCTCCCCATCATGGTACCCCATTGCATTAAATTCATCTCTTTTCACTTTCTTCTTCTCCTCTAAGCTCGTCTCAAAGAACTTCTTGGAGACAATCTCAACCTCTCTACTAATCTCAAAGGGTACCCCATGATTTATTACTTGGAAAAATCCCCACTCCTCACATGCTTTGCCAATTTCTGAAATGAGTAATTCTTTTCTACCTTCTGAAAGGTCTATCACTGGAATCTCTCTAACTTCCACCACCTTTGCTATGGGACGGTGTTCTGTGGATTGTATAAAAGCTGGATCAATGTCTCCCATAGCTAGATATTCCTTATACTTGCAAATAACTAGAGTCTTACTTTAAGTTGTGGGAAGAACACAAGTTTAATTTTGCTTCTTATTGTTGTTTCTTATTGTGTGGGTTTAGCCTGAAATACATAGAATCTGGACATGTTTTTTAGTACTTTGCCATTGAAGGGTGAATGCGGACAAAAATGCCTGAATTGCAACTGCAGGAAAGACAAATAAATGTGTAAACATATTTGAAGTGGGACCGCAGCAACTTCACAATTTCTCGTAACCAACATGTGACTGAGTAAGGATTTTATCGCACTGCCCCATATACAAAAAAGACTCGTCAGCGTATATAAAGCTGTTAAAAGAAAGAAAGAAAACTAATTAGAATGCATTAATTAATAGTGTAAATATTAGACCGTTGGTCCAATTGGTAAATAATTAACTTATATCCACGAACATGAGTTTGATTTTTGCTGCCAATTTAAGGATGATGTTGATGAATAATATGTAAGTACGTTTATAATTGTACTTTATGCCTCAAGATTCAATTTACCAATTTTTTTTAAAAAATAATGTAAATATTAGTATATTATTATTATTATTTAATTATATAATATATATTTTAGAAGAATTATATAATATTATATATAATAAATTTGTTGGATTTTATAAGACCCTCACAAAATGTGGTACAAAATAAGTTTCAATAAATTTTTGGTTCTGATAAATAATTTAAAATTTGATCATAGTCACTAACATATTTCTGTTTTATTTGAAACAATAATATTTTAAGAGTGAAAAAAATTTGTTCATATTATTAGTAAGTTTTGTTAAGTGTTGATTTGGCTAACAATAATCCACCTTGACACTACTACGTGAATCTAATTGTAATTCACATTACCACTATCTCATGTATCCTAATCAATAATATTTTTAACAAAAACTAATATTTATTGATAAAAAAAAAACATGTATCCTAATCACTTCCACATG
The DNA here is from genome assembly GCF_000004515.6 of Glycine max. NCBI lineage: Eukaryota > Viridiplantae > Streptophyta > Magnoliopsida > Fabales > Fabaceae > Glycine > Glycine max. The sequence continues at coordinate 822,420 of NC_038256.2, read as the reverse complement.
ACTCTGTTAGTATTGATTATGCGTTTAAACTAATGTTCAACGGAAAAACTCACATTCCAAGACACAAGCTAATGTAATGTGAAAGTAACTTTTTTTATGCTATGATTACTTTGTGGAGTGAGTTTCCATTAATTAGAATGACCACTAACTGCATAGTTATCAAATATCAATATGTGAAAATTGACCCTAAAAGGAGCAAATGTAAGGTCGGACTAGAATTTAGAAGAATGGTATGAAATGGGGACAACATTGTGGTGGATTCTCGAAAACATAAATAACCGCCAGAACAGAATAGTTCAGTGATAAATACCTAAGGAATAGCTCGACTTAAGGGTTGCGGAATATTCAATATATTACTAATATCAACTTCTAGGTTGCTTTAAATTAATAACATGAATGATTTGGAAAATGTTATGACATACATATATGAAATGAGAAAAGTCCATATAGATTATGTGAAGTGATATTTGATTTGAAGAAAATGTGACAGTTTCTACAGTTTGAGGAATTAAAGAATAAAACAAGCTGCATGAATTAATTTAACAGGACAAATTTGCCCCAGTTCAGACACTACTAAGACCGAGTAACATTCAATCATCACTGCACGGTCGAAATAAACTAAGCATAGTTGAGTGGTATCACTTTTCTAATTAAACTGACTATTTACAAATAGGAACATTGGTGTTCAAGCAGCATTCATAGAGGTTGAAATGAGAACGTGAGCTAAAAATTGCATCCCGTCCTGGATTTTGCAAGCTGCTGTGGTTTGATCCGCTCGAAGGTGCTCAGAGAAGGCACTGGCTTTTTCCTGAACTGATTTCTGGGTAACAACTGAAAGAGACTCAGAAGTAACAGCTTTAATGGCAGCTTGATAGGCCTCAGTTACATCAGATATGCCTGATAAATACATCACAAGCGCCAAATGGTAAACCTAAGTGAGCATAGAATGATCGAAATTCGTGGCATACAAATACAATGGATATACTTTAATATGTGATGATGATAAAGGGTGAAATCAGTAGGCAACCAACCTGTAATGAAACTGTGGGAAACTGCTTTCACATATCCAATCATGGTTTGGGCATTTATTCTTATGATATTAGCTTTTGCGGAAACATCTTCGGGCCACTCAACGTTTGCCTTATCATCATCAGCTTCATCCTCAGTGTTGTTGGCACGAGAAATGATGGATTTTCCCAACACCAGAAGTTGAGACACGGCAAAACAGCACATTTCAGATAGTCTCTGCAAAGAAAAGCAGCACCATTTTACTCACTTTTATGACAATAAGAATAAATTTTGCCCACAATTTCTGTAATATTTTCTCGTACGTGAACTCCCTCAGAATGAAGAGATTCCAATCTTGCATTAGTTCTCTGAAGTATATCATTAGCAGCTAGTCCAGCCAAGGCGTTAGCAAAACTGCAACAGGTAAGAAGGCATCACATATAGCATATAATATAGTGAAGTGAAGCAGGCATCCTCAATCTGTGTAAATGGTGAAACTGCATAATGATCAGAACCACTCAGAAAGACCAGGATCATAAAGTGGGAGGGGGTAAGAAATTAAAGAGATGTAATATTATATATGAAATCATTTAAGCTTTTGGAATAGTTTGCACATGACAAATCAGCAGAGCCTCTGTGGCCAAGTGGTTTAGATTCGATCCTTGCCTACCACCCTCCATTCTAATAATAAGTAGAAGTATAGACCAAGTGTAGCTGTGCATTATTATCCAAAGGGCTCTTGCATGTGAGGGCATGTGTTAGATTTAAAGTAAAACCATTATTCTCTTCACCTAATGGCTTTTGGGATAGTTGGCTCATGACAGTTGTAGTAAAGTAATAGGCAAACACATTCAAACTTGGTTTGCTTTTACCAATCATGTGCCCATAATTACATGTTATCTATTTTATCCTGCATACAAACATCCAAATTATCTACACGTAGAGTTTCTAAACCCATACTTTTACATCCTTGCAGATCGAACTGTAACCATTCTTTTGGTTCATAGAATTGTAATATTTTAGCATATCAGAAATGGAACTCTTTAAAACTCAAATTTATGGCAGCAATGGTAGGGGAATAAAACATCAATAATTGTGAGGCCAGTTAAATTACCCTCCAGCCATTTCAGCAGCCTTGCCAACACTAGAATCGTGTAAATTCTTCATCTCATCACTGCTTCCCTCATTTCCTTTCTTTATTGTCTTTCCTTTGTTTGAATCAGCATTGCTTCTATCAATTTCAGTATTCAAATTAAATATTTGTTGGACCTCTTTAAGCTTCCCATCATATACAGACTTCTGCTCAGCTGATAACTTTGCTTTTCTTCGGTTAAATAACAAGGCATAATGACTAGACAAAGCCTCCAGTTCCTGAGTATTGCATATGAAATAATTTGCTAAACCAAAATCTAAAATAGCACAATTTAATGCATAAAAGATAGTGTTGAAATTATAGGGATATTTAGGTGGAGATGGAGGAAAAAAGAGAACAAATTCTTGAACAATAGAATATAATACAATGCACAACCCTATTCATACTATTATTAGACTTCTAATTCAAAACTAAAAAAGGAAACCACTTCTAAGAGATCGTTTTGGTCTAGGACCCTGAGTATCTAGAAGCCACTCTGGACCCCTAGCTAATCCAAGTTGAGCTGGATGGACTCACTTAAGGAAGCTAATCTCTCCTAGCACCTATTTTATTCATTCACATGAGTTGAAACTCAAACCAGAGACCTTGCTTAAGGGGGACCAAGCTTCTTGTCACTGGGATTAATACGTGTTGGTTTAAGAAAATCATTTAAGATACTCTAAGATATTCTATAACATACAGAAATGATATTTTGAGAATTTTTCTATATCTTTTGACGATAAGAATACCTCCAATTGTTCTGGACCTCCATAAATGTAAAAGCATCGATCAAAAGTCACTTCCTCTAATAATTGATCCTCATCATTTTGTTCTTCACCTTCTTTTTTATCCTTCTCAACCTCAATTCCAGTTTCACTGATTAATAAGTCCATTGTCTCCTTACCAACATATTCAAGAACTTGCATTCCCTTTGCAGTAAAAGCTTTTCCTGTCTGCAGCACAATGAATAGAAGAAATATGCATGTATATCTGTAATTATTGATAATGAATATCAATCAAAGAATGACAAATTTTCCAAACCTCTAATAGAGAAGATGCATTAGCACCTGCAGCTCCTGGCCCGTCATGCTTCGGAGATCCTGAAAGATTTGTTGCAGAATTCTCGAGCCTACAGAACACAAGGACATCATTCAGGTTCATGGCCTTCAAACACAAAGTTTGTTGAATGATAAGAAACAACCACATCTTTTATGATTGCATTCTAAAATTAAACCTTGCTGAGTGACTTGGATGGAATACTAGAGGCAACACAAGGCTTCCATTGAATATCAACGGATACTATGAACAAAATGCAGGAAAGTTTACAATGGTCGTGGTTTCAATTAAAAAATGAAACATTTTTCTCAGTCAACAGTAGTCAGATCTATAAATTAAATATAAAAAGACAGGAAGAAAAAAAAGAAGAAAAATATAGCATATTTGAAGCAAGCAAAGAGAGTGGAGAAGTTTTATGCAACTATAATACTGATATATCTATACCAGAAATTTGAGGAACGCTGAATGATCTAAAAAGAGAATCGGTAGAACACCAGAAAATAAGCAAATATTATTAATGAAAGTAGAAAGGAGAGCCTGAGCTCTTACAAGGAACCACCAGAAAACTATTTCTCAGCCAACAATAACCAAAATAACAAACCACCTCCTCTCTACACTCCCCCTCCCCAAATAACCATGCTGCATGGCCTAACAAACTTGCCAACTCAGAAATTGTAAATAATGTGGCACCAATAGGAGGGAGTGCAAGAAAAATGCTCTTCACAAAAGCTATTTTAACAAATCCAAAGTTTTCACAACTTGTAGCATTTTCCTATTACTATATTTGAAGTATTTTTAATAATTAATTCTACATATTTTCAAGTAGCATAGATGTTTATCTCCATCAAAATATCAACATATCACCATCAGAGCAATGATCAGTAACTAGACATACAGAACAACCCCCATGTGGGTCAGTGTAAAAATAAATAAATAAAGCAATGAATTATACCGCTGAACAAAATCAGTGCCCCCTCTCCATGCATTCCCTAAAGCACTCCATGCCCCAGAAGCAAAAGTCTCCACAGAGTTATCAAAAACCTTCAAACCCTACACACATTAGGGAGCTCAGGTATAAGTGCTTAATGAATGAGTACAGACTACCTAAAAGCACACAATTTGCATTCACAAATACAGAATTATTATTTTTCTCTGATAGAACAGTGCGACGGAATTACACCATCAATGTTACTCACAAGTCACAACTCATGACAATCACGAGACAAAACCAAACTTCTAAGAGTGAATACTTATAGGAGCATATTCTAGAAGCTAGATAGTACAAGTTTCAATCATCACTCAGCAGAAAAAATATCAGTGTAAAAGATGAGCAAAAGTGATAGTGAACAGAAAATCTGCATATTTGCTAATTCATAGCAAAGACATGAGAATAAATCTGCATAATATGTGTAGAGCTAGATGCTCAACTCCATTAAAATCTAACATCTAAATTGCAAATTAACCCACCCCAACCCCCCAAGGGAAAGTATCCTTTTATGCTTGCCTGGCTAAGCAGTGACTCTTCACTAGCTTTCTCCAATCTTTCGAGAGCAGATTTTCGCAGTTTGGAACCCTCATCGTCACTTTCCTTCTCATCTGCAGATCCTTCAGCCCCTTCAACCTTTTTGGAAGATTTTGAATCTTCATCTTTGTTTTGCAACTCCACAATGCTCTTTGATGCTGTCTCTGCAACTACAGCAGCCTGCATTTCAAAACACCATCATTTCACAACAAATAATTCGATACCCTCCTAATGATTCTGCCTCACAAGTTCACAACCCTCCAAATCAAAATAATTTTCAAGATATTAATGCCTCTACTTTTTCATTCAATATTGTCTATTTTAAGCAATTAAGATATGATCTATTAGAAGTAATAAAGCATCAATCTCTTTCCCACATACCCTTTTTGACTCCAACCAAAAATAACCCTTATCTAGTCTTCTTCAATCATTCTTCCCAATAATCCTCCATAGCTAAATAACTAATGCCTCTACTTTTTCATTCAATATTATCTATTACAAGCAATCAAGATAGATTTTATTGGAAAAATAAAGCATTAATCTCTTTCCCACATTATCCATTTTCACTCCAACCAGGCATAACCCTTATATAGTCTCCTTCAAAAAAAAAAAATCTACATGCTTTGTATTACTAGAAAATCTCACACTGACGAAGTGTACTATATTGCAAAAAAAACAAATATATTGACCGAAAACACCTAGTGCAGCATATTTCAGAATTCCGATAAGCCCAATTTCATGATAAAATTATTGCAAAAAATTAAAACAATAATAAAAAGGGAAAAACACATATATACCAACAAATAAACAACTAATTCAGAGATTGAAATGAATGCATTCACTGGATCAAAACCAAATTATAAACAAAACTGCACATATTTATGTCGTTTGGAAACGCACATTGCGAGAGATCTCTTCGGCTGCAACAGCGGCGGCCTTCTGAAGATCGGAGAGAAACGAGAGCGGTGAAAAGCCCCACCCGCCAGACGACGGGTTAGGGTCTTGTCGTTTTGGCGCAACTTCCTCGTCGTTGTCGTTTTGCTTACTCTCGGACTGCTGCGTTTTGTTGTCCATTCTTTTTGGAGATTCCGATGAGAGAGAGGTTTTGTTGGTGTGCGTGAAGAGAAGAAAACACAAATGGGAGATTTTTATTGTTGCTTACGCAACAACATTATGGATTTTCGATCTGTTGAGTTTGTGTCAATTTCGTTTTGAATTGGATGAAGGATGCAACTGTGTTCTTGCAAAAGCAATGTGATGCTATGCCAAACGTCGTTTTTAGAGGTTTTAAGCGTACGAACGACGGAATGAGTCGACGTCGTTTTTACGTCACATTTATGTGAGTGTTTAAGTGAACATCACCTTATGTTCGGTGTGTTAAATTAAATTAAACTAATCGAATTTTAAATATGTGCCCTATTTAATTTAGGCGACTTTAAAGTTGGTTCTGAACGTGGAAACCTATATTATTTTTTTGAAATGAAACTTTTCAATTTGAATAAAATTTGTTTCAATGATCTAAACTTGGTTTTTGTTGTAAGATGATTACATTTAAAACCATAGTCCAGAAGCTAAAAAAAAATCAAAAAACAAGTACAGAAACTAAAAGGGAAAGGAGATAGGATACTGCACAGACAATTTTTATACTTACTTTACCCACAAATTACTTAGGCTATGTGGCCAAGGTAATATTTAAGTCATGGTCAAAGTATCCACTCTTAAGTAGCGAGAATTGTATTTTGGGTTCATTAACATTTTTGTATCTTCCTTGTTTCATTTTCTTATCTTTTTGTTTGAAAGAGATTATCTTACAACAAGGGCAAAATTGAGTTAGCAAACTCAATGCTATAGTTGAGTCATAATTCATGGTTAAAATAATTCTTGTTTACACTTCCAATTTTTTGTAATATTTCAATCAAAGCTGAATTCAAAATAGAAAGACTTCAAATGATGTCTAATGTCAAGCATACGGTGACAAAAGATCGTTATTTGTATGAACTCTTCTAAACTTGCACAAATCTTCAAAAGTCTCCCCTTTCAAATACAGCAGCAGCTCCCATACCTGACCCTGGAATGATGCACATTTCAATAATGTTAAAAAGGAAAGGAATAACACTCTAAACTCTCACATGCATGAACTCTTAATCTGTTTATTTTCTCCTTAGTTTTACTCACTGTTCTCATTTCAGTTCCATTTTTAATTTTATTGGTAAGAACTTTTCTTCTTGTGCTTCTTTTCTTTTCCTGTTCTGAGACAGCACATTTTCTGGAAATAAATACACTAACTTATTCGGCAAGGTACTTTAACTGTCAGGGCCATATTTGGATAATTTTCCCTGTAAACACTTATAGTATAAGAAACAAGAAGGAAAAATGAAATAAATTTCTCTCATAAACTAATTTTAACTTATGCATAAGTTAATTTTAGTTTATGTAAGAAACTTATTTTATTCAGCTACTCCAAGAACTGATTTTAACTTTTGCAAAGCTAATTTTGGCTTATGGAATAAGTTTATTTCATTTTACCCTTTTTTTCCTGCTATAAGTGCTTATGAAAAAGTTTATCCAAACATGGCCCCTAGCCTAGCCATCTTCTGTGTAAGCTAGCTATACACCTACCAGGCTACTAGTGTCAACTTACAAGAACTAATTTGCTATTTTGCCCTACAAACCAAGAAAGTATTCTTAAAATTTATCTCCCAGCTTTTGAGTGACATGCATTTGTTACAAAACTAATTTTGACTTCAATTTTCACTTTTTCTCAAATATTCAACTTTTTACTGTTATGTGTGAGATGGAGAGAGGCCGGAAGAAGAAATCACCTATGCACATTGAGATTACACCATAGCGACAATCCTTGCCACGACGTTTCATCTCATTCAACAAAGTTGCAACACAGCGTGCACCTGAAATGGCAGCATGTAAATTCACCAACAAAGTCAGCATTAGGTTCATGAAAGATGAACAGAATAAATGTGTTCATTTGGAAGTGTAAGACGGCTTGTCCCTGTCGTAAGATGAAAAATACATGAGCAAACATGTCACAGTAATATAAAGATTCCAGTTGCAGGTGCCTCTCTGAAGATTTTAGCATTACCTCTTCCATTTAATAAGAAAATAATAAGGCAAAAGTAAGTTAAATTTCTGACTGAACATCTCAACATCACCTGTAACACCCAAAGGATGTCCAAGAGCAATGGCACCACCATTGACATTGACCTTTCTGGGATCAAGTCCCAATTTCTTGAGGCAATAAACATACTGTGATGCAAATGCCTACACAAGACCATTATATTTCTAAATGTTCAGTACAAGATTATTTGAAATTAGATTTAGCAGTAGTGAAAATATGCAATAAAAAGTAGTTATTAGTTAAAGCCTTGTTTGAATGAACTTCTCCCTGAGCAATTATAGGATAAGAAAATGTGAAGGTAAAATAATTTGAGTTTCTTTTATAAGTTAAAATAAACTTGTGCACTTGACTTCTATAGAAGCTCTAACATTTAACTTCTCTAAAAGTTAAGGTGCATAAGTTGATTTTAGCTTATGAGAGAAACTCAATGAATTTTGCCTTCTTATTTTCTTCTCCTATAGGCTATCAGTGTTTATGGAGAAGTTTATCTAAATAGAACCTGTAATGACAACTGTTAAAACCTTTACCTCATTGATTTCAAATAAGTCAATGTTGCCAAGTTCAAGGCCCACGGATTTCACTGCAGCTGGGATAGCAACAGCAGGGCCAACACCCATGACTGCAGGATCTACTCCAACAGCAGCAAAACTCCTGAAAAATCGAATTCACTTGTGAGATGAATTCAAGTTTTCAAAGTAAAAATATAAAAAATAATAATGAATAAGGTTTTATTAGAAGCCTGATTTCAGTTTAGGTCCATGTTTGAATAGATTTCCAAGTAATATTTATGAGTTACTGATTTCAAATATCCTTTCAGCATATAATATTCTAATATCAAAACTGCGAAGCACAGTTTCAAGCGTTGCTTATCCTTTATTACAACAACTTTTTCAGACAAATTACCTAATAAGTATCCCATTAATATAACTAGGAATATTTCTCAATTTAAATTGCTTTTCCTGCAGGATGCCAAATGTAAGTATTTATTGTACAGAAGCCCTACATCTACATGCCTGTTTTGTTAGTAGTTATGTTTATCTAAAACATACTTTCAGAAACTGAATTGACTTCTAAACTTTCTTCTAATTTGATGTAAAATTAATCAAATTACTAGTTGAAAGTGCAGCTTCTATAGACATTGAGTTGGACTACAAGAAAACATGTACTTCGAGCTAAATGCAGGTGGTGTGCACATTATAGGACAGATGCAGGTTTGTGTCTAGATTCACATTTGATGTGACTAGTATTTAAAAATAATTTCTTTGACGATGCATTATTATTGTGTACCTGAAGATTCCAAGTATAGGAAGCCCCTTTTGCACAGCCACTCTTCTCTTCATGAGGAGAACAGCTGCTGCACCGTCACTAATTTGGCTAGCATTCCCTGAAATTGAAAAAAGAGAGACAAAAATACATTCATATTCACAAGGTAGAAGATTTCCCCCAGACTAACAAAGTTAATGAAAAAGATTTCTTTAGCACCTGCTGTTGTGGTTCCATCTTTCTGGAATGCAGGCTTCAGCTTTGCCAAATCCACTAAATTTGTGTTTGGCCGGATACCATCATCGACAGAAACAACAATTTTCTTCTCCACTCCAGTTTTAGGGTCCACAAACTTTGTAAACAAATCATTAGTAGAATAGCATTATTAACACTATAGGAAAATTCATTTTGGTAGTTGGTACCTACCTTTGTAGAAACTGGAATGATTTCTTCTTTGAACTTACCAGCTGCTGTTGCAGCTGCAGCACGCTGATGAGACTCAACCTAATTATACAAATTAAAAATTTCATGCTTCCTGATAATCTTTTTCATATATACTTGGCACACTAAATACTTTTGTCATACTCACAGCAGCTTGATCTTGCTCTAGCCTTGTCACACCATAACGCTGCGCTACATTCTCAGAAGTAATTCCCATTGGAAGAAGACAATCCCGGGCTTCTGCAAAGGTTTCTACCTGTGAATATAATGAGAAGTCAAGCGGAATATACCTCAACGGAAAATGTGGACATAATAATATACAATTTCACCATACCTTTGGGTTAATGTTGCGAAGCCTATTCACACGATCTACTGTCATAGACTCCAATCCAGCCCCAATCCCTGCATCAAATATTAGGAAGATTAGGCCAAAGAAATAACAAGGCCATGGCATTTAAGTACACAGTCTAGATTCATTCTGACCAATTTCATAGAACCCAGCTTTTATATAAGCAGCTACGTCAGAAACCGCCTGAAGTCCAGATGAACATTGCCTATTGACAGTTCGAAGAGGCACTGTCTCTGGTTGAAAAATGAAGAAGATCCATCATATTAGAAAATGCGCTAAAATACATACTAACTTCAAGCATAATCAAATGAAGTCACCTCATGAGTACTTCTACATTCAGTAAAGTCAATAAGAAATTTCATATAAACCATGCTCAATGAAGACTACAAAATGTACCTGGGAAACCTGCATAAAAGGCAGCCATTCTGCACTCAATTCCTCTATCTGATCCAGGTGCCAGTACAGTGCCCACAACAATGTCTCCAACTTCTGCTGGGTTCACATTTGTTTTCTCTATTACAGCCTATAGGAAAACTCATAGTTTAGAAACTACAGAAATAAATAAATAAACTACTGATCAACAAAAGTAGCTCAAAACATTTCAAGGTTGACATCATGTTCCAATCATAAACCATTATAAATGTTCACTAAACCATTTTTTATACAATACTTTTCTTTCCAATCTTTTTTTATTAACTAATTAGTTAATCAAACCAAATAATTACCTTCAGAACTGTGGCAAGCAGGTCATCTGGAAGGGTATCCTTAAAGCCCCCACGCTTTGCTTTGCAGATGGCAGTACGATATGCACTGGTTATTGCAGAGAAATTAAAGCTAAAGGTTCAATAATGCCATTAACAAAATCATAGAGTAAATAGTCAAATTTGTCCCTAAATGATGTAGTATCAATCAAACTAGTCTTTGAATGATAGTAATAAAACTATAGCGTCAGCCAAACTAGTCCAGTCTTTGAATGATATCCAATTATCCATGAATATGTATTTCCTCGGTCAAATTAATCGCTGACCTTAGGGGCTAATTTGACAGTAATCAAAATACACATTCAGTAACATGAGGATCATATGTATATTCAGGGACCACGGATGTAATATTTCTCATCTTCTAAGTAAGGGTGTTCGCGGCATGGATTTACATGTCTTTACCTGATCCAAAATATTGATAGGATCATTATTTAAATCCGAACTCGACCCAATTAAGACCCACAATATATGAAACATGATCATCAACCCACTTTGTTGACACAATATACGAATCTTAACATTATTTATTGTTAAATCATAAAATTGAAGAAATATACATGTATAATTACGGTGTATTTTAAGATATATATCTCAAGATAGATAATATCAATGTAAGATAGAGTTTAATGAGAAGTATAAAAACTTCTACTCTGTCATCCAAACCATTGCTGTCTTTTTTTAAGATAAGTATTGTAAAAGTCAATAAACTTACCATATATGATAATTTGTTATAATATCATGTTATTCAAAATATTATCTATTAAGCCAATAAATTATATTATTAAAACATAATCATTTAAAAAAATACACTTTTTTAAAGAATATATGACATTGAACTAGGTTGAGACAACCGGAAGTATAATCTCAACCCAAAATACAACTTAAATTTGTCTTCAAAATGCATAAGATTTAACTTTTTGAACTCAAACACATCAAAAAATACTTCAGACCGAGAAGGGTTATGAGCATTCCTACTTCTAAGGACTAACAACATGAACACGTATATTTCAAGGACTAATTGGATTATTACCACAAAACAACGAATTAGAAATCACACGAAAGGATGGTTTATATAGGCAAACTTACGCTACAATCACCACGTCGTCATCTGATCCACCTATTTGACCGTGCGAAGAATTCTTGGCAAAACATAATGAAGCCTAACAAGAAGTGGGAAAAGACCTTAAAAAAGGGGTAAAACATTTCCACATATGCTTCAGAAAGTGAAGGACAGACTCAGAATATTATGAATAAATTTAATCCTCAATTAAGAAATGCTAGTAACACACTATTTTTAATACACTCTCTCTTTATCTGTTGAAATTTATTACAAATCACAAAATATACACTAAATTGAATGCATCAATACACTCTTTTATCTGTTGAAATTTACTAGAAATCACCAAATTTTGTGGGTCCATGTGTTATTTAATGAACTAGTTAACAAGGGATCAAATTTATGTACTGACATAAACAGGACAACATAATTAAGCTCTTGAAGATTAGAAATCAATCATAGTTGCATTCAGCAGAGGCAGAAAAGCTCAACTTTGAAAAACAGAGAAACTTAAAAGAAAAACAATGAAACACCCACTTACTGAGAGATCCGTAGATTGATGGGTTTGAGAAGAAAAATTTGAACTTGAAGAAATGGGTTGAAGATGATCAAGCAGGACTCTCTGTCTTTGAATTGCTTTATCCATATTTGAGCTCCTGTACTGTGTTGTGCGAGTGAATGTGATGCTGAGTTTTAGCCAAGAGAAACAAGTATATAAATAAACCCTTTCTATTTATAAGAAGTAACATAGCAAATTATATAAATTAAACTCTTTCTGTGTAAGAAGTAACATACCAAAGGGACAAATTGACTTCAAAAGGGTCATGTCTTCACTGAATAAACTTATTATTCATCTTTGAATAATGTTGGGTGAGTTTCTTCAAATCTGAAAAATTAACTTTAAAATAACTATTTTTTTTAAAATATTTAAGAAATAGATAGAATTTATTTATTCTAAAAAACAAAAAATTGTTATTCATAAAAACATGAATCTGCTTATTTTATTTAAAAAATATTTTTTAAAAAATAAACTTAAACAAACTAGCCATTATCTTATCTTATTCAGAAATACTTAAAAAGCAAAAAAAGTTGGGTTACTTTTTCATTTTGCTACTACTGACCATGCAGTGCACGATAATTTTATTTATTTATAAATAAATGTAATAAATATATTTTGGTTGAAACATGCATCTGTCGGTCGCTGAGTCTGAGGAAATGCACTGGCAAAGTTCCTCGAACAACGTGGAAAACGAGACCTCCGGCCAAAACGTGATTAATGACACCCACTAACCAGAATGAAGACTGATTCAGGAAAAACCAAAGTAGGTGGCTTGGCCAAACGCCCAAAAGCATCAACTCTAACTGTATGTTTGGTATCACCTCTCTTAACCCTGTGCAAGTTGAAACAAATAATATTTACTTTCACATTAATACATGATTTTGTATGAAAACATGAATTATTAAAGTAAATCTAAACATGTATTAAATTTGTTTTTGAGAATTTTTTTTTATAAATTCAAAATATATTTTTCGTCCTTCTAATTTTATTTATATAAAAAATAGCATTCTGTACCTATAAATTTTGAATTATTTTATAATTGTCTAAGTATAACATTACACAAATTCACTGAAATACAAGCAAATTCTTGTGAAGACAACTTATAGGCCGATTGATGTAACAGTAATTTCATTCAAGTTGCTGAGTTGCAACAAGAAATATCTGGATTAGGTACCTTGAATGTTTCATAGTATTTCACGGATTTAAGATGTTTTATGTGAAAAACTTGAACAGTATACTATAGACCCATTCCGCACTGCACCTGCCCAGTTGCATGTGTTTTGTTTGGTGATGAGAAACTCCAAATTGTTTCAGCAACAAGATAAAGTTAGTCAATTCTTGGTGGGTTTGAATGGACAATTTTATGGAGTAATATTATAGATCTTATTACATGATAATACTTTGCCATCCCTGAACCGAACCTTTCTCTATGGTTCTTCAATAGGAGTGACAAGCACAATATGTGTATTCCTTTACATAGCTTTACGTAAGAGTAATAAGTTCCTAAGCTTTTCTTAAACATAGAATATAGATGGAAACTTAGCAACAAATGTGGCTGTTTTAAGGTTTTTTTTATACAAAATAAATGTTAATTTGTTAGTTTTTTAGGAGTGAACCAACTCACGGTCTTTTTTTTTTTTAACCATCAAATAAATTTTATATTTTATATAAACATTTAATTAAGTATTATATCGTAACTGTAATAGTTAGTGAGAATTCAAAACATGATCCACTAATAGCATCTCTAATGAAGTTGTTTAAGTTTATTCTTAAAATTAAACAATTTAAAAATGCCATTGGAGCAAATACATTCTTGTAGAATTTTTATAAAATTTATTTATATAAACAAACTATCACCAAAGTTGCTTGACTATTAAAAAATATTTTTTAAGTTAAAACGATAGTCTTGTAAAAAAGAAGTTAAAATGATATTTATTGTTTGAGTAAATAAATAAAATGAGACCCTCTAAAAATAAGTTAAAAACTGTAAAAATTAATGAGTGTCTTAAATTTACAGTGTGATAGTAAAAGACGCACTAAAATAGAATTAAAACCCCAACAAATTGAGTTCTTAATAAGTTAAAGATGCTGTAATTAAGCATTGTCAGTTATTTCAGTTTCATGTACTCTAAGTCCTAACCCACTGTTATCAAAGTTAAGATGAACTTCATTTAGGTGATTAAATTTATTAAATTTATCAAACCTTAACCAAAAACCAAAACACACTAATTAACACACTCACACCAACTGGGACAAAAGGTAAACACTAATTAAAAGAAAAATAAGTTAACAATGAAATTGTTAGGTATGAATTTGGCTGGTTTCGAAGGGAAGGAGAGAAATTCAAAGCTGAGTATTTCATTCATAATCTGCTTATTACAATTAGTCCATATTTATAATGAAATTCCTAACAGAATTGTGATTCTGTGCTAGGTGCAAAGATTACAAAATATGGAAGTTTGTTATGGTTGCCCCCTGATCCTCGACAACAAATCCTTGCAGATTCTTCTAGTGCCAGCTCATTCCTCATCACACGAAATCCTTCAGATATGAAGGTTTGTTAATTATCCTCTTTGCTCTGCCTTCTATTTGGGTCTCTGTGTTGTTGTTTGTACCCTGTCTTGGGTTTGCTTGTTGCACCTCTATTACTTGCTGCACCCCTCTTTGTCTATCATCCCACGGGCCTTGGAAATTCACCTTGCCCTCAAGGTGATAGTCACGACTCAACTGAGTCCAGGATTCCCACGAGGTCTCATCAGGATCTAAGCCTTCCCATTGCACCAGTACCTCCCACGGGGAGTCGGGGTTATCTGAATTGTAACGGTAATCCAAAATGGCCAAAGGAGATACAATGAGTTGACCGTGAGCAAATTGGTCAGGGAGACAAACAGAATCTGCAGATGCCGGTGACCCTTTGAAAGGTTTCAATATAGAGCAATGAAACACGGGGTGAATACGAGCACCCTCAGGGAGTTTCAGACGATAGGCCACAGGACCAATGCGCTCAGTGATCTCAAATGGACCGTAGAAGCACTTTTGGAGTTTGTCGGAGCTAGAAGAAGAAGAAGGCTTGGCCGAATTTTGACGATGGGGTCTGAGTTTGACCATAACCCAGTCACCAACCTGGTATTCCACATGTCTTCGTTTAGCATCTACATATTTCTTCATCAATTCCTGAGCTTTGAGGAGCTTTTTACGAATCAAGCGGAAGGTGTCTTCTCTGTTCGTAATCATATCGTCAACAGCGTCGATCTTTGAATCTCCGGCAAGATATGCAGGGTAGTTAAAGGGCTTTTTTCCAAATGTAATCTCGTATGGAGTGGAACCAGTAGCGGCATTCCAAGAAGTATTGTGGGACCATTCCACCCACAATAATAACTTGCCCCATGAGCTTGGTCGCCGGTGAATGAAAGCTCTGAGGTATTGTTCAATGGCGCGATTCAGGGCTTCTGTCTGACCATCGCTCTGAGGATGGTAAGAGGAGCTCATCCTCATATGGGTGCCACTGAGACGGAATAGGTCCTGCCAAAACCTGCTCAGGAACAGGGGATCACGATCAGAAATCATGCTACGAGGGAGACCATGAATTTTACCGACAATGTTCATGAATAGAGCTGCGGCGGTATATGCTGTGTGTGAGGTGGGAAGCATTTTCAAATGGATGCCTTTAGAGAACCTGTCGACAACCACCAGAATGGTGGTGTTCCCCTGAAAGACAGGCAGACCAGTAATAAAGTCTAGAGAGAGATCCTCCCATGGTCGGTGAGGGACCGGCAGAGGGCATAGGAGGCCGGCGGCGCGCTTGGTTTCATACTTGGAGTGTTGACAGTCTAAGCAGGTAGAGACAAACCGTGCGACATCGTCTCGCAACCCGTCCCAATAAAAATTGTCCGTCAGTCGGGCTATGGTCTTTGCGACGCCAAGGTGGCCGTCGGTAGGAGTAGCATGATACTCAGTGAGGAGTGTGGGAAGCAATGGCAGGTGAGGAGGAAGCCAGATGCGGCCTTTGCGTAAGATGAGGTTGTTTGAAATACTGAAATCAGGAAAGTTGGCGGGAGTTGCTTGAATGTCCTGAAGTTTGGACTGATAAGACTCATTCTGAGCCAACTGCTTCCTCAATTCCTCCATAAATGTCAAACAAGGGACCGACAAAATGAGGGACAAAGAGGAGTCTTCCTCAGAGAGTCGTGATAACGCATCTGCCGCCTGATTAGTGGCGCCGGAACGGAACTGAATTTGGAAGTCATACCCCATTAGACGAGCCAGGTATGTGTGTTGCTCAGGGGTCTGCACCACTTGTGTGAGTAGCTCCTTTAAGCTGCGGTGGTCCGTTATGATCGTGAATTTGTGACCCAGAAGG
This sequence comes from Glycine max, assembly GCF_000004515.6. Classification (NCBI taxonomy): domain Eukaryota; kingdom Viridiplantae; phylum Streptophyta; class Magnoliopsida; order Fabales; family Fabaceae; genus Glycine; species Glycine max. Next base: position 805,779 of record NC_038256.2, on the reverse strand, counting down.
TACTGACGCCACCGTTTAACCGCCGAAGTCACTGCAAATAACTCTCGAACATAGGTGGAGGAATGGCGGAGCTTGGGTGGGAATTGTTTACTGAAATAGGCTATGGGGTGTCCCTTTTGGGAGAGAACCGCGCCCATCCCAATGCCGGATGCATCCGTCTCGATCGTGAAGGGCAGCTGAAAGTCAGGGAGGGTAAGCACAGGGGCTTCCGACAAGGCTTGCTTCAGTTGGTCAAAGGCCTCCTGGGCTGAAGGGGTCCACTGAAAGGGCTCTGTAATGGTGGCCGCAACTAAAGGGGCCGCAATGGTGGCATAGCCTTTAATAAAGCGTCTATAAAATCCGGCGAGACCCAAAAAACTACGAAGAGCTTTGGCGGACTGAGGCAGGGGCCATTGTCGGACGGCATCCACTTTAGAAGAGACTGGCTCAACACCGCGCTGAGACACCACATGGCCAAGGTATTCGACCTCTGTCTGAGCGAAAGTGCATTTGGAAAGTTTGAGGACAAATTGATTTTCTAATAAAACCTGAAAAGCTTGCTGTAAATGCAGAACATGATCAGTGAAAGTGATGCTATATATTAAAATATCATCAAAGAAGACAATGAGAAACCGGCGGAGGAATGGCCGGAAAAGCATGTTCATCGTCGCCTGAAAGGTGCTGGGAGCATTGCATAGCCCGAAGGGCATAACCTTGAATTCATAATGCCCGTGGTGCGTTCGAAACGCCGTTTTCGCAATGTCTGAGGAATGCATTCGTATTTGGTGATACCCCTGGAGCAAATCAAGTTTCGAAAACCAACATGCGTGGCCCAATTCATCTAACAGTTCATCAATTGTAGGAATAGGAAATCGATCACGGATGGTAATGGCATTAAGGGCTCTGTAATCCACGCAAAACCTCCAGGACTGATCATGTTTGCGGACAAGGAGCACCGGAGAGGAGAAAGGACTGGTGCTGGGTCGAATCAAGCCCTTCTGCAACATGGATTCGACTTTGAGTTCAATCTCCTGCTTCTGGTAATGGGGGTACCTGTAGGGTCTTACATTAACAGGAGTAGCCTGGGGAAATAAATGGATGTGGTGGTCGGTAATGCGCGCCGGCGGAAGGGATGTAGGTGTCTGGAACAATGGCCCAAAGTGATCAATTAATGCTTGAATTTGAGGGTCCAATAATTGTGAAGGCTCATCAGGAACTGCCTCTGTGAGGACCGCAATGTGGAAGCAGGATGCATGTTCATTGTGTTTCAAAAATCTGCGAAGCTGAGGTGGAGTGAGCATGTTAATGGTGAGGTCAGTGTCGCCGCGAAGCTCAATTAAACGCTGGTCATAGAAAAACTTCATAGTCATGAGAGAGTAATCAATAAGGATCGGTCCCAATGTCTTTAACCATTGTACTCCAAGGACAATGTTTGCTCCTGCAATGGGTAAGACCTAAAGGTCCACGTCACAAGTGAGGTCCTGAATGGTGAGAGTGACACGCGGACACCAGCTTGAGCAAGCTAAGTGCTGGCCATTACCCACTAAGACCCGTAAAGGGGTGGTGGTCTGGGTTGGAAGACCAATGCTCTGCACCAATTCTTCTTGAATGAAGTTATGGGTGCTTCCCCCATCGACGAGAATGACGACATGGTGGCCGGAGGCCAGACCCAATAAGCGGAGAGTTTCGGGTGCTAGATTACCCGATAGTGAATTAAAACTAATTTGGGCCGCAGTTGGGTTTGGACTGTCGGGTGGGTCGGGTCCTGGGTCCAAGTCCTCTATAAGAGGGTCAGGGTGGTCGTCCTCAGCAGCCACCAGGAGGAAAACCCTAGAGGCACATCTGTGACCTCTATGGTACTTCTCCTCGCAGGTAAAGCACAAGCCGCGTTCACGGCGAGAAGCGATTTCAGCTGGAGACAAACGCTTCACCGGAGGAGGCCTTGCTGACGTCGCAGGAGACGAAGGGGCCTGGAGAAGAGCAGGTGTGGAGTTCTGTCGCGGTGGAGGAACCGAGAGAACCGGAGGAGCGCGGTTGCGGAAGGATGAACGCGTGTCGAGGAGCTTCTCCTCCTGAAGACGCGCGAGTCCAGCAGCTTGCACCAAAGTCAGAGGCTGCAGCGATTGCACCTCACGGCGGATTTCGGGAGTCAAGCCCGATATGAAGCAGCTGAGTAGGAATTGGGGAGGGAGACCGACGATTCAGTTAGCGAGTTCCTCAAATTCCGACAAATATTGAGTCACCGAACCACGCTGAGTGAGCTTGAAGAGACTACCAGTGGGATCATCATAGTGAGAAGGTGCGAAACGGGTCTAAAGAGCTTGAATGAAGGCAGGCCAGGAGGTGAGTTGGCCGTTCGTGGTCATCCACTGGAACCAGGCGAGAGCCCGGCCGTCCATGTAGAAGGACACAATGGTAAGTCTGTCGTGTTCGAGGGTAGTGTGGTACTGAAAATATTGATTAATCTGGAATATCCACCCGAAGGGGTCAGTACCATCAAAACGCGGAATGTCTAATTTCATTCTGTGGTTATGTGCAGGTACAGGGGAAATGGAAGGTGTAGGTTGAGGTGATGGAGAAGGGGAAGTGGAGGGTAGCCGGAGTAAGAGCTCATCGAATTTCTGGGCCATGGAATGAACAGTTTCCCCAAGGGAGACCTGTAGGGTGGTAAGCTTGAGGATGGCTGTTTCGAGCGGAGAGGATGAGGTGTTGTGAGGTTGATCGGCCATGGTGAATGAGAGCACCAAATGTTAGGTATGAATTTGGCTGGTTTCGAGGACCAGTTCCTCCAGAGAAAGGGAAGGAGAGAAATTCAAAGCTGAGTATTTCATTCATAATCTGCTTATTACAATTAGTCCATATTTATAATGAAATTCCTAACAGAATTGTGATTCTGTGCTAGGTGCAAAGATTACAAAATATGGAAGTTTGTTATGGTTGCCCCCTGATCCTCGACAACAAATCCTTGCAGATTCTTCTAGTGCTAGCTCATTCCTCATCACACGAAATCCTTCAGGTATGAAGGTTTGTTAAGTATCCTCTTTGCTCTGCCTTCTATTTGGGTCTCTGTGTTGCTGTTTGTACCCTATTTTGGGTTTGCTTGTTGCACCTCTATTACTTGCTGCACCCCTCTTTGTCTATCAGAAATTGTGCTTCAATTATAATTCATTAGGATGAATAAATTTATTCTGATCGTGCAATGTATTACAAGTTTAAATATTACCAAGTTTTGATGCAAAAGCTACCCTTATTCTTCCCATTTTAAATTCGAGATGTAAGGAATGAATAGTGTTTATTGGTTGAAACGTGTGCAAAGTAATGAAGACCGAACGTTCAAAAACGAAAACAAGGTCTTCTAATTTAAAACTGCAAGTGTAAGCTAGAAGACTATTCTCAACTCCTCTTCTCATTTCGCTCTATATGGTCCACACGCTGAATGTAACTTGCAAGCTTAATTAACATTCTATATATTCCGCGCTGCAACTTCCCAATTGGTTCGTCTAGACCATTAATTCAAGCCACAAAAATGGTTGAACAAGTTGATAAAAAAAAAAAGTGGTTGAACAATTCACACAACATTAATATTCTCATTGAAAATGAAAAACAAATGTCAAAACCAAAATTAATATTAATGTGCTGCAATGTGCGTGGTTATTTCACCTTAGCCACTAATTTCAAGCTTAAATATTGAGTGTTAAATATTTACAACCAGAATTTTATTGTTCCTATTAATTCTACTTTGGTTACTATAAAAAAAAAAAAAAACCTAATCAAAATGGAGTACTTGTCATTTCAAAGATTACACTTATTGCCTTGTATTTTATAATATTGTAACAAATTACATACAAATATAATTGATGTGACTATATATAATTACAGTCACCAACCGTTTTCCAAAACATTGTATATAAGATCTCTGTAAAAAAAAAGACCAGTCATATATAGCCTATATAATCTATATATGATCTATGTCTGTTTCACTCCACCTACAAGAAAAGGAGGGAAAACAACCATAAAATATCTAGATCGTCCCCGAAAAAAAGAGAGAAGAATTTAAGTCAATATACGCCCATATACAATTTTTATATTTTTCTGAAACTCAATTTAATTTGTACAAAGCCACCATACACCTCCTTGATCAAACTCTTTGTATACAAAGATCAAAAGTGTTGTATATACACAAATATATATGAATCTACCACAACTCTCTATAATCTGAAGTCTGTCAATTAAATATCACATAACAATTCTTGTATATGATCATTAATAAAAATCTACCACTAACGTACCTACGTACATTGATGTTTTGGCCGCCTCTATCTATTTTCTTTCACTTTTCTTCACCTTAACCAAATGGGTTCCTCGTTGATGGTTTCCAATGCAGGCTTCCTTGACCTACAATAACTAAACCTATTCCGAAACCCTGACTCAACCTCTACCCCTTCCAAGCTCAACCTTGGGACATCATCATTTGTTCCAACACCTTCAGCTAAATGATCACATGACATTAAATCTTTGTCGTTAGTTATCCGTTTCGCGGTCATATTGGCCGCCATGAAAAGCACTGCCACGTCGGCGGCAGTGACAACGGAATTGAGTCTTCTCATGGGGAAGAAGATGTAGACGTTGCCACACTCCAACTCCTCGTCGGCGCCGAGAGGCGAAAACCGGCGTCCGATGTGTAGGGAGTTGGAGTTGGCTAAGAAGTGAGTGGGGCACTCCATCATGAGCTCGGCGACATTGATCACTTGCTCCTTGTATTGCTTCACTTCGCCCGTGGGGAAGATCACGCGTGCTGCCCTTGTGTTCTTCATCAAAGGAGGAGCCAAGGTGCAAGAAATGTAATTGCCCATCACCAAAAATTATCAATTAATTAAACAAGGAGAACAAAAAAGATTAATTCCTAACTATAGGAAGAGAAAATTGGGGTTAAGAGAGAAGAAATGGGTTTTGGGTTGAAAAGAAAGGGCTCACATGAGGAATCGAAGATGGACGATTGAGTGTATATATATATATATACATACGGTGAATTAAGAAACGAGATTTTTTTTTGTTTTAAAAAGTTGAGATAAAGGAAAATGTTTAAAATATTACCAAGTATGGCTAAAACTGTTCCAACTTCCAAGAAACACTTGGCCAGATTTCTATCTTTTCCCTAGCTAACTTGATTTTTGTTTTTGCCTGTTTTTCTTTCTTTTTTTTTAATTTTATTATTATTCAGTCAATGAAACATGTCCACTTCAGTTCATGAAATTTAATTAACATTGAATGTCTTTTCCTACTTTAATTAATTATAAAATCAACAAATAAAAGTATTTAAAAACATAACTGGAATTTAATTTAATAATTACTAAAGATCTTTCGAGCATAACATAAAATAGTACGGACGTAACATAATTTTATTAAATGCAATAAATCTATTTACTTTCAAGTCTTGATCAACTGATTCTCTCCCTCTCTCTTTGTTATATCTGAACTGATATCAATTCTCTCAAATTAATCTATTAAAAAAAATATACATCATACTCATTAGTTGTAATTGTAAAGTCAAAATTAATACATTTTTAAAGTTATTCTATCTCCTCATCAACATCACAATCTTAAAAAGAAATACAGACACTTAAATGTATAATACATTCTATGCATATCAATCAAAAATAAATTGTCTACTTGGTAGCAATAATCTATTCCATGCATTGACATGTAATTTATATCATATAATGGAAAGCATCATCCTAATAAATATGTTATATTGTAATCTTTCTCCTATGTGAAATGCATCTAAACCAAAAACTTAACCGGTCTCCTAATTAATTAGTTAATATAGATTTTGATCTATTAGTCGTAATTCATTTGATATGATTAGAATTACGCCAAACTATCAAGCTATTTGTTAAGACTGTAACAACAGAAGAGCACCAAATTATTATAATAGAATCATCAACAAAAAAAACACCCAAATTTCCGTTAAATCTTGAAAACCAGGTCATCACAACATATTTTACTTAAACCAAGCTATCATAAAGAAAACACTAAATTGGATAGGGGCCATTGCTTCCGAATTTTGTTAGAATACTTATAATTTGTTTGGTAGAAATTAAATTATTAACATTAAAAATAGAGTCTACACAGATAGTTTGATAATGTATTTTACTAATAATATGATATACAAATAGTGTATATCAGCTCTTCCAAAAAATAAAAATAGTGTATATCAATTTTATATATGTGGCCGGGGTCTTTTTAATTAATATAAAAATTATACTAATTAATAGAACCATATCACACTCTTTTAAAAAGAATTAAGAGTATTTTAAAATAGACATATTTTTAATTTTTAATTAATCAATCTCTTAATCGTATAACTCTTCATTAGTAAAATTATTAAAAATATTTAAAAAGCCAATGAATTAATGCACAGAAATATTGTTTGGTCAAGTTGGGAATACATTGGAACTTCACATTGTGAAGAGTTCTCAAGTGCGCGTGAGACGTGTTGACCAGTGCGGTTGTGGGAGTTAGGTACTTTTATTTGTGTGGCGTGGGATTTGTAGTTTGCCGCTGCGCGTTGGATCCAAAGAAATGTGTGGAAGGTTCTAAGTACAATGACGTGTAGTATTTTCTTAAAGTTAGGGTTAATGTTTCAGTTGAATATAATTATTATTATCATTTTTTAGTACTTCATTGGTGTTCGTAATGATGATGTGCAGTAATCATGATTGTGGACAATGTTTATGATGATGATGTCGATAATGATATGATGAATGTTAGTAATGACAAAGTTGATTATGTGAGTGGTGTTTATGGCAATAATGATTATGATAATATTAATGATTGTGGTGAAGGTGATCAAAATGACAAATAATAGAAAGAGTATGATTAAATGTAAGAATGATGTTTTTTTATATAAAAATAAATAAATTTACAATTTTTTTATTGAAAATAAATGTAAAATTATTTGAATTGAGTCAAAAAATTATTTTAGTTCAATTTTTAGTAAAAACGTGTTGTTTAGAAAATTTAATTTGTTGAAACTAAGCATAAAATTCATTTATCATTATTGAGGAACTATGTATTAGTTTATCATAATCTTTCCTAGCTAGCTAAGAACAATTTAAAAATTTAAAAATATTTTTTTAATGATTAATTTGATAATTAACTCAACATTTGTACGTACATTTGAAACAATATTAAACGAATTAATGTTTATATATGCATGAATAATTATCTTATCAATATTTAGTGGGAACATAAGGAAGAGCATGTGCCAAATACCAAGACGGGTGTGAATGGCATCCAACGTTGAAGTTAGCTAGTGGGATTTGAATTGCTGGCTTGCGAACAATAAACTTTGAATTTAAATTCTCATGTAAATTATTTAAACCTCCCACCACCAACTCTAGTAGGTTTATTGCCTATGATCTGTTAAAGCAACGATAGATCACCTCAATGATTAAATTTACTTGCCTTTGTGATGGACTAATTAATAGGCTTACACTCACTTATATATATAGAGTAAATTACACTCACTTTTATGTTTTTTTTTTAATTACACCTCACATTTCTTTTTTTTTTTCATCCTACAAAAACTCTCTTAATTGTTTAGCTCATATTACACTAGATTCCCTCTCTCCTAAACATCATCTAATAATTTAATAAAAAATAGACACATGTTAATTACATGACTTTTAATGAAAATTTATATATAAAATATCTATATCTTCTTCCTCTTAACTCCATAAAAGACATAACATCATTTTCAACTTAAAAATATTTTAACACTCTTTTTTTTTTCTTTTTAATTGGACGTGAACCTAACTTTTTGTTGGACATGAACTGAACTTGTTGGTACGTATATTAACACTCTTTCTTCTTCTTATTCTTTTTTTAAGTTCATTTTTTTTTGTGTTAGATCATTTGGTTGTTGTATTTTTGTTGGATATGTTCCTAGCAAATGCCTATTGATTGAATATGACAATTTGCTTCAAATTTTAGTATTTTGTTCTTGTATTTATGTTTCTAACTCCTTTGTTTGAAATATTTATTTTTTATGACTAGGTGTTTGATATAATGTCTTAATCAAAAACTTCATCTTCTTCAAGTGTTAACAATAATGAAGTAAAAGTCAAATAATAAAGGAAAAAAATGTTATTAGAATAAGAAATGTCTATTCACAGGATCAATTCTTAATTTGTTATTGAGTATTTAATAAAGATGTTAGAATAATTTTGTCTGCTCACATATTTTAATTAACGATAGTTGGTTGCTTATTGGACATGTTCCCGACAATGCCTATTGATTGAATATTTATTATACTTAACATGTATAATTAATAATTACCATCTTAATATGTATATTTGATATTTCTTTTAAAAATTATTAAATGTAATTATTAATTGCAAATATTAAATATAATAAATATTCATCATTTTATTAGTATTGAATATATTCAGTAATATACTTATTATAATAATTTATTATATACTCCCTCCGTTCTTTTTAATTTTTAGATTATTAGAATTTTTTTATTAATCATTTTTTCAAATTTAAAGATTCTATTAATTACTCCTTTAGAAATTATACCCTTATTTGTCACAAATTATTTTATTAGAATAAAAAAAATTATTGCATTTTTTTGTTTCAACAAAGAAACCTTAAGAGACAGACAAGACTGCAAATAATAAGCATAATAAATATTTATGATATTTTTTATTAAATAAATTTGTTAATGTACTTATTAAAAGTATTTGTTATCTGTTAATAAATATATTTAATAATAAAATAACAAATATTTATTGTATATAACATTTATAACTAATACTTATATTTTAGCAATTATATTTAGTAATTCCTATAAAAAATTATTGAAATACAAGTATTAATTATTCTTTTGAAATTTATTTTTATACTTATTGAAATATAATTATGAGAAAAATGTATTCAACTCCCTTAAAATTTACTCTTTTTACAAATAAATACCATAAACTTTAATATTGTCTCAATTGATCCTTAAATTTTAGATTTTTTGCAAATTGGCACAATGAACTTTAATTTCTTTTAAATTATTCGTTAAACTTTACCTCATTTTCTCATAAGCACCTAAAATTTAATTAGGTCTCAATTAATTCTTAAAATATACCACTTTAATAAATATTCTCTTATATGAAATTGGACTTGGAGTTAAACTACTAACAAAAAAAAAACTGTTTATTTATTTAATGTTAATTATTTATTAATCTTATTTCTATAAATAAATTTTCCAATCATTAAAACATAATAAATTTTATCATTAAAGAATAAAATATTTTTTTAATAATGTTATTATTTCCCCTTTTATATTTTCAATGTTCATATTCTTTATTATATTTTAAGTATAGAATCATGAGTTGTAACAAAAAAAAAAATAATGAAGGGATAATATTTAGATAAGTAACTTAAAAATTGTAAAAAGGATAAATTTTAAAGATAAATTGAAATGAATTTAAAGTCAAGGTGTCTATGTACAAAAGAAATAAAGATCAAATATCTATCAAAATAAATTTAAAATTTATGTTGTTTATTTTTTTTTAAAAAAGATAAAGCTTAAGGATTAATTGACACAAAATGAAGTTTAAAATATCTATTTGCAAAAGGAAGTCAAGTTTAACCAGGCATAATGCTATTTTCGCATAAGTATTAATAATAAATATGAAATATAATAAAAAATTGTTATTTTTTATTATTAAATATTGAATATATGTATTAATATACTTATTATAAGTGTTTATGATAGCTGTGACATTTAAGTTAATTTGATAGTTAATTTTGACTAAAAATGATTATAATTTTTTTACTTTATTTTTTTAATGAAATAAAAAAAAATTAATAACTTTATAGTTTTTTATTAACAAACTTTAAAAGAAGAAGAATTTAAGTGCTTTAGAGGAAAGACACATCGAGTCTGAGAAGAAGGCCAGGAAGCATAATAAAAAGACATATCGAGTCTGAGAGCTCTCTAATGAAGAAATCCAAAGTCTGAGTCTATTTCATAGGAGAAATCCCCCTTCTTTAGCCATTCCTCCCTTTATTTGTTATAGTCATCTAACTCCTTTTTCCATCCACATTAGCACCTGAAGCCTCTCATGAGAGGCTAAACCTCCCTTGTTGGGAGTCTGACAGGCCAAACAACTATTTTTCATTATCTATTTAATGCAATTTAGTTTCTATTATTTTTCTATGTGTTTTTCTGTTTGTTATGGTCTGATCATTCATATAATGTTTAAAAGGTAATACATTAAAAAATGGTTATTTTCTAAAGAACTCAGGAAGTGTCTCAATAAATTTATTGCTAGAAATAAATTGATATTTGTTTTGCCCAATTTATGCATCTCTAATCTGAATGTGATTTATTATTTTTATCTTTGCAAAGGAATTTGGGTGAAAATAATAAATAAATTAGGCTCTTCGTACGGGAAACCAAAGATAAAATATATGAGTAGATGTGGGTGGAAATAGATATTTTATTAGACACAGAAAATCATTAACATTGTATTACAAATATTTTTGGCATGTTAGGTCCCAATATTATCACTTTCTGAATTCACCTTTCTGCATTTAAATCATAGTTTATTTGTCTTGTTATTTCTTTCTTTTTCTTTTACTCCAATTTTTACACTTACATTTCTCTATCTCTTCTACTTCTTCTAATTACTTAATAATTGAGTTTACATCAATTAAATACAACCAAAATCCTTGTGAATTCGACATTCGGACTTTCGAGTCTTTTACTACTTAAAACGAATTGGTACACCTGCCAACGAGTTAACAATTTACAATTAGTTTTACAAAGAATCCAAGAATTTCTTAACTTAATTTTTTTATATAATTTACAATTAATTTTTTGAAATCATAAATTTTAAAACTTGTTAAAGTTTTCAAATTCAAATATGTGCATGACGTACAAATCTATTGACTAGCATAAAAATAAAAGAAAACAGGGGAAAGAGAATGAATTAATTGATTAAAAACAAGAACATATGTTAGAAGATATAAAAGGACATTGGATTGGAAATGAGTATATATTATATAATTAGAATTCATGAAGATGGAGTTTAGCTTTGCACAAAATTTTTTTTTGGAACTATAACAAAAACAAAGACAACGATTTTAATGGCATTGCATACTTCTCTTTTAGTAGCCATCAATTGTTGGAGGAGGAGGCGACGAGTATGCAGATCCAAAGTGTGGTGGGAGGACAACATCATCCCATGTTGGTGGTGGGGGAGAGTAAACTGGTGGTGGTGGGGAATGGATTGGTGGAGGTGGAGAGTAAACTGGTGGTGGTGGAGTATGGACTGGAAGAGGAGGTGAGTGAACTGGTAGTGGTGGGGAGTGGACTGGAGGAGGAGGTGGGTGAACTGGAGGTGATGGAAAATGTACTGGGGGAGGTGGAGAGAGACCTGGTGTTGGTGGTGGAGGAGAATGGACTGGTGGAGGTGGAGAATTGATTGGTGGAGGTGGGGAGTTGATAGGAGGAGGAGGAGGTGAGTGAACAGGTGGTGGTGAAGAATGTACTGGAATAGGAGGTGAGTGAACTGGTGGTGGTGGGGAGTGAACTGGAGGAGGAGGTGAGTGAACTGGTGGTGATGGAAAATGTATTAGGGGAGGTGGAGAGAGAACTTGTGTTGGTGGTGGAGGAGAATGAACTGGTGGAGGTGGGGAGTTGATAGGAGGAGGAGGTGAGTGAACAGGTGGTGGTGAAGAATGTAATGGCATAGGAGGTGAGTGAACTGGTGGTGATGGAAAATGTATTAGGGGAGGTGGAGAGAGAACTGATGTTTGTGGTGGAGGAGAATGGACTGGTGGAGGTGGGGAGTTGATAGGAGGAGGTGGGGAGTTGATAGGAGGAGGAGGTGAGTAAGCAGGTGGTGGTGGAGAGAGAACAAGTTTTGGTGGAGGTGGAGAGTGGATTGGTGGTGGTGGGGAGTGGATTGGTGGTGGTGGTGAGGACACGGGGGGTGGTGGTGAATGTACAACCTTTGGTGTTGGAGGTGGCTCAACCTTTGGGGTTGGAGGTGGTTGAGCTTTTGGTGTCTCGAGCTTTGGAGGGTTAGACTTAGGTGGTTTTGGGACAGGTGAAGGTGATAAAGTACTCCCATTGTCATTACCTTTGCCTCTACCACAATGTTTGCTACAATCCACAAGGCGAGTTAGCAATGGAAAACATTGCTTGGATGACTTTTGATTCTTCCTTCCTGATAAGCAATTTTTTGAGTCATCCAAAGCCACCAATGAATTGGAAGAAGGCACACAAGCTTGAGCTTCCCCATTAAAGTAGTTGTTAGAGAATGTGAAGTTCTTCAACAAAGGAAGTTGGCAAACAGTGTTAGACACATATCCACTAAGCTTGTTGTGCTCAATGTTTATGACCTCGACATTCTTCAATCCTGACAAGTTAGGAAGAGTCCCTATAAACCCATTATGGCTAGCATCCAAAACAGTTACACTTTCTAACATTCCAATCTCTTGTGGCAAGCAACCTCCAAGGTCATTGCCCGTGAACACAATCTCATTCATGTTTTTTATGTTCACAATAGACTTTGGAATGCAACCTGTGAATTTGTTGTTAGCAAAGGTCACAACCGAGGCCTTGGATTTTCCAAGAGTATCTGGGATGATAGATGTGAAACGATTGTTGTTCATAAATATTGCATCAAGATCATTCTCAAATAGCTTTGGAGGTAAAGGTCCTTCAAAGTCATTGTATCTGATATCCAAGTACTTCAAGTTTGGCAATTTGAGAACCACAGATGGAAAACCACCAACAAAGCGATTGTTGCTAATGTCAAACTCATATAGAAGTGTAAGATTCTCCAACGTCTCAGGCACAATTCCACAAAATCTATTGGAGTTAATGTGGAAAAGTGCAATATCTAACAAGTTGCCTAACTCTTCTGGGAGATGACCGGCAATGTCTGCGTTGTTGAGATCAATACCAGCAACCACATTCAATGTGGGATCATCAATGGCGGGAGCACAAAACACACCGTTGTAGGAGCAAACATCTTCACCAACCCAATTACCGGTTGTGTTCAAAGGGTCAGAGTAAATAGCCTCTTTCCATGCTTGAAGAGCAACATAGGCCTTTTTTAGCCTTTCATTTAGAAGTGGTGCATCATTTTGAACTTCGAAAGTTGGTGGAATGGCACCAACTACAGGTGGTGGAGCAAGTTGTGAATCATCTTCAATTTTTAGAGTTGGTTCAATAACATCAACTTCAAGTGTTGGTGCATAAGCATTAGTGTCTTGGAATATTATTGGTTCATTAGGGAAAAATCCATCAAAATGAGCACAAGTAAAGGTTGAAAAGATAGACACAACAATGGAAAATAGGAGGTAGCAACCTAAGGCCTTGTTTGAACAATGGTGAGCCATAGCTGACCACCTTGGTTGGCCCAAGGCTCCGTAGTTATGGGAATATGAGGGAATGGTCAAGACATCATATTGAGGTAGAAAGCAAGGTTTGTTGGTAGACAACCATTAAGGGTTGTAGAAAACTATAGCCTCTTGCTAGTTTTAGTTCCGAATAGCATGGATACTCTCTAACATACCCACAAATTTTGGCATGCCTCTAATCGTTATAATTGGGCATGCATGTTTAGAGAGCATTTACGTTGTGATCATGATGAGATAACCTGGTATAAAACAAGTCAATTAATAATAAATTGATTGACTTGGTCCTTCTATCCAATATTAGATTAGTCTTTATAGTACCAAATTAAAAATACATATCTATATTAGATTGTGACAGACAAATGTAGGTATTATATAGGGTTTTCCCTTATCTTTTACTATAACAACCTTCTGTTTAACAGTTTATACGGTCTTTGGCTATAACATTTTATCAACTTGCTACAAAAGTGAAAGAAAAGTGATATAATATTTTGTTTTTTATTGAAAAAAATTATTATCCTTTTTCATTATCTTATATATCTCCCTTCTTCCTTTTATAAGTTTTTTTGCGAATTTGTTGAGTGGGTTTACATTCACACTGTAAAGCATCTATGAGGTGCACAAATTTAGACAAACTATAGCTATTGAATTTGAAATTTGAGTACTGACAAAGCAACCGTAGGTGTTCGTCTAATTTCAATCAATCATTCATGTAATATCATGCATGCAGAGGGTCAAAAAGAAAAAAAAAAAATAGGCCACGAGTGCATGAATAAATATTCAAATTCAAGGCTATTCCACAAGCCAATGGCCAAAAATTAAATATTACTGCATGGTCCTATAGATCATATGGGGGTTATATGGATCATATTCATATTAGATATTAAATGAAATATAGTACTTGGCTGAAAAGGGTCATAATTGTGGGAGGACATCATCATCCCATGTTGGTGGTGGGGGAATGCAACAATCATGTGTATCATATTAAGATCAACTATCTGATTTTTTTTTTTTTTATATTTATCCTATGTATACAATATTAATGATTTTGACATGTTTTTCATATATAATGTCATTTTATCAATATTCAATTTAATATCACATCATCATTTTTCATTTTTTTATGTTCTTCGATAACTTAATATCTCCATACAAAAATGAATTTTATTGCAAATAAACAAACACATTCAAAATGTATTCCCCACACATGCACGGGCCAAAAAACTAGTTGAAATTAAAAAAAAAATGTCAATTTCTAATAACAAGCTGATATATATAGAAATAGGAGGAGTTGATTGAGAAAGAATTACTTAGGTGGCTGGGGACAAAAAAGAAACGAACTGAAACCGAACAAAGATAGCGAGGTTGTCGGTGTGACATTTTCATGAAAGTGGCAAGGAGTTCGGTTTCAGTTACAGAAGGAAAAAGAAGATGGGTCCTCTAACACCCACTCCAACAATGGATATCATCTATGATCTCATTGAAGAGGCCAAGCTCCGTTTTCTATGGTGGGCTCTTTGTATATTCGCCATTTCCTATTTCTTCACTCGTAAGTTATTCCCTATCCCCCCCATTCCTTCTGTCTTCTTTTTAATCTCACGTTCTCACAATGATTCCTTGTTGTTGCAAAATGAACCACGGATTTTGACAGATACTGCTGACATGGTTAATGTCTAAAATATACGACACAAGATCACCACATACATACACGAATAAGGAGATTTTAATTAAATGAAATATGAGAAACATATAACAAAATATCTATATTAATGGAATATTCATTTTTTTAAACCAACCTTCTATGTTTTCTCAAGTGTATTGTTGGGTAAAGGTGATGACTTAAGTTAATCAAGCAAACAAGTAATTTTTGAATCAGACACCTAAGAAGTGTAGTATAAGTTTCTGGGTATGTCAGTGTCGGAAACGTGTCTGACATGGCGATACTTTGAACAAGAGAGGTGTCCATGCTTCATAGATTGTAATTGCTGTTTTATTGCTTTTCTATCTGGGTTTTGCTTTAAGGCTCCAAATTTTGAGTCTTTAATTGAAACTTGCCTTTTTCCCACCTGGGTTTTGCTTTAAGACTCCAAATATAGAGTCCTGATCGAAACATGCCATTTTTCTATAACCAAAACTTAGATGCAGACATATCCTTAAGTGCTTTTGGTGTTGTACTTCTGTCAGAATTTGAGTTTCAACTCGGTAAGTTATGGTGATATTTAATGCAAACCTTTATTAAGCAGATTATTTAAGTGAAACTCCTATTTTGATTAGAGAACAACACCAATAGTACCTAAGGAACTGCATCTAAGTTTTGTCCTTTTCCCACCTACTGCAAAATTTAGAGTCTTTAACTTTAAATGTAAATTTTCTATTTTTCTATTTGGGTTATGCTCTTAAGAGTTAGGACTGCCCATTTTTATTTATTATTTTATTGTTGTTCTTTGTTGTACACCACAGATACAAGTAAATCAATGTGGATGAATCTTCCCATGTCCATTCTGTTTGTTGCTGCTCTGCGCATTCTTCTGAACAAGGTGGAATTCCATTGGAAGGTTCAGCCACCTAGATTACAGACTTACCTATCTCATTTGGAGAAAAATCAACTGCCTTTGAATGACGAACGCCTCTCTTCTTCACCTCCAACTCCCAAATGGAAGAAGAAGATTGATTCTCCTGTTGTGGAGGCTGCCTTGAATGATTTCATTGATTTGATATTGAAGGACTTTGTGATAAATATGTGGTACGCAGACATTACTCCAGATATGGAGTTTCCTGAGCTGGTACGTGACTTAATCATGGATGCTATTGCTGAAGTGTCAGCGAGGGTTAAAGAGATAAATCTCGTTGACTTGCTCACAAGGTGCATGATTTTTCCCTCTTCAATTATTTATTTGCTTCTGGAAGAAAGGAATTTGGCAAGTTCTCTAGTTTGTTATGTGTCACTTATGATTGCAGGGACATAGTTGATTTAATAGGCGATCACATAGACCTTTTCAGAAGAAATCAAGATGCTA
Source organism: Glycine max (assembly GCF_000004515.6). Taxonomy (NCBI): domain Eukaryota; kingdom Viridiplantae; phylum Streptophyta; class Magnoliopsida; order Fabales; family Fabaceae; genus Glycine; species Glycine max. Next base: position 789,352 of record NC_038256.2, on the reverse strand, counting down.
TAGGTGTTGATGTTATGTTAACCTTATCTTCTGAGGAGAGGGATGAAAGATTGAAATTCCATCTGTTGAATTCTAAGGAGCTTCATCCAGCACTAATATCTCCAGAGAGTGAGTACAAGGTGTGAGTGGAGTGTCTAGATGTCGTCTATGTTTTTCTTTTGCAAAATACATCTCATACCTCCATCTGATGATTTCTCTTTCTTTAGGTTCTTCAGCGGTTAATGAGTGGATTATTAGCTACAGTAATAAGAAAACGAGAAGTTCAATGTCCTGTCATTCGATCTATAGCTCGAGAAATTGTAACTTGTTTGATAGTGCAACCTGTCATGAATTTGGCTAGCCCTGCGTAAGCTGAATATTTTGTCTTAAATTTCACTTACTTTAAATCTTTCTTGTTGGGCCGATGGGCATTAACAATTTGTAATCTGTTGAAGGGTTTCCTTCGCCAATATCTTTAGATAGAAGTCAGAACTTTTTATAGTTTGTTTGTATTTATAGCGGGTGAGATTTCGGATCAGACTTGATATATATGGGACATAAATCACCTTTCTAGTTCCTACCATGGTTTTGTTCTGATAAGCTTCAAGGTTGAGATATAAAAGAGTGGATAGAAGTATGTATTACTGGTACTTCCTGGCAGTAGCCAAATTTGAACATCTAAGGCCTAGGGGAAATATTATGGGATTTAGGGTTTTAAGAGTTGGATTGAGGAATGGGTCTTTAAGTATGCTTATGAAGAAGAATAAAGTGTGCTGTGCCTGTGATCCCATCTACTAATTGGGATTCCTTTTTGAAACAATAGGTTTGGGTGTTTCCTATCAGTCATCTTACAGATGGTTGCTTTATCAAAGAGCACTCTCTAAACTTATGTGAATAACTTAAAAAAGTGTAAATAACTTGACAAAAAGATTTATATGTAAATAACTTAACAAGTGACCATCACAGTAAGTATCCAATAACATAATTAAAGCTTATGTGAAGATCCAATGTATGGTGATCAATACCCTGATTGTCAAAATTGTATGTTTAAGAATACCATTGGTAACAACTCAAGTGCTAACTAATAACATACTAACTATTTTAGAGAGTCCTCTTTGATGAAGAAGATTTTTCCCCCTTAAGATGTATTTTTGTTTGTTTGGGAGACTGGAAAGTCAAACAAAGTACATGCTACTCACGTTAAGCTCTCAACTGGGCTAATTTAATACCTAATTACAAGCCTAAAGTATCTTGTCTATTGATCCAAGAAAAAAAATATTTAGCTTGCTATCTAATCAGTTGAAAACACTTCAATGCACAAACATTGAAGAAACTGGATTTTCATCCTGATTAACCTGTTACCGTGTTACACTGGTTATCTAAGACTGAAAGTTTGTAGAGATTTAACTAACTTATTCCAATTTCTATTCATGTAAACATATTTGTCTTTATTATCAGGTATATCAATGAGCTTATTGAATCCCTTCTAGTTTTCCTTAATGACGAGTGTATAAATTGGACGGGGGGCGGCGATCATTCAACTAATACAACAATTCATAATCATGGTCATTCTGGTGCTGCTGGGGGTGGACATGATAACCATGCATCCTCTTCTGATTGGGCACAAATGCTGGAGGCTGCAACTCAGAGAAGAACTGAAGTTCTTATGCCTGAGAATCTTGAGAACATGTGGGCAAGAGGAAGGAATTATAGACGGAAACAGCATAAAAAAACCAAAGTTGGCTTTCAGGACCCTTCTGTGAAAAATCCTGCTACAGATGCAATTCCAGAAGGAAAGTCTTCTCTGCATTATGTGAGTTCAGATCCCCTCCTAACTGCAGGAGGCACAAATAGGTCAGAGTCTCCACCAGATCATGACAAGGAATTGTCTTCTGAAGCAGATCCACTTGATGAGGTGAAGGATATGAAGGACTTCAGTTGTAATAAATATAAGGATCCGTTCAAGAGATCTAGGAGTGCTTCTCTTGTGGGAATCCAAACTTATAAGGGAGGATCTCCAAGGTCAGAGTTCCACACTGCTGAATCTGAGAAACATGGTGAAGGATTTCGAGGAAAGAGTAGTTCTGACATGGTTGTTAGAAGAGAGGCACATGTTGTTCCCAAGCTTCGGTGCCGGGTATGCACTTTTTTACTGATATTGTTGCAACTTCTGATTTATACTATTGTAAAATGTAAATCAATTTTGAACCTATATAATATTCACTCTTATATAAATCAGAATGGATTTCAAGTTGTGATAGACGGGATATTTTGGTGTGCTTCCTTTATTCAATTTGATTGTTGTTTGTTGTCTACTTGTACACTACAGGTGTTGGGAGCATATTTTGAGAAACTAGGATCCACTTCTTTTGCTGTCTATTCAATTGCAGTGACTGATGGTCAAGAGAAAACTTGGTTTGTTAGAAGAAGGTAGAGAAAACTTGCTTACATTCATTTCTATAATAGTGGAGTGCACAAGTTATGTTTGTTTGAGTTTGGATAGTTTCCAACAAGTTAATAAGAATTGGGTTTATACTGATTGTAAATTTCCATATTTGGATTTTAAGTTTTTAGCAAACAATAAAATATGGGACCACTCAATTGTATTTTTTGTTGAACCATTCGCTTTTCCCCATTTTATAGTTTAAACTAATCCTTGATATTGGGGAATGAGTATGATGGAGTTTCAAAATTGTTTTGTTCCATATTTATATTTGTGCTTTAACATCATTGAACTTTCTTTTGGTGATATTCAGATACAGGAATTTTGAGCAATTGCATCGACATCTAAAAGATATTCCCAATTACGTGTTACATTTGCCTCCCAAAAGGATATTTTCCTCAAGCACGGAGGATGCCTTTGTCTATCAGCGTTGCATTCAATTCGATAAATATCTCCAGGTATTTTCAGTCATTTCTACTATTCTTAATTTTTTGTGTTGTGTTTTTTTAACATCTATATCATTGCATCAAATTGATGTCTTGCTTCAGGACCTCCTATCAATAGCTAATATTGCTGAACAACACGAAGTATGGGACTTTTTGAGTGTTTCCTCAAAGGTTTGTATCTGCTCGTCAGCATTTCTTATCATAACATTCACAAGTGGCTATTGTATAATTTTTTCCGGTACTTGAAGATGGGGAAAACGACAATCTAACAAATTTTTTCTTTCCTGTTTTTCACCCGAAGAACTACTCTTTTGGGAAATCTTCTTCAATGATGAGGACCCTGGCAGGTATATGGTTTAAACATTTTGGATTTTTGTCATACTTGCTGTTTAAGTGGTGACCCACAAGTTAGGATTCTCTATTATGTCCCCTCATGCAAGGGCCTTTGGGCTCAAAACATGAACAATGCACAGGTCCGCCTATTCTAAAAATCAACTTTTAATAAGAAAAATGAGGGGTGGCAAGCAAGGATTGAACTTTAAACCACTTGTCATAGAGGGCTTTGATACCATATCATGAACAAATTATCCCAAAAGCTTAAGTTATTAGGTGAAGACACACGTGAATGGTTTTATATTGCATCTAGCATATTTATGATTGTTGTGGGGCTTGTTGGCCAGGATTGACCAGGGGTTTGGTAGCTTCTGTAATGTATTACATTTTTAACAATTGACAAAACCTTTCGGTTGATGTAGAATATAGATCTTCTATGCCTTTAGTGTTTGGTATTTCACGTTGGAGCCTAAGCTGTATTTTTATAGAATGTTTTTCCAATGAATTGTTTATCTCAAATTGTTAGAAAAATGTTTTATAAATGACTTTTCGTTTCCATTTAGCTTATCACAGAACTAGATTTCTGTAAAGCTACTCATGAGAAGATTGTGTGTTGAAATTTAATATGCCATTTTACTAATTTTTCATCATTCTTTCTTTGTTTTCCATCATTTAAGCATTTATTTATTGAAGTTAATCATTATTTGCAATGGTTTTTCCACGTAAAGCTTATTTTTTTTTTGGTTTTTTCATGTGTATTAATAATTCTAAATAGATCCCCTAGTAGTAACACCTATGCTACTAGGTAGGGGATGAGAAGTAGAGAATCAGCACGTGTGGGTAAGGACACAGGAGGACTGAATGGGAAATTTTCAAATATAGCACGAGGAGAAAGGAGAGAAATTCAGTATGGGGATTGAGATAAATGTGAAGAACAAGAAGAGTAGTAGTTAGCCAATAAATTGTGTGAAGGTTGTTTTAAGGCTTTTTGAGAATGGAGGTTGGCAGACCCTCAAAGATCTGAGGGTGTTTCTATCTTTATTTTCCATTTCAGTTTAACCAAGAGACATTTTACCTATTGTTACTAGCTATACTGTTGTCAGCAAATGAGTTCCTATTATAATGCTCAAACTTTTTTTATACTGGCAGTCAATGTAGATGATGCAGTGGATGATATTGTACGCCAGTTTAAAGGTGTTTCAGATGGTTTCATTCAAAAAGTTGTTGGTTCATCATCCCCTTCTACTGAAGGTTCTTCTACATCAACCAGTAGGAACATGTCCTGGAATGTGGATGAAATGGATAAAAGTATTTCGAGGCAAAATACTTTAGAGTGTGTATTAAGCTCTGATAATGAGGAAGGTGATGAGAATATTGATAAAGAAGTAGCAGAAGACAATGAGTGGAATTCTGACAATGAATTGAGCTCAAAGGATTATTCACAACACCTAATAAATCATGGTAGTGAATCTAGTAACTTGGATCTTGATAGAAAACATGATGCAACAGTGGAAGCCAAGGTTGGCAAGGATGTGCCAGCTACAAATTTCAATCTAGTTCCTGATAATTTGGAGGACGTTCCACCTGAGGTCTGTAGTCTGCTGGGATTGCTATCCTTTTTTTTTTTATATGCACTGCACATTTGTTGATTGTGATATTTGGTTTGTTGTTTTTTACTTATTAATGTGTTCTTAAGTTATGCATTAGCTGCTTATTCTCTTTGGGATCAAGCTGTTGAATGTTATGCTGCTGCCTACTTGGTAATGTTGGGAATGACATTTAGATTAATGATACCTGATGAAAACTGTACAACATTACTATAATAGTGTTGGTTTCTTTGGGGGGGGGGGGGGGGGGGATGATCCCTCCTTCAAATAAAATGGTAAGACGAAAATAAATCTGTGTTTATATTGAATTTGATTCCATTAGCTGGCTAAAGGCTTGTTTTATTCGTTTGTGTGGTGAACTGATATGAAGCATCCTAATTTTTCTAGATTTGCTCAAGTGTTTAAACCTCAGTTAGCCTAATTATTAGTGGAATCTTTTCAACAGGATGTTACATTCCTATAGTTTTTAATTGTAAAAAATGAGCATCACGAGGCAAAATGATGGTGTGCTCTGAGAAAATATTTTGGAAACCCTCTGTCAATTCTAAAGGAAAGAGTAGTTATTTAAGAACTAGAACAAAGCAAGACTGAAGTTTTACTTGTGATAAGCAGGATGTTGTCAGGATCTTGGCTTTTCATTTGCTGTCCATTCTTTGATGATTACTTTTTCTTGTTAAATTAGTTGTCAGTCCCTATACTTATGGACAATATTCAAATACATTCCTACATTCAAAAGTTTGTAACTGAGTACGTATAATTTTAAAATTATTATTTGAGTCCCTATAATTTCAAATTTCTTAAATCAGGAGGTCCCTAAAGTTAAAACACTGTTACGGTGCTCTAATAGTATGCCAGATTATAGGATCCGATCAAAAAATTTTGAAATTATAAGGATTTAAGAGTTTCTGATTTTGTCCCTATAATTTTTTAAAAAAAATTAATTAATTGGATTTCTATAAGTTCAAACTTTTAATTTGAGTTCATGAATTCAGCCCTCCATTAATACAGTACATAGGTGCGCTGACACTAGGGTCCGAATTAGAAATTTTGAAACTATAATGACCCAATTATAAATTTTATAGGGACCTATTTGAGCATTTTTAAAAATTACAGGAACCATGGATCAATTTAACCTTTTTATTTTTGGTTTAGAAGACACTATTAACCTTCATAATTTTAACCATTTTGCAGTGGACCCCACCTAACGTTACTGTCCCTATTTTGAATTTGGTTGACAAAGTATTTCAGCTTAAGAAAAGAGGATGGCTAAGGTATATTAATCTTTCTGGTCTTCCTATAATTCCATGTTGACTGCTATTGTCTGTATATTGTCAAAAACTTTTAATCTTATGCCAATTCATAGAAGCTTCTGTTGGTGTTGTATTTAATGTTTTTAATATTGTTAAAAACCAACTTGAAAGAGTAAAATAAAGATGCAAGCCAAGACAAAATCCAATTCCAACATGAACAATAGCAAGTTCACAAGATATAGCAAATATTGAAATTAACGAGTTCAGGGAAGAAGGAATCAAGTTCAAAGAATTATCCTAATTCGGCCACCAACTACTTATGACTTATGTCCAATCCAATCCCCAAGTAAAGCTCAACATTTTTCTTGTACTAATTCAATGAATCTATTGCAATATTCGTTTACAACCTACTAGAGTTTGTGTTTTCAAAGAAAATGAATCAGAAGCTAAAGATATTATTCCACAATGAAAAATATAATAAAGTACATATTTATAGACTTAAGACTCAGAAGACTCTTTGAGAAGCTAGCTATATTGCTGCGTCAGCAATGACTGGTGACAAACAGTGACAAAGGTAGCTGGAAAATGGCTGTTGGACAGAAGCAGAAATACCATGAGGAGATGCCAGAAGGACATTGTGGCAAGGGATGGCCGGAAAATTCACAAATGGTGACTAAAAAAGTGATAGTGGAATAGTTGTTTTTTTCCCACAAAACATATATATATATATTTATAAATTTATAGGCACTAGGGGTACCAAACCCTTTTACACAGAAGATGATACCACTATGATACCATGTTGAAATTATGGAGTTTTAGGTATTGAGAAACAATTTGAGAGAATAAACAGAAGAGAGACTTTGCATGATATTCTATTTTGGATTGTGACATATTACAATATGATATGTTACTAAAACCTCAAGACTAATCATAAGCCTAACTAAATGGATAAACAACTCATATGATAAGGAAATATGGTAATAAGTTCAAAGAGATAATGAATAAATATGGAAACTAATCTAAAGGACAATCTAAGATACTCTAAGATATGAGCAAGATATTTTGGACATCTTCATATATTCTATTGAGAGACAAGACTGATTTCTACAATTTCACCTAACAGCTTAAGATTTTGGTATGTCCCATTCCCTTGCGTGGTATAAGTTATAAAGCCTTCATGGTGAAATGATTGCAATTTGATCCTTGCACTAATTAATATAATTTTAGCACAACTTTGTGATGATTGATGAATGTATGCTTTGTCATACTTTGAACCTAAAGGGAATTGTTAGACTTCGAGGAAGTGTGATAGAAATAAAATTCACTCTTTGGCATGTACTATCTTGATTTCCTTTTATTTTTTTATTTGTCAAGAATATATAATCTACCATAGGCTGCTTATTTCAGCTTCATGTTTTCTTCAACATTCATGCTAATAACCAGTAGTTAGATTTCAAACTTAGGCTAATTAGATTTGACAGAGCAAATATAAAGTGCCATGATGCTGTTGATTTCTTTAATTTCCAGGACGTAGAAGTTACTAATGCTAGTTCCTTTCTGTTCATGCAGAAGACAAGTGTTTTGGATATCAAAACAGATATTACAGGTGGTGATGGAAGATGCTATTGATGATTGGCTCCTGAGTGAGATTCATTGGCTCCGCAAAGAGGAGACCGTTGCCCTAGGGATTCGGTGGGTCCAAGATGTAAGGATTGAACCAAATTTTTAAACATATTTTACTGGGACATTGTTTACTTACCAAGAGATTTTTTTTTAAGAAAATGCAAATTAACTGGATCACACCCTAAACACACTATTTCTCAATTTGATGTGAGCATCTAGACCACTGGATTGTTTGTGGCTATTTTACTGCTAGCTATACCCTATTTACTCTCACTGAAAGCTCTAAACACTAATCAAAAGAAACTGTTTCAAGATGAGAGCAAACCAAATATTCATCAAACACTCGAAAAAACTACTTTGAGTGTAGGTGGTTTCTGGTCAGGCTGTGTTTCTGGTAGACATGCAAGATTGATGAGTTTTTATGGATTAATGTCATTGCTTGTTCTCATTTTTGTAGTTTTTATTTTTGTGCTCTTTTAATTTTGGCTTCTGTATTTTACAGGACATCTTATCCTCTATGGTTTTTAATTTCAATAGATATTATGATATCATCAATATAAAAAAAATTCTGTCAATCTGTCCAACCTTCACCAGCCAAAAAAAAAAGAAACATTATAAAATTATAGCCAATGGCTTGTGCTTATGTTTCTTGTTGTCTACTTCATGCTTGCAGATCCTCTGGCCTGGTGGTAAATTTTTTTTAAGAGTACAGACCCCTCAGGTGTTAATTGGTGGCAGTGCATGTGATCAAAAGTCTTCAGCAACCATAAGTGAATCTGGTGGAAGCAGCATCCCCAAATCACAGTCAGGGTCTTTCGAGCAACAGCTTGAGGCTACTCGTAGAGCAAGTGAATTGAAGAAACTGCTCTTTGGTTAGTTCTATTTTCTGCAGAGTCCTATACTGATGCATTGAAATGTATCAGTGAATATTCTTGCTCTTTTGAAATTTTATTTAAATTTCTTTCTTTTATATCTTTATCTTCCTTCTTAGGCAAGTACAAACATCCTGTTCAAATTTAATCAATTTGCATAGACATCATCAAGGTTTATTAATTTCTTGTAATCACCTCCCATGTGGTTCAGTAAATTATGTAATTTAGTAGTAAATAAAGGCATTTAGCAAGTTTGATTATCCAGTACTCAAAAGGTACCAACTTCTAAAAATTATGGTTCCATTATAATTAATTTGAGAGTAACTTCATTCTATGAACAAAAATTTCATGACCACAGAATGTATGATTCAAAACTCGATGGGGTAGTTGGTCGAAGTTCGGATGTGTTTATACATTTTACCTTCTATTAACATACTAGGAATATTTTCCCAAACAGGATATTGCTATGTGTCTCTTCTTTCGGTTTTTATTTTCTATTTTTTAGTGATTTTTGTTGTAATCTTTTACTTGTTTCCTAAATTTCTTCTCTATTATCTTCCTCTATTATGGTTTTTCAGTTCCTCTTGGTATGAACAAAATATTGGATTCCAATTTAATTAATGAAAATTTTGAATTTCTGGAAAGTTAAATATATATCATTTTATTTGTATAGGAAACGAGTTTTTTGGGCCACTGGTATAGATTTTGTCATTTGAAAATGCAATTGATAAATTTAATGTACTATTTTTCTCCAACCATCAAAGTATGTAAAAGTAAAAGTGTAATGGTGGAACATTACTAGTTAGTTGGAATTCATGATGTAGTGCAGTATTCTAGCTTTGTAAACCGGTTGGAAGAAAGGTTGTTGGAAAGTCACCTTAATTTAGGCCTCTTTGGGGGCTTCATTGATTGCAGCCTCAGGAGGTGTGTTTAGTGCCAAATTGGCTAGAGATGTAGTTCTTATAAGGTTTGAGAAGTCCTTACCTCACAAGCTGATTATGTGAAGTTAAGTCAGTCTTAAGTTTAAATTCTAAGATGATATGAGAACTTATCCTAACCTCTTTATTGGGCTACTTGTATTGTCACGCTCCAGGCCCATAACCTTCGGCGTGAGGGAATGTGTTGAAAAGATGTCTTGGCTTCTTTGGCTACCTTCATTTTGAGGGTTGTATTTAGTTTTACATCGACTAAAGATGTGACCAATGTAGTCTTTATAAAGTTTGGACAATCCTCACTTTACAAGTTAGTATGTTAGGGTTCAATATAGTCATATATGCAAATTCTAACATGATATTAGAATTTGTTAGAATTATTATTGGACTACATATATTGTCAGGCTCCAAGCCTATAGCCTTAGGTGTGACGGGTGCATTGGAAGTCACCTTAATTGTGGTCACCCCTAGCATGCCTTAATTGCGGCTTATTTGGGACATCAATTAGATATATGACTTAGAGTTTATGAAGTTTGGACAATTCTCAGCTTATAAACTAATAAAGTTTGTCTCTAAGCTCAAATTCTGAGAGGTTTCCTTTTTAACTTCATGGCTTTGTTGCCAATGAACGTGTCTAATTTGAATGTTATGGTACTTTCTTGCTGTTTGTATGGTCTTTGTAACCTTGTAAACTATGAAGTAAACTTTTCCATTCCTAGACTTTAACATATAAATTTGCCTCCATTTTTGTCAGATGGAGCTCCATCAGCCTTAGTTAGCTTAATTGGTCAGAAGCAGTACAAACGCTGTGCCAGTGATATATATTACTTTAGTCAGGTTAAGTTATTTCCCATTGATGTATATATTCACTTGGTAACTGCTGACTTTTTTCTTTCTTTTTGCTAGTTTTTGTTGTCTACTCACACAATTGTGTTATCTTAATTATTTCATTGCAGTCTTCTATATGTGTGAAGCAACTTGCTTATGCAATACTTGAACTTCTACTTATATCCATCTTCCCTGAGTTGCGGAATGTTGTCATTAGTGTTCATGAGAATATGCACGTTCACCAGCCTGTATAGAGTTTCCTTAACAGCCACTTGGAGTGGCCCCAGCTTATGTTCATGAGATTGGGAAGACAATGCATGTATTTTGTTGTATGATGCCATTGTTATGGTTAAGCTGGCTAGTAGTGATTTTATAAGCTAGAACAAGAGTCATAATTGATGGGGGAGAGCTTAGGAAGTTGTTTTGTAAACATAGATTGTGTACAGAAGCATTCAGTTTTGTGGACTCTGAATGCTTTCTCAGTGTATTTTTCCATTCCACGGGAATTTTGTATCGTGGCAGACTCATGAAACGTATTACAAAAAATCAGATCATTCCATGTTGAATTTTGTAATGTTAGAAGAGAAAAAGGATCGACACAAAAATAGTTATAGTAAGACCAACATTATTTGCGTAAGTTTCATTAATTTTACTTTTGTCTTTCTATCATAATATGATGATATTAGTATGTCACTGAATGGAATTCTTTATTTGTGAGTACTTGTTTAGCTATTCGTCTTCTTTCTGTTACGGATTTTATTTAAAAGCCACACCCAGCGTTACCAATGCTTGACACTTAAAAATGTATAAAAAATTTAAATGAATACACTACATAAACTTAAATGTAATAACTCATTTTAAAACTTGGGTAGGATGTAAAAATGCATGAGATTGTGATCATTTACACCGGGTTAATAATAATGCTATAATGATGAGTAAACATAAACATTAGTTAATTATTTGAAGATTTTATTTTTATTCTCATAACTTAAAGTCAAAACTAAAGCTGAAATAATCTCTCGCAGAAGGATAGAGCTAGAGAAAAAAAGTCAAGAGAACAAAAAAAACTAACACTGATATATAATAGAGACTTATGGCTGTAACTTTAAACTTGAAACGTCAAAAGTTGTGCCAACACACTTCGACGTGTACCTGATTTTCTAGTTTTGCCCTTTCCTAACGTAAGTGGTTCAAACATTTTTTTTTTCTTTCAAAAATATGTTTTATATCCGAGCATGACTTGAACATATAACTTTTATATTATTAGATGAACGTTTTAAGTTAATAAGTTAATTATATTATAAAATAATTAATGTTATTATATATAATATTAAAATTTTCAATATATATTTAATGTGCATATAAATTTAAATGATAAATTTTGTGATAATTAATTTTAATATAATAATTAATATGTTTACACATATAAATTTTTATGAAATCTATGATTTTTTTTTAAATTTATATATGTAAAAAAATACATTATTAGATCAAAATTAATTATAATAAGATCAAAAAATATATTAGTAGATTTATGTTAATAAATATATGATTTTTATTTAAAATTTATATATATAAATATATTAATTATTATATCAAAATTAATTGTTACACAATTTATTATTTAAATTTACATGAGTATTAAATATATATTATAAATTTTAATGTTATATATAATTATATGAATTATTTTATAACATAGATTAGTTCAATTTTAAAATTTTTTTTTATTTTCTTTTATTACTTGTAATATGTGTTTGTTTTATTTTTTATCTTTAAATTGTTTTAAATAATCTTTTCTTCCCCGTTTAAAATACTGTTTAAGGTGCAATGAAAAATAAGCAAACCTATTTTATAAGAATTAAAATAATATTTTTTATGCATGAAACGAAAATGAAAAAAAATCTAAATTGCAGCAACAATGTATTTTTTTTTACGGAGGACAACAAAAATTGCATTTAAACCTATATAAAACCAGAAAATGTAAAGTTTGGATCTTAGTCATTTGATTTATTATAAGACATGTTTTATGAATTGGTGAAATAGGAATTGAGTTGACTCGGGCGAGTGGCGCACTCGTTTTTGTTCTAATTAGGTCATCACAGGGTTGGGGTTTTTTTAAGGTTTAAAAATCCTTGTTTGACTTTAAAGCAGGGAAAGGATGGAGAAGAAGGTGAAGGAAGTGAGAGTGGAGTAGATCTGAGTGTGAAGCAAAAATTCTTCCAAAGTTTTCATCTTTCAATCAAAGGGTCCTAAAAAAAATGCTCTGAACCTTCGTTTTCTTCATCTTTTTCTTTTTCTAAGTCCCCAATCACTATAACACAATGCCTCGCCCTTGTTTCCACAAGCTTGTTCTCCCCACTACTCTCCAATCCAGACAACTGGTACCCCCTTTCTCTCTCTTATTCAAGTGTTTTTTTTTTCATATTTTTTTTGTGTGCAATTGGTTATGTTATGCTCTTGATTTTTTTGATTTGGGGTTGTTTGTGAGGATTGCAAGGAAAAAAGGCTTTCTGGGTCTTTGCCACTTTTTTCTGACTCCACTTTTCACCAAGTTTTGATTTTTTGACCCTTTGAATTTGTTTGGGTGGGGGGGGGGGGGGGGGGGGGGGGGTGTGGTCATGGATTTTCTTTTAAGGTTTTATGATTTCTTCAAAAAAGTAGGTTGAACTGAATGTTGGTCCTAGAATTAAAAGTGGGTTGGGTTAGTTTACCTCTTTATCTTAACACTGCATGCATTAGATGTAAAGTGTTGCAATTTTCTTTGGTTTGGTGTTCTTAATTGAACAATCTCCCCTATAATTTCTCTGTTGGCTTTTTTCTTGGAATTGGAATATGTTGGTTGAGGAGTTGTTGCTGATTACCTACTCTCGGAGTGATACATGAATCTGGCATAACTTGTGGCACAGAAGTTGAGGATGTGCTGTCAGATTGATTTCATGATAAATTTTATGCTCTTGGGTGTATTCCTCTCTGTAAATTAGAGAACTTTTTGGTCATTTACATTTATATAGCTTTGTCCCACTTTGGTTATTTAGTGGAACAAGGTTTTAACTGAAGGAAATTTTGAGCTAAGTCATCAATCATGGCGCATAGTGGCTGACTCGAAAAATGCTATAACTGTGTAGCACATAGCACCAGCAGGATGGCTGCTATTGTGATATTTTTTTATACTGATTATATAGTTATATAATTTATGTTTATGCTATATACATATAAAAGTTCAAAATTAGATGAACTACTCAAGGTTCATGATTTTATGATATATTCATAATGACAATAGAAAGTTATAGGTCTAAAGCAAAACATAGGAGTAAATAACAGAAGTCAAGTAAATAATATATCTTAATTATTAAAGTTCCAAACATTTAATGAAGTCCCTAATCAGAGGCATAATAGAGAGGAGTGAAGTGTCGGCTCTAGTCACACCAACAGAGGCAGCCACAGAACAGAGAGCCAAAGGGTTTTCGGTCCAACACCATAGCAGCACTATAGCACCATGAAATCCCACATTTTGGGATGCAAAAGGGGCTGCAATGTCCACAACAGAAACATGTCCCCTTGATGGAAGTTTTGGTTTTGTAGTGGTTGGTGGCCATGCTCTGCTGGGAAAATGTGCTATTAATAACTATGATTTTTGAGATGTTTACTTGATAAATATAAATTAAGTTCGTTTGTTGCTTTAGAATTCTAGTTTCTTCATTGAACACTTGCACTTTTCCTTTGTCACTTGTTCTGGAAGAAAGGAAAGAACTTTATGACTGTGCAGAAGTGTTTTTTCTTTTTCTTTATTTGTTTTCATATATATCCACTCAATTTGGTATTAATACAATATTTATGTGATTGTGTTTTGAAGGGAGGGAGAACCACTTCTGGTTGAACCTTAGATATTTATGTCATGCAACTATACTATAAGTGTCACTAGCATAGTCATAGTTAACGAGTCTTTCTCTAATCGGATACAAATTCTGGATTGCATTTGCTGGTTTCTTGGTGGTGTACTGGCTGCTGACAATTTAGAATTGCATCGTTTTTTAAAATACACGTCCATTTTGATGTCAGCAAGGTCTTTCCATTCTTATGAAATGAAACACCTCCTCTTCCATCCTAGTCATGTTGTCCTCTAGACCATAGTTGTTAATCGTGTGCGAATACACCACTATGGCATTGTTGTGGGCACCCCTTCCTTCTCTTAACGTTGTGGTGTTGCAGTTTGCTATCACTGAGGCCCAAATCGCAAAGCAAATTGTGCCTTTTGTGACAAATAGCAGCTGCTCTAGGTGTTTCAGTGCAGATGGTGTTTCATGGACATTATTGATGGGGGTGGAAGGATAGATGTGATGATTTGGCTGCTCCAAGTCCAACAAAGGCTTTGCGACCCGTGCTGTTGCTGGACTGCCTGTACCACCTCCCTCTTAGTGCCACTGAACTCCCACTCTATCTGCAATCTCTCCCCATAGGGAGTTTGGATTTAATGACAGGAGCTGATACATATCTAGCATCTGTTGGGTCCTAGGGAGTTTGGGTTTCAGGGGAATTGGTCCATGTGGCCCAAACATTTTTGTTTTTGTTTGCTGGGCCTCAATTTAGGTCCAGTTTAGCTTCTCTATTTTTTTATATTTTATTTAAAGCATATCATATACCATAATAAACTAACAATAATATAGTAATAAAAAATATAATAAACTAAACAATAATATTAATGAAAAGCTAAATAAAGAATATATAATAAAGTAATAAAAAAAAATGTCAGAATAGCAGTCATCCCACTATCTGCTTATCCATTATCCTGCTATAGCAGTTTTGGGTTGGCCGCTCCACGTTGCTATCTATGATTGATAACTATGCTCTAGACATCTCCAGTGAGTCTTAGTGATAATCTTTCTTTGGTCTTTTTTCCTTTTTGTTTCTGTGCATCCTCTTCCTCACCCTCTCCCTTTTCCTTTTTCATTCTTTCTCTTCTTATCCTTATCCTTTTATGGTCTTTTATACTCTTTTTTTCTTTTCACAAAAAAAATCAGATACTGTTCTTTTAACAAAAAAAACAGACAATTCTATAGTCTTGTGTTCTTGGTTATTTTCCAATCTTACTATCTTCCTCTTTTTTAGTTTTCATTAGATAGTTTTTTATTTACAAAGAAATATTGAGACAAATAAATTCATAAGTTCTATTCTTTTTGTGCTATGATTTTTCTGATATTATCCCATTAATATGTAAATTGGGTTATTTTTGGTGAATTTTTCATGTTTCTAGTTTGTTGTTCTTCATCTATTTATCAGTTTTTCTATATTAATTATATTTTTCATTTTTAATATAGTTTCTTTGCATATAAATATATATTTTTCATAGCTGTCATGATTCTACTATAATACCACATCCCATCTAATATTAATAACTTTGCCTACATTTTGAAGTCTTGTTACTTATAAGATTATTGGTATGACAAAGGCTTACTGAATTGCTTGCAGTGTTGTTAAATAGCGGCCATGGTGCCTCCATGGCGGAATGACGTGGCAGATTTTTTGCCAACCACCATAGACAATTTGTGAAGGGAGGCCCACCATGGCGGTGCCATAAGGTGCAATGGTGTGTTTATATGGCGGAGTTTCGGCCTGTTGCCATGTTCCGCCATCCGCTGTTGATAACACTGATTGCTTGAGTTAATTAGCTTCAGCAATTCAGCATACTCCGTTATATATAAGATGTATAATCAGTAATAATAGGAAATTAAGTAAATGAGGAAACACGGGAGTAGGATAGCTATACAAATAAGATCGGAATAGTACAGCTTAGGTAGATGATATTCTCCCTAAATAGGAATAGGATATACCTTCCACCACACTCTTCATGAAGGTAGGGATGATGAGGCCTTTTTTAGGTGATGGAAGGGATGGTCTGCCCATTCTTTTTCATTATTAAATTTCCCAATCTTATAGTTAATTACAATATCATAAAGTTGGTGGAAATGGAATCTCCTTTTTTAGTCTTGTATTTTGAGTATCTACTAATATTTGGAATCTAACCTGTATTTTGAATTTCAGAGGATTCCAGATAATTTTCTGAGGAAATATGGGACCCAGCTTTCTACAATTGCTACCCTCACTGTTCCTGATGGTAGTGTTTGGCGTATAGGATTGAAAAAAGCAGACAACAGAATTTTGTTTGTTGATGGTTGGCAAGATTTTGTTCAACACTACTCCATTGGTGTTGGATACTTCTTGGTGTTCATGTATGAAGGGAATTCATCCTTCATTGTTCATATTTTTAATTTGAGTACCTCTGAGGTAAACTATCAATCGGCCATTAGAAACCGTAATGAAGGATCTTGCTTGGCCAATTATCATCATATTTTTGATGAAATGGAAGATGTAGACTCCCTTGATTTGTCGGATTTGTCACCTCAGTACCTTACTCCTGGTTCATTGCAAAACAAGGGTTGTGTTGGATCTGTCGATCAACTGACACCTGGGAAGAGTCATACTCCAGCTTTGCAGAATTTGTTCAATGGTGGATCAAAACTCAACCGCATAAACTGGGGTGATGGTGGGAGTGCTTTTTCTTCGAAGAATGCCAATTCACAAGGCAATCAGTCAACCAGAGACATAGGTGTTCAGTTTAATGCTAATGAGTTTAAAAGGTCCACTGAAGAATTGAAATTGCGTTATTCTAACGAGGAAACAGTTAATAAAACTGCAAAAAAGAAGCGAAAATCAGAGCCCTGTAAGTTTTTTTTTTTTGTTATTTCCAGTTTTCTTTGTGTCTGGTAATCTAAAAGATGATGTTTTCCTTTTTATTACTAATTCAATGTGTGGAACTATAGATGGGGAGGAACCCTCTGGTGAAAATGAAGAGGAGGCAGAAATGCGCTATAGGTTTTATGAAAGTGCATCTGCAAGGAAAAGAACCGTGACAGCAGAAGAAAGAGAAAGG
Source organism: Glycine max (assembly GCF_000004515.6). Taxonomy (NCBI): domain Eukaryota; kingdom Viridiplantae; phylum Streptophyta; class Magnoliopsida; order Fabales; family Fabaceae; genus Glycine; species Glycine max. The sequence goes on along the minus strand of NC_038256.2, from coordinate 772,108 downwards.
GCAATTAATGCATCAAAAACATTTGAACCAACTAATCCTTTCTGCCGAGTTGTCCTGCGACCCTCCTATTTGTATAGGGGATGCATAATGGTGAAATGTTTTGCAATTTGATGTTTTAATCATTCTTCTTCTTCAGCATGTTATCTTGCAGACTTAACTCATGTTTCTCTGTTTTCCAGTATCTGCCTTCCTGCTTTGCTGAAAAGAATTTGAATGGGGTTTCGGGATTCATCAAACTTCAGTTGTCCAACGGTAGACAGTGGTCTGTTCGCTGCCTCTATAGGGGAGGTCGAGCCAAGTTAAGCCAAGGTTGGTTTGAATTCACAGTGGAGAACAATTTGGGAGAAGGTGACGTCTGTGTGTTTGAGCTCCTTAGAACGAAGGAAGTTGTGCTGCAAGTTACGGTATTTCGCGTAACCGAGGATGCAGGGTTGTTGAACCAGCCTCCTATGATGCAGCAGCAGCATATCCCAAATATGAGCCACACTAAACTCTTGAACCCTCACTTGCAGCATCGCGTCAGTACTACCAAATTGATTAGAAATTAGCAGGGAGATTTAATTTATGATAGTAAAATTGTGCCCATTTAGCCCTGGATTCTGAGTGATCTGTTGTTCATCTAATTTCTTCACTTGGAACTTTGATGCTTTACATGTTCATAAACATTGGAACTTAGTTATTGTAGTTTTGATACAAATTTCATGTTTTTGATTTGGGTTGTAAATAGATTGTTAAATCTAGTTGATCATAAACTGAGTCGAAATGCTTGTGCTATTGCCGTGTTTTGGTTTAATATTTTTTGTTATGAAGTTATATTTGTTTGTAGCTCCACCTGCATGAGTATGATGGTTTCTACTGCGTGTTTCTACTGTTTGCTGATTTTTATTTTAATCTGATCTGACATTTAATCTATATTAGGATTAGGATTAGGATTTTGGGAGAATTGTAATATGATATGGATATTATGAGGTAACATGGATGATAGCTTTCTTCATATTGTTGAGGAGCATGTTTTTTTTTCTTTTCTCAACTGAAATTATTTTTAGTTGACAGCAAATACAGAGAATTGAATTTCGGCTTGTTTGATTCTCTTCTCTCTTTTTGGCTCTAAAAATTGTTTTCTAGATTTTTGGAGTTATATTATTATATTATATATAGTTATAGTTATTTTTTAACAGAACTTCAGACAGCAATTAAGCACTTCCTCTTGAGTTGTAGGCCAACGTGCAATTAAACTGCACTTTAGACAGCAGCAATTCAGCACTTTCTTTTTACCATATTTCTACAAAAGTTTGCTTGGCTCTAATAGTTGATGAAATATTCAGCTTTCTATTTTTTTTATTGGTGGAAAAGAGAAATGTGTCAATAGAATAGAATTTGATTAATTGGAAGGTAGGTTGGTGTAAATTGGTTTTTTCGGCTTATGCTTGTGGTAGAGACTTTTTTGCTTAATGGGCCCTGTTGTTCCACTCGCATAATTTTAGTGTCTTTGTTGGCAAAATGATCCTCCTAATTTTCATTTTTCTTAATTTTTGTGCAAGAAAAAAGTGGTTCATCCTTATGTTTCTTGTTCCCGTTTTTAATATTAATTTACTATTATTTATAAATTAAAATTAGTCGTAACAGTGGCTAGTTGAGACAACAAATTACATTTACACGTTATTTTTCACTCATGATCAAGATTAAGAGACGTTCATGGAGTTTTATTTTATGTATTTACTTTTGTTTATCCCTTTTATATTAACTTGTAAATTTGGGTAAATGATGTATACCTCCATCATGTGGTCTTGTGCTGAATTCATCTTCATTTTAATAAAATTTTAGCTTATAAAAAAATAGTTTTAAAAATAATAAACAAATTTAAATGTTTTATAAGCAAGTTGATTAAGATTAAGTATTATAATTTTTTTATAAGAAAATGATTTAACTTAACTAGTTTATCTTTAATTGAATTGGATCATGTATTTAGTCAAACTCGATCCAATTTAACTTGTGAACACTTGTAGACAAGCTAATCAAGTAGTTCACACTATTATTAGGACTTCTAGATTTTATGGCGGTTAATAACTTTTTGATTGTATTTCCATTGAATTTTTTATTACGAATGAAAGAATATAAGATGATTCTCTTAAAAAAAGTTTCAATTAAGATTAAAATATATTTAGGCTAATTCTTTTGATTATTATATGAAATTATGTTTGTAATTTTTTTATAAAAAAAATAAAACCTAGCAATGAAAATTAAGCGTGTCTTTTGGATTAACTTAATAAAAAATTAATAATTTCTCAAAAATTAAGATAACCCAACACCCCCAAATGCCATATTCCAATTTTTGGACTCTAAATTTAGTTGAACTCATTTTACTTCATTGAGACGAGGTGGAACTCTCAAAGCCAAGAAGGAAGTAATTAGCGGAATAAGGTTCATAAAAAAGAGTTAACTCAACTAACAAAATGAATTGATGGGTTTTCCAATTGTTTTGTTGGTCAGCATGTATGTAAAATTGTACACCACAAAATCAATAAGCTATCACATTTTCTTATCAACCAACCACACTCTTCATACCTTATCCTTTCGTTCCTGTGGATCCAAATACAAAGTCCCTTCCCACACCACTGTAACATCTACTTACAGAAGCACACCACAGGAACTAGAAAATCCATACAATCTTCACCACCAAAAAGGTTAATGTACTCATAACATAACTCTCTCTAGCACTATCATGATTACACATTTGTTTCACTATTTCTTGTTTATATATTGTTCAAGCAAACTTCAACAGCATCAAGTGTGTCTAAATCTAACTAACTGACCCTTTGTTTTGGTAATGTTATCTCATTTCAGAAAATAATGGCAATGGCCAGTGCAACAACTCTAGCCACAATCACTGTTGTGGCGGCTAGCCCCAGTGTTGGCAGCAGAAGGAGTGGGAAGAGGAATGTGAACTTCATCAGAGGGTTGAATTCTTTTGGAGGGTTGAAGGCTCAGAACAATGTGACATTACTAGGCCTTCCTGTGTGCACTGAGCAGTGCTTTGCAAAGGTGGTGAGCTCATTGAAATATCCATCATCATCATCACGTAAGGGGAGAGGTGGAGGTGCTGCCTTTTCAACATGCAATGCTGCTGGTGAGATTTTCCAGATTGCAGCCATCATGAATGGCCTTGTGCTTGTTGGGGTGGCAATAGGGTTTGTCCTTCTTCGAGTCGAAGCGTTTGTGGAAGAGTCTGAGTGAGAATTGCATCAACTTTTAATCAGTTTTTCATATATGTATTTTTATAAAGAAGAAAAAAAGCGAAAAAGTTGTATCTTCCTTAATTCTTGATATGATGTAGAACTACATTATTTTTGGGGTGTCTGAATAGTACCATGTGAATTTTTATTTGGGGAGAAAAATTGCACACAAAGTGATCTGGCTTGTGACATGAAAACTTGGTGGGATCTATGTTTAATAATGAACTGGGTATTGGTATGAAAACGAACATAACACCCCTTTTGGAAGATTAGAGGCAAAGTTTTAAATTTTGGTCATGGTTGCGATTTCGTCACATTTCTTTATATTGTGGGAAATTACAGACAAATACAATCAATGCAGCCACTATGGCTGCATTGTGGTTGTAGCCTTGTAGTGGCCCAAAAACATAGGCATTGCAGTCTAAATTGCAGTTGTGGACCATTTTTAAAACCTTCATTATAAGACTACCCTATTGAGAATTTGCTGAAGTATGTTGTCTAAAGAAGAAATCCATTTCAATTGCCTTCCTAATTGTTATGAAACAGCTAAGTTTTCTTTGCATCTGTGTTACAACACCGGAAACTGAAGTAATTTGTTGACTAGAAATTAGAAGACAGACACCTCAAGTTTTTGTTAACAACGGATTATATAATATGTTTCCATTTCTTGTGATTGAAAAAGGGTTCAGGAACAGTATTCCCTCTGACTGAAATTGGTCAGTTTAAGGGAATCCTTAAAGTAATCAATGGGATCTGGAGCTAGCATTCTTCTTGCATAATTGAAAGAAACTGCCAGTATTATATAGCTGATAATTTTGTTTAAATATTGTCACAAGTTACAAAATTCAACTCACAGTTGGATACAGCATCTTTGTTACTTTGTAAAGCAGGGCTAGTATTTAGAAGTTTGTTATGCTGAGGAGTCTGCCAACCTTTATTGCTAGGTTCTAATACTCTGTATATAGAGCTATAGTGTTAACAGAAAATTCAAATATTAAAACCATCTTAATCTTAAAAGAAATTGATAATATACTTATGTCTAAATGATAACTGATAAGAATAAGACTAAGATCTTTATCTCTATTGAAACATAAGTCCTAAACATTTGGAACATAATTAACAAATTCTTAAAAATTAAATTATACATTTCCAATAGAGATATTTAAGCATATTTTCAAAATTTAGTATTCTATAGTGTCTATAGGTTATTGCCTTAAAAATGCAGAAATACCCTGTCTGATTAACTCTCTGGTAACTATGAATTGGTCTGCTTGAAACCTTCATTATACTTTTTGTATATTGATAATTTTTCTGATTTTGAGGTTAACAAGTTCTCCAAATATTAAAATTGCAGCAAAGATAAAACTGAATTTTAAATTGACCAATTCCCTTGCCTGAAAATCAACCTCATTAGAGCCACTGTGACTGCTCAGGCTTGTCATTATCACTCGCTATGCAGAATTCCATAGCACAAACCCCGTGTTTTACAAAATAGTCTATGAATATTGTATATGTATGTCTGCCGTTTGAATATGCCTTTATGATTCCTTTCCTATTAAGGTCAGAACTCAGAAGTAATTAAAAAGAAAAGAACTATACATATATATATATATATATACTGATAAAATCTGAAGTAGGAAACTAAAAAAAAGGTCAAATGAATTATATTAAAACAATTATTGTCTTGTTATTTCATCACAATGCAAAGGATCTGTTCTTGACAAGATTGAAGCAACTCTGGTGGGATTATTTCATTTTCAAGAATCGCAGCTATTTGATTGAAAGAAAGCATTCATTTAAAGAACAAGAAAATACTTTACTGTGATGAACTTCTCAGGCTTTCCTCTTCCTGGTTGACAAATTGTCATCATCCAGTTTGATAGAGAGTGGGTCCATTAATTGCAGCAGATTGAGAATTGAAGAGAGTGATGAGATTCAATGAACTTCTAGAATTGATCATTACTCAAAGTAATACACACATAGCTAGAGTTATTTATAACTAATCTGAAGTCCTAACCAACTAACTGAATTTGAAACAAAATATAATTACTTCTAACTGGACTTAACCCTTTTATACTATGTTGTTTCATTTTTTTAATTATGCTTTTTGGTCATTCGTCCCCTTTATACATATTTTTATTTTTAAAATATTTATAAAAAATAAAAAAATAAAAAAATATTTTTAAAATAACTTTAAAGGAAGATAATATTTCAAAATAAAAAATACTAATTAAAAAATCTCTTTTCACATTATTTTTTAAAAAATTGGTCAAAAATAAAATTGTGGCGGATTTGTTTAATGCTGCCTTTCACCTATTAAATGGCATACCTTTCTTCAAAAATGAGTGTGAAAACACTTAGATACACAATCATCCTTATTATATTGAATGTTTATTTTATCTTTTTTCTTAACGTTGAAGAGCATCAAATTCAATACTCATTATCATGTTTATAAACTATGCTTACTCATTGTACAAAAATAATGTTTATAAACTATACTTATTATAATGTTGCTTCTTCAAAAAAGAAATAATGTTATAATTTGATAACACATTAACTATTTCCCCCCTCACTCTTAGTACTAAAAGGTAATCCAAGCGATGTAAAAGAAAAATGTTATCCAAGCAAGTGAAGTTTTTTGGATAGCATTCTTGAAACTTGAAAGTTCATCAACTGAACACTTTCATCATTAACAGTAATTTTCAGTCGTATGTCCTTTATTATAACAATCCTTATGTTTCTGCATAAAAGAAAAAAGAATCCCTATGGTTCGTAACTTGCATTTCCTCCCTTAACCTAAGCCGATGAAACTATAAGCAGGATCAGAACTCAAGAAAAAGAAAAAGAAAAGAGCCAATTCACATCAACAAGTTCTGCTTTAACAAAAAAGAATAACTAAAGCAACAGATTGTGATCATTCATTTTTCAGTATATCTGCTGCTGATTTATATTGTTGACGTAGCTCTTCAATTTTTTCTAGCTGCCAAGAAACAAAAGATGAAAACATTATATGAAATAAAAACTTTAAGAAAACAATTACAAAGGTATTCACCATCTATGTCAGTTGTTTCCAGAAAGAAGCCAAACCAAATTCACAAGAGATGTTATAATAGAGGTCAGTGAGAAAAAGCACAAGTAAAAATTTGGTACTTCAGTATGAAAGATATGATTTGGCTTTTAGGCAAGGCATGTTTGTGTGTTACAGAACAAGGTATATATAGGTTGTTTTGAGATCAATATACTATAAATTTATCACAATGAATTTATTAGCTTAGTTTTCAGAAAAATTAGACCTTGCATTTATGTTAACAAATTTTCATTGCTATAGTTAGAAGTATAAGCATATCCTATTTATGAGACTAATTATCAATGAAGGCAACTCGAGATCTAATGTGTCCTTTTTAATCAATTATGTGCTCTAGAACACATAAAAGTAGCAGTATTATCAGAGAAACAAAGCAATCAGGATACAACTTAAAAAAAAATTACATGAACTTAAAGCAATGTGTCACATATCTACACTACAATATGACTATAAAATTAAATGGTACAACTTACATATAGTGTCTTAATAAGTTGGTGGCTGTACAATTACAAAATAGTCTATGAATCTTGGGTAGGCATGTGGTTCTTTTTTGTAATTTTGCTATAAGGTCAAAAGTCAAACCAACAATAAAAAAGAAGCACTATGCAGTGACAAAATGTGAAGTAGGAAACAAGATTAAGACAAATGAATTAAATTAAAACAATCACATGTAAAGGATCTGGCATCTGTTCTTGTGTACCACAAAAGGGTGTATCACAAACAAACAATCTTTTTGATTGACAAAAAGTATTCATTGAAAGAACCAAGTAATTAATTTTCTTCAAAATCTTCAACTGGGTTGAGGATATTACTTACATCTAAGAAATAAGCCTCTATAGCCTTCCACAATTCCAAAGCATATTCACATATTTCGAGTCTGTGAAGAATCTTTGTAGACAAGGATGCAAGAAGCCACCTATAAAGAACCTGATCCTGCTCCTTCCAGAATTTGTATTCTTTATTGGACTTTGGTAGCCTTCCTCCAGAATCTGTCATTGTGATGAACTTCTCAAGGTTGCTTTCTTTGATTTTTCCTAAGGCTTCAGCCTTCTATGCTGGGTAATTGTCATCATCCAGTTTGATCGAGATTGGATCCATTGTAGCAGAAGAAGAATTGAAGAGAGTGAAGAGATTGATTAATGAACTACTAAAATTGAAGAGAGTTACTCATAGTAATGCAAATAGAGAGTAGTTATTTATAACTACTTCTAACTGACAACTACACTCCTAACTACCTAATTAACTAAATTTGTAACGGAATATAACTACTCATAACTGATTACTGACTTAATCCTTTAGTGTACAATTTTTTGTGAGTTATTTAATTATCCTTTAATGAGGGCGAGCCATGGTGCAACGGTAAAGTTGTGCCTTGGTGACTTGTTGGTCATGGGTTCGAATCCGGAAACAGCCTCTTTGCATATGCAAGGGTAAGGCTGAGTACAATATCTCTCCCCCATACCTTCGCTATATTAGTGCTGATAAAGAAGAAAATACGAAATAAATAAAGTTGTAATGAAATAAAATAAAAAAGTACCAAAAATTAGTTTCTAGAAACATATACCCTGCAAAGTAATTTTCAAAAATGTTTTAACACAGTTTCAGAAATTATGTTCCAAAATAGGTATATGTTTTCGAAAAGTAACTTTTGATAGAATTTAAAGAAGTCACACACAATATAGACGATCGAATAAATGCAACTCGATGATGTGTCTATGGATAAAGTAATTGTTGCAGCGACTTATTGACGAAAACACAACTCACAATATCTTCCCAACGCACATAATTTGATGTTGTTCTCAACTTGGCCATGTGGTTTTAAAGGAGGGGGAATGCCAACAATTCACATTTTAAAATGCTTTTCAAAATTTGGTATCTATAACTTCGAATGTAACAGAAGTATATATAGTAGGTTGCAGGGTGTTGACAACTTTATTATGTGGAAGGTATTTTTTGTAAAAGAGGGAAATGCTCTACAGTATTATGCTGTATTATGGAGGGTAAGAAGTATATATAGAATTGTAGGTCAATGTCAATTTATATTGTAAATGAGTTGAGGTACCCCTTTACCTAATAACTGATAAAAATAATAATAAACTAAACAAACTACGAAGGTTGAACTACAAGTTTCTTGTTCTAAATATATGGGATTATTTATTAACCATATAATAATATTAATGTCTTTAGATATACATATTTGCATCATTAATGTCCTCAAAATCCATAAAATGTGGTAAAGAGGAGACCGCATATATACAAGACAGTTTGGTGCTGGTGCAACACTCAGCATTTTAGAATATTTACAGGCTATATTTTTATTCTCTCTAGTTATCCATTTGGTAGCACAGGAGAAATTGATTGAATGATTTTATATTTTCATCACTCTTACATATTGTTGTCGTTTGTGCATTCCATTCAACTTTTATTTTCTACTATGATATCAGAGTTCTGATTCTTGGCTAAAAATAACCAATCTCCCAAGGGAATCCATCTCAGGACACGATATCACCTTATTACCTTCACTCATGATGGAGCTGGAGAAGTGTTAGCCAAAACTAATTTTGTTTATGCTTGAAAACTTAGGCAGCAAATTAAATACTAACATTTTTCTTACGGAGAGTATAAACCCAATCTTAAAATATTTATAAGGGAAAAATCTTGTTTAAACCTTCGCTAATTTTATCACACACGTTGAATCTATTCAATAAAATTAAGAGAGTTTAATTTAGTTGAATAAATAAAGTAGGTAAATTATTATAGACTTTCGTATCTTTCCTCGATTCTAATAAAGAAAGAAACACGAAGAAAATTCCAGCATCTCTATCCATCGGTTTTGAATATCTTTTAATTTTTTAAATGTAGTTAAGATAAGATCGATTTCAAATCCCAAAGTTAAGACCCACCTGGCCTCCTGTTTTCCATCATTATTTCACATAAAAGCACACAGATTGAAAGAAAGGTGGGAGCCACGTCCATTCACTTATCCAAATTATGTAAAACCTCATCTCATTCATCTCATTTGTACTTAACGTAACCATCTATACTATATATATCAATTACTATACTACCACCACCACCAAACAGATTCAATTAAACTAAACATATCCCAAGTGTTCTTACTTATTATATAAGTCTTGAATTCAGTTCATATTTTGCTGATCACTCTACTTTATACATCTGTATAAGCCTTTAGTCATGTTTGAACCAAGGGACATGTGGACCAAGCTGAAGGAAAAGGGTGAGACAATTTTCTCTAATGCTGGCTGGATTCACCGTGAACCTAGCCAGGGAATTCAAGGAAAGGAGAAGAGTTCACCTGGGTTGGCTGTGGTTGCTGGCCAACAACACGTGCAAGTTCACACACCTAGGATGATGTATTCCGAGGCTTCAGTTTCCATGCTTGTCGAATGCTTCAGTGCTTGAAAGAACAAAAAAGGATAAGTGCCTACTCTTGTACTTGTTATTTTAATTTGTGATCAAGTTTTCTACCTAGGAGCTGATGTAAATAATAAACTATATATATATATATGCTGATCAAATATATGTAACTAAAATATGATGTATGCTTGTATATATATATATATGCTGATCAAATATATGTAACTAAAATATGATGTATGCTTGTATGTTACAACAAAGACTACGACGGCAAAATAACTGCTTTTCTAAAAATTAATCGGGGGTTGATTAAATTCATTTTATTGAAAATTTGGTCTTTCCTGGCATTCCATAGCTAAAGCAACCTTAAAACTGCAAGAATGAAAGAGTACTACACAAGTTGTCTTGGTTAAACAAAGTCAGTTATTTTTTATCAAATATTTTAGTTAGTTTTTAACTTTTTATTAATTAAAAAATTTGTTTAATTTTTTTTAAGCATTAAGTTCTAGAATTTTATGTTTATTTAATTGATGTTCTTAAATATTTAATAGATTTTTTAATCTTTTTTATAAAATAAGATTTTATTATTTTTATGTTGTTTTTTTTAATGTTCTGCATCATCAAATCATGCAAAAAAGAACAACTCATACTTTATATGAATTTAAAATATCGATAATGAACTTAGTGATTAAACTCATTATTTTTTACAGTGATAAAAATTAAGCAATCAAAGTGCATAAAAAATTAATCATATTATTAATAAACTTGAATATCATCAAATGGATCACAACATTAACCTATTTTTTGTAAAACAAAAATATCAAAATTAATTGTAACCAGCCCACAAGAATTTATAGCAAAAATTCTAACATATTTATCATGCCTTAGCGTAAATAAAAGAGTAAACTCTTAACTTAGTCTTTCAGATTATATAAATTAGACACTTTAGTCACTAAAAAAATATTTATCTTTTCATAAATTTTTTACTTTATAAAAATTCATTCATTTTATTTTAGTTATCATTTTGTATAAAATAGAACTAAAGTGAATGTTTTTTTTTTGTAAAGTTAAGAATTAACAGAAAATTTTAAAATCTCTAGACCTAAAGTCTGACTAATTTAAGAAATTCGCTCACATATAAATGGTCAAAATTGTAAGTAAGTGTTGGAAAAGTAATTGAGAAAAATGGGAAGAGAGCATGATGAACAGACCCTAATGTGAATTGAATAGTCACAAAATGTTACTCTTAGATCAAACACACACACACCAACAACAACACACGAGTAAGAATACGTAGTTACAACTTGCAAGTATAAGTGGGAAAGAAGAAAAATGGAAGGTGCTGGGAAATACAGCAGACACGAATTGTATTCTTGTAATATTTCAAATCACGTTTTCTCAGAAAATTAAATAGACTAAATAGGACCATTAATTGTGTTGTCCTGTTTCATAAACATTTTTGTGGCTCTCACAACGTTACAGAATGTATATGCCATTCTTGACTCATTGGGGGGGACCGATGTAGCAAGACGTACAAAAATACTCAATCAATGGGAAGGGCATCCTTTCAACTCGATCGTTAATAATCTCTCCTCACTCTCAGACTTAAGATTATTATTTTCTCATTGTTGTTTATACTTAACTTCCATATCTTGTGTTACATTATTTAGAGCTTGTTTAATCGAATAAGAAAAACCAATTCAGCATTTTGTGTGGTTGTGCAAAAGTGAATTCTCTTCTCTTCTCTCTCCCACATGATGGAACATGGAATGAACTGTTCTGAAAATGCTCTCAGATGAACTCAAGTTTTTTTTTTCACACTTAAATTTCAATTTGTAAATATTATTGTACATACATCTAAAAATATTTATAAATATAAATAAACACATCTAAAAACTTCAATTAATTTAATTAAATTCTTAAAATTATAAATTAAAAAACTATAATTACTTCAAAAGAATTAAATTTAAGAAAAAAACTGAAATGGTATTATACAAGAAAACAAACTTAAATATGTAATAATAAATTGATACACGTACGCGGAGTCAAAGTAACCAAAAGAGAAAATGATGAAAGTGAAAATGCAGCACTACTACTACTCATGGAATGTAATAACCAGCAGCCAATAAATAAATCTTTCAAAAGAATATCCCATTGGTATCTTCCTATGTGCCTAAGTATCAAAAACAGAGCCAAAACATCCTTTTTACAACGTACACACTCTCTTTCACGAAACCTCGAGGCTCATTCCCCTTTCTATTTTCTATATAAACTTGAACAGTTTCACTCCAACCATGTACACCATTTAAAACATAAATTGAAGAGATTTAGAGAGCTCAAGAAACAAAAGGGGTTCTTAGATTACATAGTTTTTGTGAGCGGGAGTGACTAATTAATAGTTGAGTATGGTTGAGGGGTGGAAGGGGGAGCTGACAAAGCTCAGAGAGAAAGTTGTTATGGCCCGAAAGAGCCTCTTCTCCAAAGGCAAAGAGGGGTCAGAAGAAGAACAAGTTGTGAAGAAGGAGGCTCACAAGGTTATGATGGCTGTTCAGAGAGACACTCATGAAACCATGTCAGAGGCAACAGTGTGCTTGCTTATGGATAGATTTGTGCCATGCTGATGTACGTGCATGTGTGTTAGGTGCTCAGAATGTGTTGTTTATTCATCTTGTGTATGATTTAGTTGACAAGAGTACGAAGTTTGTAATGGAAGTTGTGAAAATTAAGAATTGGTTGGTCTAGTTGCTGGTTTTTTGTGGCAATTCTCAAAATTGGATGGATCCTGTTGAATTTATTTGGTGTCTATACAAAGGAGATGCAACATCTTAAATTAAATTACTATTCCAAGAATCTTTAATCAAATAAAATTGTACCATAATCATTTTTTTTTCTAATCAAAAGAAGGCATGCTTGAACATCACACTAGGATTAGAAATTCCAACTAGGTTGACACCTCCACTCCTAATGATCCTTTGCCCCACATACCATAATCATTCATTATGACTAATGTTTTTATATCAATATTATAGCTAGAATGCCGACAAAGGGAGAAGGTGAATGGCAAAGGGGGGTAACGAAGCTTGATATAAAGGAGTGAACAATCTGAATGCGATGCAAAGAATTGAAGTTAAGGACTAATCCACCTAATAAAAAATATCCAACTAGCATGTGTGGACTAGATTATTATTAAATATTATATTCTTTTTTTAAAAGCAAGATATTCCTGTAACTGTAAGTTACATATAAGATTAATTTTGAGACATAGAGATCACTAAAATAAATTATATATTTTTTAACAAAATCTTTTTCATATATATGATCAGAAAATTAAACACCCATTAACATGGTTAAAGAATGAATCTAATTATCTGCTGACTGTACTAGGTTGGTTAAATATTATATTCTAATGAAGAGAAAAGCTATTGGTAATTTTCACAAAAAAATAGTACAAATTTGTCTCCACCTACACTAAACATGTTCACGTTAGTACCTCATCAATTTCATTAATTACGTCCTTTCTACTATGGGAATGAACCAATCACAATAAATATGCTCTACCTCGTTTTTTTGGTACATTTTATTTCTTATTGTTAAATTGGCTTTAGCATATTTGAATTAGACTGCTTTCAAAATAGAAAACAAAATGTTAGTATTATTAATCAAATGTGTTTGATTATGTTTATATATAATCAATGATTATAAAATTAAATGAAATAAATAGTGTTTTGATCATAAATAATTTTGATGCTTATATTAAAAACAAACATTTTATTTTTTTAGCTTACTTTTAATTCCCTATTTTGTCATTAACAATTGATTGAATTAAATACAAAACTAACAACTACAAATCATTTCATTTTTCTTATAAAAAAAATTGTTGTAAAAAATATTATTTTAAGCTTTAATTCGTTCAAAGGAAATAAATTATCTTACTAGCTAAGTAGTTGGCATGAATTCCTAGGTTTAAACTTCATTGCTGCTACGTACACTAGATACGTAAATTATCTTAAAATCATTTTTTACTTAAACATTTTTAAAACATATATAATTTATTTTATATAATCAAATTTACAATAATTGAATAATGAAGTGGTCTATTTTTTCACCTACTCTAACAAACACTATAGGTAGCTAGCTAGTACTAATATTAATAATTTGTCCCCATTTACACCAAACATATTCACGTTCTTCTTTCTTTTTCTTTTTTTGAAATAGACAAATTCATCATAGCACGGTAATAAACGAATCATAATAAATAGGCTGAACTTGACACTCCAATTCATCATAAGATTTCAAGACCTTAGAAAGAGAAGGAAAAAAAAAACTTGTGTTTCTTGGGAAGCCATGAGCACCACCGAGAGTCAAAGATATAAGGGCACAGTGAAATGGTTCAACGAGGAGAAGGGTTTCGGTTTCATAACTCCCGAAGATGGTGGCTCTGATCTCTTCGTTCACTACAGTGCGATCCAAACCGACGGCGGCTTCCGCACCTTGTCGGAGGGTCAGTCAGTAGAGTTCCTCGTCACTCAGGACGACAGCGGGCGAGCCGCGGCCGTCAACGTGACGACCACCACGGTTAAATCTAGTGACAGCGGTAACGGGGAAAACTCTGGTGGTGATGCTGCCAATGTTGAGAAATAAGTGAGAATGAATTATTGGAGTTTCCTGAATTGCGAGTATGATATTTATATTGATAGTTGGACAATATACTAGTCCATTGGTATTTTATATTTTATTATATTATCTCTGGTTATTGGCATTTGGTTCCAAACTTGTAATACATTTATCATGTGTTTAACGTGGTTATGTAGTAAGTTGTTGGATGTGTCGAATTAATGTCAAATAAAAATATATTTATATTATTTTTAAAGAGACTACGTTTTAATTAATGGTTTGATAGATTGTGGATATATGCAAAAATCCACGAGGAAAATAAAGTGAGTGAATCTGTCTAAAAGTAGTTTGGAATAATTTTATCTCAAAATAAGTTAATCCTATGGTGAGAGATGGATTAATTAACTTTTAAGAGTATTTTTACTGTTAGATCTTGAACAAAGATTTTATGTTTAATATTTAATCCTATAGGGATTTTATAATAAAGATAATGCATATATCTTCAACTTGGAGAAACGACCACAATCATTGTTTCCTCACCCGAGTGTGTCAAAGAGATAATGAAAACCCATGATGTTGTCTTTGCATCAAGGCCTCAAAGTGCAACATTTGATATATTGTACTATGAATCCACAGGTATTGCTTCTGCACCCTATGGAAATTATTGGAGAGTGATACGAAGGATGTGCACGATAGAGCTTTTCACCCAAAAGCGTGTAAATTATTTCCAACCAATAAGAGAAGAAGAGCTCTCTTATCTCATCATCAAAATTATTGATTATTCACACAAAGGATCATCATCATCACCCATCAATGTTTCTCAAATGGTGCTTTCATCAATATATTCCATCACCTCAACAGTTGCTTTTGGCAAGAACTACAAAGACCAAGAAGAGTTCATATCACTAGTGAAAGAAGAAGTTGAGATTGCAGGGAGAGATTTGTATTGTTCTGCTAGATGGCTTCAACTTGTCACTGGTCTCAGAGCTAAGCTTGAAAAGTTGCATCGACAAATGGATAGGGTTCTCGAAAACATCATCATTGAACATAAAGAAGCAAAGTCAGGAGCTAAGGAAGGCCAATGTGAACAAAAGAAGGAAGATTTGGTCGATATTCTCCTAAAATTTCAGGATGGTAGTGACAAGGATATTTGTTTAACCAATGGCAAATTCAAAGGTATAATCCAGGTAAGGATTTTAATTAACATGCAAAACCTTTTACGAAGATAATCTTGCACTTAGCTGTAGAACTTAGATCAATGATTACGATTAATACTTATAACCTTCTATTATCTCACATTGGATCTTTTTTATTGCAGTAACGTTTGGTATAAAGAATTTTTTTACTTTCCCACAAGAATCTAAAAAATATTTGGTTTTCATGTTTGGTTTAATTTTTTTAAAATAACATTTCCTAAGAATATTGTTTTTTTTAGAATGTTGTTCTCCTGTTTCCCATAAAATTGTTTCTATGAAAAAAAATCTAACTTTCTCAAATTACGATTTTTTTTACTGTAATAAAATGACATGTTTTTTTGTTAAATTATTTAATGCAATAAATAATTTAAATTTATAAAAAAAGTTATATGTATATATATATTAAAATTAAGCATAAAAAGTTTGATTCACATGATACATATAAAATTATTCCTAAGAATTTTTATCATCATCCAAACATATTTTAATTATTCCTAAAATTTATGATTCTCCAATATGAAAAAAAAAATTAATCCCTTCTAAGCGTAGAGTTTGTAGCTGTTGATTTTTTTAGATTCTAACATCAAAAGTAATGTATCTTATCACAATTTCAAATTTGATTTTTCAATCAATATTTTTAACTTTATCTTTTAAGTGTCTCTTTAGAGATGTCCTTGAATTAGCTAACATCACATATAATTACTTTTTGATAACCAGGATATCTTTGTTGGTGGAGGTGACACATCAGCAATTACAATAGATTGGGCAATGGCTGAGATGTAAGAGATCCAAGAGTGATGAAGAAAGCACAAGCTGAAGTGAGAAAGGTATTCAACATAAAAGGAAGGATTGATGAGACTTGCATCAATGAACTCAAATATTTGAAATCAGTTGTTAAAGAGACCCTAAGATTACAACCTCCATTTCCTCTAGTTCCAAGAGAATGTAGACATGAAGTTTATGGACCTGTCACATCTGATTACCAATTGTGTAATATTTATTCTAATTATTGAACAGTTTAAAGGTAAATTTTATTCTAACCACTTTTAGGATTTTTATGAGAAGTGATGTACTCCCTCAAGTCATTGTTACCAACAAATATTTAACATTGATGAATGCAATGAAAATTGTATTTTCTGAATCAAAATGTAAAATTCTTGTGGATCAGGAAAACACATGAGACTATGTGATGGAAGCATGGGAGAGTCTTGTGGATTGTCCTACTAAGATAGAATATGATGACTTTCTTACGAAGTTTGAAATTGCTTACTTATCATAATCAATATTTTTTTACTATGTCAAACACATTTGTATGATCTATATGAATTGTCAATCCGTATAAATTTAACACAATAAAAACATACACACATAGGCAAGGTGAGAGTGGTACTCACAGTCGCAACAATGGAACAATAAAATGAAAGATGGATTAAGGAAGCACAGATTAATGAGATGAAGGAGGAGTTGATGAAAGGATTAAAGAGAAGAAGAAGAAAGACTCACAAAGGTGCAATGCAATGGTGTGAAACGGTAAGTTAATGTTATAAGAGGAGTGATGAATTGACAATATGTAAGTGAAGGATAATTTTGATTTTTCACTCTTTTTGTGGATTGTATTTGAGATTCGACTGATGTAAAAAGAAAATCCCCAAATATTATTAACACCAACCCAACCAAATATTCTAAGTCATCGTGGGAGTACAAGAAGAAGGACACAGGAGATATTTGAAAATAACACTCTGTCAGGATCAGTGGCAAAAAAGAACAACAATTCTAGTTAAATTAATTAGACAAGATACATGAATTATGAACTATTACAAGAAACATGAATTATTATAAACTCTCGTGATTAAAAAAAATATTCAAAAAAATTCAAATTTAACAAAAGAGTTTGCAATCATATACAATTATTTCTATTCTATTCTATATATATGTGTTTACTTAATACTCTTTTAAAACTAAAGGAAATAAAAAAGAAAAAAACTGACAGATAAAAGATTTTTATACTCTGAACCAAATTAAAATTGTCAAGTATCATAAAATTATTAAAATTAAAAATAATCATCTAAAAATTATATTTAAAATAATATATTATTTGACCGTGTAATTTTTTTTTATAACAACAATATAAGAAAAATAAAATTAAAAATAAAAGTTAGTTTGAATGATTTACTGTAGAAGGAATACTTACCTGGGTGGAATATTTTCAGTAACTGACCATTAATTCTTGTATATTAAATTAGTTTGAATCTTTTCAAAGTTATTTAATATTTCAATTTATTTTATTTTAATTTAGGAAATAAAAAATGTTAATTTTTATTTTATTTTAAACTCAAACATTTATACAGAATACATAGTGTTACTAAAGGAGATGCGCACGTACCATTTAGTATTTTATATTATGTATTGTAGGGAATAAATATTAATTTTGTGTAATTAAAAATTAAAAATAATTTTTTTAAAATATATTGATTCAATTATAATTAAAATTTAAATAAACAAATATTTTTAATATATAAATCTTATTTCGGATTTATAATGGCAATTTTAAAAATAAGTTGTCATATAAGATCATTTTTAACTATTAACAATTTCTTGAAAAAATGATTGAAATTCAATTTAGAGATGGGGATAAAAAAAGAGAGAGAGAGAGAGAGGATAGATTGAAAAGATCAAGTATATAAATAAAGAGTAATTTGAGATTATTGAGATTAAAATAAATTATCAGTTACAGAGGTAATGTGTGAATTTACCTACAAAGAACAGAAAGAAAAAAAAAAAGTGTCGAACTGAAATAGTGGGGAGAGTGAGATTCTCACTCTCTGTTGTGCATTTTTATGATATAGGAGTAACGTAATAAAAGTAATAAGGATTTAAGTTTTCCTTACATAAGATCTCAATTTCATAATGTTTCGTGCCTTTTGAACCCTCAACGGGTAATATATAAAATTTTCTCTGGTTGTGAAAAAAAAAAGATTTCAAATTCAATTTTTATTAATAAATGCATCCCTACTCGATCGTATTAGTATAACAGCCAAATGTTATTGTTTTACCAATTCATTCATGCATTTTTTTTTGTGGTAAATTTAAGGTATTATCTCTATCTAAGAGTCCGTGACTAATTGTTCAAGATATTAAATTTTTTATTTAAGATAATGATTTTTTTAACTTATGTTTTACCAACAGATTTATTAATTTGTGAGAAAAAAACTTTATTTTGTCTAATGCCTGATATCCGACTGGGAATACATATTGTTTTATGTTATATGAATAATCATTTCAGCATTTAACAATTATTTTAATTAATTTGAATGATTTTTTTAGAGAAAATTAATAAGGTTATCAAATGTTTCTCACACAAACAACCTATGCTAATTGTCCTTAAAGATGTCTCAAGTTAGTTAGTTGCATGCAAAGTATTACTTAGTTACTAAGAGTCAAAATTTGATTATACATTTAATTAAGTATGAGGTGTGACTTTAATTTGACATATCTAATAAGCTGGTATGTTAGGTGTCAATTCTATTTCAAGATATATCAACTCAATCAAGTGTGAAGGTCATTTAGTTGGTATAGTCAAAGTTTAATTATTCATCTAATCAAATATGAGGTGTCACTTCATTTTTATACCTTTAACCATAATTATCACACTCGGCCCCTGATTATAGTATCTGCATAATCCTCAATTCCTTTCCTTACTCAACAACTTCATATGTCTGTGCTCTCACCAAATACTTCAAACCAACTTAATTAAGCCTATCTATTATGCAATTGAGTTTTTAAATGTTTAAATGATTTTGAGAAATTTTTCACTTTCTCCACAATCTATTATTATGATCATCATTATTTTGTCTATATATCTTAAAGGAAGGCCTTAATTTTGTTGGTATATATATTGGTATATTGTAACTCTGAATTTCCATATATTAAATTTTGTTATAATAACTTGTACGCAACTACTTTCCAAGTGAAAATAAACAACTCATTGCAATAGAAAATGTAAATAAAAATTCTTTATAACATTTATTCTTATTCCCAATGTGATAATAATAATAATAACTAGCACTTTATAGATAATGGGATGCAATTGAAACTACTATCAAAATAATTGATAGACAACTACTACTAAGAATTAAAAGATATTAACTTCTAATCATAAAAAAGTACAAATTAATTTTAGCATGTCCTCATTTTCTTTGTAGGATTCTCTTGAAACATATCAATCAGATTATAACTTTTGCAGTTCGGACATTTAGGGTCAGCTTCGGATATCATCACATAGTATAAACAATGAGGACATCCCGTTGCAATTAATGGTGTTGGCTCATGGTTCCCATTGATTCCCAATAAGGAAGGTAAGTACACTTTATGGGATGATGATGATGATGGCAGCAGAGTCCTTGAAGTTGTAGATTTTAAGGCATTTGATAAATTACCCGAACTTGATCCCGCTAGTGATAGCTTCAACTCTAAATCAAGGCCTACACAATTTTCATGCTCATTCATTCCACTCTCAGTCAAGCTTCTTTTTTTCACTCCCTTCTGTGCTGCTTCAACCTTTGAATCCATCAAATATCCATTAAACAAAATAAAAATCATATATAAAAAGCCATTTTCCAACAAAAATCTCAATTAACTAATTAAATTGAAAATAGGAGGAAAAATATTATTTGATAGTCTCTAAGTGTTCACAAGGGCTTAAAAAAGATCGACGATCATAAGGTGGTTTTGGACTTTACACAATTGTATCGTACCGTGACTGCAATTGAAATCATATTTATCAAATTTATTTACAACATTGAGGATTTCAACGGTGACGACAAAAATAATAACCAGTGCCTTAAATCTTGAGTGCTTATAATAATTAAAGTTTTTTTTTTCTTTTCAAGAATTTTTTTTCAATAACATTCCCTAAAAGAAATAAAAATCACGTAACACATATATAAATGGAATCGAGAAGAAATGAATTCACCTGAAAATTAACTCCACGTCCTATTAAAGAATTCATATTGGTTATACAAACCGATTTGTGCTGGTTGCAAAATGTATGTCAAGAAAAGGTGAAAATGTTTTGGAAAAAGGTAAAGACATAAACACAAGGATTCCTCAAGATAGCTACTTTTTCAATGGGTATGCCCCGGATCTTGTAAATTTTCACTAGGGATTTCCATTGATGTAAACTGAAGTGAATGATGGTTAAAAACTTGTGAGCATTTATATATACTAAACATGCTTCCAAAGCACGCCAAATGCATGTTTGGATCTGATCTGTATTCTAATTGAATCCGCGTCTATATGGAAGTTACTAAGAATATTTTTATATTTTTATTCGGTTTGACATTGAAAATAAGATAAACGCACATTATCAACACAAATTCAAAAGCATTAACTTGAAAATAAATCAAGGTTTATGTTTACTACCAAACCCAAAACTAAAAAATATATCCAAAAAAGCCAAAATTCAAGTAACAGTTATCGATTATAATAATTTTTTAAATATAAAATATGATAAAGCATTTAAGTCTAGTTTTGATGCATTAATATTGTGATTTTGTTTTATATTATTAACCGACTAAAAATCATCTTAAAGTTAAACAATAATTATTAAAAAACTAATATGTGCAATTATATTAATTGACCACCAAATAATTAATGCCATATTTAATTTTACATTTTTATTTTTTATATTTTACTGAATGGACAAGGACAAAACCCCCACACCACAACCAGACGAATCAAATATTAGGGATTTTTTTCCTTTACCAGCCAAATCTCAATTACACCATTCATTTTTTTTTTAATTTCAACATTATGTTTTGTACTTTTTCTTCTTCCATCTTTTTGTTTTCCATTTCTTCTTACTCTAGTGAGCTTCTCCTTCCTTTGATGGTGGTTTGTTAGGTGTATTATTGATTTTGTCATGGTTATGGTGGGTGTTGAGGTGACAATTATAAAAATAAATTTGTTACATATGTGAAATATTGATATGTATTGTTCATATGAATTGACAATTTATATAAGAATTATAAATTTTTTTAAAAAAATAGTTAAATAACAAAAATAGATCATGTGTAAGAAATTTTGTATTTATTAATATATTTATATAAATATTATTACATTATTGACATTAAATATTTGTATAAATAGTTTTTTCAAGTCTAGAAAATTTCAAAATAAATTTCTATATTAATTTTAAAATACATAAAAGTATTAAAATAGTTGTTTATAATCTATTTAAAATAATAATCAAATATGGAAATTTAGAAATAAATAATTAAATATATACACATATATGTTTATCAATTTCAATATAATATATTTTTATATTAATATACATTTGAATATTTGTTAAGATTTTTTCTAGTAACAAAAAAAAACAAATTAAATGTATAAACGAAAAGATTTTATATACCAAAAAAATAATAAAATTATGTCATACTATATCTTAAAAATCATATTTATTCAAACTAAAAAAAATATCTGTTGCATAAAGGGGGCATGAATTTCGAGGATGAAAATAGACCAATTATATCACCTCATCGAAGAAGAAAAAAGGATCAAGTAACTCCTCATTTCCTCACTCTTTCACAATTTCCTCTCATCCTTTCCTCTTCCCTTCCCCCATTCTTTCTTCTTTCTTTCTTTTAGTGATTTGTGGCTTCGTTGTTCCATGATTTCTTGTTTGTGGCACCTTAGTCGCCGATGAGGTTCATGTAGATTGAATCGTAGTTTTTCCTTCGTTATTACATTTTGTTTTTGTTTTTTTTTCACACATTCGAAAATCACATACGTTTCTCCTTTCTTTATTTTTTTGTCCGCACCATCCTGCCTCCTTCATAGTTTGCATCGCTGCCCTTGTGGCGGTCTTGCGTCGTCAGGCCCTACATCGGTGGTGCCAGGGGATGTCACCCTCCATGGTGGTCCCCCCTTTGCCACACCATTTTTGAGAAGTTAGGCAATTAGGGTTTCTCAACCCTGTTGCCTAATTGCAGATTGGGTCGGGTCACCCTGACTTCCAATCTTAAACTAAAAAAGAATAATATTATTATTTACACCCCTTTTATATATATATATTTCCATTTTCTATTGGGCCTAACTCGTTTTTTTAAGATCTGACATAAAATAAAAATCATTATTTACACTCCTTTTTTTAACACATATATCTTCTTTCTTAAATCCCTTATTTTTATAAAATCTGAAATAAAATAAAGGCGAATGGATACACTCCCTCCTTTATTTACATTCCCTCAAAGTTTAATTTTACACTTAATCGGATATGAGGTGTCACTTTGTTTTTATGCCTCTCACCATAACTATCTGACTCGGCTTGGATCGTAGGTCCAGAAATTGAGTACTCAATCAGTAAGAGTCACCACCCATTACATCAGAAATGTCCATGATTTGGTTTGAGTGGATTTCGAATCAGTGACTTGGTTGATTCGACGAGTCAAGCAAGTTGAATGGTAACTTACTAAATCAATCTTTGACTTAGTGACCCAATATTGTGATCAAATTTATTGTTTTCAATCTGCATGGACCTAGCTAACACT
Organism: Glycine max; assembly: GCF_000004515.6. Lineage (NCBI taxonomy): Eukaryota > Viridiplantae > Streptophyta > Magnoliopsida > Fabales > Fabaceae > Glycine > Glycine max. The sequence goes on along the minus strand of NC_038256.2, from coordinate 749,052 downwards.
AGTTACCCCTATGAAAATATTTACCCCAAAACTCTCTTGCCTCTGCTTGCACCTACATATACCTAATTTCAAGTCTGTTGCCTTGCTATCATGTTCTTCCACCCTTGTTCCATGCCAAATTTCAGATGGAGATAAATGGCAAAATGTTGCAAAGAGCTGTGTGAGTGAAAATTAACATTTTTTTTCTTAAGCCACGCTTCTTTGCTGTGAGGTTTTTAACTTGAATCTCAAATAATTAAATTTCTCAAGTTACGCTTATCTGTTGAGGGTAGATTCTACGGCGCACAAAGAAGCTAAGTTGTCCTCTTCATCCCATCCCATCCCTCGACGGCACCAACCAAGGAAACCGAAGACAGTTGCAGCAAGGAATCGTCTCAGCTCTAATGGAACTCAGTGAACTATAACAATATGAAGCTATTGCGAAACCCAAAATGCAATATCTTTCTATTCGATCAATAATCAATGAGTGAGAGAGAGTTCTTGCTATTGTAGCTAAGTTCTTTTAAGACTAAAATTGACTTTTTAACAAATAAAACCACTTGTGCACCGTAGAATTTAAGAACCCCTTTTGTTTCTTGAGCTCTCTAAATCTCTTCAATTTATGTTTTAAATGGTGTACATGGTTGGAGTGAAACTGTTCGAGTTTATATAGAAAATAGAAAGGGGAATGAGCCTCGAGGTTTCGTGAAAGAGAGTGTGTACGTTGTAGAAAGGATGTTTTGGCTCTGTTTTTTATACTTAGGCACATAGGAAGTTTTTAGATGTGTTTATTTATATTTTAGTTTTTTTAATTTATAATTTTATGCATTTACTTAAATTAATTGTAGTTTTTAGATGTGTTTATTTATATTTATAAATATTTTTAGATGTATGTACAATAATATTTACAGATTGAAATTTAAGTGTGAAAAAAAAACTTGAGTTCATCTGAGAGCATTTTCAGAACAGTTCATTCCGTGTTCCATCATGTGGGAGAGAGAAGAGAAGAGAATTTACTTTTGCACAACCACACAAAATGCTGAATTGGTTTTTCTTATTCGATTAAACAAGCTCTTAACTCATACAAAAAGAATAAAGAACGATAATAATATCAAATTTTATAGATTTTAGTATATACATTTTAGTTCTCGTACTTTGAAAACAGTACCTTCTCCGTCAATTTCATTCTTCTGTTTCAATTGGATTACGTCTTTTTTAACCACTCATCATCATCTTGTGAGAGATAAGTGTATAAAATAAGTATGATAAAATTTAATACATTTATTAATAAAATATTACCTCAGTCCAATATTTTACTCTTATAAATTATCAAGGGAATAATTGTTACCTCGTGTTCATATAATATTATTTCCAACCCACTCTACATATTGAATGTTTGTCTGTTCGGTAATATAGGAGCTTGGACTAAAGTATTGAAACATGCTTATAATATTGTAACTGAATGTCAAAAATCAATTTGGGACGAAAATAGGATATAAGCAAATATCCATCTGGGACGAAAATCCATGTAGCATGAATCTGGATACTAGGTAGTATTATAAAATACATTAGTACTCTTTGATTTGGAAAACCTTGCACACAATCAAGGTAGTGCATCTACTACCATCCTCATGTTCACTGACAAAGCAACAGTTCCCAAATCTGCTTCACTAGCACTACTACTTCTTATTGCATTGTCCACAACTGAACCAAAACTACGGACAGGGGATGCTCCCAATTTTGATGCAGTCTCACTCTCACTCATTATCGCATTGTCCACAGCCCAACTAAAACTTTTTGAATCAGAATTGACAGAGCCAATAAGTAGAAATTTGTTAAGTATTTTCTTACTAAGGCTGTCTGTGTTAGCTATTTCACCTTCACAAGAAAGAGCTACAGACTTTGAAGGAACTGGCAAAGACAAAACTGCACAAGTCAACCTTACTATGCGCTGCAAAAGGGAAATCCAAAACTATTGATGAGCTTTCATTACTATAAAAACCAAACAAGTATAGGAACATGCATCTCAACAATGATCACCTTATGCCATATACTGCCCCTAAGATATATCTGTCCCTCTTCCGTGTATGATCCATCGGCATGCACCCAAAAGTTGCGCGTTCCCTCCCACGGCACTCCAGCCACCTGCATAAATCAATGCAATGCAACATTTTGGTTTAACATTCCAAAAAATATATATGTAAGCAATAAAATATCATAGTGTTCCATACAACAAACCTGCAGCACCAATTTCTCTTCTTTTGTAATCTCACGAACATTTATAAACACGTTGGTGTTTCCATTGCTTGCGTTTTTCTGCAGGTGACTAGGTGGTTGACCTTCCTGTAAAATCAATTAATGTAACATATTAGAACTTCACTTGGAAAAACATTAAATGGGGGTGAAAGATTCATGAATTAAATTTTGTAAGTAAAATCAAATCACACTGAAGGCACATTCCTTGAGTTCTAAGTGCCATTTTTTAAGGCACACTAAACTAATCCTAGAGATACATCCACAAAAAGGTTGATAAGCTCTATTTAGTTTATTTCAATAAGCTTCTTCATGAATCTTATAATGTCATTTAAGTTTATTTCAATAAGTTTTATGGTCAAATTTATGGCATAATCTACCACATAATAATAAGAGCTTATTGAAGATGAGTTTAATAAAGTGTTTCCACTGAAACACACCCGAAATAGATTAAATTAAAGTAAGTCCTTGGTGAGGTTAAGTATTCACCTTTCCCCAAAGTCCAGAGCATTTATCATACCAATAGGATCCTGTCTTCAGTTGTTTTGGTGGGTTTCGACAATTGAGGAGCAACTTAAGCTGTTCCCTATTCAGAGGTTGCAAGTTGACACAGACAAGCTCTGGTGGTATTTGATTTGCTTCACAAGACCTTTCATCATCCATGGCTTGGGCTGCTTCCGACTCAGACAGCAACCCTTTCAGCATACGAGAACACTTCCCGAGCCTACTTCTATTTCTCTCATCAATTCTGTAGCCAATGCAAGTCACACATTTTCTTCCCTCTGGCATGGACCCCATAGCCCTCACCACACAGCTGCGGCAATACTTTGCACTACAAACAATGCAAACCTCCTTTAGTGTGAGATGGTTCCCCTTGAGGCACCTATAGCAAGAACCCTTCTTCCCAGATCTCACGGCACGTTCCATCACAGAAATACTCACAGCACGTTCCATCACTGGAACACTCTCAATCTGAGAATCATCAAACTCATCAGTATCTGTGTAGTTTGACTCAAGATCACTGAAGATCACATCAGAAACACGTTTCACATGCTTTGGAGTTGGACTTGGTGTTTCCTCTTCCTCTCTGAAGGAACAAATCTCATCAGAAGAGACAAAAAGAGAGGTTGAACTTGACCCTGGACCTGATTCTGTGGTCTCAGAAGTTGTGTGAAGAACGGTTCCATCTCTATCATCAGGCACTTCCAAAGTGTCTGGTGCTGGTGGTGATATGACTGCACAAGAGTCCTCCAGGCCTGAAAGGACAGCAGAATCTGCCGTGCACAGATTCTGCTTTCTTTTGTGAAGGCTTTTGCCAAGAGGTTGGATAACTGGGTCTGAGAACTCATCATGAGAGAGAGGAGCAAGGGTTGCAACTAGGATTTGGTCAAGTTTGAAAGCAGGGATTTCAGGAATGGAGTAACTGCTTATGCTGTCTTCAGTTTCCAAAGCAACAGGAGGCACAGAAGAATCCATTTCATGCAGTCCAAATTGAAGCCAAAACCCAAAACAAATAGTACAGCACTCACCAAGTCATCTCAAAAGAACCCATTTTTGGGGAAAACCAATGATGCAAAAGGGAGAAATATCAGCACCCCATGAAGGAAAAACATGGAAACAAAGCCTCAAAACTACACTACAAAGGATGCAGCTATATTGGGAAAGAGAGAATTGTGCCGTGGGAGAAGAGAAGAGGAGCAAAATTGGAAGAAGAGAGAATGGTGGAATTGGAAGGAAGAGTGAGAAGTAAATAAACAAAGGTTGATCGAAGTGGAAAGAGTAAGTAATGGACGTGTTCCAAACGTTTGAACTTTGAAGGGAAATTGATAGCAATAACAGCGCAGGAGAGCAACATAACAATGCAGGCCCTCTCACCATAACTATCTGACTCGGCTTGAACCGTAGGTCAGAAATCGAGTACTCAATCAGTAAGAGTCACCACCCATTACATCAGAAATGTCCATGATTTGGTTTGAGTGGATTTCGAATCAGTGACTTGGTTGATTCAACGAGTCAAGCAAGTTGAATGGTAACTTACTAGATCAATCTTTGTCTTAGTGACCCAATATTGTGATCAAATTTATTGTTTTCAATCTGCATGGACCTAGCTAACACTAGCTACCCCTATGAAAATATTTACCCCAAAACTCTCTTGCCTCTGCTTGCACCTACATATACCTAATTTCAAGTCTGTTGCCTTGCTATCATGTTCTTCCACCCTTGTTCCATGCCAAATTTCAGATGGGAAAGAGAGAATTGTGCCGTGGGAAAAGAGAAGAGGAGCAAAATTGGAAGAAGAGAGAATGGTGGAATTGGAAGGAAGAGTGAGAAGTAAATAAACAAAGGTTGACCGAAGTGGAAAGAGTAAGTAGTGGACGTGTTCCAAACGTTTGAACTTTGAAGGGAAATTATAAAGGAAAATGCATGATGACTCAGAATGCTTCAACGTACTGTGTTATTCAGACTTATTAAGTCCCTTGGGAAGTCACCCTGTGCGCTACTATTGCCTAATGTCCTTTTCCTTCGAGTTCAAACCCTTTTATCAAATTGTATCTTTGTTGATTTTTGTAGAACTGAAGATTTGGTGGTGCATCCAAGTCCTTGCAAATTATGTGAATAACCTCCATTCAAACAAGGGAAGTTAGCTGGAACAAATTTCCATGTAGCACTTAGATCTCATATAGGAAACCTACTGGCTCATGATGTTCTAGCCTTCTAGGTTTAAATCTCCGTGCGACCATTATACACTAAAAAAATAATGTATGTTTCTATGTCTCATATATGTAGCTGTGATAAGGAGTACGTTATTGTTTGAACTCTTTTTGTAATGAAGCTTCTAAGCATCTAATGGGATAAAAAATGGATACTGGAGTAAGTTTCATAAATCGTAACCCCAAGCTGGAATTTTAATTTGTTTGTAAATCAGAAAAATACTAAACCATTTATCTATGGTGTTCTCATACTACTCATTCAAAACTAATTAATAGTCATCATCATCATCTTGTTGGCCAATGAAACAAAGAGGAAAGTAAAGGAAAGAAAACAGGAATTTCCATGTTTTCATTTCTGCCTTTAATAACTAACAGTTGGCGCAAAAAAAACTTCAAACAGAGATAAAAAGATGCAGTAAACTAAAGATAGTATCAAACCTTTTACAAATAGACTTAGGCAAATCTTAACGAGTGCAAGACCGATAGATTTATTAGTTATTACAAGGAACTGACCGGAGAATGTTGAGACACAACGTTCTAATAAGATGTCAGATTGAGACATGAATTTTTATATTATTTGTATAATGTTTTTAACATGTTACTTTATGTTATTCCGTTGTTTAACTCGCTTTTTTTTTGTAAAAATTGGACATCTTATTTTGGAACAAAGATGCTTTCATATCCTTATTTAATAAATTTTTAATTTGATGATTAATTTAAATGCGAACCTTTTATCCACGTAAACTCTTATTCATTGAATAAAATCTCTTTAATTAATTTTATACTTTCATGTACGATATTATATAAATATGTATGTTGGGGTAGAGGGTTTCACATGTCTTCATGGATTTTCGATGTTGTGAGGTTATTAGCTCGTCATGCATTATTGTTATTGACTTCATAGTTCATATCTTCAGTTTTGTCCAATATCAAAATTTTCTTAGTAGTATCTTTCTACTTACTTTTGTGGTTATACAGGACAGAGCTTGGTAAATGGATTGCTCCCACTGGTGTGGTATTGCGCCTTTTTCTTCCAAAGCATTTTTGCTAAGTGATATGTAATCTGGATCTTGTTTGTAAGAAGCACATCATAAGTGGTGTCTCTGAAAACTATATTCACTGGTATCCATAAATATAAGTGTGCATGCTTCTCAGTTTTCACTTACCCACATCTATCCAGTTCATATATTTATATCATAGTATGAAGAACATCACAAGTGATTTCCCTACCATATTTATGTATTTTAATGGAAAAGAGTATGAAGATGAGATAAAATACATTATAATTTAATCTTTCGTGAAATGGATATCTAATCTTTTTACCTCCTTTAATTGATTCTAGTGTGATTTTTAACCGTCACGGGTGGTTTTAAAACTGCCACAAAACGTGTTTTAAAAAATTTAACGGCCATGACACCCGTGAATCCTAACGATAGGGATTAACAACAAACAAGCTTTTTAAACATCACGGAGCAAAAACAAAATTCAGGTATATATTAAGGAGTATTAACATATTTAAGTCAAAAAAATAGTTGTTTTAATTTTTTTAGATTTTTAAATTTTTTATTTTTTATTTTTATTGAATTGCATCCGTTTATAAAATCCCTAAATATATATTTAGATTTTAAAATACTTATATTTAAGAGGACCTTATCTATGGTTTCACCAGGGCCCATCAAATGACATAATTAACCCTTGTTGGACATGGCAACTTGTATATCTGTCTCAAGTTGATACTAACACATTTTTGTCACTTGTATGTATGATGCATGTTGGACACTCCTCACTAGGTATCCAGTAAAAAAAATCATTGGCTTGAACAATTGAACAAACACTTCAAGGACACTAGCATGGTTAATATATATATATATATATATATATATTGAATTTTCTTAGACATTTAGAAACATCAGTTTAGATTAATATCATAGGAAGAAGGTGAACATAAGAATACACAAATCTTGATTATCATGCTAGATTTTTTATTATGCTCCTCATATTTTAGTTCAATTTGTTAGTGATCACTAGCCGTGTCTTGGTGTCGATGTTGTTCTAATGTTAGAGTTCATGCTTTGTAGGTCTTGATCATTCTGTTTTCTTTTTCTGTCGACCGATCTAATTTAATAATGATACATGTCTTGAAAAAGAGTTTCTTTTAAAAAGTAGCATTCTCTCTTATGATTTTTTTTTTCAGATTGGCTGGAGCTGCCTGCAGCTTTGATTCTTCTTATTGTTGTAGCTCCTAGTCTCTTCGCAAACAGCTGTAGAAGTAATGCAGTTGGGGGGGGGGGGGGGGGTAATATGCCTCATCATTGTCTGTTATATGCTGCAAGAATGCATTCGGGCATATATATATTCCTTTACAATTTGGATGCTGCTGCAAGAATGCATTCAAGCATTTGGTCGTTTTATATATGCATATTCCTCTACAATTTGGATGCTGCTGCTGTATTTGTTATCAATCACAATTGGCATAATCATTCTGTTAGTCTATCCTGTCTGGACGCACGCTGGTTAGGCACACAAATATAGAGTAGCAAATTTGGACTTGGTTGATGTAAGTGAATGAAACAATTAATTTGTTTCCTCTGCCATTCATTTGATAGGAACTGATGTCTAGAGACTAGAATACCCTGCCTATGTGACTTATGCATTGTTGGGAAATACCCAAGTCCCACATCGGATGAAATCTAACATGCATGTCCCAATAGTTTTTGCTTTTGTATAAAATGTGAAGTGAAATATTGAAAAGAATTTTTACTTTCATTGAACCTTAAAAATAAAAATGATGAGTAATGTGGACATGTGGTATCCAAGCTTGTGTATTCAAAAGACATGTGTGTGTGAGTGTGTGGTTTGGATTTAATGTCTATCGTAGTTTTCACCACATTTTAGAAGTTATCAATCAATATCAGATAGAACCAAAGCATTTAAAAACCCAAAGACAATACCAGACATAGAAATATGTTGATGGTTGTGTGAAAATACAAGGTTAAATTGTAGAAAATTCCACCTTATTCTGATGGCTAAGATTGTGGATTGTTAGACGATATAATTCTGAGTAATTATTGTACTCTTGAAATATTAAGTCATACCAAAACTATAAAAATGAAAGAATAAAGCATATCTGCCAAAAGAAAATACAGATTTTGCATGGGCCACACAATTTTATTATGTGATTTTTTACAAGAATGACATATGGAGCTGCTGTTTCAGCATACAGCCTATTCTATCTATGTTTATGGTTTTGCACTTCAGTCAATACAATAATGAACCCAAATACACAGAATGCCAAATGGATTTTTCTTCATAACTAGCAGAAATCTTAAAATTGTTGCACACAGCATGGCCACTTGCTGCATGGTTTACACCATTGCTCCCTTTGCTTCCTTGTATAGTTGATCAATATGATCCTGCAAAATAATGTTGGCAAAGAGTAATGTTTATTTAAGTCATGCACACTCAAACATCTGATTGAAATTTATAGATCAGCATTTGGTGCTAAACATGGAAGCCAAAACTGATGCACATTTGGTACAAACTGTGAATCAAACTACTAATTCAAAAGGTCAATAGTTATGAAATTTTGATCAAAGCACAAGAAGAAAACCTTGTAGTACTTGAGCAATTGTGGTCTCTTCAATTTGAATGTTGGAGTTATTAAATCTCTTTCTATGTCGAAGGGATTTGGTTCCAGATGAATGGCTTTTAGCAGCTCAAATCCTCTAAGCTGAATATTTCTTTGATGTCAAATGTTTGGTAATACAGGCAAAATATATCATAAAACTAGAAACTGGAAGCATATGATAATGAATTATATATACATACTTGGTGTTTCTGACCAGTGCTGTTGAGCTCATCCAAAATGTGTTTTCTTGCTTTAAGATTATCACATAAAGATTTAAAATCATCAGTCAAATTGTGCTCTTTTGCCCAATCCTCAATGGCTTTTCTTTCAGGGACCACAACAGCCACCAAGAATGACTCAAAGCTGTTTCCATACACCCAAATCTGCATGTGAAATAATTTCTTTTTTTATCCAATATTTAATTACACAAATTTAGTATAATAGGTGCACTGCAAAACTACTTTCGAAGTAAACTTTCCCAGTAAACTTAATATGACCAAAAATGAACTATAACTATTGTTTCTCTACTTTTATCAACTGTTGTGATTGAACTAGAAGCATACCGATGCTATAAGAGGGCATTGCAAATACTTGTTTTCAATATTCTCCACAGCAATATATTCTCCTTGAGACAATTTAAAGATATTCTTCTTCCGATCAATAATTTTCATGGCCCCATTTGATTGCCATTCTCCAATGTCACCTGCAATGGTTTACCTGTATGTGAATTTTGTGTTGATTTACAAATCACTATGTTAATTTTGAATCCAGGACAACCTGGTTTTACCTGTATGAAACCAGCCATCAACCATAACTTCTTTGGTAAGATCTTCACGCTTGTGATAACCGGAGAACAAGGTATTTCCTCTCAGACAAATTTCTCCACGGGGTACATTGGAGAGGGCATCATATCCCATCTCTGGCACAGATTCAAGCCTGGCTTCAATGGTTGTCATGGGAACTCCAACAGTTCCTGTCATAGAATACACATCACCTATCGCCGTGAAACACCCGGCACAACTTTCAGTAAGACCTGCCACATCAAAATGATAATAAATTAATATGAACATGTACACAATTAACATGTGACCATGACAAATAAAAAAATCATTCTAGAATTATTTATAGGATTAAACCATCATACCTATTTTCTCCCACAAGATTACTTTATCAAAATATAGCCCTTGATTCAGAAAATTTTGATAAAGACTTTTTTTATGTAGTAGAAGATTCATATATCATACCATATCCTTGTGATAATGTAGATCCACTAGTGACCCTCATAAACTCTTCCACATGCCTAGGCAAAGGAGCAGCTCCGGATAACAGGATGCGAACACGTCCACCTAGAGCTAGTTTTGTCTATCAATAAAACCTATATTTCAGTCTTGAACCAAACTTTATGAAAAGAGCTTACAAAGTTAAAGTGGTATTATACCTTATCAAACACAAGCCTATCAAACAGAGGTGCTGCTTTGTGTTGCGGAAGACCCTTCTCCAGATATTTTAACTTGCTGTCATTAGACTCCAGATTAGTTTACATGCATACAGATAATTTAAACACTTGAGTTTAATGATGAAACATACTAGTTGTAAGCGCACTGAAACAATGTACTCTGCAGTGGTCCTGCAGAAGATACTTTGCTTTTGATACCTTCAAGTGAAAAGCTTATAGTTAATGTAGTCACACAGAGATAAGGATCTTATAGTCATCGTTTAAGATCATGATTTAGATAACCAAAGATGATCATAAGAAGCATTCTTGTTTTACCTGCATAAATACGGTCAAAAACTCTAGGAACTCCACAAAATATAGTTGGTTTCAGTTCCTGAATATCTTCCAGCAAGAACCTGACATCCTGCATGAATCAACAAGAAAAATCCACCCGAGTCATTAAAAACAGAACACTTAAAGAATGGACCAAAAACTAATTCCATGACGTCAATCAAAATCTTACGCCTTGCCAAAATCCTATTGATGAGCCCTTGGAGATGCAATACGTCTCCATTATTTGGTCATATACATGAGCAAGAGGAAGAAAGGAAAAGTACACATCGTCTTCTCCTGCCTAAAAATATCACAAAATATTTTCACTGTCAGCACTCAGCACTACAGTGTTTAATTTAACAAAGATTAGATACTCATACTCATCTTCTCATTGTTTTAATTTTGAATTTGATTAAAATATGTACCATATTTTTCCAAGATAAATTATGAGAATAGCATTACTTTCCTTAGTCTAATGCGAGGAAAGTAATTGTTTGAAACCTCCAGGTGAGCATAATTATGTTCACCTTTTTTTATTTTTTTATAGGCACTTCTGTCCACCGTACTTTATATCAGGATTTCACCATCCATTAATTGAAAAATAATTGGGGTTTGATTTCCCCATTATTGCTTTTAACTATTATGTTGCCAATGTTGCCACTTGATAATCATTATGACATTAATCAACATGGCAGCCAAAGAAACATTGACCTGGCGGCTGGCAGTGTTTGCGGTATAAGCTATACAACATGAAACTAATGAAGCTTCAAGGGAAATAGTTCTTACCACTCTGTCTGTTAACATAATTATGTGGTCAACAGACAACACTTCAGCCATGAAAGCCTCATTCTTAATAACGACACCTTTGGGATCTCCAGTTGTTCCACTTGTGTACATTATTGTGCAAATGTCAGTCTTCTTTTTTGATGGTAGATCCCAATCCAGACATCCCTAGAGAAAGGAAGAAAAAATATTAAACTGTTATAATTATATCTCAGAATACTCATATAAAATGGTTCATGATCCTAATTTTGGAACACCAAATAGGCAATTGCAAACCAAGTTTAACATCTTACCAGCTGGAGAAACTCTCCCCATGAGAAGCAGGACGCGCCATGCCCCTCAGCTTCTTTCTTTTGTGTGGTAGAAACACTTCCAAAGCTCACAATAGCTACACCATGACACACAGAGCTTGGTCAGCATAAAATGGAGGTAAGACCCTTAATCTAGGAGTAACTAAGATGGCCATGCTTCACCTACTTTTAAGATTTGAAGAACACTGTGCAAGACATGACAAAACCTGTGAAAACAGATATTAGTTCAGAAGGGAACTTCAAGAAATTCAATGGATAACATACTAATTACAACCATTAAAAAGGTCTTGCAGTAAGTAAGACATATTTTCAATTCCAAAATATGAACCTGACTTTACATTTCTATTTTAAGAAAATGGCTTACAGTAATATCATATATAATAACTTATGCACATAATCCATCTAAGAAGGATGCTAATGATTAATGGCTTTCTCACCACATAGTTTCTTGGGAGACAAGACATTGTTGATTACTTGATAGCTGATGGAGATGATTATTTATTGAAGGTAGCATCAAAATATTGCAAATTAATTGTTAACTAATGGAATGATGATCCTTCCATAACATGAATATTTACTGAAGTCAACTATGAGGAAGAACCAGACAATCCTAGTGAAATTGAAGCTTCAACAAAGCCATATCACCAAATAATAAAAGCAGCAAAACTATTTGTCACACTAATTTAGGATGACTCAACCAATATGGTAATCTTAATAATATAACAATTGAATGTTTTAGGTAGTCCAACTTGAAATAATAAAAGATTGTGCTCAAAGAACTAGAACATACTGATGGAATCTTTTTCTCCTGTACAAATGCAATTGAAACTTCAGCATGGTTTATGATAAACTCCACTGCATTAGGACCTGGAAGGTATAAACCCAAGTCAAAGTCATTTCCTAGCTGATGATATATGCTCCAATTTGTGTCCACAGATTCTTCAGCAGAAATGTTTCAAATGATAACACTTAAAAGCAAGGTCACTGAGACATTTGTCAAGTCAGAAAACACATACCAAGGGTGTCATATAATGGAACATATGACACTGCACAGCTATTGCAAGCCTGCAAAACACAAAAATTGAATCATGTGAAGTCCAATTGGAATAATTAACAAAGCCAATTAATTTAACATAAGGTGTAAGACTTTGTGGTAATAATTAAATGAAGTACTTATAATTTATGGTGATACAAAGAAAGTGTTATACCTCCATTGCAATGATCCATTCAGGGCAGTTGGACCCATATATGCCACAACGATCTCCCTTGTGATTTTAAACCACTAGTTAGATTATAAATTTCACATTCAGTAATTCCAATGCAATATCTTGAAAGAGCAAGAAATGTTGGAAACTCACAGGATTGACACCACGGCTCCTTATGGCCGAACCCATTTTCATGGCAGCATCATAAACATCTTGATACGTGAGCCATGTATAGGAACCCAACTGTAAATTCACCTCAATGTTCACATGAAGTTTTCAAAATTTGAGAGAATTATTTTTTTTCCCCAATAGTTTAGACTCTTAATGATATCCATAATAAGAGAACTTGTCTCCATTTCCTATCATTTTTATGTTCCCTCAAGTAGTCAAGTTAATTAAAAAGTGACATGTAAGCAGAAAGTCTAACAATAAAGAATGAGAGTATTATTTTTGTTAATGTGTTGTGTCACCTTTTAATCAGGGGAAAAAAAAAGTTGATCCTAACAAATGGTGCATGGAACCAAAATACTTTTTTTTTTTTAAAAAGCACCAAAATATGTGAAGTTGATACCTTAGATTCGGTTTTTTGACGCCTACCCAACATATTGTTGTTGGGGTTCCTCTTAACAGAGTCCCTGCCAAACGAAGCATTAAAACTTCTGATAAGTGACGTGTACTTTCTGTTTTATTACAAAATTATGACATAAATAGTCATTTGACACGTCACTATGATATATACAATTTGGGCGAAGAACATTACATGTAACTGAAAAATTGAAAAATTATAATAAAGGAATTAAAAGATAAAAGCTTGTTAAAATTACTTAACAAGAAACTATAAATTAAAATCTGTATTAGTACGGTTGGATAAGCATAGTACTAATAATGTTACTTCTTAGTTCTTAATTTGGTGCCAAAAACTAAACTAATCTGAACTTAAATATATTCCATTTGTATTTGGCTCCTCTAAATTGAGTAAAGGTAAAGTATAATCCTAGTTGTTGATATAAAAATGAAGAGTTAAATATATTTTTTATTTTTAATAAATATTTGACTTTTGTGTTTATTCGTAATAAATTTTTATTTTGTATTGAGTGTCTAATAAAAAATATATTTATTTTTTATTCTTGATATTTTATTTTAGTTCCTCATAAATTAGAAAATTTTGTATTTATTTTTTAATAAATTAATAAATTTTATTGTCGCTTGTATAACAAATGAAAAATATTTATCATGAAATCAACACAAAATTTATTAATTTATTAGGAACTAGAAATAAGTGTCAAGAATAAAAAAAAATTATTATTTTATTAAAGATTCTTCATAAAACAAAAATCTATTAAGAAACAAATATAAAATTAGACATTTACTAAAAATTCATTTTCAATATTCCAACAGATCCATGATTTGTCATATATGTGCACCTAACTGATTGTTGATTTTTTCATCAACAACTATGATTTCTCACTTTACCCTCTAGAGTGAGTTACTCAATTTAGAAGAGATTTCCTTTAATGATTAGCAATGTCATGTTCTGGTGTGTCACTAAACACAACAAAACGGTTAAAATCCTGCTACAAAATAACTTAATGCATTATAGATATGTTGAGAGTTGTTCAGTTTACATGATAATAACTTCATCATGAAAAAGAAAAGTAAACAAAATCATAAATAGTAACATGAAATAGTTATAAGCTTAACTTGGTGATTGAAGGGAGAACGGAGAGGAAGAGATGGCAGATTTGAATTCCTCTCACTAACAATTAATATTGGTTGATAAAAAAAATACTAACCTGAAGAAATCCCAAGGGGACTTAAAATCAGAAGGAACCTCCAAGAGACCATCTTTAGCATAAATGCTCCTATAGACAGGACCCACTGATGGCTTTCCATCAGTTGCAAGCCTTCCCTCTTCAACCTTCACAGTATAAACCTCTGGCATTGTAAGATGGAATGGAATGTTTCAGAACTGTGTCTAGGGGATGATGAATGATGATAATGATTAGTGAGCTTAGTCACAACAAGTGAAGTAGTTATATCTGAGGCTTGTAATAAAGGCTAAAGGGATATGTATGTGTGGATAGATGAACTTCAAAGAAAGAAAAAGAAGTGCATGTGAGCCAGAAAGGAAGAGGGGGGTTGAGCCAGTGCAATAAATTCAATGTTTACTTTTTTGGTACAGAAATTTCTGAACAATATCTGTAGCGCTGTTTTATTGATAGTACCCTCTTTCAGCTGTGATTTCTGTGTTTGCATATTTTCAGCAACACACCCTCCATGAGCATTTATATTGGCTGCAAAAGTTTGGTGAAGCTACCCTTGCCATTTTCCTAATAGACAAAATGGTTAACAGAAAATAAAATAAAGGGCCTATAAACTTTGGTTCTAATTTGAAAAGGAAAATGTCGTTTAACATATACCTACTTTTTATTCTTTCTGGTTTTTCTTCTCATTTTTTTTATTCTTCTATTCTTTTTGTATTGCACCACTTTGGGTATTTATTCATCACTTATTCTCTTATCTTTTTATTTATTTTTTTCCCGCCCTTCAAAAATATGAATAAATTGGATCTCAAAAATTCATTAAAGTTGAGACACGTCTTAAGGAACATATCATTCGCAAAGATATTTATAGATAATAGATTATCTATCAACATGTTATCACTCATCATCTTGATAATGGGATATCATGAACTCACATCCTTATGAGATATGGACTCAACTATTACTAATTAAATCAAACTTTATTAACTTCTTTATTCTCTTACTTTCTAATTAGAGAATTTTTTTTTCTTTCTAAAAGCAAGCTACTCTCCTACTAAAAGGCATAAGATTAATTTCTCTAAACATAAAGATTATTAAAGCAAATTTTATCTATCCAAATAAATCTTTTTTATACACCTGATCAGGTAACCAAACCATGTCAGCATATTAATATATAAACTCAATTATCTACCAATTATATTTTAAGAAGCATTATATTAATAATATACAACACAACCATAATACTTGTGTAAAAAAACAATAACTATAAATTTTAACTAAAGGAAGTATTGATTGTTTAAAAATGGAAATGAGTATTAAAAATACATAAATATATTATTATTTTATCTGATAATTATGAAATTTTATTTGTATTAGTATAAAAGTTTAAAAATACAAAATACCGGTAGGAGTATTTGAAGTTATATCACATAATTATTATTTTCAAAATTTAACTAGAAAGCATCGATGACTATTATAATAATTAATGTAAAATTCATATTTAATAGATTGATAGTGTAAAAAAATTTGCATACATTAAAATTAAATTCTTAATTTAAAATGGTATTGTTCTATTATTATTGTTATTATTGTTTGGAAAGAAACCAAAGCTATAGACTTCGTCCCATGTATAGAAATCTTAGTACAAAATATATTTTTTCATAAAAATATATTTTAGTATATGTGAATGTGATGACAGTGGAGAGTTTTGATTAAAATTACATATAATATCTCTATCTACGTTTAATGCATACCTATTAAGGACCACCATTACTGATGGGGAAGCCATTTGTCTGGCCAATAATGCACCCTGAAATCATGCATGATCTTGCTCTTGCTAATTTTAGTCAACACTGAACAGTGATAACGAAGGTGTCTTAGACGCGCATTAATTGAATAATGAATACTTAGTTGGTTCTGTATTTTCTCGATGAAAGTCATACACCCAATGCCGGCTTTTCATTCTATACTCCAGAAATCAAGTTTTAAGAATTTCAGCATAAAATACATGTATTGATTTTCTTTTTCTTCTATATTTGCATCATCCTAATATTTGCTAGCTGTGTGAAATGTACTTTATGTCTCCAGCATTCTTAATTCCCCGTGATTTCCCATTTGCCAATTTGTAACTTTTTAATGAGTTGGTAAATTTGGATTGAAAAATGAATCTAGAACAGAAATAATCAATGGGGGCAGTAAACCACAGAAGGAAAAAAAAAAAAAAAAGATTTGCAAGTTAGTTGGGCAAGGTTTAATTAATGGAATAATTGATGCATGCAGTTGGAAATAGGTGTAACAAAACTTATTAGGTGCCGTGACTATGTTAACAACAATATAGTACATAGCTTATCCACCAAAAGGACAAAAACAAAGTAGAAACATCTTAATTCAACAGATGGTTGAAGTGATCTTAATTAAACAGACCCGACAAGAGGAAATTTGTTGAAACGACCATGATAATAAACTTTATAGGGTGCTAATAGAAACATTGTCTAGATATATATACCATTTGTCAAAATGACTATGTCAAACTTTAATTTCTTATGTAGCATTGTAGCGGCATATATTTTTTAGGATACTAATAAGAGGAAAAAGAAAAATGGAACATTAATTTGATGGCCAATTGAAAAGATGGGCACTTATAACTCATACCTAACTTTTTGTGCTAGCCTTAACGTTCCATCATATATATCCATGCAACATTAATTACGAACGGCATGTGGGCACCCCAAATGGGTAATACAAGTAGGTCGTCATATGCGAAATTTGGAAATTTTGAGAGTAAGAATGACGAATTATAAAATTAGGGTTAAATATATTTTTAATCTTTTAAATTTAGGAGTCTATTTTTTTAGTTCTTCAAATTATTTTTTTCTCTTAAATTCATGAAATGTTTCTTTTAATTTCTCTTATGTTAAAAAATTGTCACAAATTACGTAGTACATTTAAACTGTCAAAAAATCTTCCAGGGTGAACTAACAAAAGCATTTTACAAAATTGATAGAATAAAAAATATATTTATATTTCAGGAATTAAAAATAAATTTAAGCCATAAAATTATAACTGATGATTGGAAAATTAATATATATATATATATATATATATATATATATATATAATAATTTAATTAATACTCTCTCAGACTTAGATATAAGAAAAATTAGCTAACGTTTACGGTAATTAAAAAAATTGATTAATATCATTTAATTCTTCTAATCATATTTGAAAATATATTTTTTTAAAATTCTTTCATTAGAATTTGATATCAAAAATAAAATAATCATTAGAAATATAATCTTAATTAATTAAAGAGTATTTTTAGAATGAGATTATTAAATAGGATGAAGGTAGTTAAACATGTCACCGAAGGCCAAATTGTTCTCAGATATTCCACACTAATAAAGGCTTGGGATCAGATAGTCAATTAAATTGGGCCTGAGATAAGACGCCCAACTAATTAGGATAACCAATTGAGGGACATTGCTTCCTGCATTCCATTTTTTGCTTCCTGCACCCATCGGAAAGTTAGAACACCTTAAATGAATAAAAATGTCCTTTTTGAATACCTCCTTTTCCTTTTTGCATTTGTGTGCCAAAAATTCCACTTTCTTTTTTTTATTCTTGCAGGTCCTCCATCAATGTTGTCCAGATTACCCATTCCAGAGGCTTTATTGATGTTTGGAAAAGTTGTTCCATAAGTATGCAAGTATTTAGGAGAACAATATTCTGGATTTCAGAAAAATGAATTTGGAACAATATAAAATGAGTTTCAGAATAATGAATCCAAAATATACAAGAAATTTCTCCCTTATGGAACACGCTATCCAAAATTCTAAAAACACAAGTCCATATTAAGTATTCTGGAAAACAAGTTGTTTGTGGAAAACATAATTTAGAATTATGTAAACATAGTTCTGAATTATATTTTCTGGAAACAACTTGTTTCTCCAAATTACTTAATCTAGAATGGCAAATAATAATTTCAGTTCTAGATTTATCAATCCAAAACGGTCCAACCGCTTCCACCAAATTAGGATGTCGACAACATTATCTCAAAGGATGTTGATTCCTTCAAGAGTGCTGAAAATCATTGAGGGAAATGGTGGCCCCACAGAACCATCAAGATCTCTTTTGTTGAATAGCTATGGGGTGAAGAAGCTCAAGGCTGATAGGAGCTTATAAAAAAGGTAAGGTCAATTTTGGAATTTAGAAAATATGGAGCTGCATGAAGCAAAAGGCCAAATTTAGCTAGTCAGTTAAGCTTAAGCAGAATTGGGCCCACTAATTAGGACAACACTGTCAGTGAACAGTAAAAATGGGAGACAAGGAAAATGCTATTTGCACGCTCCTTTATTACTAATACGGCTATTTTTTAATTTGTTACTCCTAGAGTACCCAGGAAATATACACACTTTCCTCATTCTCCATAAGTCTCTCTCCGATGACATTAACCGATAAGTCTTATCCTGTATCAAGTGTTATAGGGAAAGCGGGTACTAAAGGAGTAGTACAAATCAAGTTTTGATTTGTTGTTCTCAACCACTATCCAAGGATCAACAATCACTACTTTCAGAATTTTTTGTGTGTTAATAGTATTGTTGCTTTTTGTTGTTAACCTCAGTGTGTGAGTTGTTTCAGGTTATGTAATACGTTTTTTTGGCTGGAGCAGTTATAAGACATTGCTTCTGCATTCTGGTTTTGAGGTGGGCCTTGTAAAAAGATTGGTTGGTAGATTTCTTTTTGTGATTCTGCTGGGGTTGGCTTGTTTACCACTTTTATCCAACTTTATTCAGTTGAGTATTTCTTGTACTCAACTATTCAGTTGTTGTAGATTCTCATTTAATTATAAAAAAAGAAGAAAAAAAATCACTGTGCGACCTAGAATATCCCTGGACCATGTAAGTAGTTATCAGAAATGCGAAACTTGGAGATGCAACACAAGTGAGTACAAAATACATCACAAGACTTGGAAGCTCATGATTTTAAATTTTGATCCTAAGCCTACTGCAATACATATATGCCATATATAGTTACATTTGCTTGCATTTTTTTAATTATCATAAGAACACTGTAACTATAACAATAATTTAAAAAACCATAGGAATCTCAGATTGCAAAAACTTTTACATACATAAAATTAAACCCAAGACATTCCAAAACAGGAATCCAAGATAGAAACTTACTCGTGAATATATACATATTCATTAGATAAACCATAATTAGGATTGGGGAAAACACAAACCCATAATTAAGTTTCCTTCCACACTACAGATATCCAACTCACTCACTTATATGCATCTCCTGTAACCTCACACGGTAGCTCAATAAAACTTAGATGTAGTTGTTAGATACTTTAATTTTGACATTGTTCTCTAATTACAATTAAAGTTTCAACCTCAATAACTATGTAAATCTTTATTACATAAATTATATTGAGATAAAAGCACAGTTTTTAATCAAAGAACATCACAGAAAACACTTAAAAAATATATCTGAATTCTTTTTTTCTCCGAGTGAATCAACGTACCCCAATTTCATGCCAATCAAGAAATTATTGTATGATCCAGATCCCATGATCTTAACTAATTATTACATAACAAGTTGTGACATTTTTAGTATAAAAAAAAAACAATAACATGTGACATAAAAATTAATTAAGATCATAGGATCATCGATCATATAATAATTTCTGTTATCCATATATAGTCAAGCCCTTGACATCAAGGATCCCATGTAACGGCTAGTGGAGCACGTGCGGGGCATGAGAGCAAGGATGATGAGTCACGCATAGTGGAAGGCATGAATAACAAACTTCCGGATGATGCGGAATTGGGACGTGGAAAGAGAGTGAGGAGGCCAAGCTGGAAGCTAACAGAATGAGGGGAATAAATAGAGCAATAGTGGAATGTAGTAGGCATGAAGTATGATGTATGAATTTGCTCCTTCTCCCTGATTATTCTCTCTACTCTGATACTTCTTTTCCTGCAATTTCTTCTTGTACTTTACTCTGAATTTCTACACTGAAAACTCAGAGTTAGTTATCATCAATAAAGTGCAACTTTCCTTGTCCATTTTACTGTTACATTCATTACATTGGTGCTTTCATCTCATCATGGCAGACAACACACGCATGAAAGAGATCTATGCAGAATTAAAAAAAAATGCTGATGCCATTACGCGTGTCAGTGAGGACTTCCATCGTCAGATCGAGCGTTTGGAAGGTGCTAACCACGCTCATATGGAAAGGATGGAAGCGATTCAGATAGCAAATGAGTCACAGATTACACAGCTCAATTCTGCTATGACGCAAATCCTGCAACGACTACAATCCATTCCGGTGTCTCCCCATGGTGCATCGAACTCAAACAAAGAACAAACGAGGACTCCTTTTCAGGTGAGATCTGTCAAACTGGATTTTCCTCGATTTGATGGAAATAACGTAATGGACTGGATATTTAAGGCAGAACAGTTTTTCGATTACTATGCTACTCCTGATGCTGATAGATTACTCATAGCGTCTGTGCACTTAGATCATGATGTGGTACCTTGGTATCAAATGATGCAAAAAACTGATCCATTGCTGTCATGGCAAGCTCTTACTCGAGCTCTAGAACTTGATTTTGGCCCATCCGCTTATGACTGTCCTCGAGCTACCTTGTTCAAACTAGCTCAGTCTGCATCTGTGAATGAATTTTATATACAATTTACTGCGTTAGTGAATAGAGTCGATGGTTTAAGCCCAGCAGCTATTCTTGATTGCTTTATTAGTGGCTTGCAAGATGAAATTAGAAGGGATGTGAAAGCCATGGAACCTAGGACCCTGAGCAAAGCAGTGGCCTTAGCCAAATTATTTGAAGAAAAATATATAGCCAACAAAAAACCTAACCAAATGACCAATGTAGCCAGAAATTATAGCCAAAACACTTCATTCAACCACAAAAACAACCAAAATTCCCAAAAACTTGATCACACCACTAAGCCCAACCTTCCACCTCTCTTACCCACTCCTCAGATCAAACCTTTTAACCCTAGAAACCAAAACATCAAAAAAATCTCTCCAGCAGAAATCCAACTGAGAAGGGAGAAAAACTTGTGCTATTTCTGTGATGAAAAGTTTTCTCCAGCTCACAAATGTCCCAACAGACAAGTCATGTTGCTCCAGCTTGAGGATGATGAAGAGCTACAGCCAGATCGGAACCAGGCAACTATAGAGGAAGGTGAAGAAGGAGGAAATGTAACTGAAACTCACCACCTGTCACTCAATGCTATGAAAGGGTCTAATGGAGTTGGCACCATTAGATTTACAGGCCAGGTGGGTAGTATAAGGGTCAAGATTTTAGTGGATGGAGGCAGCTCGGATAACTTCATTCAACCAAGAGTAGCTCAAGTGTTGAAGCTTCCAATTGAGCCAGCTCCTAACCTCAGAGTATTGGTTGGCAATGGTCAGACGTTACAGGCAGAGGGTATGATTCAGCAATTACCCGTACATATTCAGGGTCAAGAAGTTAAAGTACCTGTGTATCTATTACAAATTTCTGGTGCAGATGTGATCTTAGGATCAACTTGGTTAGCAACATTGGGCCCTCATGTTGCTGATTATGCAGCATTGACTCTTAAATTCTTTCAAAATGGTCATTTCATTACACTGCAAGGGGAAGGTACTATGAAACCCAGTCCAGCCCAATTTCATCATTTCAGAAGATTGCATAACACTGATGCAATAGAAGAATGTTTTGCAATTCAATGGTTACCAAATGAAGTACCTGGAGATACATTGCTGGAGTTACCTACAGATATGGACCCTGAAATTGCCATATTACTACACACTTATGCTCAGGTGTTCAAAGTGCCTTCTTCACTACCACCCCCAAGAGAACAGGATCATGCCATTCCACTGAAGCAAGGATCAGAGCCTGTTAAGGTGAGACCTTACAGATATCCACACACACAGAAAGAACAAATAGAAAAAATGGTTCACGAAATGCTTGATCAAGGCATCATACAACCAAGTACCAGCCCTTTCTCTTCACCAATCCTGTTGGTCAAAAAGAAAGATGGGAGTTGGAGATTTTGTACTGACTATAGGGCTCTCAATGCCATTACTGTGAAAGACAGTTTTCCCATGCCAACAGTGGATGAATTACTTGATGAGTTATATGGAGCCCAATATTTTTCTAAGCTGGATTTGAGGTCAGGTTACCATCAGATTATGGTAAAACCTGAGGACAGAGCTAAAACTGCCTTCAGAACCCACCATGGCCATTATGAATGGTTGGTAATGCCATTTGGGCTCACTAATGCACCAGCCACCTTCCAATCTCTGATGAATAAGGTGTTTCAGTCTGCCTTAAGGAAGTTTGTGTTAGTATTCTTTGATGATATTTTGGTATTTAGCTCTTCTTGGCATGATCATCTCAAACACTTAGAGGCAGTGTTACAAATATTACAACAACATCAATTGTATGCCAGATTGTCAAAATGTTCTTGTGGAGCTTCAGAGGTTGATTACTTGGGACACCGGGTATCAGGCAAGGGTGTGTCCATGGAAAGCACTAAAGTCCAGGCAGTTTTGGAGTGGCCTCCTCTTACCAATAGCAAACAATTGAGAGGGTTTCTTGGCTTGACAGGATACTATAGAAGATTCATCAAAGCCTATGCCCACATTGCTGCACCTTTAACAGATTTTTTAAAGAAAGATAATTTTGTGTGGAATTCTGAAGCAGAAGCAGCTTTCCTTAAGCTCAAAAATGCCATGACTATAGCACCAGTGCTAGCCTTACCTGATTTTACACAACCATTCATTTTGGAGACTGATGCATCGGGAATTGGAGTAGGAGCAGTGTTGAGTCAAAATGGTCATCCTATAGCATATTTTTCAAAAAAATTAGCACCTCGAATGCAAAAGCAATCTGCTTACACCAGGGAATTGCTAGCCATTACAGAAGCATTGGCTAAGTTCAGACACTACTTACTAGGCAATAAGTTTATCATTAGAACAGATCAGAGAAGCTTGAAAAGCTTGATGGATCAGTCTCTTCAAACCCCTGAACAACAAGCATGGTTACACAAATTTTTGGGGTATGATTTCAAAATTGAATACAAGCCTGGTAGAGATAATCAAGCAGCGGATGCCTTATCCAGAATGTTCCTGTTAGCCTGGTCTGAGCCCCATTCGCTGTTCTTAGAAGAGCTAAGAAGTAAACTAACTGCAAATCCTCACCTCAAGCAGTTAATGGAGGATTACAGGTCCTCTAATGAAGCCAGTCATTATGCAGTAAGACAAGGGTTATTGTATTGGAAAGACAGACTAGTCATTCCAGTGGAAGAAGAGATGGTTCAAAGAATTTTGCAAGAGTACCATAGTTCACCCATTGGTGGCCATGCGGGGATTACAAGAACACTAGCAAGATTGAAGGCTCAATTTTACTGGCCTAAGATGCAGGAACATGTCAAAGAGTATGTACAAAATTGTGTGATTTGTCAACAAGCAAAAGTGAGTAACACACTGCCCTCAGGACTCCTGCAGCCTTTGCCCATTCCCCAGCAAGTTTGGGAAAATGTAGCTATGGATTTTATCACAGGTTTGCCTAGTGTTAATGGTTTTTCTGTCATTATGGTGGTAGTGGATAGACTCACTAAATATGCTCACTTCCTACCTCTAAAAGCTGATTACAGTAGTAAGTCAGTTGCTGAAACTTTCATGAACAATATAGTGAAGCTGCACGGCATTCCAAAATCCATCGTGTCTGATAGAGATAGAGTTTTCACTAGTTCTTTTTGGCAGAATTTATTCAAATTACAAGGCACTACACTAGCTATGTCATCAGCATATCACCCACAAACAGATGGGCAATCTGAAATTCTGAACAAATGCCTGGAGATGTATCTTAGGTGTTTTACTTATGAGAATCCCAAAGGATGGGTCAAAGCTCTACCATGGTCAGAATTCTGGTATAACACTGCATTCCACACTAGCTTGGGATTGACTCCATTCAAAGCATTATATGGAAGAGAGCCTCCTACACTTACCAGACAGCCTTGTACTACTTTAGATCCGGTGGAGTTAAGAGAACAATTGATCAACAGAGATAACTTGTTAGCTAAGCTCAAGAACAATCTGGCCAGAGCACAACAAGTCATGAAGACGCAAGCTGACAAGAAGAGACAAGAAGTATCTATGAAGGTGGGTGATCACGTATCTATGAAGTAGCCATGATTCCCAGCCACCTCACAGCACCTTCTCACCCTACTACTAGACCCTTTGCCCCTCCACAACACTGATGAAGCCACCACCCTCAAGCCAACACTCCACCACCATCTCCCTCACACACGCCACATGCAAATTGTACCTCTTGCAAGACGACCTATACAAAAACAACCTCACCCCCTTCACCGGCTTCTCGCACGCGTTGCAGTAGCGCGGAGTGTGGAAGGAGCATTTGGGGTAGAAAGGGTGGAACAAAGAAGGAGAAGGAATGGAACACTTGTAGCATGACCCTATTCCTAGTTCCTTGCACCCGTCTCATTTGAAGTTAGCTTGTGTTGTTTGTGGCTGAAGTTACATTGTGGTCTTTCTGGTATTTGGGATTGTGAGAATTGGACTTGAATGAAGTATACATAATAGTGGTGTTGTATGATTTTTATCTATTCTACACCTGTCATATGATATGACCTCACTCGTATAAGCAAATATATATATATATATATATATATATATATATATATATATATATATATATATAGTAACAGTCGGCACGTGACAATATATTGGAAAATTCTTATAAATGTATAGATGAAGAGAGAAATATAAAGAAAATAATGGAGCCAAAGTGAAATGGAAGAAAAAAATGAATGTATGTTTAACTTTTTTTCATCTAGTGTGACAGGCAGACAGACACAAACGTTTTGTTTATTTATTAAAAAAATCGAGAATAGATGTTCGCAATGGTCCTATGGTCTAGTGGTCAGGACATTGGACTCTGAATCCAGTAACCCGAGTTCAAATCTCGGTAGGACCTTTTTTTGTGTTTTTAATAATTGTTGAATATTACAAATACAAACACACGTTATCCTTTATTCCTGAATTACTAGATATATTTGCCAACAAAAATCGATTACAAAGTTCTCATAATAAAAATGCATTTTTGGTTAAATTTTCGTGGAACGAAAGCGAAAAGTTGGAAATTTTATCTCCATGAGAGTTGGTGCAAAATTAAAAATATTTTTAACAAAATAAAATATATAAGATTCATAATAAAAATAATAATGCATATTTTTAATCTAAATCACACATATTTTTTACTAAAACCAATTCAATTTGAGCTAGAAACATTCACAGAACAATAAAATTAACTTTTTTACAAGGATTTTTTTTTCTTTATCACGTTTCTTTTTTTAGGATAATTCTGCTCAAGATACAATCAAATACAAAATAAAAACACCCCTCTTAACGAATATTTTGTCATACGCAAAATTTGAATTTGACACTTTTGTTTGTAAAACATTAAAAATGCATGCATGCACACATGAACAAACAATTCCATGGTAATAATAAAGGCATGAATAATCTCTGGTAAAATTAATGAATATCTTAAATTAAGAATCGGAATACAAATTTCCATCATTTGTGTATATATTAGCTCAAATAACTTGTATTCTGTTAAAATGTTTAAAATAGTTAATGCTACAATTTTCAGAAATGAAATCCAAATAATCCATTGATGTTTTTATTTTGATTTATAATTTGATAACTATAATTAAATATTTAAACAATAATTAGGTGTGATTAAATATTACACTAATTAATTTAATTTTTATTAAAGAGTTTATAATTCATTTACCTTTTATTTTATTAAAATATCTCAGTATAATATTGGAAATTTTTGTTATCATTTCGAAATTGTATAATGAATTCAAAATTTACCCATCAGTAGATTTATTTCTTTATCTAATCACTTAAATTGAGAGAAGGAAATGAAATTAAAGCACTGAATAAAAAAAATCTCGCAAGATCCATGCATATTATCTGAAACTTTTTTTTTTCTTTTCCAGAATTGTATACTAAGAAATTTCGCAAATTTATCCTTTTCCTTATATACACAGCTATGCTACTGTTTATCAAAATTGAAAAAAAAAAACAAAATATAAAAATTGTCCGAAAATATTATTTTATAGCAAATTGCCAACTTGTGCAAAAGCTACTAAAGAACCCGTTTTAAACCATGATAGTTATTAATTCATAAACAGATAAAATTTATATTTTGAAGTAAATATCATCTTTATTAGGAGATAAATAATATTAGTTGAGTTTAATAAGCATGCACTGGGTATAAATTTTTCTTACTGTAAACCAAAAAAAAATCATTTTTATTATGACTTTGTCAACTAATCAGAAATTATATCTGTTATAAATTTTAAATAATTATTATAAAATTTAATAAATTTAATATATATATATATATATATATATATATATATATATATATATATATAGGTTTACGATTAGATAATTAGGTAAAAACATCTTTTTATACTAACTATTAGTGCATATATTATTTCTGTATATTAATTGTATGAACCAAATGTGATGTAAGGTCTTTTAGTAAAAAAAAAACAGAAAGATGGAGAAGATAGTAACCTCAACAAGGTTGACTTTGATTTTTAGTTATTAGGACAGATGT
Source organism: Glycine max (assembly GCF_000004515.6). Classification (NCBI taxonomy): domain Eukaryota; kingdom Viridiplantae; phylum Streptophyta; class Magnoliopsida; order Fabales; family Fabaceae; genus Glycine; species Glycine max. The sequence continues at coordinate 721,971 of NC_038256.2, read as the reverse complement.
TTTTTTCTGCTTAATTCTTTTTTATTCATAAAAATATATTATTAGAGTAATTAAGACATTTATAACAACTATATACTCGGATTAAATTAATGAACTAAATTTTAGATTTTTTTTATTTTTTTATAATCATGGTAAATCTTTTTCAAAGACCTTAACACACAAGATGAACATTTTCTTTTCAACACAATTTATTTCATATTCAAAGATGAATCAGCATCCAATCATTTGATTAAGGAACATTAATTACTACTACTTATGTCAATTGTTTTTTGATGAATTAAATCTTAAATGAACATTATTTTATTTTTATCATAAGACTTTTATAATAACTTATCATAATTATTATAACGAATAACAATATTATCTCCATATAAAAAATAACAATATTATCTTAAATAATTGATTACGTGTTAATAAATCAATAACAATCATACGATCTATTATTTTATAATATTACCATAATTACGTGTTTCCTATAGTATATTCTACAAGGATGGCACATATTATTATAATAGTTTATATAAAGGGGGGATTTGTTAAGAATTCTAATTAAGTATTAATTGATGTAATGATTTTCTTAGCTGTCTATTTCTTTCAATTTATCTTTTTTATCTCTATTTCCAAATTGAAATTCAATATTTTTTAAAAATTACATAATTAAAAATAACCATATAATATCACAATAAAAAAATTATTTATAATATAATTTACATATTAAAAACATTTATTTATTATAAGTTTTAGATACATAAACATAAGCATTTATCATGTTCAATACACTTTTAAATACCATGTGTGTGTTTGTTTGACATGAAAGATTTTCCTCCAGCTTTGAAAAATTGAATTGACACAGCAATATATCTGACATAGATTCACAATCAAACAAAGATTACAAGCAAAAACTAGAAACAAAGAAAGAGGGAAAGAAAAAAGAAGCAACAAAGCCATGAGCTTGAACATTCAAAATAAATATTGACAGAAAAATTTGTAGTTGAGGAAGAGCACTTGCACAGGTGTGACTGAAAGCAATAATTTCTTTCAAGTGATTCAGTTACCAGAAAGGAAATGGATACTCTACAGCAGAGAAGAGTTACTGAGAAGTGAACTAGTCTTCTAACTTTTGCTTTAGTGTGCCCTTTTTAGACTTCTTTAACTCCCATGGTGGTAGGCAACCTTTATAGTGAGAGTGCATAAATAATGAAGACATTGACACTTCCTTCTGAGGCATTGAGATTGACGACAAGCAACTGAAGGCAGTTCGTAGTCTTCTTTTCTCACTATCACACCCTTGAAAGTTTGGATCATCATGCTGAACAGTGGAAGTTTTAAGAGCATCAGGGAGTATGCAGTTGCACAAGGAACCTACAAGGAGGACAAGAAATGACAAGTCAGAGAAGCATAACTAAGATTTTTTTTGGTGTGTGCGAAGGCAATTGACTACTAAAACAGAATTCCACTCAGATGGCCCTTCCTTGAAAAGGTGAAATTTCTGTGAGATTCTTTGCTATGAAATCATAATAATATAGTTTAACACATAGTTTTAAGTCAACCACAGTAAGGCTAAGAAGCTATAAGTAGGTGAAGAATAGAGACTAGACAGGACCGGAAGAGAGTGAAATGTAAAAGCATTTTTAGGTTCGAATTGTTCATTACTTGCATACATTCAGGAAAAACTGATATATTAAAGCATCATTTTAACCGACTCAAAAGTGATACGGTCTAAACATAGAATAGATCTGGAGTTTAAAGAGATTTCATATACCTATTCTTGCAAGACGATTGACCCATTTCGGTATAGAATTGCCCGTTAGCTTGTAACAAATATCCTCACAGAAATGGTTGCAATTCTTCACAATCAAGTGATAAGTATCACCATTGTAATTTGCAGACTGGCGCTCCATGAACTCTCTAATCTGGAAGGGATCTAAGTTTGTAGTTCCCATGAATATTGACTTCCTAAACTTAAAGCCAGGACACTGTCGAGGCTCAACCTCAAAGACACCACTTGTTGGATAGTCATGGGCTCCAAATGCATATTCTACTCCATAAACTGTCGGCATAATAACTCCATTTTAGAAAATATTTAGGGAATCCAGAATTATCTTTTCTCCAAATACAGCAAAAGTAATAAATATTCACAGATATAAGTGATAAGTACACACAGATACATAATCCCTTTCTCCAAAATATGAAGAAATATCAGTTTACTACTTTGCCTATGCATGAAACCAAACAGTCATCTAGTCTATATCTTGAAAGTGAGGGGTAAATGGTCTTTCAGAAGTAGGTACATTAAAGGTTATTTCTGTCTCCATGATAATTGGAGATGTATTTTTAGTCCTTCAGAAGTGTGTACTCCCTCCATTCAAACCTGGCACATATTATTTTTTCTAATCTCGTTTTTAAATAAAAAAAGAAGAAACCATTGAATTGAAGGGATAACTACTATCCAGGGAACAGGTATTACAGGAGTACTGATTTTTTTCTAAATAATTGAAGGTACAAAAAAGATATAACAAATTTGAAGTATGAAGTACAAGAGCATACAGCAATAACCAAGCCTCATCCCACAGGTGGAGTTGATTACTTGGATCAAATGACAGCATTAAATGATCATATGGATATACTATCGAAAACCATTTTTGGTGAAATATAGGATGTAAGCTCCATGAAAGGTTGCATAGATAGAAACAACTTTGAACCAAAAACTATAGGCACATATCTTTGTATAAAATGAAGAGAAACTTTCTTGGAGATATTTGAAAAGGTTTTAACTGTCAGCTGACCTTCAACCCCTGAGTGGAAAATACCAATGCCTGCCCAATACATATAGCCATTTACTGTTGTCAAGTCATAGACATTGAGATAGACAGGTGTATTCCCAGGTATGTTGCCAGCTGATTTCACTTTAGAGAATATGCAAAAGGGTGTCACTGATTTGTCTCGGAGACGAAGACGCACAACAGAGGGCCAACCATTTTTTAAACCTGATTTCATTGTATGTGAACCCAGGAAGCAGTCAATATCTACTTCCTACCTGCATATACATAAAGACAACTAAAAAAATCATTTTCACAAAGACCATATAATTGACAAAACATCAAAATTGAAAGCAGTTGATTATACTCAAAATAGAATTTTTACGAGATTTTCAAAATGAAAAATTGTGACTTTTGCTTAAGGGTCATGTATGATGTGACTCTTTAAAAGTTAAATCACTTCACTAAAAGACATGAGATGGTTTATAAACAGAACCAATCTACATGCAGAAAAACACTACTAGAGTACACAATGAACAACAGAAACAGATAAATCATCAGATTCTTTATATCCAAATCATTTCCTTTCTTTATATGCAAACCATGTCAACAGACTCTATTGTATCCAGAAATGGATTCGCCAATAGAACTACTTTCCATCTACAAACCATTAACCTTTAAATCCTTCTTAATGGTTTTTCACTTGTAGATTTTCTTGGTTTCTCTACACCTCTAGCAATAGAGATACTTTCCATCTAATTTTGCACAAGGTCTTTTACAGGTTAGGTCATCTCCACATGTGTCCAAACCACCTAAGAGGAGATTCTATCATTTTTGCTACTATAGGTGCTACCCCAACTTTTTCTCTAATACATTTTTTTCTCGATCCTATCTTGTCTAATATGTTCACTTATCCAACAAAATATTCTCATCGCTGCTACATTGAGCTAATGAGCTTATTGTCTTGTTGGCTTCCCTTTATGGCCTCAAGTGTCATTTCTGCCAAAATGGTATTGTTCAAGCTTAAGGGAAAATTGGAGGTAAACCATCTTCCTGATCAATTTGAGAATTTCCTTGTACACAGGGATGTGAATCTTCTTCCTATTTTCCTTTATGTTTATGAAATGGTCCCTCTGTGCATTACTTTTAACAAATGATATTTTCAAGACTAATAACACCAACAAGAAAGTTTACTATAAATTTAGTTGAATGGGAAAAAGAGGATCTATGAAGTATAGATCAAAGTATGAGAAGTATGAGTGCAGCGAATCTGGTCAATATTGGCGGGCAAGACACTCAGAGTAAGCAATTTCAATATCTCAGTCAATAAATTAAAATTAAGTTGAGGGATATATAAAACAGAGTTCCTCCTGGCCAATGTAAAATATAGTAAATAGAATTCTGTGGGTTGGCAATAACAAATGTGCCAGAATCTACAAGGTCTGTTTTATATATCTGCCATGTCATGTATGCTTCAAGAACATGATAAGGACATTTAATGTGCCTCTATTATGAACTGCATGAAATTCTGTAATATAACCAAAACATTTAGTATTAATTCAGAAGTGTTATCTGCTGGAGAGATCTTATGCATAGAAACATCTCAGGACCACCCACTCATCTGTGAAATCCTCCAAAAGAAAATTTTTCAAACATAATTGCAATTATAAAAAAAAATACTGGTATATTAACTAGAGAAATATTCCTAATGGGTAGACCGGTATCCAAAGGTACATTGCCCACAATACTTGACATTGCACATTACTCAGGGAACAAATCATTAGTACATAAATTCACTTTTAGCTACTAACTACTTTAATGCAATCCATAGTAACACTACCACCTATACCTTATTCTCATTTGACTCGAAGCACAGTAACAAACTTCACAACTATCCATTAGTTACAACCACTTTTTTTTTACAAGGGGGAGATACAGAGGGGTAAGGAAATGAAAAAGGAGGAGAGCATGTTGCGAGAGTCGATAGATCACATCCTGGACGGCTGCACCTTAACCAACTAAATTGGCCCGAGGCGACTAATTGGGTTTTGAACTGAAGCTATAGGTTCTCCAGGTTCATCCATGCTTCAACTAAGACCTTAGCATTTGGACTTACCTATGCCTTTTTGGATACCCACAACAACAACAAGAAAAGGTTCAACTCTAGCAATTTCATACGATATAAAGTGAATTTGGAGCAAATACTATATGGAAAAAAGTAATAATTTTAAAATCATCTCCAATCTGACAACTCATGTAAGCCATCCCAGATTCCTCAATAAAATGCCCATAACCATCTATTCCTTTTAAACGAAGCCAAATCTAATTAGCTAAAAGATGGATTCATAAATCATGACATGTTAAGTTCCAACTTCCAAGCAGAAAAAATAGGAGCAAAAAATGAGTAAAATTTACATCTTGAAATATTAATAACATAACTGAAGATCTAACTGATATATGAGGACAACTTCTGTGGCATGAAAGTGGTGGGAGAGAAAAATTAGCAAAATGTAAGCAGAAGGAGAAGAAAAACAATAGGCCATAGATCAGATTCCAAAACCAAGTTAAAAGAAAAAAAGAAAACATAAATTAGACAAGGATAACAAGCAATGGAGTGGCTGATCTTCCACAAAGAAAAGCATAGAAAAATTACAAAAAGAATATAAGAAAAATGAAGCTTGAAACAAGAAATGAGTGAAGCAATGCTCTTAAAAAACATGGAAAGAAGAGAGGCACAAACAAACCTTTTGTGTTGCAAAGGGTAGCTGAAAGAAGAGAGGATGAAGTGAAAGACTCCTTCGGAGTTTGAAAGAGCCATTGTGGGTCTTAGACAGAAAAAAGAGAAAGAGAATAATGGAACAATGTGTGTGCCTTAAACTCACACATTGTCTTAGCTCTTCTGACAGAAGTGAAGGGTGTGTGTGTATGTAATGTAATGTGATGTAGTAAGAGTGCAGACAGAAAAACTGGTTTGTCTCTTTTTGGAGCCTAATGAGGAATGATAATAATCATTCGTATTTCATAAATAAGCCATTTCATATGGAAAATGGAGAAAATAAGTAGTAGAGTGAAAAAAGTAACCATTTCAGTAATATTGAATGAGTTTTAAGAATAATGAAAAAAAAAACATCATTAAAAAAATTGACCAGATGAATTTTTAACAGAAATTATTTTTAATCGATAAATATTTCATTCCGACTGATAAAATAAAAAAGTGAAAAAAAAAGTAACAAACACAAAATTTTGCAACTAAAAAGTGAAAATAGTGAAAGAAATTCTGTCCAGATTTGACACTTTGACATTGACTGAAATCATGGCATTGCGTTGAACGATGAATTACTCTCTCTCTCTCTCTCTCTCTCTCTCTCTTTATTGATTTCCTTTTTTTAATAAGGTGATTTGTGTGCTTACCAGAAAACACTCTGGAGTGTGTGTTTATATTCAGTATACATTACTCAATGTTCATTTTTTTGGACAGAACATTACTCAATATTCATTGATAATAGAAAAATGGTTTTTTAAATGAAATGGTGGAAAAATTTGTTATTTAATTTTTATAGAAAATTTAATTTTGTCTCAATCAGAATTAGTAATGATATAATTTGGCATATTTTACTCAACAAAATATGTTCTATGTACAATATTTAAATTCAAACAATGTTAAAAAATATAATCAAAATACTCACAAAGCTAACTCCCTTGGTTAACTTTTGTTATCTTTATAAGATTTTCAAAAATATATTATAATAGTTTGCTTGCTTGAGCAGTTTCTGATTAATAATGATTATCTTAAAATCATACCAAAATTAATTTCTAATTAATTGAGATTTGAGAATTTAAAACATTAAAAGTACAGAGTATTTAATAAGATGTATTAAATATTCTTTAATAAATACTTTCAAGGCAATCATGAATAGAATTTCTTTTCTTTCATTGAATTACCTTTTACTTTCATTTAATAAGGAGTATATATTATTACTACCTGCTACTAGTATCTTACAGGCAAACGAGGTGGATTACAAAAAAATAAAATCTATCCAATAAATATATGCAAATCAAAATTTCTACAATATTTATAATTATATATTTTAAATTTTTAATAAAATTACTAATCTATTAAAAATTTAATGAAATATATATTTATACATAAGAAAAACTAAAAATCCAAAAACTAAAACTATAAATATAACTCATTAGTTTTACTTGTCATAAATGATCTCCGGAAGTTAATAATAAAAAATGGTATTTACATTAACCATATTTTTTAAGAAAAGTATCTTATTAATAATTATGATTTAAAACTCTACTTAATCAAAAGAGATACGTTATTTTATCAAATTACTTCTTTCATTTCAAACTGACTGATGTTTTAACATTATAAAAAAAATGACATTAGCTTATGTTTTCAATTTCTAATGAGATATTAAAATTTTATTTTAAATTTACCCCAAATAAATTACATCAATCTAATAAATTTTTTAAATAGTTTGTCTATCAATTTTTCAACTATCAACAACCACAAATCACTTAATAGTTACAAGGAATACATTTCATGGAGAGTAAGAATAATTTAATAAAGCTGTTTAAATAAATAACTTATTTGTTGTTGTTATTAATCTATGGGAAAAAAAATCTTAAATATAAGAATGGAGGGAATAACTGATATGACAATAATGTATACTAACTCATGCCCTTGAGACAAAAAAAAACACACATTGTAATTTCACAGACAATGATCAAATGAATAAAGATGACAGGGGAAAAATAAATAATAGTATTGAGGAAAAAAAAGGTTTGATAATATATCTAAAAAATACAATTATTTTCACAATGAAGATTTTAAAAAATAAATAAAATATTTTTCTAAAAGGAAAAATATATCATTATCTTTACTTTAAAAACTATAAAAAAAAATAGTTAGTCAAAATTAAAAAAAATAACACTCAAATATCACACAATCAAACTTTCCAAATAAAAATAATTCTTCTAATATTAAAATATTATATATATATATATATATATATATATATTAAACTTTAAAATTCGACCAAACATAGGGGTAGGGCTAATGTAAGTTCGCCATATAAGTTGTAATTAATATTATTTTTATGTTTAATAATAAAAGTGAAATCATTATTATATAAATAAATATAAACTCGTTTCATTCTTAACAAGACCTAAAATATTAGTAGATTGTAAAAATAAAAAAATAAAAATACAACAGCTAGTATCAAATACGTTGTCTAGGTTTAACAATTCATGTCTCCAAATATCTCGTATTATGTCGTAGTTGTGAATTTTAAAATAATAATATTTTGCTGCTTTTTGTTTGTATGCACAAGTTGTAACAAAAAGTAAGGATCCCACACGTTCAAGAAACAGCTGGAATATGATTAATATATAATATATGCAATCGTCCTTTTAATAATATGTTATTCTTCTTTCTATCCTCCAGATGTTGCAGGGAATCCTATGATGAAAAAGTAACAACCTTCCCATTTTAAATAATAAAATTGTTTTTCAATAATTCAACATTAAAATGCATTATTCTCTGTTTTGTATTTATTTTCATATGTTGATAATATTTTATTATAACCGACAGAAATAAAATAAAATGGGAACGCGAAGTAAAAGGGAAAGTTTTAAGTATTTTTTAAAAGAAAAACTCTGATCCAATTCCTAAACAATTATATAACGATATTTGTTTTAAAAATTATATTTGATCTAATTTTTAACTGATTAATTTATGAGAAACCTAATTGATCATTTTCTATATTTAAATCATAATCTTAGAAGATACTGACCATATAAAAAACAAGGTATATATACTAGCATTTTTCATATATAAATCATTAACTTTATTTGTATTCCCATTACTTCACTCTCTTTCACATCTTTTGTCATTTGAAATCACCTCCCTGCAAATATATCTCACTCTTTGGACATGTCATCCTCCTTCACTTTCTTCTGAATTTTTTTAGAAGTCATGTTTTTAATAACGATTTCACTAGTATTTCATTTATTTAAAATTAAATTATTAAAATCATCATTGAAATAATAACTTTAGCAATTTTTTATTTAAATTAATGAATTCATGCTCTTAAATATGACTTTTATTTGTTTTAATTTTTTTAATAATTTTGGGTTATAAATGAATGACATGTTTTTACAATTCAAATTAAATTAATGTCTATATTTATATCAAATCGCATTTATTTTTATAAAAACACCACCTGTATTTATTTAATTTAAACGAAAATAAAAGTTGTTTAAATTTTCATTTTTTGTTTATAAAATTGTACTTGTGTTTTTATTTTTATTTTGTAAATGTGGTGTTAATTTAATGAGTATTTTTTTTAAAAAAAAATGTTGAAATATTATTTTTTTTCTTTTTTATATTTTTCAATTATATTTTTAAAAATAGAAATACATAAACACTTGAAAGTTATCATAGAAATGTAATAAAAATTAAGTTAAAATATCTTACAAATATGTGGAAAATAAAATTCTTTGTAGGAGGATATCTCACATGTAGCTATTTTTCTATGATGTTGTAACTTGATTCTGATTGCCTTTCGTTTGATTTACCATCATGGCAAGTTGATTGTAGTTCACTTGTAGGTATTACCTTTATCGTAGGATTATCACATTTGTGCATTTGTTGATGTAAAGTGCACATAAGTTCATGATCAACATCATGACCACCACAATCATTATTATTATCATCATGGTCATCACACATGACCCTCATTTGAGTAGGCAACGTGGCATGATAACATTTCATCCATGGTATGGGATTGTATGTAGACAATGGTGTGGTGGAAAAAGTCACAAACATATTCGAGTGATTTGGAAAAATATCTAAACTATAAGGAACTTGATTAAATGAGTATTGAGAAATATATGCTCAAAAGCTCAATGATTAAAAAGTATGTTGATGACGAAGGTGCATATATGCATAGAGGCTCATTTGTTGATAACTAGATTGTCAAACATATTGTTCATGCTAGAGCATATATCCAAAAATTATCGTTGGTTGATAAATGTACATTGTGCTTGGTGATCCAAAAAATTAGGTTTCACATGTGGTTCATTCTGGACAAATAATTATGAAGGATTAGAGACAACAATTGAGGTGCAAGAGCCAACAAATATGTGTATTCCCAAGTACGTTTCTTTCACTTTTTTTTTTCATTCCTAGGAATGTTAATCCCATGAATATTAGATGAGAATGATGTTCCTAAATATTTAAAGAAAAAAAAAGTTTGTTTAACTATTAAATTTGGTTGTGAATCTTTTTTACATTCCCAAGAATATTTAAAGAATGTGTTTGTTTCATGTTATTTTTCCTAGGAATATATGTTATATTACTAAAATATATTTTTTATATTAAACTTATTAAATGCATATACACAAGACATGAGACTACATACTACAGTTTACAAATAACAATAAAAAAAATCTTACAAATTTTTCCAATAAATTTCTTAACTACACCTTATTATTAAAGAAACCCAACACCAAAATATCCCCTTAAGCCTTATAAAGAACAAACAACACAAAAAGCATGTACAACAAAGCTTTAATCACACCCAAGTAAACACAAAACAAAATAGACTAACTGCACGAGTGAAATTCATTATAATGATATCAAAATGTGAATTTTTTCTTACAAAGGTAGGATCGATAGAAATCAAAATGTGATTTTCTTTTTTTTACAAAAGGATAGATAGAAATTAATATTGAGTGTATAATAAATTTTTTACATGATTAATATGATTTCCATCCCATAGGAATCCATATCCCTTTTCATAAGAATTAACTCAATACAAAATTAATATAAGCATGAACATCTCACTTTCCTCAAGATAAAAGATATCCAATAATATTTTTCAATTACCTTCAAACAAATATGAGAATATACATTTTCATCTCACATTCTTGGGAATCCTACAAGATTGCATGAAACAAATGTTTCTTAAGAATTTATACATTCATCTATTATGTACTAGCGAGCCTTTTATGTTCCTTTAAAATGCATACTTTTTTTTATTCATAAGACAAAAGACAATGTCAAAAAATTTACAATAACTCATAAGCGCTTCTCAATTAACTAAGCTAGACTCTGTTGATCCCTTAAAATGTATATATATATATATATATATATATGTATGTATATGTAGAGAGAGAAAGAGAGAGATTTAAAATAAATAATGACAATTTTTAAATCATTAGGAATAATATTTTAAATTTTTTAACTAACAACAAATACAAACAAAAACTTTTAATATATTGGATATTCAAAATAATAAAAAATTTAAGAATCAAAAACAAAAATAATAATTCATTGTGGATCTTATGTTTAAACTTTTTTTAAAAGATCATAACCTCATACATTTTAGACAAGACAATCCAGTTCCTAATATCATCTTATCTTGAATTTATCTTTTATTTTTTTCTTTATCTTTTAATCTTATCTTTAATTATTTTATCTTTTCCTTTATCTTCTAATTTTATCTTGAAATCTTTTATCTTTTCTTTATCTTATCTATTATCTTTCTTTATCTTTTATTTTAAATTTCTTATCTCTTGCTTGAAAAATTTGATTTGCATTAATCTAAAGACAAACAAAGTCCTTGTGGATCCGACACTCGAACTTCCCAGTAATTTATAACAATTTGGTACATTTGTCAACGAGTCAACAATCTGATTAAGCCATCGAATTGAAAAAAATATAATTGACCTAGATTGATCTGGTCAAATTTGATCAAAATTGATAACCTTGACCAGATGGTCCAATTGACCATTTTTTATTTTTTATAATTCATTTATTTTTTATAATTTTTAAAACATGTTAAACTATTAATTAATAACTAATTATTAAATACTAGCATATAATATTTTTCTATAATATCATTTTAATCTTGATAAAAATATATAATAACTAATAATTATTAGCTTCATATGATTTAATATTTATGTATTTTATATATTTCTATCGTACCCGCTCATTAACATATAGAGTATGAATTGATTACATTATATATATTTTTAATTTTTTAATATAAATAGTAAATCAACTAGGTGAATAATTAATGTATGAGTTGGATTTCTAACCCATTAAGCAATGACTTGAGTGGATTAACGATGGGATCAGTTTTCTCATACTAGAGCCTCGAGTAGATTGAGAGAATATTTGTTGGACAAGTAGGTAACTAGGTATGGATTTATGACCTAAAAACTATAATTAATTGCAGGTGCAGTAGATTATTTGAGAATTGACTATTGATTATTGAGTGATAACGGTTCGATTATTTGAATTTTCTTATTCTTTTACAATTATAGAATATATTTTATAAAAGGGAAGAATATCCCAATCTTATCGCGAGAGATTTGTTTTTGTCTAGAATTCAAAGTAATAAAACAGTGATTCTATTCTAATTAACTTTGGGTACACTCACCACACACTACACACTAGTTTGTGTTTTTCGCGCCACTCAGGTCTTCGTCTCTCCCCTTTCTTCTTCGCCCTCTCGTTAACTTCACATTCGCTATTCTTTCAGTTTTTGCTAGATTTTAAGTTGTTTGCTTCAATTTTCCTTAATTTATTTTTGTTTCAAGTTTATTGTGTTATTTATCTTCTCGTCCTCTCTACGGTACCTTTTCAATTTTTTCCTCCGCTCGTCTTATCGTTTGTAGTAATATGTGTGAATTTATTTATTTTATTGGAAAATTTCTGACAATGCAATATTCATTCTGTGTACTTCTGACAATGCAATGTTCATTCTTTGTACGTCTTTTGCAAAAGAAAAAAATCTGGGAAGTTTATAATCAAAGAAACCCTCTTTTTTTAATTGAGGATTGTATACCTGATTGGAGGGTTCACCTTAAACGTTATGGCTGTCAGTCTGTCACTGTTCGGGGAGAAGATTTGCAATTTTGCATTTATTGAATGGAAATAAGTTACTTTTATTATTTATTTGGGTACATCTGTTTAGGAGGCGTTTGGAAGAGCTTATTTGGGCTTATGGAAAGAGTTTATGACACTGTAAACTCTTTTAACCTTATTTCAAAATAAGTGCTTTAATTTATTTTAGGAAGCTTCACAGTTATGTTTATGAATTAATTTTTTATGAAAGATTTTTTAGTAAGCACTTAATGGAGCTGTTTACCTAAATGTACCATTAATCTCTTTGTTTCTTCAAAGTTTGAATCAATGAAACTTGATCAACCATTATGCCAATGTGATTGGGTTTGGTCAAGTAATTGATGAACTTCTAATGAAACTTTCAAGCTAGTCTACCAAATTTGCATGGAAAGTAAAAAGGATTGTGCTCTTATATTGTTTTTCTTTAGCACAGCAAGCTCACATTGTATTTTCCTGTCCGTGTTCATTGCTGGATTCTCATTCACTTGGTATTTTGATTTGAAAGCAGTTATTCATTTAGAAAGCTACTGCTGAGTTCACAAGTTTCTCAAGCTTGATGGGGACACAAAAGTCTAATATGTTTGATGCACCTTTCAAATACATGGTGCCTGAAGATGTCAGTAATCATGCTATGGCCATCTTAACCAATTTTTTTTTTTTTGCAATCTGCTTATAGCTGATTTTATTTTGATTCTTTTGTTTCTAGAAGGAAATTCCCGACAGACCTTTGCCATCACATTGGACTCCTTCTATGCAGGTGAAAAACATATTCTGGTTTGAACTTTGATCCAATTTGTGTTGGTATCTTGATCATGCACACTTGTGTTTGTCATACATAAAAAGGTTGACTCTGTACATCTCTCTTTTAAATAGGCATATAACACTTCTGGGTCTACTCCAACTCCCTTTTTAAATCAACAGGCAGCTGGTTCTCACATGCCTCTCTACATGTGGGTAAATCAGGTACTGATATACATACCATTGCCTCTTATATCAGGTTTCTTTCTTTGTCCATGTCAAAGGGACAAGTTTCTGATAGGAAATGAGATCCCTAGTTAGTTAGGAAAGGATCCATTAATCGATTTGTGGTAGTTAATTATTAGGAATATAAGTGATAGAAAATAATTGGTTCTGTATTAGAAGTTCTGAATTAGAAACTGCATGATGGCAGTTATGCATAGAAAATGATTGCTGGCAGCTATGGAGTAAGAGTATATATTTGATAGTAGGTTGTGTAATTAGGAAAGGTGTAGTATTTGCAGTTTGTGGACAGAGAATACTCTCTGTAGGAGACCTTAGTCTCTGCAATAGCAAGTTTTTTACTGTTTTGTGTGTGTGCTTTCATTGTTCAGTATCATATTTTATCAGTTTATCTATTGGTGTTCATCTGTTTCACGATTCATTTTCACATTCTTTGTTGTTTGGTCTAGGTAAACAACACACTACTTCAATCCGATGCTTTGCATGATCCAAGGATGCTCTCCAGTAAACCCACAGTAGCTGGGGTAATCCTAAATCTTTCATCATAGTACTTAAACCATTTTCCTACTATAATTTCTATGAAATTCAAGTTTCTAGTTGGTTTAGGTTTAATTGAATGTGTACTCACATTCTTTTAGGATTAAACTTACTTTTTTCCAACTAAAGCGACTTCCATGGAGAATAAGTGTATCAGTTCTTATATTCACTGATGCATACAATAAAACTGCTTTTTTGCATTTTGATCAGGATGCTGTACTGGCTTTTTCAGAAATAGTACACAGGACTTTTGGCGAACAAAACCTGAATTCAATAAAAAAATGTGCCAGAAACTTGCAACCAAAAAGTTTAATAACTAAGGAATCAACAGAAAATGGAAGCAAATCTTCAATAATGAAAACCAATAGGGATGGAGTGTTGTGCAGGTACATTTTGTACTTCTGGTGACCATTTTGATCATATTTGTGCAAACCTAAATAAAAAAAAAATTGTGCCACAGTGAAGCAAATGGAAACAAGGGATCACCAGATGAAGATCACATTACTAATGTATGTTGATCTATTTTTTATTTATTTATTTTATTGAGGCACATATATGTATATGGGCAATTGGGCATATGGCTGAGGAATGTAATATGTGTTCTGATACTGCTATTTTTATAGAACTCTGTGTAGTTCAAGATGCTTAGAATATTTGGCCAAAAAAGTCTAATGACATCCTTTATGTTGCAGGATTTTCCTTCAACTAAGAAGCAGCACTGTAATTTGATGCTTGAAAATGGTATATTTTAAGGGCATAAATATTTCTTTTGGTTATTTGAACAATGAAAATTCATGTTTTATGATCTGAGATTTAAGCAAGGGAAGATGCATTGAAGGTGACTGGTATAGAAATTTGTAATGAAATTTATGTAACTAATTCTTAGAATTTGGGCTTAAGACTTAACTCAGCCACTCAAACCAGCTTGTAAGGTGATTAGGTGAGGACTGCTTAAGCATTATAAGTACTTGTTAGGCCATATCACTAGGTGATGTGGGACAAAACACATCCCCTCATACCCAGCACAATAAAGGTGCTGGAGGCTGCAATGAAGACAGCCCAAAGAGACTGCAACTAAGGCAATTTTCCAATACTAACAATCTTCCATCTCACCACTCTGCAGCAAGTTCAACCAAACTGAATCAGGATTTGGAGACAGGCCTAGATGCATCTGACGCTAATGCTCAACTTGTAAATTTGGTATGGAAAACTTATATGGATTTTCATACTGTTTGATTAACTTTTATGGTGGATTAGCTAAAATGCAAGAACAATCAATTTACTAATCCTTTTAAATTAGTATGCTGAACATCTATGTAATTGTGCTTTTGTATCTTAAATTTACATCATTCAATGCTAGTAGTAAACTAAATATTCAATGTTGAAATATATTAAGAAAAAAACCAAAAGAATGAAAAGGTCATATGGATTAGCTCCTCTTATTTTCTCTTCTACATAGGCCATATATAATTAACAAAGAAGAAAATATGATTGTAGGGTTAAAAAGGAATGTAATTTTTATTGTCAATAAACAAAAATGATTTTATATCCTTACCCGCCCTGCCCCCCAAAACAAGGGTTTATCTTCCGGAAGATTTGTCAAGGATAAAGCTCAAGCTATTAGGCAAAGATACATGAGTGATTTTACATCTCTAACATTGATATTCAACTCTAATTGGGAATCACACATGAGATGCTCCTTAGACGATACATTATACGGGTTGAGATTAAACTCATTAGTTTTCCACCTTAAATTTTGTTAAACTTAATTTTGTTGACAGCTATTTATTACACCATTTACTGTTCTATATTGCTCCTACTGCTTTTTGTTCTTGGACTGCAGCTGCTCTTGGAAGAAGTTACATCTTCAACTTATCTGAAAATTTTCTTATGCTTTATTTTGCATTTTCTTTTTTCCTTTCCACACTTCATTCCCGTCAATTAGGAGCCTTTCATATGAGATGCTATCTCTATATGATTATTAGCATTCTAGCTACTGATGTGTACTGCATTGAAAATATGGTTCTCTGGTGAATACATTTGAGAATGTAAATCTCTTCATAAGGTTGCTTAATTTAATTCTTTGCCATGTTGCCATGTCTACTATTTCCTACTGAGGTGTCTTTCTTTTGACAGGAAAAGGATGAAATAAGAAGAGAAAGAAAAAGACAGTCAAACAGGGAATCGGCGAGGAGATCAAGGATGCGGAAAGAGGTATATACTAGTAAAATGACTGTGCCAGGAAACAGATTTTTGTGGATTAGTTGTAACTATATATCATTAGAATTGTAGAAAAATATGAATTTGTTCTATGAATTCAACAATAATTGAATATAAAAGGTAAAATGAAGTTACTGGTTCATTTCCTATATTACTAAAGAATTGTTCGAAAGTTTTTCATCTTATCTTTTGGTGCCCTTTTCTTTTTAAATCCTTATTTTAGTTTTATATTCACTTAATAAATTAGTAAATTTTGTAATTATCTAAGCATAATTAAATAATTGAAATAACATAATTGTTTTAATTTAATTAATTTGTCCTATTCTTTTTTCCTACTTCACATTTTATCACTATAGTTTTTTTTTTTATTTCCTTGGTTTTACTTGTGACCTTATATGAAAGAAATCGTAAACACATTCAAACGGTAGTGAAGAAACTACCAAAAGAACCACATACCTATACAAGTTTCATAGACTATTTTGTAATTTTACAACCACCCACTTATTTAAACATGGGACAGTTCTCTTCCAACCTCCAACCTAGGCTTCACTTTAGATAGTGAAGATGGATGATAAAATATCAAATAAACCATGGTTTTGACCTGTGTGGGTGTGCTTCATAACACTACCACTGACCAACACCTTTTCTGAGCCGTACCATTTTATTTATGGTCATATTTAGATACGTGACACATTGCTTGAAGTGCATGAAATATTTAAAATCTCAAAATTATAGAATACAGTTGTTTTGGTTTCTTTTTTGGAGACAAATGATATATGGTGAAAACCTTTATTGTTTTCTTAATGTTTCTATTTCATATGATGTTTTCATCTTTTGCTTCTTGGCAGAAAGAATGTGAAGAGCTACATAAACAAATGGAAATGCTTAAGGATGAAAACTCCGTGCTCACACAGAGGCTCAAGAGTCTTTCTGAGGAGTGCCTGGAGATCTGCAATGAAAACGATGCCATCGAGGTCCGTCATTAAAATTCCATCGCCTATTTGTTGAATTATTTACCCTTCATTCAATTGAAGTACTTAGGTTCGTACTAAAGTGATAGTGGTCTTCGTGTAGTTGGGATGTAGTGGTCTTTGTGTAGTTGGGATGTCCAAAAGCCAATGAGATGGCCTAACACTACATCCCATTGTAATTATCACAGAAATTATAGATTATTGTGTTTTAATTCTTTTCCTAGATTACTAAAAACTTGAGTGTGATTTGGTGGTACAGGAAGAGCTGATTAAAATGTATGGACCAGAATCAATAGCAGATCTATTGCTCTTCAAGCCTACCTGACCCTGTTGCTGGTTAAGGAAGAAAGCATCTTACAACTAATCAGAATATATTGTTTCATTTTTTATTAGGGCCAGTTGAATTCTGAACTTGCTTATGTCGGCTTAGGTTAAGGAAGGAAATGTAAGGTTACAAAAAATAGGGATTATTATAATAAAGGATTTATGAATGAAAATTGTAGTTAAAGATGGAATAAGGTATTCACTATTCTTGAGTTAACCACTTCTAAATTTATTAGATCAGCAACCCCCTCCCTTAGTGTTCGGTTGCTGAACTTTCAAAAATGCTATCCAAGAAACTTCTCTTGCTTGGATTTGGCCCCGTTAATGATATCCAAGTACTACTACATTTTACGATAAATTGTATATAAGAAATCATTTAAATTAAGATGGATCAAAATATAATATATATTAATCTTTTATAAAGTAGATTTTTTTAAAATAATGTAGTTTAAGTTATTTTGAAAAATAATTTATCCTTAATAATATTACTCATAATCATGTCTTTGAAGATTGTTGTACAAGAATTGAAACATTAAATAGCTTCGGTTATAAGAAAAATAAATGTATAGTTGACTTGATTTTTTAGATACTCAAGATATTGTCATTTTATATCTCTTACTTTTTAATATAAGAGAACGTAAATAATATTACATTTTTAAATAATAAAGTTATTTTGATAAAATGAGCAAGGTTTATAAAAACGACAACGATTGTGGATCTAATCTTTTTGATCCAAACCAAAAACTTCAGACTGATTTAAGTATTGGGGTTAAATCAGATAAAAAAAAAGTGTAAAGAGAGCATTATTTAATCCAATAATTTTCTATTTGCACCTATTTTGTTTTATACATTTTAATACCAAAAGTATTCTTTTGTATTTAATTTTTGTATCCACCCTCATTATTCTTTAAATCTCATTTTAGTACTCTCCATTTTCATTATTCTTTGAACTTAATTTTCCAACCCAACTTTGTTATTCTTTATACCCTATTTTTGTATCTCATCTTTATTATTCCTTAAACCCATTACATGTGTTTTCTCTCCCCTCTTTTCTTCTACATAAAAAAAAAAGATTTTTTTGATAATTTCATTCCCTACATTTAATATAACGTTTTTCATCAAACTCGATATTAGTACTGTGTGTTTTCCAACAGTGTGTTGTGCATATTCTATCAATACATAATGATGCATTTTGGAAGATATTGTGAGTTGTGTTTTCGTCAATAAATCACTGCAACAATTACTTTATCCAAAGGTACATCACCATGTTGCGTTTATTTGTCAATATTGTATGTGACTTCTTTTAATGCTACCAAAAATTAGTTTTTAGAATCATATACCTATTTGAGAAGTAATTTGTGAAACTATGTTAAAACATAGTTCTATGTTTCTGGAAAGTAATTTTTGATACTTTTTATTTTATTTTATTTCATTACAACGTTAAAAGAAAGGATTTCAAATTAAATAATATTTCTAGAAAACAAAGGGAATTTGACAAAACAAGGATTATCTTATTAAAAAAAATCAACAGAAAGGATAGTTAGGTAAATTTAAACACCAAAAAGAAAGAGAAGGAAAATGTACTTAGTAAATCGGTAGATGTAAATAGCAATAACCTTAAATCGATTTAAACTTAGGGTGTATTGGATTAAAAGATTTCTTTTTTAGTCTTGTGATATTTTTAAATTATATAAAAAGAAATGTATTAAATTAAGATTTTAAAAGACTTATTTTTATAAAAAAGTTTTGTTATATTTAATCAAAATTTTTAAATGATATAAATAAGTTTTGTGGTATTCAATTAAAACTTTTAAGATTTTTTAAAAAATGTAACAAAATCTGGTGGTAGTCAATTATGATTTTTTATAACTTAAAAAAAGTCTTTTGGTATTAAAATATATAAATTTTGATGGATTATTTTTTAAAATGGATTTCGATGAATTTTATTTGACTTTTTAGTATAAAAGATCTATTAAATAATCTCATCCAAACCCTTGAGAAATCCTTGAGATTTTGTTAAACTCTTTTCTTTCTTTTTCGGTTGGTTATCAAACTTTCTTTTCTCTACACATATCCTCTTCTCTCTTCAATATCCAACACAAAAACGAGATATACTCAATTGAAAGATGTACCAATTAGCTGCCAAAAAAACAATATTTTTCAAGATTTTGTGTACCTATATGTTTTTCCTATTCTTTTGGAACAAAAAAAATGTCAAATATAGTTTTTCACTTTGCACTTTTCTGTTTATTTTCTAAATTAAATTAATGTTTGTCTTATGTGTCAAGGTTAATAATGTTTTTCTTATACTAACTATGTCTATCACCTGCTCGACCCAATGTTTTCGTGATCGTCATCTTGAATTTTGTCATTCCCATGATTTAGTAACTCTCCTACAAATTTTTCACCCTCATCAATCCCTTCTAGTATATGCTTATTATTGCATCCTATTTAAACATGTAATTAGATTTATCATTAAATAATTGTAATAATTAAAAAAAATTAAAAAAATAATGTATAATTTTAAATATGTTGTTCAAACCCAAAAGCGAAAAATAAAAAGATATTATTATAAGAAGAATTAATATAGGAAGACTTAAAGCTATACTTAATTTAGTTATTAAAAAATTATATTAGTTTTACTTTTTCATCTAAACATCGTCCTTTTTTATTATTTTTTTTCACCAACTCTTGTAATTTTGAGTGTTTTAAAAATTCATAAATTTCTTTTAAATCTTATAAATATATAAAGTTCATTTAAATTCTTTAAATTCTTATGATATAAATTCATTAGAATTTAAACTATTATAAAAATCTTGTAAAGAAATTTAATATGTCATAATATTTTTAGATAATATTCAAAATCTTCAAGATTTTTTTATGATAAAATAATCTTCTAAAATCCTAATTCAATACACCTTAAAAAATATATAAATTTTGATGAATTATTCTTTATGATAAATTAAAATGAATTTCATTTGATTCTTTAGTAAAAAAAACACTCATCAAACAATCTTAACCAAAATCTTAGGATTTTCTTGAACTCTTTTTCTTTCTTGGCTACCAGACTTCCCTATTTCTCACCATGCATAATTTCTGCTCTCTTTATTAAAGACACTATAGAATTCCTCATAATATTTTTGCAAATAACGTCGTTCCGAAGAATTTTCAGTAAAGGAATTCTTGTGACAGTAGCAAAGGATTTTTTAGCTTTTCTTATAGTGTTTTGAACTGCAGAACTAGTAGCAATTGAAATTAACGTAGCAAGGCTTTATAGTTTATATTGGAAGGGCTCATATTTGTCATGATTTGTGGTGCTGTTGGGCTTTGTTGTTTCGATAACCATAGTTGTTGAGGGTGGGGTTCTGCATTTTGTGACTATGCAGCTTCCATGGATTTGTTTTCGGTTACCCCTTGTAATGCTTTTACTGGAATCGTAACACAAACATTCAATCTACATAGCAATCACGTATAAAAAAATATAGCAATTGAAGCTAACGTAATCGAGCTTGGACAACCATCAAATTGAAATTCGTAATTAAAAAAAAAAAAACAGAGAAGCAGTGTACATTTCTAAATCTATTGTTCAAAATCCAATAACAAAAAATGAGAAAATATTAATGCAGGAAGATTTAGTATAAAAGGACATAAAATTAGAATCAATTTAACTATTAAAATATTAAAAAATTTATTAATTTTAACTTTTTTTTATCAAATCTGATAATTTATTATTATTATTCTAAATTTTGAATGTGTTTTTAAGAATTTTAAAATCCTTTCAAATCTTATAAATTTATAAAATCTTTTAAATTTTTATAATATAAATCCATCAAAATTCAAACCAAAAAGTTGACTGAGACAACAAAACTACACTACATACAAAGACAGACATTACTACACTTTGTAATGATCAAAACATAATTAAATAACTCAAACAACAAGGTGTAAACTAGAAGGGTTAAGTCAGTTATCAGTTAGGAGTAGTTATATTCCGTAACAAATTCAGTTAATTAGTTAGTTAGGAGTGTAGTTTTCAGTTAGGAGTAGTTATAAATAACTCTATTTGCATCACAGCTATGAGTAAACTCTCTTCAATTCTAGTAGTAATAAATAACTCTTCTCTATTTGCATTACTACGAGTAAAACTCTCTTCAACTTCAGTAGTTCATTAATCAATCTCTTCACTCTCTTCAATTCTTCTTCTGCTACAATGGATCCAATCTCAATCAAACTGGATGATGACAATTACTCAGCATGGAAGGCTGAAGCCTTAGGAAAAATCAAAGAAAGCAGCCTTGAGAAGTTCATCACAATGAAGGACTTTGGAGGTCAGCCACCCATGTTGAGTGAAGAATACAAAAGCTGGATAGAGCAGGATCAGGTTCTTTATACGTGGCTTCTTGATTCCTTGCATCCAAAGCTTCTTCACCGAATCGAAAGATGTGAATGTGCTTTGGAATTCTGGAAGGTTATAGAGGTTTATTTCTTAAATGTAAGTAATATATATCCTCAACCCAGTCGAAGATTTTGAAGAAAATTAATTACTTGGTTCTTTAAATGAATACTTTCTGTCAATCAAAAAGATTGTGTTTGTGATACACCCTTTTGTTGTACACAAGAACAAATGTTAGATCCTTTAAATGTGATTGTTTTAATTTAATTCATTTGTCTTAATTGTTTCCTACTTCACATTTTGTCACTGTACAGTGCTTCTTTTTTACTGTTCGTTTGACTTTTGACCTTATAGCAAAATAACAAAAAATAACCACATGCCTACACAAGATTCATAGACTATTTTGTAATTGTATAGCCACCAACTTATTAAAACACCTTTTGTAAGTTGTACCATTTAAGTTTATAGTCATATTGCAGTGTAGATATGTGACACATTGCTTTAAGTGCATGTAATTTTTTTTTTAAAGTTGTACCCTGATTGCTCTGTTTTTCTGGTAATACTGCTACTTTTATGTGTTCTAGAGCACAATTGATTAAAAGGATACATTAGACCTTAAGTTGCCTTCATTGATAAATGCAAGGTCTAATTTTTCTGAAAAGTAAGCTAATAAATTCATTGTGATAAACTTATAGTATATTCTCAAAACCACCAATATATACCTTCTTCTGTAACACAGAAGCATGGCTTGCCTAAAAGTCAAAATCATATCTTTGATACTGAAGTAGCAAATTTTTTCTTGTGCCTTTTCTCACTAACTTCTATTATTACATCTATTGAGAATGTGGTTTGGTTTCTATCTCGAAACAACTTGTTGTTCTGGTAGCCGCAAAGTTTCATATCGCTTAGGAGTCGAGGTCATGGGTTATCTTTAAACATCCTCTCCTCTAAACGCACCGAGACGCCTTTTATAAAAATAAAACCGTGACAGTCATTGGATTTGAGGTCGAAACATTGGTGCTAGAAGGACGGCCTAGACCACTCTTGCCCCTTAGCCTCGACTGGGGTGCTTGTTCCGGCAACCGCAAAGTCCCACATCACTTAAGAGTCGAGGTCACGGGTCATTTATAAATACACTCTCCGTCGAGGTCATAGGTCATTTATAAATACGCTCTCCTCTTAACCCATCATGGTGGTCTTCAACTACTTAAGCGGACAATACCTTGGATACGGGAACTCTAATGATGTATGTGAATTTGAGGTCGGAACATTAGCACTAGAAGGAGGGTCTAGAGTCACTCTTGGCTGACTCTAGCCCTAGCCTTGACTGGGTGGCTTGTTCCGGTAGCCGCAAAGTCTCTCCTCTCAACCCACCCAAATGTCTTTTACAAGAACAAAACCGTGACAGTCATCCAGCGCCTAAACGGATAATACCTCGGATTCGGCAATCCTAATGATGCCTGTAGATTTGAGGTCGGAACACAACTGAAATAGATGATCGATGAATACCTTTATAATTGTTTTCTTAAAGTTTGTATTTCATATGATGTTTTCACCTTTTGTTTCTTGGCAGCTAGAAATTGAAGAGATACGTCAACAATATAAACGTAATTTGGAAGAAACTGCCATGGTCCAACTGATGCGCATGAATCTTGATGCGGAGTGTCCAGAGACTAGCAATGAAGACATGGCCATAGAGGTCCATCATTAAACTCCATCACCTATTTGCTAAATTATTTACTGTTCATTCAATTGAAGTACTTAGGTTCTTGCTGAATGGTAGTATGCATGGTCTTTGTGTAGTTGGAATATCCAAAAGCTAATGAGATAGGCCTAACATAACACTACATCCTAACTCAATTTAAGGGAATGAATCTCAAGTATTTTTCACTTAGAATAGTTTAGTTTTTGCACAAACCTAAGCAGCAACCATCAGCTCTAATATCACTTAGAATTGCATTATGTGAATTTTTATATATGATGCCCACCAGTTCAATTAGTTTTTTACATAACACTATTCATTCACTAGTCTTTGATGATGCATGGTTAACAACAATGTTAATTAATTATGAGCCTTCAATTGATGAATGATGCTGAAATGTTGTTGTTGGTGCTAGTATTTATTGTGGTTTGTTTTCTAAGCAAGATTAATTAGTACTAATTTGAGTGTGAATTTGGTGGGGGCGACAGGAAGAGCTTGGACCAGAATCCGCAGCAGCAGATATATTATTGTCCCTGAAGCCTGGCACCTCTTAGAACTGAAGGAATGAAGGAAGGAATCATCTTACAACTGAAAAAAGAATGATAACAATATGAATTGGCTTTGGCTCATTTCTTTTAGGTTAAGGGATGAAATGCAAGGTTACGAAACATAATTGTTATAATAAAGGATATACGACTGAAAATTACTGTTAATGATGAAAGTGTTCAGTTGATGAACTATCCAAAAAACATCACTTGCTTGGATTACATTTTTTTTTTTACATCGCTTGGATTATATTTTAGTATAAAGAACATCCACAATGAAAATTGCTTATCAAAAAAATATTATTTAAGTGTGCTACCCATAATTTTGAGTTACTTAAAATTGAATAGAATTATTTACATAAACAACTATTGCTAATAAGTTGTTTAACTTTATATTGAATATAAGAGAGAAAAAGAGAATATTTATGAGTTAAACATCATGTTAATAGAAACTTCACCTTTCAATTTTCATCTAATGTGTCTTGAAATTGTGAGATTCTCAAAACAATTACTTGACCTTATTTATGTAACATATGAAGTCAACATTATAACAACAAAACTTTCTGATTTAAAATTGGTGCTTCACTTCCATTGATAGTCATTGAAACGAATGGACCCATGTGCTATCAGAAAATATATAACCATCTACATGTAATATGCCATTGACCTCAACTTTTTTGAAAGGATTCCAAGTTGGATCCTTCAAATTCTCTTCCCATGCTGAACAAAACTTAGCACATTGTTCATCTGAGTACTTTTTCAATCACTAATTTTGAAAAGGTTTTGGATCTAATTCTCCCATTCTTTTAACTCTACAAAGAAAATCCATGAGAGCTCATGCTATTTTACCCACCATGAAGATATTATCACGTTCTTTAACTACTAAAGAACTATAAAGGGTTCTGAAAGTAAGAAATTAAGCGTTCGAATCGCTACCAACTTCTTACATGGCTCTGATCTCCTAACTCTGTTTTCAATCGGTGGTGTTATTACTCCTTACTTTGCTCCACTTATCTTTTTTAACTATTTTTTTTTTAATATTTTGTAAGATATTTGAGTTACTTTCTATTTTTTTTTACTAATTGAAAAATTTGTTTAATTATTTGATAATTTTTTTTAATAAATTCTATCATTTTACTTCAAGAAGTATTTTTTAAAACATTAACTTCTAATATTTTGTATTTATTTCCTTTTTGTCAATGAATATTTATTATATTTATTTTTCTTAATCTTTTCTATATAAGATACAATTTGATTATTATTTTTTCTCTTCTTCCAGTCATAAGGTAGGATTTAGTTATTTTTACCTTTTCTTTTTACATAAGATAGGTTTTCAATTTTTTTTAATATATAAGATATTGACCAAAAAGCTGGCTCAGACAGCAAAACGACACTAAATTACTACATTTTTGCAATGACCAAAGCATAATTAAATAACTGAAACAACATAGTGTAAAAGGGTTAAGTCTAGGCAGAAGTAGTTATATTCTGTTTCAAATTCATTAGGGGTAAGTTAGTTAGGACTTATTAGGAGTAACGACCAAAGCATAATTAAACCAATGGCAGGATGCAAACATGCTTATGAACTATGGATGGAAATATAGAGCACAGCATTAGACCTAAGTTGCCTTCGTTGATAATTATTAGTCTCATTAGAATGGAAACTCTTTAAGGAAGAAACTTCCTTAAGGAGACTCACACAGAGGCTCAGGAATCTAGCTGTGGAGTGTCTGGAAACTAGCAATGAAATTGAGGCCATTGAGGTCCATCATTTGAACTCCATCAATCGAATTATTTACTGTTCTTTCAATTCAAGTACTTGGGTTACTGACAAAGGGTCTAATTTTTTAACATAAGCAGAGTCTAACTTTAGTACTTATAAGTTTGTGTCTTTTTTTTTTTTTTTTTTAAGTTTGGTCCTTATTTTTTGTTCATTTTTATTCTATGTGAGTATATGTTTTTTCAATTTTAATTTCTGTGACTACAAATTTATGGGGACTAAAAATAAAAAAAATTAAAATCTTAAAAGGATTAAAATTTAAAAGATATAAACCTACAAAAAAGTTTTATAGGAATCAAAAGTTAAAAAAAAAACACATTTATCGGCACTAAAAGTAAATAAAAATACTTTCAGAGACCAAAATTAAAAAATTTCAAATTTATTAGAAATAAAAACATATTTAAACCAAATATAAATAAATGTAAACCGGATTATTTTTTAATAATCAACTCAAAGTTGACCGAATGGATTGACCAAAAAGTTGTCTCAGACGGCAAAACGACAATAAAAAGACATTACAGATTCTACAGAACACACAAATAAGGAAGAGCTATGGACCAGAACCAGTAGCGGATACACTTTCCAATCTATCCATGAAGCCTGGCACCTCTGGTTCAGCTTAAGGAAGGAAGCATCTTACAACTGAATCATCACAATATCTTTATTATTATCATTCATTTACAACATGTGGAATTGATAACTACCAATAACACTACGTGTCTTTATTATTATCTTGCGGCTTCCTTCTTCATACTTTAATATTTTTTTAGTTTTATTACTATATCTTATTTGAAAGTTAAATCCTTTTAACTTCTCTTTCACATTTACAGTACAAATTTAGCTTCTCTCTTACAGTTTTCCCACCCATTAAAAAGAGGAAGAAAAAAAAACCTTTTGTATTTGCTATTTGCTATGTTGTGACTTGTTTGTGAGTTTCGCTTCTATCACTGCCATTCTTCCCTATGCTCATTGGCTCATTGTCCTTCTCTCTACGTTTTGAGTTCTTGTTGTTACCTTTGTGTTTTCTAACGTTTTTTTATTATTATTTATAAACATGCCTTTGTGTTTAGTCAATATGAGATTTCAATAGAGCTCAATCATTTGTTAGCAAATTCCTCAAGAAAAAAGGTTCAACCTTGTTTGGATTTTTCTAATTTGACACGGACCACCCATCTATTTCAAAATCATGGAAAGTCAAGGACGGTCTATGTAAGTCAAGATTGGGGTTTTCCTCTCTGATACGTTACGTATTTTATTGATTTCCACTTTTCAGCTAGTTATGTTTATTTGCATGTGATGCAAAAATGAAGTTACCAGTTCTTATTTTCTTCTTTTTGATGTCAATTTTGCCATATGAAATATGAATTCAGCATATGGATGTCCAATATTGAGGAATTATTGTTATAAAAATGCTAATAAGTACTGCAACCTTTTCCCTTTAACTATTTCAAAAACTTGTATAGGAAAAACATTCAAGGTTGTCAATTATGGTTACAAAATTCAATCATGGCTACAAATTGTTCAAACCAGTTTTCTGCTACCGGTTTTCACTCTGCGTGTTTCCTAGGATGGCATGGGGAAACCTTTGGAAGGAGAATCTTCTCCTTACGTTATTTATCTATAATTTTACAAATGCTGCCGAAACATTCTTTTTCCATTCCTTTCTTTGTTTTTCTTATCTTTATCCCTCAAAAGTCAGAACCAGTTTCAGGGATCCTAACAAATGATTTCTCACCAAGTGTTCTTTCCTATCACACAGACCACCCACTGATCCTGCTCCAAACTAGGCGTACACTGTATGGTAACAAGATCATCTGTTACATACTGTTGAAAATATCTATTAGAAGCTGAAAAATCATTTAGTATTATCCTTTTCCCAAGATATCATCCAAGATGCGGATTGGTCCCATATGGCCCAATTTGTTAACAAAAACCTCGAACTAACCCATCCCAAGTAGCAATATTGGGAAATATTCCTTTATTTAACATTTTATTTAGATACACAATTGCCTCTTCAATGCCTAACGAATTACAGATACCCCACAAAAGGCTAGTGTGTGCTATTATGTCAGGACACAATTCCTTTCCTGCTGTAATTCTTTCCAAAAATTGGATGGCAGTTCTAACCTTACCCAACTTAGAGTATGCATAAATAATTACATTAACAGTAATGGCATCCGGCTTCACTCCATTTACAAACATTCTCCCCAAAACCTGCAAAACCCATTCCTCCTTTCCATGACTGGAAAATCCATACATAAAAGTGTTGTAAGTGACCAAATTTAGCTCCACCTTCCTTTCTTCCAACTCCCTTATAAGCTCACAAGCTTTTCTAAACTCATTCACACTAAACAGGCCATCCAACAACTCATTATACGTTCTGGTATCAGGCAAACACCCATATCTCTGCATCTGATCAACAACATGCATTGCCCACCGTACTCTCCCACCATGACACAAGCCCTTGATAAACGTGATGAATATGACAACATTTGGAGGACAACCATCAGCCACCATATTATCAATAAGCCGATAAGCCTGGTCAAGCATAGAATTCTTGCAAAGCACATCCACCATGGGCGTGTAAACCACAACATGAGGCTGAACCTCACAATTCACCATCCTGTTCCACACTTCAGAAGCACCCTGCAAATCCCCAGCCTTGGCAAACCCGTGAACAAGAGTGCTATAAGCAGTCACATTCAGCGGGCAAAAGCAATCCTTCTCCATCCGATCACAAACTGCCACAGCCTCAGCCACATTCCCACTGCAGCACAAACCATTCAAGAGTGTGTTGTAAGCAACAACATTCGGCCTAACCCCCTCCCTAACCATAACCCCACAAGCAGCTTGCAGGCAGCATTCAGCTTCCCGTTCTTACACAACGCCTTCAACAAAATATTATAAGTAAACACATTAGGCTCCAATCCTTCCCCGTTCATGTTCTCGTAAACAGCATCAATCATATGATACCTATTTTCACTTTCACCAAGCAAAGCATCAAGCAAGTGGTTATAAATTCTGACAGTGGGTTTACAGCCAAACTCCTTGATCCTATAGAACATCTTCTAAGCGCGTTCACCTAATCCAGCTTTTTTATTAGAGTTCAGAACGCATATGAATGAGTCTTCGGAACATGGGATCGGTTCGATTTTCATCTGGTGGAGGAGATAGTGAAGCGCGTCGAGTTCGGAGGTTCTTCCCAGGTTAAAGGCGTGTGCTTGAAGGCGAGGGTGTTGGTTAAGTACTGGAAGTGTTGCAGCGCGTGAGAGACGTTGGGTTAGCGGCGGAGCGTGTGTGCTACGTGGGACTCGTGGAGGGAGGAGGAGGTGGTGATGCTGGGTCGAGGGTGCGGCGCGTGGCGAGCACGAGAGGGAGTGAGGGTGGTTTGCGGTGTTTGAGTAACAGGGAATAACCATTTTTGAGGTACATTGTTATTGTTGTTGTTGGTGAATGAACGAGTCGAAGGATGTTTGTGTTGTGAATTGTGATTATCAGAAAGTGAAAGGAATCGATGATGTGTTGTGATTATCAGAAAGTGAAAGGAATCGTTGATAGTGTCAAAGGTGATTAGAGAAAATTCAATTAATTTTTTAATTTAATAAATAAATAAATACTAGTAGCAATCGTGATGTATAGAATGGATATTTATTTTTATATGGATAAAGTTTATAATAAATAAATAATTTTTAACATAAATTATATTTTAAAGATGATAAAAAAATCATGTTGTGATATAGAGTTGTTTTTAACTATTAATGATTACTAATTTAATTTAGAAATATAAATAAAAATGATGAATTGAAAGAATAAGCTGTTCAGAAAATCTACTGTGTGGATAAATATAAAACTTAAAAGTAAGATAATTTTATAGGGAAAAAAAGATAATTTGAGATAGTCGAGAAAGAGTTTTTATTTTTGTTTTTTATTTTATTTTTTTAAAGAAAATTAAAACTAAAAAGTGCACTTGAAAAAATTAAAAATAATTCTTAAAAGTATTCTTATCTAAAAAAAATTAAAAAGTTTGATAGTAACTCTTAAAAGTATTCTTATCAAAAAAAGAAAATTATCGTTAAAGAATAATTCTTGAAAACTCATCATTCAAGGATTCAAATTTATAATATAGAAATAGAAGAAATAGATTAAATAAAGATAAATGCTTAAAAATAGAAAAATAGAATTGAGAGTGTGCTTGGGAAGTTAAATTTATTTATTTTAATTAATTAAAAAGTTTATTGTCATATTAAAATTCCTTTTTTCTTTCTTTGTTATGCTTCGAAATCTGACAGTCTTTCACTCATAAATGGATTCACGCACATTCATGCAAACAATGCATGATTGGATCTGTTTTGATGATCCACAATCTCTTATAATTTCACGTAAAAAAATGTTCCCAATAGTAAAAGTGAGTATTACTTGTTTCTATTTGACGTTGACACATGTCAATAGTTGAAAAATGCAAAACCAAAATACGCAAACAGTGTTCTATAATAATTATTATTATTGGGTAAAGATTATACAACTCAAATCTTAAATAAATGTTTTAAATGTGATTTGTGGAGATAAAATGTGATTTGCTCCTGCACTATGTGATTTGTTCAACTTCTATAGGATATATTATTATTTATTGTTTTTGTCAAATATATCCATAGTGCAGACAACAAATACTGCTATAGTTTAATCCGTATTTTTATTTTATTTTTTTGAATAATATATAAGAAATAAATGAGCGAAATGTCGTTCACTTCATTGTCTCATGAGTCATGATAGTCATAAGGCTAAATATGACCCTTGGCAAACAAATAAAAACTCAATCAAAGGCCAATTTGGACAACAAATAAATTGTGTAAAAGCATCTTGGACTTAGAGAGCAACTTAAGTGAGGCACTTGAGAGCAGCATTGTTATTTTAATTTGTTACTCAGTTTATTTTTTTTTCATTTTAAATGGGTCTCACCAATATTTTAATACTTTTTAATACAAATTTGTCATATCATAAAGCTGTCAAACAATGAAATAAGAGGTCAGAACTACTATTTAAACATCTAGGATATATACTATAATGTTCATACAAGATTTTTTTTATAATAATTGAATTTGAATATAGCAATTTTTTTTACTCAAAAAAAACTCCAATGTCTTTTGCCTGTTACAAGTCCAATTTTATATTCAACATTCAAACTCACGATCAGCAAATGGTATCACTTAGAATAAAATCTAGAAATCAGTGAACTAATTTCTACTAGCATCAAATCAAAATCAACATTTCTTCAATCTCAAATTAAATTCGTTTCTTTTTCTTCCTTCCATATTACTCCTTCCAGAACAAAGATAAACAATCTCAATATAGATTAAAATATAAATAAATTTTAATTAATTTTTATCTTATTTAATGATATCATTTCCAAAATACATTTTATTTAATTAAAATTCTATTATTAAAGATTTTTTTTATTCTTTATATCAAATTTCAATTAAAGGCATTATTTTCTAAATGGGATTAGTAAAATAAAATAAATATAAACTTTCTTAATGTATAAATTATGGTACTAACATTTTAGTCGGCAAGTACATTTTATTTTAGGAGAATGTTAAAGAGTGTCCTTACTCTTTAAGAAGCTTAAGTATAAATTTATTTTAGGAGATGTTAAAGAGTGTCCTTACTCTTTAAGAAACTTAAGTATATATTCTTTTATTGGATAACAAAAAATTATGATGCCCATAGTTTTTTTTACACTCTTATATTTCTATATTTAATATTTTTTATTTTAATTTCTTAATCAATGTCCTTGGAACTCAGACCAACAAACAACATTTATTTTTATAAAGTGATTGGAGAAAGGTAACTTTTCCCCCAATAACTATTTACAGTTGCCTTGCTTGTGTATAATTTAGTCAACAATATTAATGGTCTCAATTTCCCATTGAAAAGAACAATCCATTTTCCACGTGTTTGATGCACATGCAAAGTTCTACTATAAACTACAGGTTAAATCACGTGCTAGTTCTGAAAGTTAGAATTTAAAGGGTCGGAATTTCATTATGGGATACCAAATAAAGTTAGGAAGAAAACACCTCAAATATAATGTTTGGAATATCAAAAGAGATGTCCTAAAAAGAACAATAATAATTTCAAGCAGCAAGCTAAGTTATCAAACAATTTCACATGGATCCCACATGTCTTTGAAAACAAAAAACAAAAAACAAAAAACAAAAAAATTACCCAGTTGGGAACATAGAGAGCCAAAACTTTGATTACAGTAAATCTCATCTCACGTTGACGTGCACCATGTCAGCTATAACTCTTATTTCCAATCAAAAACTACTTCCATGGCTATAAAATGTAGAATTTTTATGGAAGAATACAACTTCCATCTGCTACTCTCACAGGGATGCCAGGGTGTTGGTATAAGATGTTGACATTGCAGCTAGAACTTCGGTAACCGACGCCATGACGCTTAGAGCAGCTTTCAAAACCTCCTGAGGGCATCCTGGCTTGACAATGGTTCGAACCTGAAATTATAAGAAAAAATTTCATGAAAACTACCATGTCTTAAAAAATGTTATGCCTGATACCAACTATAGAAACAACATGTGGATCAAGAGTTAACTTATTACTCAAGAACTAGGTCCTAATTCCAACATGCCAGAAAAGGTGCCAATGATCATTAATATAAAAACTAATTATTTAGCACACAATGAGGACGACCAGTCACTGGATTTGAAGTCTTGCACAAGAGACATTGCATTAAATTTGAATTTCTCACTCACCATTGAATAAGAAAAATATGCCCTAAACTCTAGTGCTGTTAAAATAACAAGGTTAATTGGCAAGACCTGTTCAAGGTACTCCTGAAGTTTCTTAATGCGGCCCATGTAGTCCTGGTCTTCAACAGAAAGAGTTATAACCTTGGCATCTGCGCCGGGACCATCAAACTGAAGTGGACCTGGATTTCTGTAGATGTCATCCATAAGAAAGCTTTGTGCCTTTTGTCTCAACAGCCTGCAATCAATATCATGCATCAGATAATGCCCTCAATAGAGTCACTACCAAGAAATGAGACCAAGCAAGCAGAGGTGAAAAAAACCAGTTAAGTGTTCCCATTACAAATAATCCACCCAATGGCGGAGAGATTTATAAAATCAAGCAGACCAAGATGATTTGTAAACAAAATCACTAGTTAAGTCTTCAATTCAATATACAGGCATATGCACACATGCATCATACAGCATGACAAAAAATCTTACTCATATGCTTTGCCTCTCAAGTCCACAGTAGCTGGATGAATAGCAGGTTTTCCAATTGATGTAGCTCCTGGATTTGGAGACCAGCGCTTTACAGTCATCATAGACTACAGTTCATCATACACAGGCAAAATACATGAGACAATGGAAAGCATTGGCATATGGTACACAACCATCATGAATAACCCATTAAGTAGGTAATACAAGAAAAATAATGACAAAAACAAAGACATACTGCAATTGGAGCAGCCCCACATTTCCACTTGTTTACTGGATTCTTCAGGTTAGTTAAAGTTGCCATGTATCCATTTAGACCAGCGGCCAGTATATGGTAGCAGATGTGCCCAAGGACCTGAAAATTATATCAAAAGGTTAATTAACAAAAGAGGGAAACACTTACAGACGATACTGATTAGACGAACTAATAATCAAAGGTAACTGAATCAGCATACATATGCGTAATCACAGTCAAATTTTGATGGCAGAGATCCACGAGCTTGATAACCAAAAAAGTGGCAAATGGCATTGAATTTCTTCCCCTTGTATGTGCCTTCTTTCTGTCAAAGGAAAAAGAAAATATTCTAAACATCTGGGCAGCAGAGGATAATTTACCTTCAAGTCACTAAAAGCAATTAAAGCCAATCCACAATGCTTTTCAGACCATCAACAAAATGAAATTAATCATTGTAATTTTATAAGAAGTGTGATACAAGATTATATCATTCATAACTGACACATCCTTGATCCTTCATGATGATTCCAAAACAGTATTAAATTATTCCAAAAATGTCCACCATTTTTGTCACAAAATATTAAATTTTCACAAATCACAAGAAATAGGAGTAAAAAAAAGAAATATGTGGTATAGCTTGTGAAGGAGCTCCAAGAATAACAGCAAGGGTTGCGTATATACATCATACTATGCATTGCAAAAAACACAAAATAAATTCATGATAATATTCAGCAGAAATGCAAAAGTAATGGAGAATCCAGTAAGAGGAACATTAGAGACGGAATGGAACAGAGATTGAGTGACCATACCAGACGCTTGTTAATCTCGACTTCCACAAGATATGCTAGTAATTTCTCAGTTTCAATCTGCAAGTCGTTACAAAGAAGCAAGAACAAAGACATGAATGAAGGAACCTGAAATTCTCTATCAATTCATATAAACAAGCAAAGTATCTTATGATTATTACCTGTGATAACTGTGCTGAGTCGTCGGATTCAGGGTAAAGGAGCAACTGCAGCATTAAAGATCATAATCAAATTTTCTGCCATACTCTTGAGAACTAAATTCACACGAGACCAGCCAGTGTTTAACTCAATAATTGAGTTTACCTGTCTCCTAATAAAGGGTGGCAGAAATTCAAATAAAGCAGATGCCCATGGTGTTAGCTGAGAAGATATCTTGTCAACTTCAACACCTTGTCTGAGTAAACCATGAATTTCCTGAGGTACAAAAAGGTATTGGAAGGAACTATCAAAGGAGAGAGAAATTGTAATGCTAATATGTAACAGCAATGACAACAACTGTTATTTTCTGATGGTTCAACAGTCCACAATGTATACTTGATTGACAAATTTCATTATGCTTTGTGCTCAGATGGGGCTTGACAATTGAGAAAGGGAGTACCTTCAAGAGGGCATACACTTCAGGAATACTCTCTATCAGCCCTTCTGGAAGGAGAATGACTCCATGGTATTTGTCTGAACAAAACAGAGGAATGTGATATTAGATCTCAATAAACACACACACACACACAAGAGAGAGAGCAATTCAGATAGTTCAAACCTTGCTCTGCTCTAGCCTGAATTGCATCAGTAATCTGTTTTGCAATTTCAGAAAGGGTAAGCTTTGATGCAGCAACCTCCTCACCAAGAATTACCTGCATAAAGCATATAAAAAAACAGTTTGTCAGCATGGAACCATAACACATTAAGCCATAAATGATCAAGACAATAATACGCACCATATTTGGATGGGACTGGAGGGTGCATTCCAAAGCAACGTGTGATGCCTTGCGTCCCATAAGACGGATGAAATAATAATACTAGAAAAGAAATTTCATTCAGAGACTTATTGAAAAGAAAATTAATGAAAAAATAAAACACTTACTTTATATATTTATTTATACACCCACACTGATATCAGAGAAAAGCAAGATACATTAGACTCATTACCTTCTCTGCAGAGAGAGCATCAGTGCAGACATTGCTGATGAGCTGAGAATTAACCTGAAAATAAAAGCAAATTTTCACTGTACTTCATTTGCTCATTATTTCATAGCATAATTTTGCAAACTATCATGGCCTCAATTATCCCAATCTGTCTTTCTTTTTGGTCAAGAGAGAAAGGCCCTCTCCAATGAGAATATGCAATTATTTTATCAAACACAATGCACCAAAGAGAGGGGAGAATTCCTAATACTTGCTAACCTATCATATTGAAGATAAATTGGCCATTATTGCTTTTCATAATAGGTGATACAATGTAAGGATTACCAGCTTCATAATATCACGATTTCTATATAAAGCATTTAGAAGAGAAAATATATTGAGCTTCATCATATGTTAAGACAAAGGATAATATTTAAATTATAAATCTAATCATTACAGGACAAATACCTTACAAATTGTATCAAAACCAACATTAGTTTCTACAAACTGGTTTTTAAGATCTCCATTCAGAGTGACAGGAACACCAACCACCTGCAGAATCCAACTACCATGATTAATAAATTGTAAATTGAAATTAAACTAACTATGAATATAAAAGAAATCCCAAATATAAAGATTTAAAAACAGCCCCTCTTTTGTATCTATGTGGACAAAATGAAAAAATCCAGATCAGCTAGTAAAACACCTTTGTGGGGCATTTTGCTACAACAAATGTTTCAGCAAGCTGTGCAGCATCTGTGTTTGATGTCACCCCTGAAAGATAATGTATTACAACATTTAGACACCTCTTTTTAAGATGTAAAAATAATCAATCATACATGAAGGGCCGAGATGCTCAAGCATACCTCCGATTATGACAAGGCCATCAAGTTTCAAATTGTTGCATGCAGCAAGTGCAGCATTAACTTGTTCTGTGGTCCTAATTTGATCCTTCGTCCGCCCAAGCAAATCATAACCACCTACAAAAGAACAAACATAGTATGATTATAAGGTGTTAATAACACAATTGACAGACTAGCATCAACAACTTCACTTGCCACAACCAACCTTGATTTTTGTACGTCGAAAGAATATCGTCAGTTATCTCCAGAGTTTTCTGGGCAAATAGACCTTCTGAACCACCTGCAGACAGAAATAAGCGAATGCAGACCAAGTTATTCAGTTGTCTAACAAACATCTGTATTTCAAGGTGAAAGTATATGCTGGTGTGTAATACATTGCATGAGATATAGGAATATTCAAAGTAATCAAAACATAGTTAAGACATCCAAATACAACTTTTTCATCATTTAAAGAAAAAAACTCAAGATCCATCATGCAAATTAAATTAAATTACCAAGAAATCCAAGCAAAACACTGTTGGGATTGTGAATTTTGAGAGCATTGTGGATACCCCAAATGACATTATGCCCTCCAGGAGATTGTCTCCCACAAAAGACAATCCCCACCCTACAAAAACAGCAACAACATCATTGTGAGATTCAAAACATAAACAGATTCACAACAATGCAATAGACACACCAGCATGATAACCAGACACACAGACCTAATAGGAGGGAACTCAGTTATGATCTGAGCATCAGGGACTTTGGCAGTGGCCCTGAGAAAGTGAGCCAAAGGGTGTCCATAAGTGTTAGGAAAAGCCCTGCAGACGGTGAGTGCATCAGTGGGGTCAGCAGTGGTGGTTGCGTCACCAAATTCAACCCTCACAGTGGTTCCCTGCACCCAAAAATTCAAAAGGGTCATCACCAAAATAAATAAAAAATCAAAACTTGACAGACCCTTAATGCTCAGACAGCCACTGAAAAACACAAGATCTGAAATCAGTCAGTACCTGGAGACAAGGAGGGAGCTCTGGCTGGTACAAAGACCGAATCTTTTGAAGATCTGAGAGTTCCCTGGGAATACCATAATCAGAATCCATGGATTCAACCACTTTGATGCCAAAAAAATAAACTGCACTAAAAAACAAAACAACACACTACAACGTTGTTGTTGTTGTTGATTGTTGTTGTTGGAGTTGTTGTTCACTACTGTGTGTTAGTGTAACTATTATTTGGTGTTGTGTTGGTTGAAAATGTTGAGTAATGGGTAGGGTATCCTTTTTAAGTTGCACCTACCCAACTCGGTTTTTATTTTTTTTCCTTTTTCTTTTCTTTTCTTTGCCTTTTCAAAACAAATGACTCATCTATCCAAATCCAACAATAACTGACCTAACAAGCCCACCGGATTCGGGTATCTTTACCATTTAGTTATTGGAATATTCGCCTTATATTTTTTTCAACCCTAGTGTTGTTACCATTACCATGCCTTCATTGATGAAAGCCATTTTTTTTTCATTTTTTGATTTTTTTATTCTTATCTTTATTTCCCTCTGGCTTATGCTTTTGTCATTTTCCGAGGTAGTAGAAAAAGTAGGTAGAAAGAAATCAAATTTGCTTTATGGTTTTAATAATAATATTATTAAAGTAAAGTATGATGAATTTTGAGCGGATCGTATGTGTTTGATCTCAAAAGGTTATTATGCTTCGATTGAGATCCTCTCCTTAGGAATATTAATGGGTGCGCCCAAAATTTGGTGTTGAATTATATTTGACCTCCAAATTTGGTGTGCTTGGGTGTCACACGCCACACCCATAAATTGATTGCTTGATAAGCATTTTCTTTTTCAAATTGAAATTATAGATAAGATTCTTGTTGATTTTAATTATTTGTAGTCAGATGATCCTATGGAATTATTTTATATTTTTTAATAAAAAAATCTTTATTTATTGTCTATAAATATTTAAATAAATATTTTTATTTTACATTATTAATGTGTAATTTATTTTTTCTTTATTTACTATCTATAAATATTTAAATAAATATCTTTAATATAGATATAAAAAAATATTAATTCTTAGTAGAGGAAATCAAATCTACCATCTTTTCCTCTTTTCTTCTCTCTTAACTATCTAATTTATCTTAACTTAATCATCATCTTTTTATTGTCAAAGATTAGTCATGTGGGCAAGGATCAACTTAATCATCATTTTTTACTAACAAAAATTAGTTATATTTAAATTCCACTATATGTAAGCGTTTAATTTGTAAGTGTTTTTTTAGTTTCACGTCTATCATAACTTTGGTGAATCTTGTAATATACCTAACTCACCTAATCTAAAAATAAAAAAAAACTCAATCAAATTTTGGTCCATGTAATTTCTTATTTGCAATTTTAGTTCCTAAAAACTTCTATTGCACATTTGGCTCCATGCATTAAACATTTAGCAAATTTAGTCCATTATTAATTTGTCATCCAAATTTGTCACCAATGTTTTAACATAAATTATTGAATGAGAATTGCTAGTGAAGTTCTCCCAAATACTTTCTTTCTAAGAATCTCTCTATGAATTAAAATTTACTGAAAATCATCATTTTCTATAAGTTTTGATTCTCATTTAATGATTCTTTATCCGATTTATATTGAATGAGAAGCAAAATTTATTAAAATGGATGATTTACAATAAATTTTAATTATTTTAATAGAGAATCTTATCCTCTTGGTTGGCTTATGTTGTACATTTATTCTATAAGTTTTTTTTTATCTAACCAAAGGTATTTGATACTCAATTCATATTTTTCAATTGACTTGACTGATTTTGAGGTAAAGAGATACAAATCAAGTCAATATGATTTTATGTATTACAATTGTTCTTATAATTAGTATTTTAATTTATGCATTATACAAAATAAATGTTTATATTTTAAAATTATTTTCCCCACATATAAATTACTTGACTTATTTAAATTATGCATTTTATAATTTCTTTGATTTTGTTTTTTACTTAACTGTTACTTTCCTGTTTACAACTTCTATAATCAGAGCCAGTCATAATCTTCGGGTACATGTATGAGTTGAATGGGTAATTAATGTAAACCGTAAACGTGCTTTTCTTTTTGACCACTGTGGACGTGCATGCGTCTTTATTCTGAAAGAGGACATCAAATTCATCTTTCTCCTTTCTAAAACTAGAGAGTGGAGAATTTCTGTGTCCAGGAGCAAAATGTATTCGATCTTTCTCTAGTATATCCTTTCAATGGTCAAAGCATCTAGAACTTAAGAAGACAATAGCTTGTGACCCCAACAACAAAGTTTATTTTATACCCCTTCTATAATTCCCAACGTTTTCACTTTGTCAAAATCCAATTTTATTTCAATACATAAACAAACTCACATATTCTAGGGGGTGTATTATTCTGATTCTTCTCACGTGAAGTACTTCGCAGTTTGCAATTTATTAACTAAAGTTGCATTTATTTTTTATGGTTTCTTTTTTCCTTTAACATCGTCAACCATAGTTTTCAAGTACTCGATCGTAAGATGTGACTTTACTATTATGATAAAAACATTTACAGAAAATAGTCTACCTAGATTTGTCGTAACCCACAGAAGCAGAAAAAAATGAAGAGAATTTTCTATGCTCTAGAGGAAGAAAAAGCATTCAGCATATATAGCTTCAGTTGACAAATTAACGGTAAATGTATGTATTTGTTTTATTTGACTAGGGTTAGACTAAATGGTTTTCATCTAGATGGTAATAGACCTTTTAAAAGAAAAAAAAAAATCTAGATGATGATAAATTTAATAATTTATCTCCCTTAATATATATTGTACATGACCATAGAAAAAGGGAGTACGTTCCTAACCTGTTGGAAGCTTCCTATTTTAATTTTTTTCTATCCACACTTTTGTTTTATTTCTTACTGTACTTTATAAAATTAATTACTTCTATTTAGTTACTGCTAATACACACTAATAATAGGGATATCATATAAATTATGTTCAAATGGAAAAATTACTATTCATTGAAATTATATATGATTTAAAAATAACTTTTAATTTTTTTACAAGTTACGAAAATATAATTTTAACTAAATTATGCTAAATTATATTTAATTATTCCTAAAATTATAAAATTATATTAATTTTTAAAATTAAAATTATTATTCAAATATGATTATAAAATTATAATTATGTATTTACTTCTTGTGGGGGCAAGAAGTGGTTCTAAGCAAAAGAGGATGTACCAAAACAGTACAGCCAAAAATATATTAAAAATGGAAAAACAACAAATCATTAAAGGTATATGATACCCATTAATCTCACATGTCATTTCACATTCCCTTGGAAGTAAAATTGGAGCTGGTGGGTGTAACCTTTGGGTCTCTTTGATAACCGATTTCAAATATTTAAGTTCATTATTGATGCAAATTTCGTCAACCCTTCCCTTCATATTGAATGCCTCTCTGTGCTTTGTTCATTACTCTTGGATCCCTTATTATCTCTGCCATTGCCCAATTTATGGTTGTTGCAGATGTCTCACCTCCAGCACCAAAGAAAGACGTCCTGAAAAGTAATAATCAGGATATCCAAAGAGATATAGTCATGTGAGAAGTGTAATTTAGAGTATAAAGTGAACTGTTGATTGAATGATCAACTGTACAGATTGTGATAAATGATTTTCACATTAAGATTTATAACTTAGAACTAATCTTCTAAAAATCACCTCTCACTTTGAAGGCATCCAATAATACAATACGGAAATTATCACATACTGCACAATTTTGAAGAGCTCATGTGTGAGATATATTCTGTTGTAAATATTAAACATTTATCTAAGTTCTATATATAGAAAGGAGTGAGATTATCTTGATAAAAGAAAGGATTTAGAAGATGTTGTTATACTCACCACCAGGATTATAGCCTCGATGTTGTTGATAGTTAAGCTAATTTCTATCGTTGTCATCCTGAAATTTTAGGAGAACATCAACCAAATCTTCCTCTGCTGCACCTTGGCCTTCTTTGCTTTTGACTTTGCCTCTTTGTGTTCATTGATGATGTCTTCAAGAATCCAATCAATTTGCCAATGCAATCTCTCAAGCTTAGGCCTCAAACCAGTAACAAGTTTAAGCCATTTTGCAGAAGGAAACAAATCTCCTATGTTAAAACCTGACCCAATTGTTACAGCTTCTTTTACCACTGATATAAATTCTTCTTGGTCTTTGCATTTCATGCCAAAAGCGGCTCTTGAAATGATGTTATTTATTAATTAAAAGACTGCTTCAGTGAAGTTCATGGGCGACCCTTTATGTGAATCAATCATTTTGACAAGATTGGTGAGCTCCTCTTCCCTTATTTGCTTGAATGAATTAACACGTCTTTGGGTTAAAAGCTCCACTGTACATATTTTTTGTAGCTGTCTCCAATAGTTTCCATAAGGTGCAAAAATAATACTTGTGGATTCATAGCAAATTATATCTGCAAGTAGAATTTTAGTCCTTGATGCAAAGATGACATCATGGGTTTTTATTATCTCCTTAGCATACTCTGGTGACAAAACAATGATTGTGAAGATCTCCCCAAGTTGGAGATGCATCAAGGGTCCATATATTTTGGCCAAATCTCTTAATTTTCGGTGTGGTGTAGATGTAACAAAATGGTCTATGTTCCCTATGATAGGTATCTTCCATGGTCCTGGAGGTATCTTTGGTGATGAGTCAGTTTTCTTGAGATTGCTCCCTATTTTCAGTGCCACAAAGATGAAGAGGGAAAAGGACATGATAACGGCCAACATTTTAAGTACTTCAGAATCCATGATACAGAAGAGGATTTTGGTTGCCGTTTATTGCTTTCTACTGGTTTCTGCTGCTGCTGTTGCTGTAAACTTTACAATAAGATTCCTTTGGTTTATTTTGTTTTCGTAAATATAGACAAATATTAACAGTTTAATGATATGACCATACTATTTAATACTGTATCTACCAAAAGACAATGATACTTTTACTTTACAAACCATGTCCTTATTTCATTTAGACTTTCTAGTGAAGCAACGACACTTGTTGGCTGTTTTTGTCTTCTTGGGGGCAGTAGTTCATTTTTTTCAGAATAAGTTTGAGAATGTTTCCCCTTTTGGGTTAGTTTTTAGTAGTAAGTTTAAAAAATTTTAAAACCAACAACCAGATTTTAGATTTTCTTCAATTTTTAGTTTCAAAATAAATTCATTTTAAAAGTTTCCTATCTTATTAAAATTAGTTTATGAGTACTTTTGTGTGATAGTAATAATGACAATGGCCATGTGACAACAACAATGTTGTTGGGGAAGGTAGCGGTGGTTGACCATGGTGGTAATGGTAGTAGCGATGGCAGCGTAGTGTCGATGGTGGTGGTGGTGGTATCGGCCATGGTGGTGGTAGTAGTTGTAGTGGCAAAAGAGTCATATTTTAAGGGACTAAAATAAAAAAATAAAATACTTGCAAAGACAAAAAACAAAAGAGGAAGAAAGACTAAAGCAAAAGGTGACATATTTACAAAAGGCTGATGCTTAGTTGTATTTGTATGTCTGTATTATAGTTACACATTTCTGTTTCATTCCTAGTTGTATTTGTATGTCTGTATTGTAGTTACACATTTCTGTTTCATTCCTAGTTCGATGATCAGATATTATCCATAAAGGCAAGAATAATGGAACATATTACAAAATGAGAACGGAATTATTATATTTCTCTGTATCTGAAACAAAGCAAAAATTACAATGCTTACAGAGAATAGTGAAATTGAGGCCTCATGATGAAGTTAAGATCTTTTTTTATATACTTACAAAATAATACAAACTGTTTCTGTATCAGATTAAAAGATGTATCATCAACTTTAGGGATCGATTTCTTGATCCTGGGACTGAATCATACTCAGCCTTCTTTGCCTGCACTGCTTAGTGCTTACTTATCTGCACCATTTCCCTGCAAAATCTTGAACAGCTTTTCTGTCAATTTGTTATATATGTTTATTGAGCATGTTTGGTTGATGCATACACATTTCTCCTTGTTTATATGTCCTATGTATCAATAGGATTATCCATCCTTTTCCCTTGATTTTGAAAGTAGTAGTGGTAAGACATTTATGATGTGCACAGTATCCACAATGATAACATAATGGGGGGGGATGCATTACAAAATCTTCAGTTATACTAAAGTCAACCAAGATACAAAGTTTCTCTTATTAGTAAACGGGTAATTAGTAACTAAAAGGACGAGAAGTGACAGGTATCAAGTATATGTCCTCTTTTCTTGTAACAGTCAATCCAAATTCCTCAGTCATGTCCAAGTCCTCACTTTTCATTTCATTTGGAAGCTTCCAATCAAAGTGATACAACAAAAATGCAAGTGCAAGCTCAACATTGATCAAACCAAATGTGCTTCCTGGGCATATTCTTCTTCCAGCAACAAATGGAATGTACTCAAAATTAGTCCCTTTGTAGTCAATAGAGCTATCAATGAATCTCTCTGGATAAAACCTCTCTGCTTCACTCCAGTACTTCGGATCTCTTCCAATTGCCCAAGCATTCACAATTACCTTACTTTTGACAGGTATATGATACCCATCAATCTCACATGTCTGTCCACATTCTCTAGGAAGTAAAAGAGGAGCTGGAGGGTGTAACCTTAGGGTCTCTTTGACAACTGATTTTAAATATTTGAGTTCATTGATGCAAATTTCATCAACCCTTCCTTTCGTGTTGAATACCTCTCTCACTTCAACTTGTGCTTTCTTCATTACTCTTGGATCCCTTATTATCTCTGCCATTACCCAATTTATGGTAGTTGTAGCTGTCTCACCTCCAGCGGCAAAGATGTCCTGCAAAGTAATTATCAGGAATCAGGATATCCAACAAGAGTCATGGATTTGACTTAATTATGTGAAGGTGTACTTTAGAGTATAAAGAGAATTGATGATTAAAAGATCAGCTGTTTAGATTGTGATTATGTACACATGTATACAAATCTTTGAAGTTGTTAAAATATATCAATACTTAGCAGTTATAACTTTGCACTGATCCTATAAATGGCACGTCTCAATTTGGAAGGATTCAAATTCAAGAAGTATATGCAGAAGGCATCCAATGAT
Organism: Glycine max; assembly: GCF_000004515.6. NCBI lineage: Eukaryota > Viridiplantae > Streptophyta > Magnoliopsida > Fabales > Fabaceae > Glycine > Glycine max. The sequence continues at coordinate 677,462 of NC_038256.2, read as the reverse complement.
ACATGGAAATTAAATATTAACATTTGTCTAAGTTCTATAGAGAGGAGTTAGAATATCTTCACAAAAAGAAAGGATTTTCAAGATGTTATTATCGTTACCAGTATTATAGCCTTCATATTGTTAATAGTTAAACAAATGTCCTGGTTACTATCATTAACATCCAGGAATTTCAGGAGAACATCTACCAAATCTTCCTCTGTTTCATCCTTGCCTTCTATGGCTTTGATTTTGCCTCTTTGTGCTCACTGATGATGTTTCCTAATAGCGGATCCATTTTAAGATGCAGCCTCACAAGCTTAGGTCTCAAACCAGTAACACGTTGAAGCCATTTAACAGAAGGAAACAGATCTCCTATGTTAAAACCCGCTGCAACTGTTACTAATTCTTTTACAGCTGATATGAATTCTTCTTGGTTTTGCGATTTCATGCCAAAAGCGGCTCTTGAAATGATATTATATATTGATAAAACTACTATTTCAGCGAGGTTGATAGAAAGACCTTTATGTGAATGAATTGACACGTTTTTGGGTGAAAAGCTCCACCGTGCAAATTTTTAGTAGCTGTCTCCAATATCGTCCGTAAGGTGCCGTGATAATACTTGTTGATTCATAAGCCAATATATCTGCAACTAGAGTGTGAGGCCTCGATGCAAAGATGAGATCATGGGTTTTCATTATCTCCTTAGCATATTCTGCTGAGGAAACAATGATTGTGAAGACCTCCCCAAGTTGCAAATGCATCAAGGGTCCATATATTTTGGCTAAGTCTCAATTTTCGGTGTGGTGTTGAAGTAATAAGATGGTGTATGTTTCCTATGATAGGTAGCTTCCATGGTCCTGGGGGTACCTTTGGAGATGACTCAGTTATCGTATGATTCCTTGCTATTTTCAGTGCCAAAATCATGAAGAGGAAAAAGGGCACGACGAGGGCTAATATGTTAAGTACTTCAGAATCCATGGCGCCATAAGAGACTACTATTTTGGTTCTGAAAGTCTAGATAAGATAAATGTTTTGGTTGGCTTCTATTGTCACTGATTTCTAGTGGTTTCAGCTGCTGCAAAGTGCAAACTTCGTATTCGTACTATAAAAAATCTTGCGGTTTATTTCATTTTGACAAGTATTAGAAAATAATAATATGGCCCACCTGTTAGCATGGACCAAGATCTTCTACAGTTCATTTTTGAACTGCATGAATCGTAACCATCGATGTGTATGGTTAGAGATTAGACTGCACTCCCTGCAGTTACTTCTCAACTACAGTCTACAGGAGTTCCAAATCCATGTGAATAAGCTTGTGTAGCGTACGTACGGGAGCGTAGCTCCCTTTCCATTCGACAACAAAAAAATACATGTAGAGGAACAAAAAGAAAAGAATATATATTGTACAAATGTTGCTTATATTTGGGTACTACCAGCATTTTTGTATCATTCCGAGTTCCTTGGCATATGCATCCATGAAGGTTAGAATAATGGAACATATTTAAAAATCAGTCCTGAATTATTATATTTCTTTGAAACTGAAATAAAGCAAAAATTACAATGCTTACAGAGAATAGTGAAATTGAGGCCTATGATGAAGTTAAAATCCTTTTTATATGATATAAAATAATATTAACTGTTTCTGTATCAGATTAAAATATGTGTCGTCAACATTAGGGATTTCTTGATCCTCTGACTGAATCTTACTCAGCCTTCTTTGCCTGCACTGCTTATTTCTCTGCACCAGTTCCCTGCAAAATCGTGAACAACTTTTCTGTTAATTCCTAAGTTCCTAACACAAGATTTTAGAAAATGGTAAATGCCAATTTGTTATCTATGTTTACCGAGCATGTTTGGTTGATTCATACACATTTCTCCTTGTTTACATTTGTTCTGTTCATCAATTGGATGATCATTCCCTTTCTTTTAATTTGAAAGTAGTAATTAATGGTAAGACATTTATGATGTGCAGAATTATGAATGGCACTGATGAATTGAAGACTATTTATTAAAGAGTAGAATGACAAAGTAGTTTCATTCCTTGAAAAATACTATTGAAATAAGACAGTAACAATGATGAAAACATCGTGGGGGATGCATTACAAATCTTCAGTTTTACTAAAGTCAACATAGATGCAAAATTTCTTTCAGTAATTAACGGCTAATTACAAACTCAAAGGTTATAGATTTTTCTTGTATGGTTATCTTACCAGAAAAGGACGAGAAGTGACAGGTATCAAGTATAGGTCATCTTTTCTTCTAACAGTCACTCCAAATTTCTCAGTCATGTCCAAGTCCTCACTTTTCATTCCATTTGGAAGCTTCCAATCAAAGTGATACAACAAAAATGCAAGTGTCAGCTCAACATTTATCAAACCAAGTGTGATGCCAGGGCATATTCTTCTTCCAGCACCAAATGGAATGTACTCAAAATTAGTCCCTTTGTAGTCAATAGAACTATCAAAGAATCTCTCTGGATGAAATCTCTCTGCTTCAGTCCAATAGTTTGGATCTCTTCCAATTGTCCAGGCATTTACAATTACCTTACTTTTGCCAGGTATATGATACCCATGAATCTCACATGTCTGTCCACATTCTCTTGGAAGTAAAAGAGGAGCTGGTGGGTGTAACCTTAGGGTCTCTTTGACAACTGATTTCAAATATTTGAGTTGATCAATGCAAATTTCATCAACCATTCCTTTCATGTCGAATACCTCTCTTACTTCAAGTTGTGCTTTATTCATTGCTCTTGGATTCTTTATCATCTCTGCCATTGCCCAATTTATGGTAGTTGCTGATGTCTCACCTCCAGCACCAAAGATGTCCTACAAAGTAATTATCAGCGAGCTTAAGCTAATGCAAGGATATCCAAAGAGATTATGGATTTGACTTTTCAAATGTGAGGAGTGTACTTTAGAGTATAAAGAGAAATGATGATTCGAAGGTCAACTGTTCAGATCGTGTACAGATGTACAACTAACTGTGTAGTTGTTAACTATGTCAACAATTATATATGCAGAAAGTATCCATTAAGACAACACGGAAATCATCATATGCTGCATAGTTTGAAGAGCCCATGTGTGAGATATTCTGGTGCTAGTATTAAATAATTTTCTAAGTTTTCTTGAAAGGAGTGAAATTATCTTCATAAAATAAAGGGTTTAGAAGGTGTTACTATCCTTACCAGGATTATAGCCTTGATATTGTTAGTAGTTAAACAAATGTCCTGGTTTCTATCATTACCATCCTTGAATTTTAGGAGAACATCCACCAAATCTTCCTCTGCTTCATCCTGGCCTTCTCTGGCTTTTGACTTTGCTGCTTTGTGTTCATTGATGATGTCTCCTAGTATCCGGTCAATTTTTTCATGTATTATATCAAGCTTAGGCCTCAAACCACTAACAAGTTGAAGCCATTTAGCAGAAGGAAACAAATCTCCTATGTGAAAACCTGCTCCAATTGTTATGGCTTCTTTTACCACGGATATGAATTCTTCTTGGTCTTTGCATTTCATGCCAAACGCAGCTCTTGAAATGATGTTATATATTGACAGAAGTACTGCTTCAGTGAGGTTGATGGAAGAAGACCCTCCATGGGAATCAATCATTTTGACAAGATTGCCGAGCTCCTCTTCTCTTATTGGCTTGAATGAATTGACACGTTTTTGAGTGAAAAGCTCCACAGTGCATATTTTTCGTAGCTGTCTCCAATAATGTCCGTAAGGTGCCGAAATAATATTTGTGGATTCATAGGATAATATATCTGAAGCAAGACTATGAGGCCTTTGTGCAAAGATGACATCATGGGTTTTCATTATCTCCTTAGCATACTCTGCTGAGGAAACAACGATTATGAAGAGCTCCCCAAGTTGGAGATGCATCAAGGGTCCATATATTTTGGCCAAGTCTCTTAATTTTCGGTGTGGTGTAGATGTAACAAGATGGAGTATATTCCCTATGATAGGTAGCTTCCATGGTCCTGGGGGTATTTTTGGAGTTGACTCAGATTTCTTGAGATTTCTTCTTCCTATTTTCAGTGCCACAATAACGAAGAGTAAAAAGGGCAAGATAAGGGCTAATAAGTTAAGTACTTCTGAATCCATGGTGACAAGAGACCAGTAAGGGGTTCTAAAAGTCCTGATGAAGATGACTAGTTTGGTTGCCATTTCTAGTGGTTTCTTGTGCTGCAATCTTCAACATGATGAATAATTTAGTACTATATTTCATTTTCACAAATATTAAATATTAATATGGCCTTATTGCATTCAGGCTTTCCATGCAGTGTCAAAGCAATAATTTGTTGGTTGCTTTTGTCCTTTTTTTGTAATGCGCATGTTCTCGTCGTGATGATCGATGTCTATGCACAACCATGGCATGTGGCATGTGTAGAGTTACTCATCTAAAAAATTCAATATTTGGCATAATTCTTTTCTGTATATGTTATACACTAGTGGGCGACCGTGCAAAGCATGGGACAAATATTTTAAGCGTATTAATATTAGTGGTGGAGGAAAAAAATATTTTACATTTTGTGTCACCATGTTAATTCAAAGTAATACTAATTAATAGTCGTTGATATATTTTAATAAAATTAATAACTTCTCACATTAATAATAATTTAATTTATTTGTAATATTTGATTTTACATATTAAATAAATATGAAGGAAAAATTATTAAATAAAATAAATGTAAAATTTTACACTAATTTAATATTACTATCTATGTACAAATTTATTTATTTTTATAATTAGTTACTTTAAAATATATTTCTGGAAAAATAATAAATTAAATTTATCACTTTAAAGTTATAAAATAATATAATGTAATATGAAAATAAAAAAATATAATAATTACATATATATATATATAATAAAATTATTAACAATTATATTTGATGTTAACTATTTAAATTAGAACTAATTAGATAAATATAAATTAATGATAGGAGACTAATAGTTAATATATATATATATATATATAAGAATTTTTACATTATTTTTATTGTAAATTTTATTTTATAAACTAATTTTTAAAAAAACTATAAATGTAATAATTAAATAATAAATATTATTCGCTTCACTTTTGTATAAAGATAGCTATATGTAAAGATATATATTACAAAATTTATTGTATGATAGAGTTAACAAGATTTTCTAAAATAAATTTTTATTCAATGATAAAAAAAAATTAATTATATTTTAGATTATTTTAATGCCACGATGAAGTTACATAATAGATACCAATAAGATTTTAACGGTTACATGTATTAAACTACTGTTGAATCATATTAAACAAGATTAATAGAAACCGTTATATATATGAGAATGAGTTTTAAGATTTAATGTTATATAAAATAAATAAATAAATGTTAACTCTAAGTTAATTTATTTTTGAAATATAATTTTCAATGAAGTTCATCCATATTCATTTAAATGTATTAACTCTAATTTTATAATTTTGATACTATTTTAAATATTAATAGTAATTTAAATAATATTTGATTATGCTTAATTTTATTTTTTAAGAAAATGTATATTAAAGTATATATTTTACAAAATAAAAAATATTTATAATATTATATACTGTAAAATAATATATATTAAAACTTTCTAAGAAATTATTATTATTATATGTAATAAAATAGTAGACATTATTATTATTATTATTATTATATATTAAAATAATATAATATATTATTTGTTTATTGCTTTTTTTCACTTGATTCTTTATAAAAATTCACTAAAAATCATTAAAATGAATAATTTTATTTATGTACATTTATTTTTCAAAAGATATTGTATCACTATTATTACTTGAATGAACAAAAAATTACAAAAAAAGTTAATATACTTAACTTTTAAGATAAAATTAACTCAATTAAAAATATAATTAATCAACTTTCTCATTAATACGATAATTATGTTTAACATGGTACTAAATATTTAAAAATTATTATTTTTATTTATTTAAATAAATAAAAAAATATAAAATGATATATATATATATATATATATATATATAATTTTAAAAAAACCATACAACGCACGAGTTGAAAGTCTAGTTGTAAATAATATATATACTTTGGAAATAAGTCATTGTTATTTCCAAAAATAACTAAAGTAAAAATACTCATTCTATGCGAACCAAAATAAATAATGATGTTGATTGAAACCCAAATTTAAAAAAATTTACCTACCAGTTTAACATTATTATTTGATGACTTTTAACTTTTTGCAACAATTAGGATGTTTAATCTTCAAATATCCTAATTTCACAAAATTGAAAGTCATCAAACAATAATTAGGCTGACAGATAAATTTCTGAAAATCTTTAAACACCATCATACGCACGTATGACATTCATTTTCATGTCATGCCATGTTAGAAAACAATCCAGTGGATATAGCATCCTTGAAGAACAACCTCAAAATCAGAAATATTAATGATAAGTTGAATGCCTCCGCTGATAAGTGTGTTCAAGTGTTCAACTTTATAATCAGGATATCGAAATTAACATCCATCATCAAAAGGCAGACTTTAAATTGGGTGAGCAAGGCCCATCTGACGATTTGAAAGATAGGAATGGGATGAGAGATCTTTTAGATTTCATCTTAAGACCAATTCACACTGTTCAACGGATATATACGCTACATCGCAAAAATTAACAAAATGCAAAGTTTCTTTCATTAGTAAATGGGTAATAACAAATACAAAGGTTCTAGCCTTTTCTTGTAGGCTTTACCAGTTTATCTTACCTGGAAAGGATTAGAAGGGACCGGTATCAAGTATAGGTCATTTTTTCTTCTAACTGTCACTCCAAATTGCTCAGTCATGTCCAAGTCCTCACTTTTCATTCCGTTTGGAAGCTTCCAATCAAAGTGATACAACAAAAATGCAAGTGCCACCTCAACATTGATCAAACCAAAAGTGCTGCCAGGGCATATTCTTCTTCCAGCACCAAATGGAATGTACTCAAAATTAGTCCCTTTGTAGTCAATAGAGCTATCAATGAATCTCTCTGGATAAAACCTCTCTGCTTCACTCCAGTACTTTGGATCTCTTCCAATTGCCCAAGCATTCACAATTACCTTACTTTTGACTGGTATATGATACCCATTAATCTCACATGCCTGTCCACATTCTCTTGGAAGTAAAAGTGGAGCTGGTGGGTGTAACCTTAGTGTCTCTTTGACAACTGATTTTAAATATTTCAGCTCATCGATGCAAATTTCGTCAACCCTTCCTTTCATATTGAATACCTCTCTCACCTCGATTTGTACTTTCTCCATTACTCTTGAATCCCTTATCATCTCTGCCATTGCCCAATTTATGGTAGAAGCTGCTGTATCACCTCCAGCAGAAAAAATGTCCTGCAAAGTAGTTATCAGTGAGTCTAATTTTTGCTAATTCAATGGTATACAAAGAGATTGTTATGGATTTGAGTTCTCTAAACTGAGTATAAAGTTCAATTACAACTGTTGATTGGAAGACCAACTGTTTAGATTGTGAAAAACTGCATAGACATATTATTGTTGAATTTCAACTTAAAACCAATTGATACCAAGTAAAGTTACCCAACAGATGTATAAGTTGTTTCCCGAGAACTGAGGCAGGCAATGTAGAATTTCCTAACAATTATCACATATATAACAAACTATGCAGTTAAAATATTTCAACGATTGAATTTCACGTTAATAAGAACAACTTTGAAGGCATTGAATTCAAAAAGGTATATGCAGATGGCATCCAATAATACATCATGGAAATTGGAGCATAGTTCACAATTTTGAAGGGTTCATGTGTGAATATTCTGGTGCAAGTATTAAACATTCGTCTAAGTTCTAGAGAAAGGAGTGAGGTAAACTTTACCAGGATTATAGCCTTGATATTGTTAATAGATAGACAAATGTCCTGGTTACTATCATTACCATCCTGGAATTTTAGGAGAACATCCACCAAATCTTCCTTCGCTTCACTGTAGCCTTTTGAATTTGCCTGTTTGTGTTCATTGATGATGCCTTCCAGTATCCGGTCAATTTGTCTATGCAGCCTTTCAAGCTTAGGCCTCAGACCAGTAACAAGTTGAAGCCATTTTGCAGAAGGAAACAAATCTCCTATGTTAAAACCTGACCCAATTGTTACAGCTTCTTTTACCACTGATATGAATTCTTCTTGGTCTTTGCATTCCATGCCAAACGCAGCTCTTGAAATGATATTATATATTGATAAAAGTACTGCTTCAGTGAAGTTCATGGGCGACCCTTTATGTGAATCAACCATTTTAACGAGATTGGTGAGCTCTTTTTCTCTTGTTGGTTGGAATGAGTTGACACGTTTTTGGGTGAAAAGCTCCAGTGTGCATATTTTCCGTAGCTGTCTCCAGTAATTTCCATACGGTGAAAAGACAATATTTGTGGATTCATAGCACAATATATCTGATGCTAGAATTTTAGGCCTTGATGCAAAGATGACATCATGGGTCTTCATTATCTCCTTAGCATATTCTGGTGAGGAAACAATGATTGTGAAGACCTCCCCAAGTTGAAGATGCATCAAGGGTCCATACATTTTGGCCAAGTCTCGCAATTTTCGGTGTGGTGCAGATGTAACAAGATGATGTATGTTTCCTATGATTGGTAGCTTCCATGGTCCTGGGGGTATGTTTGGAGATGACTCAGTTTTCTTGAGATTGCTCCCTATTTTTAGTGCCACAATCATGAAGAGGAAAAAGGACATGATAGGGGGTAATATGCTAAGTAATTCAGAATCCATAGTGACAAAAGAGACCACTAAGGGGTTCTAAAAGTCCTGATAAAAATGAGGATTTTGTTTGCCGTTTATTGTTTTCTAGTGGATTCTGTTCCTGCTGCTGCTGCTGCAAACTCCACAGTTCACACTTCACAGTAAAGAATCCGGTTTATTTCGTTTTCATAAATATCGGCAGATATTAATAGTTTAAATGTTTAATATTATGATCCAACTTTTTTTTTAACAGCCACTTATTTGATATCTATGTAGAAAAAAACATAAAATTTTGACTTTTCAAAGCATGTCCCCATTTCATTTAGACTTTCCGCGTATATTTAAGCAACAACTTGTTGCGTGATTTTGTCGTCTTCTTCTATGCAATCTTAGCGTTATCAAGCTTTATGATATTTTGCTGGAGGCCAGAACCATAATAATTGTGGATAACATTCAATTAAGCAGTTATCATATTGTCTGCCAAGGCAAGGATGGATGTATTTTAAAATAAGGGGACAATTAGTCTTCATTATTGAGTGAAATGGATCACCTTGTTTTATAATGCTAATATCGCATACCATGCCAATAAAACAGTTCCTGTTGCTATAATTTTTATTTTTTTTTATGAATTACAGGTATATGCCAAGTTTCACCACAGGGGACAATACTGCTTGAATTGTTAAATATTTAACGTAATTACATAGTAAGGACACAAATTTGATACCTTTTATTAAGTTGAAACAACTTGCATTAGTGGATCGTAAATAAAAAAACTTGTATTGTGCTACTAAATAGTTAACAGCTTTCATTAATTAATACTCCAAGTTAACATAAAGACAATCAAAAGTTATGGAACTTAATCGACAAATTAAATCAAATTAGTGTAGGATATCCCGGACTCAAGTTGGATATATATATATATATATAAAAGCAAAGAAAAATTCATTTAAGAAATAAAAAGCTGAATGGCAGAATAAGAAATGCTGTTGCCCGACGAGCATAAGAAGTTTTGAATTCTGAGATAGAGAAAGAGAGAAACCATAGTTTAGGACACTGAAAGCATAATGGCCCCACAAACTAAAGGACACATACAGTATGTCAGTTTTAATATCCAGGCACACCACAAAAACGTTGTACAAAACAAGAGACCTACACATCCGTTGCCTTCCTAAGCATCACAAAAGAAAAGGAACATACCTTCCTCCCTTCAATGACACTAGCAGCAAATAACCAAAGTTTGATGTTGCTGAAATTTCTGTTGTACTCTGCTGTTTCAGGATGTGCGATTTTATTTTATGCCTTATGCAGTAGTTAATGTGTTTTCAGACTAACTAAGCAATATATGAATGAAATTTCATGTTTCTGATTTTTGTAAGAAATATACGTATCGGAAACTAAGCAATCTGTTGCTGAATGTATGAATGAAATGTCACGTCTCTGATTTCATAGAAACTTCTTGTGCATATTACTACCAAATACAAGTTGAAATTGTGAGCACAAATTGCTATCTCATTAGCAAATGTTTTCCTCCAAAGAGACATCTCTTCACACACTCAAAAATAGACTACACTAGGCACATAAGGAGATACAATCTATTGGGCAAGTGAACCAGTCTGAAAAGTGATAGAAATTCCCATTACAACGTACTATAGACCAAGTTCTCATACTCGCGCACTTGCTCCATTATTGGTTTATCATCGACACATTTGGAATCCTAACCATTTGCCAGTAATGTACTTACGAACACCTGCATCATCCGCACCATACTTCTTTTCAAGTGTCTCCCAAATTTATTTATTTTTTTAGCAAAGGAGGAGTGGCTAGAACTTCACAGCAGGGGAAGGCATCACAACTATGTTGGCACCCCAACCCCTACTGATCCTAAGAACTAACCAAACCAGATAATATATAAAGTATAAAGAGAAGAAACAAAACACTTAAGGGGACTAAGCCGAACCCAAGGAAGAGATTATCTAAATCTATATGAGGGTAGTCCTTGTCTATAACTAATTAAGGAGCTCCCTCGACAAAAAAGGAGGTGGGGTCATCCACCAAGAAAAACCTGAGTTCTATGCAGCATGAGAGGCTAACTTGTCAACACATGAGTTACCCAAATAGATTTTGCTGATTAATTTGTTTGACTAAAAGATTATTAGGCATATGATTAAGGAGATGACCACATACCATAATCTTACATGTAATTTTTGTAAGAAAGATATAAAATTGACAGATCATCTTTTGTTTTCTTGTAATGTTTCACATAGAATTTTATGAAGTTGTAATAGTGATTAGGTGTGAATACGGTTCTACCACACAATGTCATACAACATTTTTGGTCGAATCTACCAAGTTTTCCATATATAATCAATTGCCACCATTCTGAGACACATTATTAGAAAGTTTTCAGCTCTACTTAAAACATCTTAAGATAGATGGACAACACTTTATTTAAGAGTGAACCTAACAATATCCAAAAGTTATAATCTCAGCTTGTGAGCTTTATGTTGCAAGGGAGGGAATCAAATACAGGTCCTTTTTTCTTTTAACAGTTAACCCAAACTGTTCAGTCATGTCCAAGTCCTCAGTTTTCATTCTATTGGGAAGCTTCCAATCAAAGTGATACAACAAAAATGCAAGTGCCACCTCAACATTTACCAAACCAAATGAGCCACCTGGGCATATTCTTCTTCCGGCACCAAATGAAATGAACTCAAAACTAGTCCCTTTGTAGTCAATAGAGCTAGCAAAGAATCTCTCTAGATAAAGCCTCTCTGCTTCACTCCAGTACTTTGGATCTCTTCCAATTGCCCAAGCACTCACAATTACTTTACTTTTGACTGGTATATGATGATACCCATCAATCTCACATGCTTCTCCACATTCTCTTGGGAATAAAAGAGGAACTGGAGGATGTAACCTCATAGTCTCTTTGGCAACTGCTTTCAAGTATTTCATTTGATTGATGCAAGTTTCATCAACTCTTCCTTTCATATTGAATACCTCTCTCACCTCAGCTTGTGCTTTCTTCATCACCCTTGGATTCCTCATCAACTCAGCCATTGTCCAGTTTATGCTATTTGCTGATGTCTCACCTCCAGAAGCAAACATTTTCTGAAAAAGCAATTTGTCAATTATGTGAGTAATACTAATTAATTGTCATATATGAGAATTAATTAAACATTCATATAACTAATTAAGCCTTTCAGCAAGTAACAAGTTTGTGTTCATATAATTAATATTCAAATAAAACAACTAGAATCAGCCTAGTGGTGGGATTGGAGTAGTATGCATGAAGTCAAGGTTCGAACCTCAGCACAACCATTGTAACCAAAAAAAAATATTAATATTCACAAGGCCATATTAATTATCCTTACCTCAATTACAGCCTTGATGTTGTCATCAGTTAAGCTAGCATCCTGATTCTCACCACCCATATCTTGAAATTTTAGAAGAACATCTACCATATCTTCCGCTACCTCACCTTGGCCTTCTTTACCTTTTGGCTTTGCATGATCTTTATGTTCATTGATGATGTCTTGCAATATCTGATCATTTCTTATGAACAACCTCTCAAGCTCAGGTTTGAAACCAGCAACAATCTGAATCCATGGAGCAGAAGGGAAGAACTCTCCTATGTTAAAGCCTCCAGAAGTCTTCACCACTTGTTCTGTCAATAATATGAACTCTCTAGGTCTTTGCAGAAACGCGGCCCTAGAAATAATTCCATATGACAATGAAAGCACTGCCATAGTGAGATTGCAGGTTGATCCATTTGCTGAAGCAATCCTCTTGATGAGGATGTTGAACTCTTCTTCTCTTATTGGCCTGAATGAATTGATACGTTTTATGGTGAAGAGCTCCAATGTGCAATTTTTACGTAGCTGTCTCCAATAGTTTCCATAAGGTGCAAAAGCTATGGTTTTCTTATCATAGCCTATTATTTTGCCAGCTAGAACTTGAGGCCTAGATGAAAATTAAAGGTCGTGTATTTTCATCACCTCTTTGGCATACTCTGCTGAGGAAACAACTATGGTTGAGGTCCCCAAGTTTTAGATGCATCAAGGGTCCATATTTTTTGGCTAGGTCTCTTAATTTTCGATGTGGAGTAGATGTAACAAGATGGGGTATGTTTCCTATGTTAGGTAGCTTCCATGGGCCAGGGGGTATGTTGGAATTGACTTGGTTTTGGTGAGATTTCTACCTAATTTCAATGCCACAATCATGAAGAGGAAAAGGGAAATAGGAGCTAACATATCAAAGATTTGAAAATCCATGGAGGTAAATCAAAACAAAGCAATAAGGATTATTAATGAAGGTGATTAGAGAGAGTGAGAATTAAAAGGAAGACTTGAGCCTTTATATACTGTTGGAAATACATATATGCACCCAATAAGAAAAGTTTTTGTATATATTTTTTGCTTTAATTAATTAATTTTCATGTTTTCATGTATAGCTTCACCCCACCCACTTCCTTTTTTTTACTTTTTTTTGTGCTGACGATAGTTTTTCCGTGCAGTAATGAAGCAACATTGTTTATTATTTTTGTATCGATTACTTGTGTGGAGTCACCAAAGTGGCAACAGACAAAATTAAGTAGTCCTCCTTATTGAGGAAATTAGAAGTCTGAAAAATATGAATCTGATACTCTTACGCTTTTAAAGGGATTAATTACGTGATAGTGTTACTATAAATTAATATGCATATAATCAAAATGCTACTGAGTATCGGTTAATGGGTGAGTTTCATTAAGAGTATATGTATTTGATTTGCATGTTTCAATAAATTTGGGAATATTCCATTAAATTAAAGAAGATTGCGTTACAACCTTGCAAAGATTGGTTATGCATGGATAGCATGCACTTTCTCTATGGGTAGATGAAACCCATGAAATGTTAAATTCCTTGTCTTTTTTGTTGAAGAGGACATTTTAATCATTTTATGAAGCAAAAGAGTGTGAATGGTCGTGAATTCGGACGAGAAGACTACACCCTTACCCGTTGTATACTTACACTTAAATTGAAAAGAAACAAAATCTAATTGGTACAAAAAAAAATACTTTTAGTAATGTAGATAGTTTTGAACAATGAATATTAGTATAATATCTCTATCTCTTACGTCTAATGCATGCCTATTAATGACCACCCTTGCTAATGGTGAAGCCACTTAATTACTTGTCTAGCCTATAATGCACCCTAAAATCATGCATGATCTTGCTAACTTTGGTCAACATTGATTGTAGTAGTGATGAGGAAGGTATTTTTCATGGGCATTAATTGAGTGCTTAGTTGGTGTTGTATGTCCTCAATAAAAGTGGTATCCAATGCAGGCTTTCTGTCTGTGCTAGCTCCTTTTTTTTAGAAGTTCAGCGAAATTAAATATAGTAAATTTTGTGCATGAAGACATGCACGTATTATATACAATTAATCACTATCAAAACTCTAATATTAATTTTTGAAATGATCCAACTACTTGAAATGGGTAGATTAAGATTTACAAATTTCTTATGTATTGAATAATCACAAAAGGGTAAGATTTGATTGTAAGGATTCCTAAGTTTATTCCATAATTAAAGATTTGCGTCATACCTTGTAAAGAACTTAGGTATGTGTGGATGGCTATTTCTCTATGGGTATGAAACCCCTGAAATATAAAATAAATTTACTAAGCGTTTTTATTTTTAGAAAATTTAATAATCCTAATACCGATATTTTAATTAATTAACCAATTAATCAATCACTTAAATACTGTGTTTATATGCATAATAAATCAATTAAATATTAAACAAAACATTGTCTTAATTAATCATAGTCGAATTTTTCGTATATTTTATGCGTAAGAAATTCACTTTCATTATAAATATGAAAGAAAGAAAAAAAAGAACAATTACACATTTTTCCCATAACAATATGATCACCTTTTTTGTACAACCATTTTGACGAATAACATTTCTCTTTGTGACCAAACAGAAAATAAGAATAACCTTTCTCTTTAAATATGTGTACCCATTTTCGATAGCATTATTAAAGGCAATGTCAAGAACGATTAAAATTAAAAGATGCGGAAGTGTCTATCCTTTTTTTTTTTTTTTTTCTCATTTTCACTTTTTAGCCATATTTAATATTTCATATCCTCTCAAAAATATTTTCTCATTTTTATCTTATTATTTTATAAAGATTTCTCCAATTAAGATTTAATTTATTTTTATCTTTAAACTTTCATCTTTTCAATTATAGAGTCTCTATTTTAAGATAACTTTTTATCTTTTTCTTCATCTCTTTGTATGTATTTTAAATTGGAGTACTACTTTCACCTCTTAACTTTCATTCGTTCCATAGACTCTAAGTTGTATTTAACTTTTGCTTTTTTTTTTTTGTTCTAGGTTAGAGAACACAAATGTCTATTACGTTTATCCTTTGGGTTATCTTACGTTCTTATTTATGTAAACACAGCATACATAATCTAACAATATTACGTCAATTCTTTGGGTTATCTAACTTTTGTTTTCTATCTAGCTATGAATTTTCTAGTACTGGACCATAAGATTTTTGTTTTATTTTGAAAAGTTTTTTATAATTATTATAAAACTTTTCAAACAAATCCTTAATTAATAAAACACTTTAAAAATAAAGAGAGACTCATTACCCTAACAAATGGAACTGTGTTTAAGTTTATTATTCGAGTTTTTCCATATCCAATATTGTTTTCGAACGGTTAGACTATGTTTAGTTCATTAAATTTAAGACTAAAATATAATTTTAATCTTTTATTATAAAATTAAAAAATTTAATCCTCCTATTTTATAAAATCATTGATTTTGGTTAAGCTGTACCAATCAAGGCTATAATTTTTCTTACAAACAATGTATTGAAAATAATTAAAAATGGATCTTTTTAAAAGTGATGAAACCCTTATAACTTCCTTTCACAGGACAACGACGGGGAAGGAGAATGCCGCATGTGTGTTGCATAAAGAGGAACCCGAGGAGGCGATGGCAACGGGAGAAAGGAGAAAACATTAACAACAAATCATTAATCATACTTCTCGACAATTTCATTGCTCACAAATTTGATTTTAAATTTCATCCACATCCATCAATGCTTATAATATTTATATTTATACCAAAAAGGATGAAATAAGCCGCTTAAACAGGAACAAGACCAGTTGTTTTTTCTCTGAATTATAGATAGATTACCCCTTTTCTTCTGAATGCACCGTTTGGGAGAATCTCAAGTTAAGGGACAGGCAACCAGTTGTTTTGGTGGTTTATTCCCTTAGCTCACTTTCAAACTGTCTTGGAAACATAATAGTTCAGTTTTCCCTCTTGCAACTTCAAAAAACCACCGCAGTAAGACCCTAAATTCTACTGATCAATATGCCTACAACAGAACTCAATCAACTGTAGTTGATTTTGTTGGATGATAATCATATTATACAGATTTCATACCGATGGTATGTTAGGAAGGAAGAAAAAGATAGAAAGAAAAGAAAACATAATAAAGACAATGTATTTTCTGAGAGAAAATCGAGAAAAAATACAGCTTCTAAAGACAAGAATTCAGAAAGAAAAAAAAATCTTTCTCTTTCTCTTCAATTCAAACTTTATGTCAAACAGACTATAAATTTTCAAATTTTTGTTTTCTGAAGTCAACTTCATTCTTCCTTTTCCTTCCATTTTTGCTGTAACCAAACTGAAAAGAAATATATATATATATATATATATATATATATATATATATATATATATTATATATATATATATATATATATATATATATATATATATCATTATTTCTTTTTTCTCTATGTTTTTTCCACTCAACCAAACATACAATAAAAGTTCAGTCAATGGACCCTCCCCCTTAAAAAAATGAACAAATCAGATACAGGAGGTAAGGTAGGTAGTCTAACCAAGAATGGGAACATACTGTTCTGGGCATCTTTCCACCATTATCTTGGGTTTCAGGAACCTAAACTGCTGCACTGTATATTATATCAGATGATGATAATCCTTGTTCCTTCCTAACTGATAGTACGTGAAGAACTGCTTTTTCCTAAAACGATAACTTTTGTTGGACAATCCCATAAAATACCTGTAAGTCACGCTGCCTAGTGGTGCCTAGCTAAATTGTCCTCTCGGAGTCTAGGAGTTTTGAATGAGAAAAGTGGAGAGGGCAAATTTAGAGGTTAAGTTTATAACTTTGTATATAAAATATAAAAGAAGTTTATATTAATCTATCATTTTATTTCTTTTATTTATAAAATTATAAAATTAGAAATAAAAAATTTACCCTCCCCTCCCTTCCCAATCCAAACTCCCAAACACACACCAAAGGCTAAATCAATTGGATTAAGCATAAATTGATGGCTTGGTTCAAACTTAAATTTAGAGAAATAATAGCCTATTTATCAAGAGCTCTCCCGAGAAGGTAAAAGACATAAGGGACCATATCTCCTAAATAAGTTAAACCAAACACCCACTAAGCAGTCAAGGGGATCCAGCTCAATTGGTTTAGCAGGGTGCGTGAGTTATTGTAAACTCCTTGACATTGTCTTTGATTTCTATGGATAAAAAAAAAAAACCCACTAAGCAATGATGTCAACAAAAGTTTGGCGAGCTCAAATACTGCCATTGCCCAAGTGGGAAAAAATCCCACGATAACAAACCAGAAGTTGCCCGTCTTAGTTGTCTCATTTGTACAGAATTAAACACTTGGATTCATCAAAAACGTTTCTTCGAAACATGCTTTTATATGCCTATAGTGCTGTAAAGACAAGAAAGAAAGCACGTTATAAGATTCACAGGTGGACCAGCCAGAAATGGCCTCTGAAGAAAAGGATTCCAATCTCACATGCAAACATTAAAATAAAGATAATAACTAATAATAGAAACGAGCAGTCTTACTAGAGGCAATTCAAACCCCAACTTTGTTAATCTTTGAATTGCAATTCCTACATTCCAAGAACAGCAGCAGCACTACCAATCCCCCTATAGCACCTAGCCTACAGGTGAAAAAGATGCATGTAAAAATCTTGATATCATTTTCAGCTGAAAAGAAAGAAATAAAATACAGACAATAAAGAAAGAACAAGCAAGACAAGAACTATTAAAGATAGGTTTGGCTAAAAGCACCAAAGGCACTTTTTAAAGAATAAAAAATGTAAAGATTAAATCAACGACAGTTGTTTATAAGTTCCAAATACATTGCATGCTTTACTTTTTCATTTAATGTTTTTAAGTGTCGATGTCTTAACAAATATCCTTATAGCATGTGTTAATGCAAAATATTTAGCACATATAGCTACCACAAACACACTTAGTAGCAATTCATTGCTGGCTTGCAGGGCTATAGCCAAGTGCAGCTATTTTAGGCATATAGTATATATTATTTAAATAAATACGATTTTTGAAATACTATTCAAAATTAAAACAGTACTCATATTAAAGAATGGGGGAAAAACACCAGAAAATCAAAAGTATTGTTACAGATACAGGAAAGAAAAAACTGGAGAACTGAGGAGGAGGAAGGTAGAGACAAAGGAAGAACAAAGCATCACACCATCACAGGAAAATGAGAATGTTTTGGTTTGGGGCCTTAGTCTTAACTCCTAAGCATGAAAAAGAGAGAAAGAATCGAATCTACAAACAACCTGGAAGAAATCCAACCAAGGAAGATGGAAAATTAACAGAGAAGCAGAAAAATCACTCATTGATATCCGCATATCCCTTATTCACTGGGATATATTCAGTAGAATTTGAGATATAAAGGCCAGATGTTCTAACTGCATAACTGTAAACCAAAATGCAAGATGAAATACAAGTCTATAAAGGATGTCCTAATTTACTATTATGCCCAGATGTGGTAAAACTAAGAAGTATTCCAATGAGAATCGCCCCATAGCCCAGCCGCAAAGCTTGCCTGAATTTGCCATTAAAACACATGGATGCACTCCATCGAAATTAGCTTTGTGTCTGGCATAACAAGGGCAACAAGAAATGAACAACATAAAAAGACAATGGAGGCAGGGCCACAACTCAACACTCAATTTATCAATCAGGACTGAAACCATTTGATCCATAACTCAAATCAGAAATAACCAGACAAGTAAAAATAATCGATAGAAGCCTCTAACAAAAGCTCTAATTCAATTCAAATTTACCAAAATTACATCCAATCAAAGAGTTGTTGACTGTACTAGCACACCTTCAATTAGCAGAGAAACACCCCAAACCTTTAATGAGCTGAAAAAAAATGTCCCTTGCAATATCAAGTATGAGATTGCCACACACCAAAAAAGAACTAACTCGCATATGTGACGGACAATGAAAATTTGTGGCACAAATAATAAAATAGAACATTACGAATTTCAATTTTAAGGTTCCCACTCCACCTGTCTCTCTCTCAACATACTAAGTATTAACTCTACTCCCTCCCCCAACAACAAAGTAGTAATCATAAAAGTTAAAACGAGGCCATATCATTCAGCAGTAACAAGCACAAGCTAGCATATTCAATATAGTTATAGAAGCCCAATTCATCACATATCCAAAGCTGAAACAGCACAATAAATACAGAACAGCCCAAACTAATTATTCTGCAATCTCAGGAAACAAAACACAATAACAAAAGCTCCTACAAAGTTCCATTCCATTCTCTGTCGACCAAAATACCACAAGAGAAAGAGAAATCGATTACCGTAGGTACAACACAGCAGTGAGAGGGTTTCATTATTAGCGCTGCCACCATTCACATGCAAAGTAAACCACCAATTCAATCCTTCCACTATCACCCTCTTTCCTCGACTAACAAAAAAAAAAAAAAAAAAACTATTTAAGTAGTCCTAAATCATGCCAAGTAATCTTCCAAATATTAGAAAATCTTTTAAATTAGACTAAAGTGGTGGACATTAAGTACTCCATCTATTCCTTAAATACTAATTTCATTACTCTAAGGACTACTAAGGAGGGACACAGGGTAATAATAATAGTTTGATGATGAAATTGATGGTTTATTCTATCGCAAGCAAATGAACATAGAATCATCGTGAAATCATTTATTCTCCTCCCTCTCCCGATTCCACTGCTCGATCCTCGCGCGGCGCTCCTCGCTCCCTTCCCTGGCCGGAGGGCTCCCGTGTTGTCTCCTCCGTCCACCGCTGCCGTCCCTCTCCCTGCTCCGCCGCCCTCCACGAGAATCACTCTCCCGTCTCTCCCGGCGGTATCTCGGACTCGCGCTGCGGCTGCGACTCCTGCTCCGGCTGACGCGGTGGTAGGTCCCACTGCCACCGCGGTGGTTGCGGCCGAAGAGTCGCCTCCGTAGATCTCTCCCGATGAGCTTCACATGCATGAAATTACAATACCCGCCGCGGTTGCAGCTATTCTCCTCGAACTGCCGACACGTGGCCTCGCGAAAATCCGTGACGGGGGAGAAATCAGCGATGATTGGGCGTGCGTTGTAGAATCTCCCACGAAGCGCGTGAAGCGCCTTGGCGGCCTGGTCCTCTTCGCGGAACTGAACATAGACGTTGCCGATCATGTGATCGGCGAGGTTGTCGCAGACGTTGAGGCTTTCGATTTCGCCGAATTTGGCGAGCTCGGTGAAGATGTCCTCGTAGAAGTCCTCGAAGTGCTGCTGGATCTTGCGGGGGTCGAGGGTCTGGCCCTGTGGGTCGACGCCGGGGGTGATCATGTCGGGGCGCTGGTACATGTTGGAGAGGAGGAGGGTGGGCGAGATGCTGGGGCGGTTGTGGAGGCGCGAGCACCGATCGCCATGGCGGCACGCGCCGATCTTGAAGTAGAACGGGCAGTTCACGCGGTCCTTCTCCGTGCCGAAGATCGATGCAAGGTGCTCCGCCATGCTGCTGCTGCTGAGAGATGAGATGATAATACGCTATTATGCTCCAATCAGAAACCCTAATTGTAACGGATCGATTATGATGATGATCTTCTTCTATCTGCCAACTAACTACTTTGCATTAATTTATCTTCGACTTTAACGAACCTTCTGTTTTGCACTCCCTTCGCCTTCGCCTGTCCAATTAATTCATTAGTATTTATTTATTATCTTAACATAAACACATTTTGTTTTATTTGATCATTTATTATTGTACTAGTCGTTAGAAAGTTTATGTTTAATGGTGATGGACAAAAGATTTAACACTCAAGTTTAATCCGTAAATGATTTTTAAGATAATTTGTAAAGGCAAGTGTTAGTAATTTTATTTAAATACATAAATTCATAATATTTTTATATTTTTTATAACTTTTTATAATAATTTTTTTTTTTTTACTTTCTTATTAAGTACCGGTAATGATTATTAAGACTCTTTTGTAAAAGTAATCTTATTTAATTTAAAAAGTAATCTTATTCTGAATGTAGAGACTAGAAAGAACAAGCAGCAAATTACTGCAACCAAAATCCCAACTCTCCCCCTTCAGCATCAACCATCTTTATCAGGACTTCTAGAACCAACCTTACTAGCAGTAGTCTCATTTCACCATGGATTCTCAAATGCTCAACTTATTTTAAATTCTTTTAGGAGAAGCATCTAAACTTTAAAATATATTCTTTTGCAATCTTTGAATTTTAAGAGTACTTAAGAATGAAAAACAATATTTATTTTCATTTGATTGAAATTTATTTTTTGAAATTTTTAATAATCCTAATAAAGTATTTAAAAGTGGATATTAAATTTCTTTTATTGCGTTGGTCATGATCCAAAAGTGGATTGACACATGTCTTCAGAGTCATTGTTTCCTCAGCAGAATATACTAAGGAGATAATGAAAACCCATGATGTCACCTTTGCATCAAGGCCTCTCATTCTGGCTGCAGATATACTGTCCTATGGTTCCACAAACATTATTGGATCACCCTATGGAAATTATTGGAGACTGCTGCGAAAAATATGCACAGTGGAGCTTCTCACCTAAAAACGTATCAATTCATTCAAGCCAATAAGAGAAGAAGAGCTCACCAACCTCATCAAAATGATTGATTCTCATAAACCTCACTGAAGCAGTACTTTTATCAATTTATAACATCATCTCAAGAGCTGCGTTTGGCATGACATGCAAAGACCAAGAAGAATTCATATCGGCAGTGAAAGAAGGAGTAACAGTTGCAGGAGGCTTTAACTTAGGGAATCTGTTTCCTTCTGCTAAATGGCTTCAACTTGTTACTGGTTTGAGGCCTAAGATTGAGAGGCTGCATCGACAAATCGATCGGATACTGTTAGACATCATCAATGAACACAGAGAGGCAAAGGCAAAAGCCAAAGAAGGCCAGCAGGGTGAAGCAGAGGAAGATTTGGTAGATGTTCTCCTAAAATTCCAGGATGGTAATGATAGCAAACTGGATATTTGCTTAACTATTAACAATATCAAGGCTATGCTTAATACTCACCGTAAAATATCTCACACATATGCTCTTTGGAGTTGTACACAAACTGACATGTATTATTGGATACCATCTGCTAATCACTTTTGGATTTGGCTCCGGAGAGATAAAATTATAATCACTCATTGGAAAATAAGGGGTTGAGATGTTAACTACTTAATAGTTAGTTGTGCTTGTAATCTCAACTTTTGATTTTTTCAGCTTATCAATTTTGGATTTGGCTCCTGAGAGATGAAATTTAGAGGATAAAGTGTAAAATTGGAATCATTCATTGAAAAATCAATGGTTGAGATTTTAATTACTTAGTAGTTAGTTATACATGTTCTTGTAATCTCAAGTTTTGATTTTTCAGTCAAGAGTTATAAATAATAACTCTCCATTTTATTCTCAAAATTTAACCCCTCACTTTAAAAGGACTAAAGAAGTCAAATTCTTAATTATTTCTTTGGATATCTTTGCATTAACTTAACCTTGTCAATAATTACTATCCAGGACATATTTGGTGCTGGAGGTGAGACAGCAGCAACTGCCATAAATTGGGCAATGGCAAAGATGATTAGGGATCCAAGAGTATTGAAGAAAGCACAAGCTGAAGTGAGAGAAGTATACAATATGAAAGGAAAGGTTGATGAAATTTGCATTGATGAACTCAAATATTTGAAATTAGTTGTCAAAGAGACCCTAAGGTTACACCCACCAGCTCCTCTTTTACTTCCAAGAGCATGTGAGATTGATGGGTATCATATATCAGTCAAAAGTATGGTCATAGTGAATGCTTGGGCAATTGGAAGAGATCCAAAGTACTGGAGTGAAGCAGAGAGGTTTTATCCAGAGAGATTCATTGATAGCTCTATTGACTACAAAGGGGGTAATTTTGAGTACATTCCATTTGGTGCTGGAAGAAGAATATGCCCAGGAAGCACATTTGGTTTGAAAAATGTTGAGTTGGCACTTGCATTTTTGTTGTTTCACTTTGATTGGAAGCTTCCAAATGGAATGAAAAATGAGGACCTGGACATGACTGAACAATCTGGAGTGACTGTTACAAGAAAAGCTGACCTATTCTTGATACATATCACTTTTCGTCCTATCATGGTAAGAAAATTACCATAAAAGCAAAGGCTATATCCTTTGAATTTGTTACTATCCATTTACTACTGAAATAAAGCTTGGTTTATCTTTGTTGATTTTTGAACTGAAGATTAGATGAAACCAAAGTCAGTGTCAATTAAATTAAGAACCTCCATATCTACAAGTTAAATTTAGTTGCAATAAATTGCAAAGTCGCATTGTTAGCTGAAATGGGGAACCAACTGTAAATGAATGTGCCCTGCAAAAGGAAAATGAATATTTAGTTTTTTTTATCGGCAAATGTTAACAGTTAGTCGTTAATTTTTTGTTCCTAGGGGGATTCGAACCCACAACCTCTCCCCCCTCCCTTCTCCCTTCACCACCAAGCCAACATTTTAACCCGAAAAATGAATATGAATATTTTAGTAAGGGTTGAAAGAAGGTTGTGTTGGTGTGAATGACTTCTACTCTCCACTTTGGTGCTTCATATCTCATTAGTCTCATATTCTATTACTCTGCAGCTATTTTATGGTGTCTGGTTCATGATTTTTATATTAAAGAAACCTCACCATTCCCTGTGTTTCTACTTGTGTTTCTCTAATTTCCCTAGTGTTGCTGTCATTACAAAATGATAATGGAAAAATCTGAGAATTAGTACCTTGTTGTGTTATTTGAAATATTCAAATTATTTTTTGTATGCTTAACTTCAACTTTATCCTTCAAGAATATGCTGTTTGAAATTACAATCCAATCCCATTCATCATCTGATTCACCTGCAATCATTGGCAGAGGCCAATTAACTAGCCTGTCCACCAAATTCATGTTTCATTCAGATTTTGGAATGTTCAAATTCATGTTTGAAGAATTTCCAAAAGGGTTTCTTCATTGTTATCATTTTTGTCTTAATTGTCTTTGTCATCATTCATAATCTTGCACATCATGATTAGTATAAAGCTAGGGTCTTCTCATTCTGTGTAAACATACAATTCCAAATTTTAACCAACTTTAAAATCATTTTTAATTTGCTGCCACTTCTCACAACAGGCTTCTTCAAGATACATTTTATGGCTGCTTAACTTAGTTTGCCTACCTGTTTGGCTGTTTCGTTATGTTGTTTATATATACATATTTATGTGTATAACTATCTATTGTTTTTTCCTTCACTCAGCTCACGCACACTGAAGCACAAAGGAGAGGCGGGGAGAGAATTCTATGAAGCATCAGTTCAGTTGATTGGCATAGCTAATAGTGTACACAAACAACTTGTTATGGGTGTTATCATCTTGTAAAGTGAAGTCTTATAAATATGCCTTTGTAACGAAGTTGGTCCTGACATTTTATAAACCTGCAAAACAATAAAATAAGGCCCCTATATATAAGTATTCTAAAATATACACATATTTTGTCTCATTATTATACAACTGTATATTTTTAGTTGAGAAGAGTTACATCATTTAATTGGTTGGTATTTTTATTGATGTGTAAAATGAGAAATATAAAATATCAAATTAAAAATGTAGTCAACAACGAAGTATTTAACAAAATTTATTTTTTCGATTTCGTATTTCATTATGTAGTATAGCGACTGTCAATAGCACAAATAAGAGAAATATAGTTTCCTAGAATTCTTAAATTAATGGAAATGTTTGTTTCTCATGCTTTGATTTTTAAGAAAATAATATTCTCATAAAACAATGTTTCCAAAAAAAAAATTGGTGGGTTACATTTCCCACAATGTTTCATCCCCATATCCTTGGGAAAGAAAGTATTTTCCTTGTACCAAACGCCCCAAGGGTTTCTTCTATTGGGCAAAATAGACTAACAATTTTACAAATGAAAAGAATTGAATTGAGGTAATAATGTTGTCCCACATTACAAATTTCTTAAATTCTCTGTCCAAATATTACTCGTTCATTGTTTTCAACCAATCAAATCAAACAAACCCGAAATTCCAGCACCAACTAGAAAGCACATGTTAAATGCGGTCAAGCTTTCCAGGGGAAAGCTGAGAGCGGGAAACTGTTGAAGAAATGATGGCACACTGCTGCAATAATTCATGGCTGTCATCAAAAGTTCACTGAATTATCTAGGGAGGCTGTTTTGAGGAAAATTGCGTAATGGATTCTTCCTCAGTAGCTCTGTTTCCCTGAAAGGAACAACAATACAGATAATGTGTCAATTCATGAGGACCCTCTTTTTAGAAATTGTCACGTGAATCACGATTAATAAGTACCTTTTCAGTTCCTTGTCGTCCTCTTGCCTTATCTTCAAACTTGAGGACTTACAACCCTCTGCTTTCTTACTTTGTGAACTGTTACCACATGTAAAATAGTTCAGTACTGAATCATTCTTAACATTATTCTTTTCACACAGAAAAAAAAGGTTAAGCTTTTTCTCTTGTAAGGTAAAATGCGTTTAAGTCCCCTCTTGTCTTTTTTTACATGTGATGGATTCGGTCCCTTGTTAGGTCAAAATGAAATACAAGGTGGGGGTCAAGGATAAAATCCACCACATTTCAAAAACAAAAACATGACTAAAACTAATGCTGATCAAATTTCATTTCCAATGATAACTAAAAAGGACAAGTTGTGTACTCTAAAATTTGATGAGAATAAAATTTTCAGGATTACATAGATATAAAAAATTATAAAAATAGTAAATTTGTCACCCCATTTTGTAAGGTAAATTAAGTTTGAAAGAACAAAATTGCGTACAGACAAACTGACAACGGAAAGTGATTCCACTTACTCTTGACATTCTTCATCAACAAACACTGGGATAAAGGCACTTGGAGTAGCCCCTCCAACTCTAGTCCCAGGTCGCTGTGGAACCTGAAATCATTCAGTAACTTGGGCATTAAATGAATGTAGAACACACACACCAAAAGAAAGTACGGTTTTGTAATATGTTATAGTATATGATCAATCATGAAAAGGCAAGCAAAAAAAGAGTGTGAAAATTAGCACCTTATAGGACTTCCACTTGCCAGGAATTGCATTGTTTTCCTTATTTCTGTCAGCTCGAGCTCCAAGTGTGTGCCAAGAGTGCGACGGGTCAGGCTTATGAGGATCAGTATCACCAGTGTCAGCTGAATCTTTATAAATGGAAAGTGGAGCTGCTCGGGTCCTACATGAAGAGAGAACATTTCAAAAATGCCCAGGGAGGAATGTTGCATGAGTTTGGAGTTTACATTTCATATACTTCTCTACAATGCAATACTGTGTAGTGTGCAATTTGAAAAATAAGCATTTTATGATACAAAAATACTAATGAAAAGGAAATGAAGGGAAGAACCACCAGATAACCAACTCCAACAACTAAATAAAGCCAAAGAAACAACCCTGTTACCTATCATTCTTAGCAGAAGGATCACGGTTCGAGTTCAAAATGGACAGCGGTGCACCTGCCACAACAGGGAAGATTGTTCAAAATTCATATTCATGAATTAGAGATTAAAGATATTGCACAAAATAAAGGCCTCACGATTTTCTCCCTTGGCAAGAACAGTTCCAAAGCTACGCGTGGGTGCCAGTTTTTCTACTGAATCCTAGATAGCAAAAGAAAAGTAGATAGATCAATAGATCATATTATAATAAGTATAACAGTTTCAAAGAGGCAATCAATTGGAACACATACATCTATAGCTATAGGCCTTGCCATTGAGCGTGCAAAAAATTGTCTATAAGCAGCCTTCAATTTCTCAATCGGTTGAGCATTCCTGCAAAATGCACCTATCAAATGAGGGATTTGCAAGTTCGCAACACATGAAGGTCATCATGAAAAATATAACATCAAAGTCGTACATGATAGTATACCACCAGAATATGATTATGAACACACACTTGTGAACCACAAACTCCAAAACCATGAAAAGATTTTGAAATGAAGGGGAAATGTAGCAACATAAATCACACAAGAAAAGATTTCCTTCACACAGGCTCCAGGAGATTAGGGTCACTACCTAGATATGCCAAGCTCCAGCATCTGGTTGGCAGCTTTAAACTTGTTCTTAGATTCCAAATGCAAAGCATATGAAATGTAGAAAATGGAATGAGGTTTTCCAATGCCATTTGCATCCAGAAAAGCATAGATAACGTCTGCATCAAAGCAATTATCTGCCTGCAACATTGCTTAAATTGTCAAAAATAATTGAAGTAACCACATTATAATGCATACAAGAGTGTGATAATCCACCCACGTATTCCAGCCACACTTTGAGGTAGCGAAGATCATCCTTATAGCGCTCTGAGTGCCAAAAGGCACGCACACACTGCTCATAAATCACCACCAGCCCCGAACTGTCTCCACCAGGAGGAAAGGCCTCCTGAACCCACTTGATACACCTTCAACATCAATAAAATTAATTAGATAAATAAATAGTAAAACAGTAAGTTCTTAGTTGCTTAATGACTAAATAATCACATATCATATATAAAACACATCAAATGAAACATTCTTAACACTATTTTATTTTATGTTTGCATTTGATTAACGAGAAAATGGGGGGAAAATCACTAAAAAAACAAAATTTCAAAATCTCCCTCGATTGACATTTCCAAATTTTTTTCTCCTCTAATTTTCTCTCCATGCAAACAAATTGTTAGTGTTATACTTATTATTATACTTTTTTTTGGAAGAACTTCTTATTATACTTATTTTTAATAACTACAATAAAACAACTTTGTCACCTTTTTAATTTTAATCATCATTTCAATGCATCTTAAATAATTATAACTACAAGCACTGTTCTGATACTAATGCAGAAATTGCTCTGTAGATCATTCTAATAACTTTTTGTTAAATTTAAGGGATTTGGGCTATTGAATGCATATTTTAAGGGTTCAGAAGGGGCAATTTACTTATGACATGTGGGAAGATTAATTTGCCCATTTTTATTATTTTTTCTGGAAGCAAACAAAAGTGAAATAATTGGGGATGGAAAGAGATATATTTATACTCACTGTATCCAGGGGAGAAGAGGATCGTCACCCTGGTATTCTTGGATGGCTTGAATCAGTTTGCTGCTTCAGGAAAACTCAGAAATGAGATGAAATCACAAAAGAGAATTATTTATGAATGAATGAATGAGAAGAAGGAACCTTCGTTGTTGGACGAGGGATTTCTTGAGTTGGTTATCGGTGTGGGAGTTGAGGGCGTGGTTCAAGAGGTTGACATTGCGTCCTCTCTTGAGCGGCCTCACGTTCTCCTTGAAGGTCTCCCACTCGTTCCCGTTCTTCCGCTTCGACGCCAGAAATTCCGTCTCTGGGTCTATTGTTGTTATCTTCTCCATCTCGGCCTCCGCCATTGTTGTTGCAGTGAATCAATCAATCAAAGGGAAATAGGCTAAGTGGGAGCGGTGTCGGCTTTTGTGATTCAAATTTTGAAAATTTAATTATTATTTTATATGGTGAGCCAACTAGCCGTTACATCTCATTCCAAATAAAATATTCTTTTTTTTTATGAATCATCATCTCACTACAATTGAATGAAGAAGGCAAGAAATAAAATAAAATTAAAAAATATCATGAGAAATATGTGTTATTTGGATGAATATAAATAGGATAAAAGTGAAAAAAATAATAGTTTTTAATTACTGAAAAGAATATAAGTAAATTGTCCAAGAAAAAATGTTATAATAGTAAATTAACTTAACAAAAAAATTAATATTTACACAAAAGAGATTTGATAAGTAAAATTAACAATCAATAATACATAAATCAACAATCCCTTCAAAATTCACGTGACATCATCAAAACCCGTCATGATCGTCTCGTTCTCTTATTATCTCATGTTTTTCCTTTGTAAAACGTGGTATCTATGGAACAATCTTATTTGCTTATGGGTTGTTGTGTGTTAACAAAAGATTGTTGTTTGGGTTTAAGCCTAGAGATAGAGAGGTTTGTAAAAGAATATGTCAATTAAGTGAAAGTTTGCATAAGCTAAGAATATTAGTTGAAAGGTCTATAGAAGTTGAGAATATTAAGTACAACCTACAAAAGTTTAGAATATTAGTCATAACTCACAAAAGGTGAGAATACTGAATTGAAGCACATCTTGTAGAGGTTTGAGAAAAATATTGAAAAAGCTTGAGGAGGATTGAGGAAAAAGTATACATTTGTATTTGGTGTTTGTAATTTAGTGGAAATCCGACATATATAGGTATTAGATATAGCTCAAGATTTATGGGTGAATCAATATAAATTTATATATGATATCTTCCTTTACTTTTATTCTTCTCATATATGAATGGTTGCTACATATTTATCTTAGCTTTTGAAAAATCCTTAAGATTAAATTTAGTTAACTTATCTTTCATTCAAAAAGGGTTTTTCAAAGAGTTTAAAACTTCAAAAATAGCATCAACTTTTATTAAAAAAAATCATATTCTGAAAAGGAGAAACAATTTCTAAAGCTTTTGAGAAGTATAAGAAATAGTGTGATATTTGTGCAGAAAATGATCAAAGTAGTCATTTAAGTGTCGCTATTCAACTCCTTTTCTAGTGATTAACTAATCTACTTCACAATTTTTTATATATTTCTTATGTTCTTTGTTTCCTCCTTTAGTCAATAAGGCGAATAAATGTCTTAGGGCAACAATGTAACATTCATAATTGTTGACTTATCGATGGTTCTCACTCTATAACATTTCACACGGTGAAATTTCACTCAACATCCTTGTTGGTCAGAATCCTCCACTAGTCAAAAACCTCCACATGTAACTCTTTTTGAGATCTCAAAAATCAGCTTTGTCTACTTCTAGGATCAATGACCAACCCTACAAATCAACACAATATTTTTCAGCATGTTTTGTTCTCATTTACTCACTTTTCGAAAAACTTTCCGGAAGGTCACTTATCTCACAACTACTTCAAGTCAAGCACACTTAATAATGAAGTTATTATGTGATGGGCTACCAAAAGTAGATATATCTTGATGGTATAGGTAGTTTCAATTAATTTCTTAAGTCATCCTTAGTTATATAGTCTCATGTTTACACGGTTTCTAGATCCCTCTCATCCTTTGTGTAAAATGTCGTAGTGTGAGAATCATTGAAAAATCGACAATTAAAATTGTTACAAATAACTTTTTAGTCAACGAACTTATTTTCATTAAATTTATATCAATATACTTAAGTAACACGCCACATATGAAATTTTTATTTGGCTCACAAGTATTTTAAATATTTACATTTTGCACACTAAGTATTTCTTATAGGAAAAAAAGATAATTGTAGAATTATTATGACATTAAATTCTTAACGACTTAGTTTTATTGTTGTCAATTTCAAGCCTTAAAGTAAAATTGCAATGATGATGCGTCAAGCATGCTTCTAAAACATGTTACAAATCCAACCTTCATGGTAGAGGAAACAATTACAATCTTGTTTGCATTCTTCATGACATCACTTCATAAGTTAGAAGAAAAATTTAGCTAAATATAAATTTGCTTGATTCTAGACATCTAGCTAAGTCTTTTCTTTTTCTAAGTGAATCCAAGTAGCCAACTACTTCAAGATGGCCTAACCTTTTATACATGAGTATGTATATGTAATTTTATGTATTCCGTAGTACCTAAAAATCTTTTTCTTTATCTAGTGATGTATTCCTTAGTTACATTGATATCGGCCCAGCACTCTAACAACAAATTAATATCGAATTGAATATATGTCAAAAATTCAAAATATAATAATCATATGTTAATTATAGTAGATTACTTGTTACCTTGACTCTTTGTTTTATGGTTTGTTACCTTGACTTTAATGGGACGACAAAAGCAGTAAAGGAGTAAAAATAATGGAGCAATAAATATAGTAAAACAAAATGAAATATGTGATATCTAGATGAATAGGTCACCTAAAAAAAATCAATATGAATAGGGAAAGAAATAGAATAAAAAATATGTTGTTTGGATGGATAGATATAGAAAGGGAGTAGTGAAATTTCTTTCTGCTTGTTTGGGTGAGTGAAAAAAAGAAGTAAAAATAAATAAATAATTATATTAAAATATTTTCTAATAACTAAAAAATTATTTTCCAATCTAATAGTTTTTCTTAACATAAAATTATTTATTACTTTTAAAAAATGTTATTGAATAATTTTAAAATTAATCAAATAAGAAAAAGATCATTTCCCTCCCAATTCATTCCAATATGGGGGTTTTTTTTTTTGAGTCCCACAAAAATGTTTATCCTCTCAAACAGAAGATGAAAAAAATTGTAGTTTCATTCTATCTTTTTTTTTTCAATTCATTTCTACCCATCCAAAAAAAAATAAGAAGTTTTTTGTACTCCAAATATAAAAAATGTTGGATATGGCATTACATATCTATGCACATTCAATTTATCTAATTTTTTTATATGAAAACATAATTTGTTGGTTGAATTTCTAAATTTTTCATTTTATAAAAAGTTTATTAAGTAGAGTAAAAAAATTAAAAAAATACTCCAAAAGTAATTCTTCCTCATATATAAAAAGACGTATCTATTCATATAATTTTTTTACGTAAAAATAAGAAAAATAAATTTTAACTATTAGATTAATTTATGATAAATAATCAAGATTGAAATACATTAATAATGAGTTTTACAAAAAAGTCAGACATTTTTTTAAGCCATAATATAATTTTGAAATAACTTTTAGTTTTATTCATCCATAAATTTATTCAACTTACGCTAAATATGACCTATAGGCTATATGTGTGCGGTCCATGTAGTTTCTGGCTTTCTGCATTTTAAAAGGAAAAAACCAAAACCAATCCAAAATTTTGCTAGAAAATGTGAAACATTTGCATTGCCACGCGATACCAAAATTCGATAGGTCCATTTAAGTTGTGGGCCAATTTTGTGCAGCTAATTTTTATTGGGGCCATTCCTGAAAGGAC
Organism: Glycine max; assembly: GCF_000004515.6. Lineage (NCBI taxonomy): Eukaryota > Viridiplantae > Streptophyta > Magnoliopsida > Fabales > Fabaceae > Glycine > Glycine max. The sequence continues at coordinate 645,395 of NC_038256.2, read as the reverse complement.
TTTCTGCATACCAACCCTACATGTAAGTTGTGTCAGTGATGTAAGATGTTATTAAGAAAGTTTGACTTTTAAGTTATCCAAGTCAAATAAATTTAAATTTTAATATGCTATTAGTATACAAAAATTATCTTATCAATTAGAAATTATTTAAATATAATTTCAAAGTAATTAATATATAAATAAATGGTTTTCAATTATATGAGAACCATACTTATTATTATTACTAATTACCTTATTATTCTTTAAAAATTGGGAATTTTTTCATGGTTTAGAAACCACAAGTGTCTTCTAACCCACTTGGGTCAAAAAATAATTCTTCTTGTGATTCATGTTTATTGTTGTTTCAAGAAAATTTTGTATATGATAATAATTAAATACATATTCTTTCACTAAATACATCATTCTCACTCGTTAAATAAATCCATTTTTTATTCTTCAAATTGAAATAATTCATTTTAATTCCTTAAATTTCAAAATATATGTTTTTAAATGATTTTGGTGATGTCTTAAAGTAGACACGTGTCAAATGTTGGTAATGTCAGATTATCACTTTTCATCATTGTTAAAATTGTTTAAGACTCCCAAGGTTAAAAACATATTTTTTTTAAAAAAAAACTTAGGAGATTAAAATGATTTTTTTTATTTGGATACCAAAAATAAAACTATTTTAAATTTAAACGACTAAAAATATAAGTATTATTATTATTATTATTATATTAAATAACCTCACAAGGACAGATAAAAAAAAAAATATATATATATATATATATATATATATATATATATATATATATATATATACGTTTTCTTTCCCTGTGTTGATCACATGGCTCCACTTACATGACAGCCAAAAACAGAGTACAATGAGTTGTATGAGTAGCGCATGTGCACGTACTACCATTAGGATTGAATACGACAACCCTCACATTTTGAAAGTTTTATATTTTGACATTCATGATCCTTACTTGCACCACTACGTGCTAAACTAAATCTGGATTACGTGTTGGACTATTAAGACTTCTGGTATTGCCTAGATCTATTATTTATGTGACTCAGTGAAGTTCTGATCAATTTCACCCTTTTGAGAGCCTACGTTAGCTGGACTCTAGCTTGTGTTGTTGCACCAACGGAGGCAATTAATATAATGGTATAGTTTGATTCAGTGTCATACGCTAGAATGATGCAAACTATATACTATATGAACAAAAAGAATGACTTTGATGTGGCAACAAGAATATAAATTTTTGTTATGAGGAATTTACCTGTTTATAAATAAGTATCCCTTGATCGAATATGTTTCCATAACAGTTAGGTCATGACCATCGAATATTTTGTTTGCTTGTTCATTTTACTATTTCTACCTCTTTCATACTCTCTTTTCTTTCTTCTATCATGGCTTTATTGAAGGAAACTTTTCCATTCTCCATAGAGTTTTATGATTTATATCTCTTGTCTGCAATTGAAAACCGGATCATAAAGAACAATTCGTCGAGCTTTCATAAATCAATAAATAAACCTATCAAAAGTAAACTATTCATCTGTTTGAAGTTATAATGATAAGATAAAATATTTCACAAGTCTATGTGTGAAAATGATATTTTAGTAATTTTTAATAACAATTAAATTTAATTGATCCCATTGTTAAATTATATAATATATAATATTAGAGCTTAATATACTAAGATTGTAAAACTATTTTACCCTATTCTCTAATAAAATTTAAGTAATTATTCGTGTCAACATTTCATGTAAAAATTTATTTCTAAATTAAAAATCTAGAAAGAACATTCTTCTTCTCCTTCATGCTTTTTTTCCCCCGAAATTTGTATTTTAATTTGATCCTTTTTGAGATGCGGGAGTAAAGAGAAGGAGGCTGGCTAAAAACAATGCGAGCTTAGTAGGGTTTTGACATGGAAAGTGGGGAAGAGGAAGGCGATTGAAAAAATGGAGAGTTGAGATTCTGAAATGAGGGAATGAGTTTGAAGAGGGTGACCAAAAATTATCGGGGTTGATGTTTTAAGATGAAGTAGTGTTGAGGAGGGTGACAAAAATAAAATTGGAGGGTTGAGGTCTTGAGATTAGTGGCGAAGGAGGGTGATTAAAAAAAATAGAAAGTTGAAGTTTAGAGATGAAAGAATAAGGTGGAGAAGGGTCATTAGAAAAAAAAATAGGTGATTGATTAACTTTTTTAATTTTTTAATTTCAAATAAAACTAATTAATGTGACTAAATTGTTAGATTTTATTAGGTGTCAATATAATATAATTTTACACCGATAATACATACATTATTTTTCATTATCTTGATAATTATTTGTATAAACTCTATTTTATTGATCATGAAAGCTAGATTGTAAGTAAGTAAATAAATAAATAAATAAACTTATTCATTTTTTTTAAAGTTGCATGCTGTTTAAAGTTGTGAGGATAAAATAAAAAATTTAGAGTTTAATGATTATAAGTGTAAAATTATTTTATGGATAGCAATTAAATCTTTTTATTCTTAATTTTATCACGTCAAATTATATTATTTTAAGGTTTAAATATATTTTTATTCTTATAATATAATTATATTTTTCTTTTGATCTTTAAAATTTTTGTTTGACTTTTGATCCTTATAATTTATTTATTTTTTAGTTTTGATTCTTGTTATTTTATTTTAATATTTTTTTTTACTTTAATACTTATAATTTTTTGTTCAATTTTAATTAGCTTATGGGAAAAAACATTGGTAGAGACTAAAAACAAATATGTGATATAAAATACAATGCATTACAATTGTAAGTGGACTACACAAACTAGACTGGAAAAACTTGTGTTCAAATTAGGACTCATTTTATAGGGTTTAGCTTGCATATATGGATTGTAGGCTAAGCAGGATTGTCCACGAATTCCAAGTCATATATCCAACTTTGGGTACATTAAGCATGACTAGATTAGTCTTAGATGTATATTTGCCCTAGAGATTGTTGGGTGGGTCCAAAGCATTTTAGAGATTGTCTTTAAGAAATTTACTTCATAAGTTAAGGTTGAATTATTTCAAAAATCTTAATCACGAAGTAGATTGTCTTTATTATAGTCAAGGTGTCTAAATGGTGAGTTGGTGACAATATTGATACATATCAACTAAATGCATTTTGGTATTATCAATTTTCCATTATATAATACACGTGCTTGAGAATAGTTTTATAACTTTGAAAATTCACTTCCCACGGAATTAAACTTCTTTGATAGCTATTCTAGAACAAGGGTAATATGAATAAAATATATTAAAAAAAGAGTAGGAGTGACTTGATTTTAAACAATATGTTTAAAATATCATTGTCAATCAATATCTAAAAAATTATCAAGTCAAAATACAAACAAAAGCAACTAATTAATAATTATTTAAGTGGCACACGTTTAAGCTACATAATGGGATCCAAGCACATGGTATATAATATCTTTTTGTTTTTTTTTTCTATTATTAAGATTAAAACAAGGCTTGAACTTGTCGGTAGGAAAAAAAATTAAACAAAAATAAGGGAGCAGCAGCATATTGTAAACTGATTTGAATTCGTAAGCAAGCTGCTTTAGTCTTGCAATGTGGCTTAAGTTGATATATAAGCATGGTCTCTATTTTGGGTTGTGATTGTGAAGGCATGAACCCATGGGCTACGAACTGACGATAAAGCATTTGTTCTGACAAAATAATATATAGTTAAAAAAATAGTTTCATTATAGCTTATTTTTCTAAATTTTAAGAAAAATATTATTTTTTAAAAACCCTTTATAACACCCTAAAACGGTAATTATTTCACAATGAATAATATATATTAGAAAAAAAGTATATTAATGAATGTCTTATTCTCTTGAGAGAAAAAAAATCTTATTAACCTTCTTTTTTAGTAGAAATATAGTAAAACATTTTCTTTTGGTACACGGAATAGTAAAATATTAACTTTATGCAAACAATTTATGAAATAAAGTGAGGAAATGTTAAACAACAAAAAGTCAGTTTTATACTCTCTTTTTTGTTACTTTAATTTATGACTTGTCTAATTGTGATCGAAGTCGAACCAACATGAACTGGGTAAGTTTTATTCAATTTGAACCAATTCAACTTGATCGATTCAAATACTGTAGTTTGATTCTTTTTACTTTTTTTTTTCTTTCTTTCAATTCAATACTCAAACTAACTCAACCACCATGCATATTTTTTTTTGTTAAGAAACAACATAAAAAAATAATGCTACTTTGATTGAGTTTATTTGAAAAATCAACCCAATCACTTGACTGAGTCTTGTTGACCATAGGCTTTTGGTTGAGAAATTAATTTGCCTTATTAAAGCTGATATGACCTAGTTCAATTTCTCAAAAAAAAAAAAACTCAATCCATTAAATTTTATTTGTTTGGCTTAAAGTTCAAGCTTATGCTAGTTAACTGTTATATAATAGGTTTTCCCCTCTATTAAAGACTTGGAGTCTCTTTCGATTAGTTGTTAAAGTCACTTTTATTGTGTTTTATACTCCCTTCATTCATTCCAGATTATATGACATTTTAGAGGAAAAAAATCATTTTAAAATATGTGTCATTTTATAACATTAATATTGTATTAAATATTTTTTTCAACACTACCCATAATCAATATTTAGTGGAACTAATGATTAGGAAGAATAAATAAGTCATTAATTAAAGAGATAAAATATATATGAGAAAACTATCTAATATTTTCTTTAAATTACCATTTTGGTCCACCTTTGATTTTTATTTATTTATAATTTTGACTCTCCTATTTTTTCCCATAATTTTAGTTTCCACATTCTAGAATTTGACAATTTTGACTGAATTCTCAACTTGGCATATTTTTTTTATATTTTAACCAATTAAATTATTTTTTTATGATACCTTTAATGAATATGTTAGATCTAAAATTTAATCGAACTAAAATAAAAAAAAAATGCAAAACTAAGGATTGTATCAAAATTATGATTTTTTAAAATATAAAAACTAAAATTGCAATAAAAGTGGGGACAAGAGGACCAAAATCACATACAAAAAATTAAAGGGGCTGTCAAAATTGCAATTCAACCAAATGGATTGAAGAATAAGCAAGCAAAGAATTCCAAAAAAAAAAAAAGCAAAGAAAGTGGGAGAAGGAGAGAGAATAAGGGGGATATTTTTATCTTTTAAATATTTTGTACTTTTGGATAAAAAGTTATTATGTGATTTTTTTAGTAACAAAAAGTGGATTTTGGGTCTTGTACATTTTTGTATATTTTGTGTTATCCCATGTCTTTTTTAAAAATCAAACATGGGATAATAATGTTTGTGTTGTCCAGTAGTATTATGCTTTTTAGGAAATCAAAAGAATCCTGAGATTTTAGGAAAATAAATGAAATAAACATGATACACATTATTTAAAGGAGAGTATCAGTTATTTTTTCATGCATGAACTACTTTTACTAATATCTAAAGAGAATTAAACTACAAAATAAATGCTTTTTTGCTTCATAACAAAAAAGTAGGAGGACAAATACTTTGAAGGATCAATGAAGAGTTTAAGTCCCTACTTTTCAAGCTCTTGCAGATGCAATTTCACTGAAGAATTCATTCTTGATATGGGTATGCATTTCATTATAGGGTTAAGAGCGCTTGTTGGGTGTGAGGTGGTTTCATTTTCAGCTATGATATCTCACGTGGATTTGACCTTACCTCCTCGAGATCACCCTTACATCATCCATTTTTCATTTGGAGAATGGATGTTCATAAGTGCTTGTAATGGTTGTCTCCACCAAATCACCTAAGACCTTGTGTTGAGTTGTTGGCTTGAATGGAACCCTACAAATTGAGTGTGGATTCCATAGAAAACTTGGTTACCTAGTTTAATTTTATTATATGATGTCGATCGATTCATAGATGGACAAAGTAAAATCTCCTTAATTTTTTCATTCAGTAGAGTAACTAAAGAATTAAAAGTTTTTATTAACGATGTATCTGAAATATTCACCATCAAGAAGAAGAAGGGGAGTTAGTTTGTGGCTGAACCTCGCCTCTATTTTGTTGAGGGTGTAAGAGATGTTGCTAAGTTAGAGGCAATGCTTGAATTTGGAGCAAGGCAAGGTGAGAGTTAGTACATGCGAAAAAGGTTTTGAGGTAATCATGGAACTCTTTTCATTGACCACCTAATTTAATGTATTCAAATATTTATTATGTATTGTTCTTAAACATTGATGCGTACAAGACAGTTAAGTATAAATGAATAAGTTGGTGTTTTAATAGAAGGAGAAGGAATCTAGTCATTAAAGAAATTAATAATATTATACACCCCCTTTGTACAAAAGAAAAACACTGCTAAGAAAATAATATTAATTTTTAAATCATGTTAAAAATAAATTAAAAATCACAATAGAATGTGTTAATAATATATTTTAACAATTTTTTTACTATAAATGCTTTTACTTTTTATTTTTTAAGAGTACTGGTGAACATTTATTTATTATAATTATATTAATATAGTATAGTTAAATTTAGACAGTATTTCTATAAAAAAAAATTAGACAGTGATTAACCCAACTAGAGTCAACTTAATGATTCAAAGTTTCAGTAATATTTTGGCTAAATTATAATTTTAATTCTTTTAATTTCTTAAATTCATAATTTTGATCTCTTTGAATTTTAATTAACATTTGGTCCTTCTAATTTTATAAATTGGCTATTTTGGTCATTGATAAATTATTAACAAATAATTCTGATTATTTGAGTTATTAAGTTAATTATAAAATAATTAAAATTATTAATAATTAAAAACTTAATAAAAAAATATTATTAATCATAATTCTCTAAAATATTATGTTCTCCCTCTTCTCTGCATATACCTCTTCCATCTTCATTGTCGTAGGTAACTCTAGAGCAACATCACAATAGGGTTTAAAAAAATTTATTAAAGTTTTTTAATAATTAATAATTTTTATTTAATTCATAATTAATTTAATATATCTAATAATCACAAAAATCATCCATTTATAAAATTAGAGGGATTAAATGTTACAATTAAAAATTAAAGAAACCAAAATCTTAGAAAATTAATGAGAACAAAATTATTATTTAATCTACTAATACTAGAACTAAGTTCAAATCGTTATCACTGTTGCGGAAAAAAAATGTAAACATTAAATTATTATCATTGTTTTAAAAAATGGAAGAATAGCCGGTAGTAACATAAACACAAAATTTCTTTTGAAAGTTTTTACATTATCTTATTTTTCTAATTTTATTTAAATTTATTTATATACTTATTTTTTTAAGTATTTATCCTTTTCAATTTTTATCTCTAAATTAAATTTTAATATTTTAATAATTTCAATAATTAAAAATAAAATAAATAATATATGTTTTATACTATCATCCACTAATAAATTATCATATATTATAAATTTATTCATATTTATAATAATTATCTGACAAGCTATACTAAAATAGATTTTTATTAATTGACTGCAATAAAACTTTGAAAGTGTAAAAATGTCAATAATATTTTTAAAAAATAAACTATTGTAATGAATATATTAATATAAAAGTCATACTAAAACTGATTTTTTTTATTGATTAAGCATGTGAAATCTTTAGACTGACAATACATATATATTAAATGCGTAAAAAATACCATAACTTTATTTTAGTAATCATATTATTGGTGTAGATTTCAAAGTTTTCACAATTTTTTTTTATCAGGTCAAAACCTTATCTAAAGAATGAGATTAGTTTTACTTAGACTAACATTATGCCGGTTCTTAAAAATAACTTTTTTTTATTATAATTTAATATGAATTTAAAATAAAATATAAAGATTAAAAAGTATTGTTTGTTATAAATTTATTCATTATAAATTTTTACTATATAAAAATATACATGCATCCTATACACAAATTCAGCAAACTAAAATACTAGCTATATTAAAATTAAACTAAAAGAAAACATATTAGAATGAGTTTGCAGTATCTTTATTAAATCTCTTGAGATAACAAGTCTTTCGAGTATTGAAGCAATTGTATATCTAAAATATGGAATGATTGAGGTAGAAGTAAATTGTCTTTAATATTTTTTAACTTTTAATTCTTATAATTTTACACTTTTTTTGTCCCATTACAAATGTTGTGTAAGAAATTTTTTTAAAATAATTATTATTTTAATTTTTTAATGTAACATTAATTTTATTTTCACTTATATTCCTTATAAGTTATAATATTAATTATGAACTACAAAATGTATAAATATATTAATGATGAATTAATTATATAGGTTTAATTTTATAAAATTATTATTTTTTATTTATGTTTTTTAGTCCTTATAAAACAATCTAGAAGATAACTATTTTGAGAGTGATGGACTATTATTTTTTTAAGATTACTAGTTAACACCTGCTTAATTACATTAATTAATATTAATATTTCAAATCGTAGTGCAATTATTATTTGCTACTTATTAAAAAAAAAACAGTAGTACAATTAACACATACACAGAATGATAATGATTTGTTAGTGGAGATAAAGGAAGGAAACAGTATATAGCGATGGCATCATAATTTGTTCTGATTTGATAAAAAGAATCCAGATAAAAGATGCATCTAGTCTAAATTCCAAAAAATAAAAATAAAAAATTCAAATTTGAAATGTAAAGACAAATTCACGAACTTAATCAATTACTAGTATTTTTGAAACCAAGTGGAACACTGGCATTACCTTTCTTATTCTATTCGTCTTTTTTTTTCATTTCTCTCTTCTGTGTCGGCTATATATCTGCATCCGTATCTGCATCTCGCTCTGTTCCTACCTAAACGCTCGTTTCGTTTTCGTTTTCTCATTTTCTTCTATTCTCTCATATTAACACTTTCGATCTCTTCGCTCACGCTTGATCCGACTCTGCATCTCCGTAAGCCAATTCGATTCCGCCATTGCGATTTGATCCGCGTTGGATCCTTTTCTTTTGACGTGTTTTTGCTGTTTTGAATTTTGATTTTGATGTTAATGTCGCAGGGATTACTATGACGGAGGAGCAGGTGGTGAATGTGCGCGGCGAAGTAAGCGATTCCGTCACCGATCACCGCAGCGTCAAGGCCAATGGAGTTGCTCACGGTGTCGGTGGCGATTTGGATCTTGCCGCCGACAACAACGGTGCTGCGTTGTCGGAGAAAATTTGTAAAGATGCAGTGTCTAACGGTACGGCAGAGGAAGTTTCCGAAACGGCGATGGTTAATGTCGTTTCGCGGGATGATGAATTAAAATGTGCGGATGGTCAAAACGACACGGGATCCGTTCAAAACGGCGTCGTGGAGAATGATGATAAGAGTGCTAATGCTGTTGCGGAGGAGTTGGTTACGGATCACGATGAATACGTTGTCGTCGGTGATTCGGATGTTCAGAACGGTGATGATGTGAATGCGAACGCTAACGGAGTTGAGGAATGCGAAATGCTGGATGGTGCGGAGGGTTCGGGAGATGAAAACGGTGTCGTTGTGAGTGCTGTGGAGGGAGATGCTGATGTGAATCACAGTGATCGCGAATTCGAATGTGTTGATGTTCACAATGATGTCGCGGTGGAAACAGTTGAGGAAGAAGTAACTGCTACTACTGATCAGAACGTTGGAAATGGAAATGACGTTCAGGTAAGAAATGATTAACAATAGTACTTTTAATTATTATTTTTTTAATAAATTTATTTGTTTTTCTTTTCTAGCTTAATTCTGTTTAGTCCTTGAAATCAATCTCTGAAATTACAAAAAAAATGTCATTTTAGTGCGTGTGGTAGTTTATGTCGCTAATTACTCTGAAATTAGTCTGTGAATTCGTTTAAGCTCCTAAGTTGACCAGATGGAGGTCGTTTTAGTTGTTGAAATTATGATTATAAGGATTAGCATCACTTGTCATTTTAGCGATTGAGACAATGTATCTGTATGTTTTTTATTTTTAGGACTAATTGACTAAATTAAATTATTTAGGCCATATTTTGGTTGATTAGTCTACTTGATTTCTTTATCAGTTTTCTTCTAACGTGTAGGGAAGAAGTGAGTCTGTATCTGATGAAGATGTGGATAAAAGTGGGGAAAGTGTAAATGTCGTTAGTGCAGATGTTTTGGATGAGAAGGACATTGTAACTGATGGTGATCATGATGCGGAAGAAGTTCTTGAGAAGAATGAGATTCTTGTTGATGCTGATGGTGTCTCTGCCACTACAGATTTGAAGCAATGTGAACCTGAAGATGCTCGAAACAGTTCAGAGAAGGGGCAGGTTGAGTCTGTCTCAGGTTTGGCAAAGCCGGAGCCAAGTGAATGCACTGAGGAGAATGAGATAGCTGTTGAAGGTGAACCAGGCAGTAAGTTGGAAAGGTCCGAGGAGGAAGCAGGAAGTGAAATAGTTCCTCAAGGAGAAAATTTAACAGCCTTAAACAGCACAGATGTGACTGGGGATGGTGATGTTGTGTCTGACATTGCAGTGGAGAGCAAAGATGAACCTTCTGTTGATGTTTGTGAGTTGAAAAGCATTGCAGTTGAAAATGATGTTGATGTGCAAGAGTTGAAAAATGGTGCAGTGCAGAGTGAAATTGTGTCTGAGATGAAAAACAATACAGAGGAGAGTGTAGCTGAACCTTCAAATGGTGCAGTTGAGAGTGAAGCTGAACCTTCAAATGGTGCTGTAGAAAGTGAAGCTGACCCTTCTAATGGTGCAGTTGAGTGGGAAACTGAACATTCAAATGGTGCAGTTGAGAGGGAAACTGAACATTCAAATGGTGCAGTTGAGAGTGTAGCTGAACCTTCAAATGGTGCTGTTGAGAGTGTAGCCGAACCTTCAAACAGTGCAGTTGATCGTGAAGATGAACCTTCAAATGGTGCAGTTGATAAGGAAGCTGAGCCTTCAAATGGTGCAGTTGATAAGGAAGCTGAGCCTTCAAATGGTGCAGTTGATAAGGAAGCTGAACCTTCAAATGGTACAGTTGAGAGGGAAGCTGAACCTTCAAATGGTGCAGTGCAGAGTGAAGCTGAACCTTCAAATGGTGCAGTGGGGAGTGTAGCTGAGCCTTCAAATGGTGCAGTGGGGAGTGTAGCTGAACCTTCAAATGTTGCAGTCGAGAGTGAAACTGACCCTTCTAATGGTGCACTAGAGAGTGAAACTGACCCTTCTAATGGTGCAGTAGAGAGTGAAGCTGAACCTTCAAATGGTGCAGTTGAGAGTGTAGCTGAACTTTCAAATGGTGCAATTGAGAGTGTAGCCAAACTTTCAAACAGTGCAGTTGATAGTGAAGCTGAACCTTCAAACGGTGCAGTTGATAGTGAAGCTGAGCCTTCAAATGGTGCTGTTGATAAGGAAGCTGAGCCTTCAAAGGGTACAGTGGAGAGTGAAGCTGGACCTTCAAATGGTGCAGTGGAGAGTGAAGCTGAACCTTCAAATGGTGCAGTGGAGAGTGAAGCCGAACCTTCAAATGGTGCAGTGCGGTGTGTAGCTGAACCTTCAAATGGTGCAGTGGAGAGTGAAGCTGAACCTTCAAATGGTGCAGTGGCGAGAGAAGCTAAACCTTCAAATGGTGCAGTGGAGAGTGAAGCTGAACCTTCACAAGGTGCAGTAGATAGTGAAGCTGAACCTTCAAATGGTGCAGTGGAGAGTGAAGTTAAACCTTCACAAGGTGCAGTGGAGAGCGAAGCTGAGCCTTCACAAGATGCAGTGGAGAGTGAAGCTGAACTTTCAAATGGTGCAGTGAACCGTGAAGCTGAAACAGCAAGTGGTGCAGTGGAGAGTGAAGCTAAAACTTCAAGTGGTGCAGTGGAGACTGAAGTTAAACCTTCACATGGTGTAGTTGAGAGTGAAGCTAAACCTTCAAATGGTGTAGCTGAGAGTGAAAGTGAACCTTCTGTTGATGTGTGTGAGACGAAAAACGATGTAGTGAATAGTGAAGCTGAAACTTCAAGTGGTGCCCTGCAGAGTGAAAGAGAGGCTTGTGTTGTGTCTGAGATGAAAAACAATGCAGTGGAGAGTGAAGCTCAACCTTCCGTTGATGTGTCTGAGAAGAAAACTAATGCAGTTGACAGTGAAGCTGAACTTTCAGTTAAAGGTGGGCTTTCTGTTGAAAGTGAAGGTAGTAATCAAGGAGATGAAGATTCAAGACCTGCCTCAGATGCTTTGGATGGACAGAATGTGGGTACAGAGGTAGTGAAAAAGCCATTCTACTATTTGATCAGGGTTCCCAGATATGATGATGATGAAAACATAAAAGAGAAGATAAAAAACGCTCTTCACCAAGTAGAGGAGAAGACTAAAATTCGAGATGCTATTCGAATCGAAAGCCAGACTATAAAGGTAATATTATTTTGAAGGCAACAAAAGATGCTTTTTTGTATTCTGTAAGTTTGAGACTAATCTTCGTAATTATTTTGAATCCTACTATGGGCAGGCCAGTTGTAAGGATTTCGACCAAGAGTTTAGGGCTGCAATAGCAGCCCATAGAGCTGCTCGTGACTTGCTCAAATCCAAACGCCAGGAAATAGATTCAGTCCAATCCACAATGAACAGATTAAACAATGCAATTTCTGTTGGGGATATAGATGACAAGGTATGCCTTCAATTTTCTTCCTGGGGATATTTATAAGGATTTGATTCTGCTGCCTGTTTTGTTGTGTTTACTTGTCTAGATATATGACTTATTGGCAGATAAGAAGCATGGAACACATGATCCAGCATGAAACTTTGCCTCTAAATAAAGAAAAGCAATTGATACGCGAGATCAAACAATTGAAGCAGAACCGTGAGGAGTTGTCTTCTAATATGAAAAAGCAGGATCAATCACAACAATCTGTAGACAACAAGGATGACAATATTGAAGAGCACTTTAAGGTACCATATGAAAGCTTCTCTTTGCTAGATTTCCTGAATTAAATACCTGATTGCATTTCCTAGGCACTATTGATATCAAGTATGGGTACTTATTTTTAGGGGATTTCTAATATCTTTGACAATGCATTAATCAATATTTCACTGTTTTCAGCATTTACAGCTTTTGAAGAAGGAAATGGAAGTGCTTAGAAATAATGTTCTGAAGTCAGATACAGAAACTAAAGCCGCAAAGAAGAAATATAATGATGAATGTGATAAACTGAATGAGTTGCTAGCTCGATTTAGGGCCGCTGATGATTCTCGTCAAGAGGCATATGCTAAGTTACTGGCTTTGAAAAAACAATTGCATGAGAAGGTTTGAGTTTTCCATTCTTTCCACTTTATTCGTTTTCTTTTTGGTTTTTTCTCTTCGATAAAACAATTGCAAATGCCATGTACAAATATTGATCCTATTTTGGTACTGATAATACAGAGCAAAAATTTCTGGGAATACAGAGATGCTGCAAATAAAGCACAGGAACTAGCAGCGGGAGGAAAAAAAGAGGAGCTGCAATGCTTCTGTGTTGATCAGGTGATTCTTTTTAGACATTAATCAAGTAGAGAGATTATCTTTTTCTTTCATGCATTCTATTAGGCAAATAAATTGAATTCAGCATTTATGAGTAACCAATTTATAGGTTGAGAGAATTATGGAGCTATGGAACAAAAATGATGGGTTCAGAAGGGACTACGTCCGATGCAACACTAGGAGTACGCTGAGGAGACTGCAAACCCTGGATGGCCGATCACTTGGTCCTGATGAAGAGCCCCCTGTAATTCCTAATGTAATAACTGAAAGAGCTTCCAAAAATATTCCCATGGTCTTGCAGTCAACTCTGGAACAAGAAAAGAAATCGACACCAACAGAATCTGTTAATGTAAAGGATGAACCTGTTTCGAAGGTTGTGGTACAAAGAACTGAAACGAGTCAGACAACTAAAGCTAAGAAGCCTACCAAACCTGCTCCCTTAGAGAAGCATGTGGCTCGTTGGGGTGATGAGTCTGATGAAGATGAAGTTAAAAAAGAAGAACCTGTGAGAACAAAGGAGGAAGAGGAGTTGATACTGAAGGCTGAGAAGGCAAGGATGGAGGAAGAGGAGGCAAAGTTGAAGGAAAAGCGGAGGCTAGAGGAGATTGAGAAAGCTAAGGAGGCCCTGCTGAGGAAAAAGCGTAATGCAGAGAAGGCCCAACAAAGGGCTGCCTTAAAGGCACAAAAAGAAGCCGAACTGAAAGAGAAGGTAACTATATATAATTTAGACTCAAAGAGGATGGAATGCACGAAATGGAATGTAATGGTATTATGTTGTTTGGATTGGTAAAATTAGGATGCAATACTAATGAAAACTAGTAGAACCTATTCCATCTTATTCTATTGTTTAATTTCATTTTTTTTTCACCCCAATTTGAAAGGAATGAGATGGAATTAGCATTTTGTTCATTTAGCAGAATGAAAATTTTATTCCACTGTTTCATTCCTCTTCATTTCAATTCATTCCATTTCATCACATCTCTTTCTATTAATCCAAACATACCCATAACAAATTACATGTTCTTCTTCAACGATATAACCATTGGCATATTTCATGCAGGAAAGGGAGAAGAGAGCAAAGAAGAAGGAAAGAAGAAAGGCAGGTTCTGCTGTCACTGCAGAGAATACAGAACAAGAATCTGCTCCTATCCCAGAAACTCTAACAAGAAGCGTGGAAGAGTTTGAACAGACTGAGAAAACAGCTGAGGTAACAAAAAAGCCACAGAAAACATCTCAATTCACGAGGCAGACCAAGGTAAAATCTGTACCCGCAGCTCTTCGCAACCGGGGTAAGAGGCGAATTCAACCATGGGTATGTGTTCTAATTGCGCTTGTCGTTGCTGTTGCCTTGTTTTATGTTGGCCATAACTGCTCTTTGAGATCTTCGCTCGAAGGCTTTGGTTACTGAGGACACTCGGAAGCAATCACTGGGCGTTTGTTGGGAAGTTACCCTTACATATTTATGACATACATACATATAGATGCAATTCTTTCTTGCCCTTGCAATTTTTTCCTGCTAGTTTTTGGTTTATAGCCATTATTTTCTTCATATTGAGATTTGTTACTTTGGAATGTGATGTGATTGCTGAATGCTTCTGCCACCAATTATGAGAATAATAAATTATTGTGATTGTGCCTTCTTTATATATATGTATTCACTGTTATTCTTCTAATTTTCTCTCTATCGTGGCTATTTCTAATTACTATGATAGAAGAAGCCAAGTTTTTTTTTAGCTCATTTCTTCTGTGTTTTTCGTTTGAATATCATAAAACTCGTTCAACAAAAAAAACACCTTATTTCACTAGGTGATATAAGCATTTTCATTTGTTGCTTATATGTATGCTCGAGCTCTAACGCATAACTTCATTAGATATGCTTCAATCTGATTGGCTTAAGAGAAAATTAAGAGAAATTTTAAGGGATATACATATCAAATGGTAAAAATAGTGGCATTAAGTGTATGTATAAGTCAATTTTGATAATTAAGTCGTACGATAGTTTTGTTTTATATATACACATATATAAAAATATGCATAGATGAAAATTGTTTCCACAGGCTGAACACTTAAAATAGAAGCCCAAAAACAATTGAGTTTGGAAAATGTTGGCCCTCAAATCATCTGGCTTATTTGCCTCAATATTATCATTATTATTATTATTTTTCTTTAAAATTCATATATATATATATATATATCAGTTTGACCTTGATTATTCCACCAACAGACTAGACCAGACTAACAAAAACAACTATTGATATAAGTGATAACAATTTGTATTTCTTAATAAAGTGGTTTAAGGATTGAATTTTGGTTAGCCTTTAGCTATGAAATAAATTGTGTTAGGAGGAGGTTATCTACTTTGTGTGTATTCATAGTTTCCAATGAAGATTTATCACTAGCAGCAAGGACAACTTTTTATCAATATCTTGATCAACAAAAAATTCAGGCTAGACTAGACCAACTTGTTTAAAGAAACAAAATATACAAGAAATATCTTATATGCTTGAGACATATTTTACATAAATTAATTTGATTTGGAAATCTATTCATGATAACTTGCCAAGAAAACACAAGCACCTTGAAGGGTGCAAAACTTCTAAAAATAATTAAGGATAAAAGAATTAGAAGGATTTGAAGTCCTTTGACTACAACTAAGAATGTGATAAAATATCGTAAGTTGATTTAACTTAAAAAGATCTATTGAGAAATGGAGAAAAATAAAAACATGAGAGAGATCTCTCATTTATGCCAAAAGATTTGAAATAACCGAGGAAAAAATATTTTAGACTATCATTTTCAATCCAAACATCATGCCAAAAACAAATTTGTTCTCCATTACTAATTAACATTTCTTATAACACTTTGAGAAAATGAAAGGTTCTACACATTTTTTAATAGTCTTTATCTAGCATATATAAATTCCTCCACCATATAGAACTAGAGGAGTTTATCAATAAGCTTCTATGAACATGTTTGAATTCTGTCCGATTATTGGATTTTTCAAGCAAAAAGACATAATGAGATTATGGGATCCACAAGCTCATGTGAGTCCTACAAGTCCATTATATATTTATGTCTCGTAATTCAAGTTTTTTTTATTCTTCTATGAACATACTTATGTTATCATACTTATAAAAAAATGACATTATAATTAACTAAGCATCTTTATCTGTATTTAGCTAATAAGCTCAAGTTAAAAATATATAGATACTTCATTCCTAAACCGCCATATGATTTTTGTGCATATATTGTAACTAAATATATAGAAAATGGTTATGATTCTATATGAATAGGTAATTCTGTGGTGAATTAATTATGCAAAATCGAGTTGATATGTATTTGCTCTTTATCAAAGAAGATGTTTATTTTAGTTCTATTAAAAAAAAAGACTTTATATGTTGGTCATAACTCGTGACCACAACCAATCTCAAAAGTGAATTTTAATTAATTCTAGATCGATTCTATTTCTAATCGATTTAGATAGTGTATTTCTAAATCATTTCTAAAATTGATCAAGAAAATTAAGACTTACTTTATATATTGACATTGGTTAATTGATTCTACATCTCTCTTAGAATAATCTTAAAAGTCTTTTTTTTTTCACCAATGACACATGCAGTCAAAGAAGAAATTGATACACAACTTATGCCTTGGTTAATTAGGTTACTTTTACACAAACCCCGGGCATTCTGTTTTACTGTGGTGTCAGCAATTGTGTAAGATGTTGAGAGCACACTACTGATGAGAAAATGCTCAATGGTTGGAGCCAGACATTTTTGCCTGACTTGGTACTTAAACTAAAGTTGCTTGGTTATGGGGTAGAAAGCTAGCTGTGAGACGGATTCTACGCAAGTTTGTCGCTTGCATTGTGCAAAAGAAGTGGACGTATAACTTAATCTTGATTCATGCATGTGCTTGGAGTTGGAGAGGCCAATCATATATATATATATATATATTCTTCCCATTCTCTTTGCTAAACAATCATATCTCAGCCACCTCCTTCAGAGTTGGATTTTTTGTTGTCACACCACAGAATTGGCATTATCAACACTCCTGACATGCAGTTAGGTCTTTCGTTTTGTTCCTTTAATTTTATTTCTTTTTTGTTTGTCCTGTTATTGTTTTTATTGTGAATGTGAAACATTGATAAATTAAGCATTTTTTTCCAATTACATATCGTGTGTTTGATGTTACAAGTAAAAATTTAAAATGCAAAAATATGTAAATTATAAAACTTGTAAATTTAACACACAAAATACATATTATAAAATAAATTTAATATAAGAGTTAATATATAAGCATAAAATTTTAATAAAAATCTATTTAAATTAAAGAAATAAGATTACTAATGTGATTTTTTAGAGGAATGTGATTTTCAAATAAACTGAATGTTACAGATTCAAAATAAATAATGATTACAGGTATATGATTTTTTGTTTTTTCTTTTCTTTTAAACTCGTATTAAAGAAGGTGAAAGAGTACAATTGCTGTGAACTTTATTGTCTTTTGGATGTAAATTTGAGTAGCTTTAAACTGTGACGGGTATTATTTTTAATTAAGGATTAAGTTTCAATTCAGTAAATTATACAATAAAAATTAACATTGAAGAAATATTATTTATCAAAGAGAAAAATTAATTTTAATGGAAAAAATATAAAAATAATTGATTAAGGTACTACACTTAATTTTTTTTCCTACACTATGAGTTATGATGTTGATTTGAGAAGTGTACATGATTGCAATATATATTAATTATTAGAAAGTGGTCTAATTAGACGTGTGTTAATTATTTAACAGTCCACGAGTCAAAATAAAATCACCCATGACAAATGAAACAAAACAACTATATACATGATAAAAAAACAAAACAACTATATTTTTTATATAATAGATTAATCCCTTAAAAAAGAAATAGATTAATTGAAAGTTTTCTTTCTTTCGAATATTTTTTTATTGATCTTATAGTTTCATTATCCTTGCTAGTAGATATTTTTTAGGTTCTCCCCTTGAAAGTAATTAATATTATTTGGTTGTAAATATATATATTATATACTTCAAAATTTGAGAGAATTGTGTCGTACGTGGTGTATGCCTTAGTAAAGCATGCATCAAGCACCTTTACTTTGTTGGATATATATATATATATATATATATAACTCTTTTAATTGAAAAAGAGGAGAACTATAAATTTAGACCAAACAATTATATATAAATAATTAAGATTAAAAATATTTAATAATCATATTCTACAAATAATTAATTATATAATTTTAAAATATAATATGACTTAAGGATTTATAGTTTAAATTTGATACTCTCTATATATCTTTTAAATTGTTCCCAACTTTTTCTAAATTTACGTAAAGATCGACATTTGGCAGTGGTGGGGAGGGGATGACATATGATGCATCTACGAAGTCTGAGGTGGCCATGCTGATCAACAACTTTGCGTTTAGGTCGCAGCTACGACGTGTTTTCAACTTAATCTTATATATTGGGTTGCTAATAATGATAGCGTGACTTTTTCATTTAGGACTTGTTTGGATATTTTTATTTTTATAAATACTTATAAAAAATAAAAATGAAATTTTTTTATAGACAAAAATTAGATTATGTATAAATTAAAAATAACTTTTTTAAGAAGTTAATATAAGAAAATATCTACAAATTAATTTATGCATAAATTATATAATTTTAAATTATGAAGAAAATTATTTCATAATTTTTTTTCTCTCTTATATAAGTGCTTATAAAAAAATTTATCCATATAAAGCCTTGAAAGAAGAGGTGATATGAAAAAAAAAATGGATGATAAAGGTGATTCACTCCGTTTGGAGGATTTTTTTTCAGAGATTCAAAACTCCTGCTAAAATTTCTCTTGATTTTTAGAACCTTTTCTTTTTAGTAATACGCAAATTTATTTTCTAAAAGTATGAATAACGATCAACTTAACTTTAGAAAAAGAACTCATTTATTTGATAACGCCAAATACCAAAATAATTGTTGCTAGCTAGTTTCAAGAATTAAAATGATTTTTTTTTAATTTTAATAAAAGACTAAATTAATTAACTTTTGTTCGTAATTATCATCTACTTACATGGATGAACACATGAAAAATTTTCAATTTAATTAATTAATAGTTTGGTTTGAACCATAAGTAAGCATTTATATTTAAATATTCAAATTGTCTTCTGGAGATTTTTTTGGTATAAACAAACCACAGATTTTCGGTAGAAGATAATTATAATATCCAAAAAAAGCAAAATTTTAAGGACTAATTTAGTGTATTATTCTTTGTTATTTTACAGTGTTTGATTCATTTTTTCCCTCTTTTAACAAATATAGTCACCAGACCTTGTATGGTTTAAGCTTTTTTACTTATTTTGGTGCTTGCGAAAATTCTAATTTGCATTGCCAGGTGATTTCTTACTGGTGTTAATTGTTTTTAAATGTGATTTTTTTTCAATAGTGATTTCAAAGTTTATTCTCATGAAAACCCATACAAAACTGATAGAATATAATATATTTAAACCTTAAATAAATGAAATTATTTTTCAAAAAGGAAATTATGGAGCTAAAATTTCTATAACAAAATTATTGTTATTCTAATTCATTATATAACAAAATCACTTTCCAACAGAAAATCTTTCGAATGGATACATGGTACCTTAATAGTACAGCTTGAAGCTTCTTGTTCATCAAGTGGGTAACCAAGCCCAAAACACCCACCAGCAGCAGTACCCTACCACATCACTTTCATACATCTTTTGTTTTCCAACACCCACTCCAAGTTCCATCTCATGCTATGGAATGGAATATTTCAAAATGGTATCGTATGAATGCGGATTTGATGCAGATAGAGAAAATAAAAGTAAAACAATGGGTTGGAAATGTAACAGGGAAGAGCAATACAAGTTTGGTTACACGTCTCAAAGAATTTGGTTCGAATCATATCAAAAGATATAGTTTGCATATTACTAGTTGAAAATGTCACCTCAAATACATGTTAGTTTTTTTTTTTAAGAGTTTAATGATCATGCAGTATAACATCGTTTTACACTCAAAAGTCAATCACAAATCACCCTTAATGTATTTGATGAGTTCTAAATTTATGATGATAGAGAATTGACGAATTCATGATGATGTTGTAGTGGATATTTTATATTTTGAGCTTATGATTGAGTGTTCTACCTTAAAAGGAGGACCTTTGGACCTTACATTGATTTATAGCTAATTATGATTTAAATCTCGAGTATTGTGTAACATTTTATTTTTTTTCATAAACTAATTTAAAAAAAAAGATTGTTATTTACAAATAAATATACTTTTAGAGAATGATAAGGTTTTTATAATTAAATAAATTAAAAGAAATAACTTTATTAATTAAAATAATAATTTGAGAGAAAATAAAAAAGGTACTTTATTTATTATTTGATAGAGAATAAAATAGAATTTCTTTTTATAAAATAATAAAAATAAATAAATAGAGTAAATAATAAGTAGTTAGTTATAAACAGAGACGTATTAGGTCAGTTTTTATACCGACGGATACCTTATCTTTCTCTCAGTTTCGTTTTTTTCCCTCTTCTCCTCTCAAAATCTTCTCTTTTTCTCACAGACCACCAAACATGTCTCATAAAAATGACAATCTCAGACTCATTTATCATTGGATCTTCGTGAAATTTAAGCATATGGTTCGAAACTCAATAACAAGCAATCTCACCGTTGGGAACTACGAAAAGATGTCGAAGCTGAGAGAAATACCCTTTACATTGTAACTTTTCCTTTCCCGCAGGAACCTAAAGCTGTCTTAGTAAAACTACGACCCCGAACTCATTATCGGTTGGATTGTCATGAAATTTTGACATGTGATTCGAGATTCATTTCCGCACGTCTTTACCATCGGGATTTGCAAAATTATGTCTGTCGAGGGAGAAAGATGCATCGCACCTAGGACCATGGAATGAAGGCTTCAATCTCTTCTTCTTCTCTCTAACGTTTGGGAATCCCAACAGAGCAACCGGAGGAGGAATTTTAGAGAGCATAAAAAACACCACAATTGATAACGGATAACACTTGAGTGACTACATCAAGGTAAGAGATGAGTTATTCAAAATTGGGGATTAGTGAGAACATGTGTAGGGATTCATAGAGTATCAATTGGAATGAGTTTTGGGGTGTTTTCGCAATTTTTTATTTTATCCTTATAATTATAACTGTGAATTATATATGTTTGATGAACTAGTGATGTCCCAATGAGAAATTGTAGTGAAATTGATGTGTTCTTGTGTTAAGTGTGAACTCTTAAAAAAATTAAGCTCTTTTTATTAATGTGAATTATATTCTAAATAATATTATTCAATGACTTATTTTATACAAATTATTATCTTGTTCTAATTTTTTCCACGACCATGATCAACATGTTACGTATATATATTTATTGTAATACTAAAATAATAAATTAAATGAAGTTGTAAGATTAATGCCTAGTGGTAATTTCTTTGATGTAATATTAAATTAATTGTTATAAAAACTCTTTTGATTAAAAATAATGTAGCTTGATTTACTACATATATAAGGTGTAATAAATTATTATAATGATATTATAATATTATTATGGAGATTGAGTAGTACAAGTAGAATGTGTCAATTTGCTAGATACATGTAAACATGAGATGATTGATTGTGATATTATGAGATGTTAAATTGTGGGCATGATATTTTGTTGTAAATAAGTGTGTGTGTTCAACACTTATATGACAATAATTATGTTGTGAGCTGTGAATTATACAATAACCCGACCAATGTTGATATAGAGAAAAATCTTGATGCGTAGTGTTAAAGAGAAAGTATAAGTTTCCTATTTAGGAACCAGTGTTAAATTGTAGCATAATGTGTTAAACGTGTTTGAAACACGAGTGTTAGGTCGTGGATATTGTATAATTCATGAGCGGTGTCTGCATGCAAAAAAAAATATTTTAGGAGTTGGACCTGCATCAGGAGGAAGAGACCCTAATGGACTCTTTGGAGTGTAGGCCTTGGGGGTCACCCGGTTTGAGTGCTCCTTTAAGCCTATGTCGATCCCACATGGTTGGAGCATTCTCGAAAAACAGTGTGACCCTGACTGGTCTCCCTATGATTTTACTTAGTGAGAGTGACCTGACGTACTCATGTTGTGGTGTTTCTTGTTATGTACTTCTAAGCGTCCTAGGGAGATTTTTCATTGACATGGTACCACATTGTATATTGGCTTGAGTCTTAGCATAACTGTTACATACGCTTGCTAATTGTTTATTATGAAATTGATGTGTTATTATGTCTTGATCGGAGTGTATGATTCATGCATAATGTGATTATGATTGAAAAGTGAATTTTAAATGACAAAATGATAGAATTACGTGAGTCATGTTTAAGTAAGTTATATCTCATTCATTAAGAGATTTATTTCACAAAGGGTACTTTAAAATGGATGATAAGTTTATAATGATGATTCCCTATTGAAGTCAAGAGTAATAATATTTTAAAGGCAGAAAGAAACAATTTTCCTTACATTTTAAGGGTTATTTGATAATAAGTTCAAATCATTTTTGCAAATAATGAAAATAAACAAAAATTCCTTAATAATAACATAGGTTTGAGACATTTTTATTAAGCTTGAAGTATAAAAGTATCCTATTTTCTCTGTTTTGAAATCTTCTTCTATTTTTTTGACACAAAGAATGTATACATGTTGAGAAGTACAAATAAATCTTATTAAATACCTATAAAAATAACAAATGTTATTAAATAGAACTTAAAATCAAGAGTTATAAACTCTAATAATTATTTATGGTATAAATATTAATATATTTTTCTTTTTTACAAGACTTTCTTTAGTTATTTAAGAAGACCAAGATCGTTATCTAATATTTTTTTAGACTTAAATATATTTTTAGTTCCTAAGGTTTAACATTTTTTTCATTTTCTATAATTTTTTTGTTTGTCAAAAAAAATTATCCTCCTTTGAATGCAATTCAGATTGAAGTACCTTGGTACACTAGATCTAAACATCTTTTTTCAATCAAAATTTGAGCATTGATTTATTACATTATTAGCAACTATTTCTTCCGGTCGTACAACTTTTTATTGATAAATATTATTTATTAGATTTTAATGTTAATTGGGAAATTCAAACTATGACCTCTCATTCCCTTAATTTTTTCTTTTTCAATCATTGGACCTAGATAACTCTTTTTTAGAGCTAATTGCCTTTTTTTATATATACAAAAAAAAAAGTTGAGCTAATGAAGGGACTAAACCCAATCCCCTTTAAAAATGTTTAATTTTAAAATAATCTATTTTTTTAATGAAAAAACTAATCTAACTTGAATATTAGAGTTTTTTTTTTTTGCTGACTTGAATATTAGATTAATGTAATGGTAAACTAATTTAACTAATTTTTTTTTTCTGACCAGTTACGAGAGTGGTTCACGATAGCAATGATCCCAAGGAAATCCATACATTAGCCCATCTACATTTTTATCAATAACACGTGACAACGTATTTATTTACCGAAATAAATACAATACAAGCACTAAAAAAGAGATTTCCGTACCAAAGACACACAATTGAAGGCGTAAATTTGAATATCTAACCATTTATTTGAATCATAGACACCAGCAGCCACTTTATATGTACGGCACACATGATATGATGGGATAAACCAATAATCCAATGGATTAATTAAATCATGTAAGATTTTCCTGCATTTAACATGTTTCATTAAGTTGAGTGATAGTTTTTTAAACAAATAAAATAATAATTCACATAAAAGAAAATAATAATTCACATAAAAGAAAATAATGGATTGAGTAGATGTGTAAAGTGAGTTTGATCTCATCTAATAAGAGCAGTGGAATTCCCATCACATCCCTCCATCTTAAAGCACTCGTACGGAACCCTCTTGGATTCTTCTATGCATCCCAAACCCCCCCTCCAAACTCACTCTATTTACCAATTCTGCCATTCCCACATCCAACAAACAAAGACTCGACACGATTACACTAAATAAATAACAAGGAAGAAAACCTGAATCTTCTTGGACCCAGATCTCAGCTCCAGAAATCAAGGATTTTCTTTGAATCATGGATTTTAGCTAAATAAATCATAAATCTTCATAAATGGATCAAGTTGCTCCTCCTCCGATTCTCATGCACCGCAAGCGCGATCTCTCCTACGCCGTCGTTTCGCCTGCTCCCAACCCGAGCTGGAGCTGGGACTGGGACAGCGTGCGTTTCGCCGGCAAACCACCGCCACCACTCTCCTCCCCAAACGACGACGTCGTTTTTGAGGAGAGTGTTGCGCCGCCTCTGCAGTTAAACCTCGGGGGAAGGACGAACAACAGCAACAGCAACAAGAGAGTTAGGTCAGGGTCCCCCGGAACGTCGTCGTATCCGATGTGCCAGGTGGACAACTGCAGAGAGGATCTGTCGAAGGCGAAGGACTATCACCGGAGACACAAGGTGTGTGAGGCTCATAGCAAGGCCTCCAAAGCGCTTCTCGCGAATCAAATGCAAAGATTCTGCCAGCAGTGTAGCAGGTTTCATCCTCTCTCGGAGTTTGATGAGGGGAAGCGGAGCTGCCGCCGGAGACTCGCCGGACACAACCGGCGCCGGCGGAAGACGCAGCCCGAGGATGTTACCTCGGCGACTCCCGCGCCAGCCGCCGCCGCGAATTTGGAAATCTTCGACTTGTTGACTGCCATAGCTGGAGCTTCGCAGGGTAAGACCGAGTCTCGTTCAATTTAGTTTTTTTTAGGAAATTAAATAATGCTTTTTGTTTTAAATAGGTTAGTTTTTGTTCAATTCTAGTATTTAATTTAAATAACTGTACATATTAAAGGAGTATTTATTTCATGAATATTTAGATTTATCTTGAAGCTATGATAAATACTTAGGGTAAAGTGCTTCTTTTTCGGTCAAAATTAATCTTATTCTCCTTTAAAAGCAACGATTTTGATCTTGTTTTCTATAATTGGTGGATTTCGGCCCTCACCCTAGGATCTAAGTTTCATAAAGAGCGGATGAATTCATCAATTATTAATAATATGAATACCAAAATCATTGTTTTTAAAGCATATGGACGAAAGGTCAATTTTGATCGAAAATAGATTGAACTAAAAATCTAAAACACACTTTAACCAAATAAATAATTAGATTTTCGGAATAACAGCTGATTAATCTAAAAAGTGCTTAGGGTTTTGGAGAGTTAATTATGGAAAAAAGATTTTTTTCTTCTTCCTTTTAAAGCTGCTAAGCTCTATTAAAAGAAAACAATTCTCTTTTTTTCCCATAATAAACTGATGTCAAAATTATTTTAAATAATTATTTTTAAGTTTTTGAAAGAACTCGTGCAAAAAAAATAAAAAAAAATAAAGCAATTAATGGTCGAAAATAATGGCTTGTTTATAAGGAAATAAGTCAAAACCAGCATACCGTTGTTAATTATGGTTTTTCCTTTTCTAGTGTAAAACAAGCATGCACCAAGTTTGTTTGTGTTGTGATGGTTAATATCACGTGTAGGAAAATTTGAGGAAAAAAGGTCACAAGTACCGGTTAGAGAGCAGCTTGTTCAGATTCTCAACAGGATACCTTTGCCTGCAGATCTTGCAACCAAGTTGCTGGATGCTGGCAGTGGCAATGTTAATGGGAAAAAAGATCAAGTGCAATTGCAGACACCATCCTCCTATCAACGTCACGAGTCTCATGACCAACTGAACCACACCCCGGCTGCCCCATTAACTATGGACTTGCTTGCTGTTCTTTCCACCACTCTTTCTGGGGGGTCTGCCCCTGATGCCAGTGCGTCGCCCTCTCAAAACCACAGCTGCAACAGTGATGGTGGCAGTGCTGACCAGACGAGACAACAGCAATTCTTTTCGGTTGGTGGGGAAAGAAGCAGTAGCAGTTCCCGGTCTCCGGTTGAAGATTCAGACTGTCAGGAGGATGTTCGTGTTAATTTACCACTGCAACTCTTTAGCTCCTCACCGGAAGATGACAGCCTGCCTAAACTAGCATCTTCTAGAAAGTATTTCTCGTCTGACAGTAGTAACCCTGCTGAAGAGAGGTCCCCATCGTCTTCTCCTGTTGTGGAGATGCTGTTTGATTTGCAGGGTGGGGCTAGAGGTCTCAAGCCAGAGAGCATATCCTCTGGAAGAGAAGTTATTGCTAATAAGGAAGCTAGCCAAAGTCATAGTTCTAATATCTCTCTTGATTTGTTTAAAGGGTCAAATAACAGGATCCAACAACCTAGTTCACTTCAAAGTGTTCCATTTCAAGCTGGGTATACATCTTCGGGCTCTGATCATTCACCTCCCAGTTTGAATTCAGATGCTCAGGTAGTTAGTTTGGGCTTTTACAGTCCCGTGTTCTTTTTTACTTAATTTGTACTTTGCTTTATCTGTATTGTATTTAAGCTTAGCTTAGGTAATTAATCTTCTGAGGTTGAATCTATTTTGTGCTTTTCCAACAGGATCGCACTGGGAGAATAATGTTTAAACTATTTGACAAGCATCCCAGCCATTTCCCCGGAACACTGAGAGCACAGGTGTTTGCACTTCCCTTTATCTGGCGAAGTTATTTTTATTAATGAAATGTCCTTTTGTCAAATGTGAATATATCATGATGTTAATAACTTTTTTCTTCCTTCTAGATTTACAATTGGCTATCTAATAGGCCATCAGACATGGAGAGCTACATACGGCCTGGTTGTGTGGTCCTATCAATTTATGCTTCAATGTCTTCTGCTGACTGGGAGAAAGTAAGTGAACTGCTGATTGTGATGTATATTTGTAGCTTTTATGATTCTATCTTGCTGATTGCTTGCATGTTGTGTTTTTTACAGCTAGAAGAAAACTTCCTTCAACATGTTCATTCTTTAATTCAAAATTCAGATTCCGATTTTTGGAGAAATGGAAGGTTTCTAGTTCATTCTGGCAGTCAGTTTGTTTCACACAAAGATGGTGAGTACCATAACTAGTCCTGATCTGTGACTGTGGTCTGTCTTTTTTATTTTAGATTGAATATTATTATGTTCAAAGCTTTGCTCTTTGGACTATTTTTTTCCTTCCATAAATTGGATATAGCTGGATTTTTCTTATCAAGGGGTTGAATTAGATCCATTTGTTCTGAAATTCCAGGGAAGATACGCATATGCAAACCATGGAGAACATGGAAGTCACCAGAGTTGATATCTGTGTCGCCTTTGGCAATTGTTAGTGGACACGAAACCTCTATTTCATTGAAGGGTAGAAACCTGTCAACTCCAGGCACAAAGTCAGTATTGATTTCCCCTTTTTTGGATGATGTGATATGCTTCTTTCTAGTCTGTTTTCCTAATATTTGTCCCTGATTTTTGCAGGATTCACTGTACAGGTACCGGCTCTTACGCATCGGCAGAAGTAATAGGATCTGCATATTCTGGTGTGATGTATGATAAGATAAAGTTGAGTGCTTTTAAAGTTCAGGATGTATCACATGGTGTTCTGGGTCGCTGTTTTATTGAGGTAGATTTCTATATTGTATAATCTTGCATTTTATTACCATAGCGAACTGTGTGTGCTTGCAGACACATGCATGTCTAGAGCAATTTTCATGTGTTAATGTGACATATACTAATAAGATGTGTGACTTATATTTATGATCAGGTTGAAAATGGTTTCAAGGGCAACAGTTTTCCAGTGATAATAGCTGATGAGACCATTTGCAAGGAATTGAGACCACTTGAGTCTGAATTTGACGAGGAGGAAAAAATATGTGATGCCATTTCAGAGGAGCATGAACATCATTTTGGAAGGCCAAGATCAAGGGAGGAGGCTTTGCATTTCTTGAATGAGCTTGGCTGGCTGTTCCAAAGAGAAAGATTCTCATATGTGCATGAGGTTCCATATTATTCGCTTGACAGGTTCAAATTTGTACTCACATTTGCTGTGGAAAGAAACTGTTGCATGCTAGTCAAAACCCTTCTGGATGTGCTGGTTGGTAAACACTTGCAAGGGGAATGGTTGTCAACAGGGTCAGTGGAGATGTTGAATGCAATCCAACTCTTAAATAGAGCAGTGAAAGGAAAGTACGTTGGCATGGTTGATTTGCTCATCCACTATTCTATACCAAGCAAAAATGGTACATCCAGGAAATACGTATTTCCACCGAATCTTGAGGGTCCTGGTGGTATTACACCCTTGCACTTGGCAGCAGGCACATCTGGTTCTGAGAGTGTCGTTGACTCTTTAACAAGTGACCCACAGGAGGTAAATTTTTTCTCCCTATTCTAGTACTATGCCTTATGGAAGAAATGGGCCTCATCAGTTGTTGTCTTCTGAGTAACCGAAGGAAAAAGAATAAAATTAATTGGGTTTCACTGAATTCCTGTGGTAGTTATTGTGGGTAAATATCACTTGTTCTTTTCCTTGTTGTTTTCTTGTTTTTTTTAGGAAAGGGGGCAGGGGAGATGGCAGACTGAAAACTAAAATATATTATAGTTGAATTTCCATGTTGTTTTTCACTTTAGCATACTTTTTAATGCTGTTTTTTAACTGTATGATTATATTTCTCAACCTTCATTCTTGTATTTCGCGTTTAACATGTGGGTCCTTTGTGCTGCTATAGATTGGGTTGAAGTGTTGGGAATCCCTTGTGGATGCAAACGGACAGACTCCACATGCCTATGCCATGATGAGGAATAATGACTCATATAATGCGCTGGTTGCCCATAAACTTGCTGATAGACGAAGGGGTGAAATTTCGGTAACAATTGAGAATGCGATAGAGCAACAGTCACTGAGAGTGGAGCTTAAAGAAAAGCAAAGTAACTTAGTCAAACGTGGTCAGAGTTCTTGTGCCAAGTGTGCGAATGCAGAATTTCGCTTCAACAGAAGAGTTCCAGGTTCACACGGTTTGCTTCACCGCCCCTTTATTTATTCAATGCTAGCTGTTGCAGCTGTTTGTGTATGTGTTTGCGTGTTCTTCCGTGGACGCCCTTTTGTTGGCTCAGTTGCTCCCTTCAGTTGGGAAAATCTGGATTATGGCACAATGTAATACTATTGGATTAGGAGAGATTCGCATTTTGGATAAAGATAATGGAAGGCATTAACCAGGCGGGAAACCCAATTGTTGCTTTTTTTACCATTACATGGCAAAACTGCTTCTGTGGGAAAATGGGGCATTTTGTCACAAGAGCCCTATGTAAACATATCATGTGGTGATATAGAGTTGTGGAGATGTTTGGCAGATCCGGGGGAAACAACAAAGTATGGCTGCCTTGTGTATAGAGATTCTGACTTGAATGCTGCATATTTTCTTTAATTCCGGAGTTTAAGGATATAACAAGCTATACCTGAATGTTTATCGATTGGTGTTGGAAGTTCTGAGTTTAATGTTTCAGCTTTTTTGGCCAGATTAAACTTGACATCCCAATATAAGTTGGAATGGAAGGGTGAATTGTGGCCACAAACACAAACAATTATGAAAGCAGTAAGCATTCGGAATAAAGAGAACTGTGGTGAGTAAATGTTGGTTATTTTTGGTGAAGGTCAATACTTGGGCTCGTTGCCTCCTTCCCAACACGATAAACCAATAAAAGTTCCATGCTTTATTTTTCCCTTTAATTGTTATGTTATTTTATTTAAGTCAAAATTACAAGTCCAAGGTGTTCTGATGCATAAGTTTTCGACACTGTAAAGTTTGATGTGAGGTGACTGATCATACATAGGGTTGACCATATTATTATATGATTAAAAAGTGTAATATATTTCAAGTTATATCTAATTTAATTCACGTTCCAGATTCGTTTTCTGTTTGTTCCTAGATTCAGATTGTGATGTATCAACCCCTTTCAGTCTGCTACAACCTTCCAATGCAAGACATTCTAGTTAGTGGGGCACTTAGGGGTGTGCAATGAGAAATGATGAATGCTTGACTAGTCTCAAGAGTTTTTAATTTTTTTATTAGTGTTTCTTTTCTGTGACTTGAAGTTGGGGGACATTAAATTAACTGATGCATTTATGTATGTATAATGTATAATAGATTGATTTTCCGTTAGATTTTTCATAAACTGTTAGAAGCAGGATTTGGGATCTGCTTGAATAGCTGTTGTGCACCATAGATTGCCAATGACCCATGAGAGTGAAATTGGCGAGATTTACGTTCTAACGTGTCTTGGAAAGTGAGAAAAGCGTATACCCATCCAACTATTGAATTCTTGGATGGACATGATCCATATGATGGGTTCAGAACACTTTCTCCTCTTTACTCACCTTCCCTTTTTTTTTTTTTTTTTTTTTAATTTCTGGAGTCTCTTTGTTTTACCATTTGTTTTTAAAAAAATGTGGCACCTGGTGTGAGATTAAGGGCCGATTCGTTTATTACCAAAATTAATTTCACTTAGAGATGTGATTTGTTGGAAAAAAAAAGAGACATGTGATAGTCTATCGGGCTGAGCTTAGTTTGATAGCTCTAAACCTCAACTATAATCAACTCCATTTTCTTGCATTAGGGTGAATGCAAAAAACACTCTAGTTGCATGACTTTTCGGACCCATTGTGAATTTTCCGTCGCACCACTAAAAACAGGTTCTTATGAATATTTGCTTAGATGCTTTTTTTCTAGTCATAGGTGACTTCAGACTTGTTCCACAATTTGTAAATTATAATTGAATGGATCGTGATCGCCCATAACTTGGATTTTATTTATGCAAAGGTGTCAAATAACGTGTTTGGATTTGCCTTTGGAGCCTACATATGTGAGATAAGTCTAAAGTAACAGCGAAATTGCTTGTGAGTTGCGTTAATTCTACATATGCTCTACATGATTTGACATGAAAACATGGATGCCAGATATATATATTTCCAATTTCTAAACACGCTATGAGAGGGAACTAATTTCAATTTGGAGACTGGAACCGTGCATGTTGATTAGTGGGCAGCCACCACCATGTGTTCCTCAACATGGTTGCGTCTTAGACCGAAAAGCAGTGAATAAAATGATTAATGTCATTTGAAATGTTTTGAAAAGGCAACCGGATAATTTTAGAAATGGGCAAAATAAATAAATAAATATGTAAAACTCTTTAGAATATGTAATTTTTCTTATTTTGTCATATCCTCACCTTTTAATAAAAAAGATATACAAAGATTTATTTACAAAAGTAAACTAAAAGATATTGTAATATCCTCACCTTTCTCTCGAATTGCTTTAATCAAAGATACTAGGTCCAGTGCTGTATTAGGTATATCATGAATATTTATGTTCATAACGGGTTCAATTTTCTGGTCAGAGAATGGTAAGACTAACTTTTAATCCAAAAAGATATAGACATTATTATTATTGGTAGAGACTTGGCATAAGCCTTTAAGTTAGGGTGCCAACAAATTGTGTCCAGTGTCTACACAAAGAAATCAGATTAGAGAGAAAAAGTAGATTTATCATACTTAGTTATTTATGCTTAGAAATTTCCTGATATAGGAGAGAACTTATTAAGTAAGCGTATCGTTAGAGCTTGACAATTGTTAAACATACATTTCATAATTATTAAATATTTTTTTTTCAAGAAAAAAATATATTTCTAATCCTTATACTTTCATAAAATTTTATTTTTAGTCTCATAATTTCATATCATCCCATTTAATCCGTATACTTTATAATAAAAAAACTTGTTTTTAGTCCCTCAACATAAATGGTGTAGACATAATTTCATATCATCCCATTTAAGAAATAAATAAAATCAGAATAAGGCATAAGACCATACAACAATCATTAAAGAATGATGATGGAAACAAAGACAAAAATAAAGCCCTTAAAAGTTACAATTAAATGTGTTTAAGATATATTAACAACTTATTTTATTAAAAAATAAAATAATTTTTCACATCATTTTAATCTTTTTTTTAAAACACTCTATTTATCATGTTAGCCAAAATTTAATACTGTTGTGAGAATTATGTGAAAAGTAATTAAAAATAAGTTTTTTAAAAGTATATGGGTTAAATTGAATAATATAAAACTTTGAGGATTAAAAATAAAATTTTACGAAGAAATAAAAACATACTTTTTTCTTTTTGTTATTAAATTTACTTTAAAATATTCCCACCCCTTACCTCTTTTTCCCTCACACCACTGACAATTTCACCTATTTAATAACTACGTAAGTTGGAGTATGCCATTAGCCCATTATCCATCGCCACCTGCACATGTCAAGAAGTTAAAACAATTACTTGAAACTAAAACACAATTCACTGCCACAAGATTTTCGGTGGGGTCAAATTACTAAATTAGTGGAAAAAAGATAACAACCTTAATAATATTCTTACCGTTTGAATTTTTTTGAAAATTAGAAAATTTTATAAGTCTCCTCTCTCTTTTAAGTGTCTCAATTTTATAGTTTTTAATATGTTTTAACCTATAACCTATAAAAAAGTGTGTTAAAAAAAGTGTGGTGCTAGTACTCCCAAAAAAGCTATATTGATGTATCATTTAATTATGATTTGTTAATGATTAAAATAATTTAATTTATTAAAAGTCACTCTAACCTTGAACGGTTATAAAAATGAACAAAATTTGTATCTTAATTAAAAAATGGTTAATATTTGTAATCTATCTCTAGTAAAAAAGAATAGGTGAAATTTGAGGTTTGCTTTAACCGCGAAAACGGAAGAAGAAGAGAAGAAGTTGATAGTGTTGAGATGATGAGATAGCAGAAAGCTATTGAGGATAGTACTAGTAGCATCACACGCCATGCTTCTATTCTACTCACCATTTCCAAGTTGCGTTGGATTCGAATCCTTGGAGGACGCTTCCAAACTGTTCGACCAAATGCCCCTCACTAACACCGTCTCTTTCGTCACCTTGGCCCAGGGTTTCTCCCGCTCCCACCAATTCCACCGCGCCCTTCACTTGCTTCTCAAGTAACCTTCTTTTACAATTGCTAGTTACTAGTTACTATTTAGTTAATTACTTGCTTGTAGGGACGATCATGAACCCATCCAATGAAAGGAAAAAAAAAAGACAAAAAACTGAACTGAAAAGATCAAAAATTGATTTTTTTTTATTGGATTTGATTTCGGATTTGATACACATTTTTATTTCTTATATATTTGTAAAGTTTTTACAAAATGTATACTAATATATATATATATTATAGATAATTTGTTGTAATTATTTGAGTAAAGGTATATATAAAGAGTTGAATGTTTATGCAGTGAATTAGTTTAAGATATTTATTATATGGTGAATTGTGATTTGAATGATTATATAAATTTTTTTATACTGTATAACCTTTTTTTTCTCATATATAAATATCATTACTAAACTGTGTAAATTTATTTTAATAATATATGTTTGAAGAGTTACACTACTATTAGATGTACAATGACTTATAGATGATGAGATACTTGATATTTTAAGTTACTTTTTATTGTATTTATTGTATATTTTATCTTTATTTAATACTTTCTGCTAAGAAAAAAAAGAGACTAAAATCAAAAACTGATCCAATGGAATCAGCTTTAGATTAGATGATGAATTAAGAAAACCAAAGTGATTAAACAAGATGGTTTTTCACTTAAAAATTGATCCAATCCAATTGGTGAAAACCCTACTTGCTAATTAGTTTTTAATCTCTCATGTGACTGCATCCCTAGCGCGGGTTATTCAGAGAAGGATATGAGGTGAACCAGTTTGTTTTCACGACTCTTCTGAAGTTGCTGGTGAGCATGGATTTGGCGGATACATGTTGAGTTTGCATGCATATGTTTATAAGCTTGGTCATCAGGCTGCTGCGTTTGTTGGGAATGCGCTTATTGATGCGTATCCTGTCTGTGGAAATGTTATCGCTGCGTGCCAAGTTTTTGATGGGATTTGTTGTAAGGGCATGGTATCTTGGACTGGGATGATGGCTTGCTATGCTGAGAATTACTGCCATGAAGATTCGTTGCTACTTTTCTGCCAGATGAGGGTTATGGGGTTTAGACCGAACAATTTTGAGGTTGGGAAAAGTGTTCATGGATGTGCTTTGAAAGCGTGTTATGATAGGGATCTTTATGTTGGCACTGTGCTGCTTGAATTGTTAACCAAGTCTGGAGAGATTGCTGAGACGCAGCAGTTTTTTGAAGAAATGCCGAAAGATGATCTTATTCCTTGGAGTCTCATGATAGCGCGGTATGCTCAGAGTGATAAAAGTAGGGAGGCTTTGGAGTTGTTTTGTCGAATGAGGCAGTCATCTGTTGTTCCAAATAATTCTACGTTTGCTAGTGTGCTGCAAGCTTGTGCATCTTCGGTTTCACTGAATTTGGGAAAGCAAATTCATTCTAATGTATTGAAAGTTGGCCTTGACTCAAATGTGTTTGTGTCAAATGCCCTCATGGATGTTTTTGCCTAGTGTGGTGAAATTGAGAACTCCGTGAAATTATTCACTGTATCGACTTAGAAAAATGAGGTAACTTGGAACACTATAATTGTTGGTTATGTTCAGTTAGGGGATGGGGAGAAAGCATTAAATTTATTTTCAAATATGCTTGGATATGACATACATCCAACTGAAGTGACATACTCAAGTGTTCTGCGTGCCTCTGCTAGTTTAGTAGCATTAGAGCCAGGGCGTCAAATTCATTCCTTAACTATCAAAACCATGTATAACAAGGATAGTGTAGTTGCAAATTCTTTGATAGATATGTATGCCAAATGTGGTAGAATTGACGATTCACGACTAGCATTCGATAAGATGGATAAACGAGATGAAGTTTCATGGAATGCTATAATCTGTGGAGGCTCTAAATTTATTTGACGACTAGCATTCTATACATGGCCTGGGTATGGAGGCTCTAAATTTATTTGACATGATGCAACAGACTATTCGTATCATTAAAAATCTTCGTATTTGTGTAGATTGTCATGCTATTATGAAGTTGATATAAAAAATTGTGCAGAGAGAAATTGTTATCAGAGATATAAATCGGTTCCATCATTTTTGGCATGGTGTTTGTTCATGTGGTGACTACTGGGAACCGATGTAGTCAGGTGGCATATAGATTTTTTCTTGGGGTGTCTCTCATTGTGAAACTAGTGTAACTTCAGAATCTTTCAGGTAATTCAACATGTGCAATTTTGTATGAATGTTTTAAATGGTGATTTATATAGTTTTATTAGTTCACCAACCACACTCATTCTACTCGTGTGGCATACAAAGCCTACGTCCAGCGAGTGCCATACCTGATACCACCTCCTGCTCACGAGTTATTGAACTTAATCAAAGGCTTGCAAACACATGTAATTAATGGATTTCTTCTTATAATAGATGTATAATGCGGTTTGAGTTTAATGATTTATAATTATTTTGATTTTAATTCCTGATTTTTTTTTATATTTGATTTTAGTATCTATTATCAATAAAAATCCATTATGTAATAATATGACAGATTAATAGAGAGTCACATCTTTGGGTTAAGTGATAATGTGAGGTTAATAGAGTGTTATATCATCACTTAATTATACTGGAGTTTACTCTGAAAAATCTGCATAGAAGGAATGTTGGTCACATGCAACGGACTCCATTGAAAGTGACAACACTTGCATGGAAGGTTTAATTCAAGATAGAATTCCATCAAAGGTCAATTTGCAGAAAAGGGGAATCCTACCACCTAATAATGGTCCAAGGACACGTGTTCTTTGCAAGCAAGAAAAGGTGACAACTTAGCATGTATTCTTCAAATGTACTTATATTAAATTAAATTGTGCAAAGAATTAATACTTGGTTTGGTGTAGAAATAACATTTTATAAATACTAATTTGGAGAAGTCACTCCTCGCAATATTTACTGATAATATATGATGACAAAAGAATCTTGGAAAAGCATTTTATTTATTATATGGTTAATTATCTGCTGATCAGTATGGCTGTAGACAGAGAAGAGGTGCTGTAGATAAGTTGTGATTGTTGACAGAAGACAAGTATGATTTATTATGAGTGGTGGATGAATCCTATCATCTTATGTATTGTTTAAAGTTTTATGGTGATAGACTTACGAAAACCTATTAAGTAGGTGAAGCATTTGTGTAAAGGTAGGAGTACCTCTTTTACTCTAATAAATATTACTACTTTATATTAAAAAAAATGTATGTATTACCATGTTGAGAATCAACAGTTATAATCAATTGTAATATCAATTAATTATGTATAATCATCATTCAAATAATTGAATTTCTGTAATTATTCCAAACATAAAATAAATAGTCAATAGCACGCAAATAAATTTTAAAAGCATAAAGAAAATAAAACTGACAAATTAATATGCGCAATTAATATTTATAGTTGAAATTTTACAATTTACACACCTAAGAAATACTTCAATTTACAGAAAAAGCTTAAATAAACCCTAGCCACCGTTTAAAACTCCCCTCCTCAAGCCAACAACAAATTATAAAACAGAATGAAACAATATAAAATAGTTGCATCAATCAATGATATACAATTCTTTTTTCCTATAAGGAAACTATAATATGTCCACATTGAATGGACCTGATGATTATTTGTATCGGGGTTTTGGAGTAGCATTAGCAGGAGCATTGTTTCCCTTGGCAATATTCTGCACAAGCACATCTCCCACACTCTCTCCAATGCCCTCAACGAGTCCTCCAATGAACTCAATGACAACCTGAGAAGCCACGCGTGCTGCAGCAGCAAGCACGCTGGGCTTCTCAGGTGGTCTAATGCCATT
Organism: Glycine max; assembly: GCF_000004515.6. Classification (NCBI taxonomy): domain Eukaryota; kingdom Viridiplantae; phylum Streptophyta; class Magnoliopsida; order Fabales; family Fabaceae; genus Glycine; species Glycine max. The sequence goes on along the minus strand of NC_038256.2, from coordinate 608,225 downwards.
GGCTTGGAGGCCATTGATCTTGGTCTTGGCACACACCGCGTGGAGATGATACTCGCACACGGTGCAACGGTACACCTTCCCGGACCTCTGCTTCTTGCACTCGCCGCAGACGAAAGAGGCGGGGTCCGGGACGGTTGTTGGGAGCATTCTGAGAGTGTGGGGGTGGGCTGGGTACTCGATTTCGTTGTTGAGCATGGCGCAGCATGGGTGCATCTGAAAGGCACATGCCGTGCATAGGAAGCCAAAGCCCTTTGTTGGTTTGCCACACACATCGCATTTTGATTTTGCCATCCCACTCTTCACTGAAACATGCACGTACACAATATTAATATTAAGGCCTCATGCTCTTCATTTCTTTTTTTATCCTAGGAATGGAACACATATATACAAAATTTATATAATTCATGCATATTCTTCAACAAACCATTTCATAATTACTATAAAGAGGAAAATAAATTCAAAGATATGAAAAATTGATAAGTTTAATAAATTATGTGATGTGAAATAAAGAAAGAATTAAAAGTGAGACGAATAAAAAACAAAGAAGATAGCGTGTGATAATGGTATCTCGTTAGTTAATTAATGAATACGAAAAAAAAAAACAACAAAAGTTGGGATACTGAGTAGGAATAATTTTCTTACAAAAAGTAATGAAAGACGAAATGACCAATTAAGAGTAAGATAATGGAGAGAGAAAATAGATAATTGAATAGTTGAAACTAAAAAATATGCGATGCTTATCGATTTCGTGCTAATTTTTACAAAAACATTCGTTATAAAAAGCATTTTGATCCAAAACACACACACACAGACTCGTTAAGTATAGTTTTAAAATTTGTTAAATTTGATTGTGTAAACTTTAAAAATCAATCTCGTATGATTGATAGGATTCGTTATTCACAAAAAGTTATTAAATGAATTAATTTGATCAAATTTATTTTTAATGTAAGTGGATCTTAATTTATCAGCATCTATATACTTGACTTTTTTGAAGTTTTGATAGAGAAAAGTATCATATTATTTGACAAGAACTTATATTTCAAATCAGAAAAAAAAAAGACCTTATAATTCATTCTATACGTTATTTTATAGATGATGGTATAACTATTTGTTTTTTTGATATAGTTAAATGAAAGATTAATAAAAGAGAGCCTAATTTTTAACTGAAAAAAATTAATTGTAACTAAAAAAATTATGGATTTTAATTATATAAATATTTATCATAGTTCGTTTTATATTATTATCTGCGTGAAACTCATGTAGATATAAATTCACTTAAAATTTTATTTATTAGATTTTTTAAAGAATAGCTAGATAAAAGTATTTATATGTTACAAGTTTAATTTATAATTAAATAGTTATGTTGGTTTCCTCAAAAAGATACTTCATTATACACCGCTGTTTTAAATTGAAGTATTTAATTTGATACTTATCAACTGAATTGGATACTTATAAGCTGCAGGGCTAGCTAGGTAGACATAATAATCATGACTTGAGGAAAGGCCAGCCATGCAGAAGCGAATAATAGTACTAAAACCTTATGAAGATTAGAAACAATACAATTTTTTTAGGAATTTAACTTCAAAGCCCCCTTATTATTACACTATATTCTGAGATCAGTTAGACTTGTATTGTTTAACAATATCTATAAACATTGAGTAGTTAATTTTATTGTTGAATTAAAACATTTTATGAACTATATTAAATTAAAAAATTTCATAAATCTTAAACATGAATATGTATGAATTTCATTTACTATAATATAATTTTTAAATAAAAAATTATACATTTATACTCACGAATACATATAATTCAATTATTAGGTTAAAAACATTATATTCTGGAAATAAAATTAGTATTGGCCTGTATAAATTATGATAACTTATAAGCACTCATATTGATACAGAATTAAAGAGGGAGAGATAAAGTGTGTGTTGCAAACCTTCAAACTTCTGTTCAACGGAAAAGCAACATATTGTTGTTTACTATTTTTGTGCTTAATTTGGAAAGTGGGAGCTTGTATTTGCATGCCCCAAACACACCTCAAAAGAAAGTATATATATGTATGTTTACCTGGTTTGGAATGGAACAAGACAGAGTGTTGTGAGTGGAAGGGGTGTGCCTTGAGAGCAGGAGGAGCCAAGGCACAGAAGTCATGAAGCTGAAAGTCACATTGCTGGCAAACAAACCTCTTTCCAGAGCCATACTCTTTGCACCCCACACAATTGAACAAGTCAGGAAGATCCACCATTGAGAGAGGGTGCTGAGGGTGGCTGAAGTGAAGAATCTCCTCCCCAAATATGAGTTGTGGAGAGGTAGGAAACTCCACATGTGGAGGAGGAGGAGGGGACTTTTTGGTCACATAGCCTGTGGAGTAGTGGTGATCACTAGGAGATGTGATTTGGTATTCCATTGCTGATGAAGATCTCTCAAGCTTGTAGCTTCTTGTTTTCCTCACTTGTTTTAGGCTCTTCATCATGGTGGGTGGTGCTAAGTATATATTTGAATTCTCTTCTCTGCCTAGCTAATAACCTAGCTATAGTGTTTTTTTTTCCAACTCCAATTTAGTGGTGTGGAACAAATGGCCACACCTTGTGGAGAATATATATTAATTGGGGCATGCCAAAAGTAAAGTGCACTGTTCATGTCTTTGGAAATTAAACGCCTATCTAGCTTTTTGAAATTAAGAAGATGCCATGCATCAAAGCATCTTGCATGGAAGTACTAATATTAGCCTTTTGGGGCATTTTTTGCTTAATTGGCTACCCTGTAACATGTACTCTCCCCTTCGGTCTATGGACCCGTTCAAATATACTTATCTATTAAAATATTATGTCCGGTTTTTTTCAGGTTTTTATTTTACTTTTTTTTAAAAAAATGTCATATGATAAAATGAAATTCTTAATTAAGAAAAATAACTATTTAATTTGGTACTTGAAAATGACATTTTGCGTTATATTTTGATCTTAATTAGAAAGTTTTCATTTATACAATTTTTTTTGGATAACTAGTGTTTTGTTTATATTTTTTTTACACACTGAATAATATTAGTTTCTGATCCAATGTGATGTCTGACTAAAAAAATTTATAAACACTTAAAATTGACGAGATAAGAAAAATGTCTGTTTAGAGGAAAAAAGTATAAAACTTCATAAACTTTGCTCCTTTTACAAATAGACACCCTATAAACTTTAATTTTATCCCAATTGATCTTTAAATTTTATCTCTTTTATAAATAGACATAATGAATTTTAATTTCGTTTAAATCAATCCTTAAATTTTAATTCCATCTCAATTAATTCTTAAAATTTACCCCTTTCATAAGTAATCTCTTATATTAATTTGGACTTAAATTAATAACGGAAAAAATCTCAACTGTTTGTTTATTAATTTTATTTTTACAAATCACTTTTTCAAACATTAAAAACATGATAAAATTTAGAATTAAAAATAATATAAAAACTTGTTTTATTAACGCTATTATTTTCTCTTTATATATATTTTCTAAATTATATTTTTTATGTTTTAAATATGGAAAAATGAGTTGTAACAAAACAAATTAATGAATGGTTATCATTTAAAATAAATAACTTAAAAAAACTATTTGTAAAATGGATAAATTTTAAAGATCAATTTAAATGTAATTAAAGTTCAATGTGTCTATTTACAAAAAATAAAGTTTAAGGATTGATTGAGACAAATTAAAATTTAGGATGTCTGCTTGAAAAAAAAAGTAAAGTTTAGGGGTGCGCTTAATGTTCTTTTTGTTCTATTTTTTACCTTTGTAATTTTTTAAACATTTAACTTAAAGAATATTGTCTGTCAGAATTGTTGTTGTTACTCTTTGATATTAACTCATTTAATAGGTGAACTTTGTTAACGCGGCTGCTTATCTCAATTTCTTAGAGTTAAGCAATGATGCTTCACTATTTTAGCATTAAAGGACATTACTTATTTTAGCAGAGTTACTTAGCAATTTCTTAACAATAACTGTTTTCAATAAATAATTTCAAAAAATAATTAATAAAAGTTTTTAAGTGTGAAGTGATGTGTAAGACTCACTAAAAACTCGCTTAAACAACTTGACAAGTCACCGCTGTAGATGCTTTAACATGACTATCGTGCGTTAATTAAAGTCTACAAGTAATATCAAAAGCCTATTGAAACTTCACAGTATTGGTTATTGTGCGTTTATTGAAGGCATAAAACTCTTTGTAATATTGCTAGCAAATATATGAAACTCTTAAGAGAGGGGCAATGATCCATTTTTATTTAATAAAGGTATATTAGGAGATATGTTCATCATTGTCAATAATAAGGATTTTGAGAAAAAGGATTATGTACAGTAAAAAGTTTTATATAATTATTTAATTATAACATATTCTAGAAATGATAAATTTATTGATTTTTAAATTAATTATGTATCATAAAGTAATTTAAGATTTGTGATTGGATAATTATGTAATATTATTTTATATTGTCAGTAAGTATTAAATTCTTTCCTTTTTTCCTGTCAAGAAAAAAAAAAATTCTATTTGATTCCAAATGATTAAATTAAAGAATAAATATTTTTAAATTGGAATAAAAATTACATAATTAATAAACTAATTTATCTGAGGAATATCATTTTCATATTAACTAATTAATATCAAAATTTTAAACTTAGAATTATTAAATTTAAACAATCGTATTTGAGAAAAATATATAAAAATCTAGTTCAAATGTAAATCATTACATTTACAACATAAGAATAGATTATTCTCATGCTTAAATATGAGTGGATATCACGTAAGAATCTTTATTTAATACATATACATTAGGTTTGCTTTCCAATTAATCCAAAACGCGTCTTTTTCCTGTGTTGAAACATACTTTTTAATATTGGATGTACCAATCATCATAATCATACATTCGACGAAAAAAAAAAAGAATTTATGCTTTTCCCCCACATTTTAAGCAATTTTTTGAGAAATAATAACATTTTGAATTTAGTGTCAATTTGCACTTTTTGTTATTGAAAAATTACTCGATCTCTATTATTTAATACCTTACCCTTAGACGATAACATCAATGATTTTTAAAACATTAAAACCACCTTTTTTATTCTCATGTATGCATGCATCATACATATAATACTTTTTAAAATAATAATTGCTTGAGGAAATTTAGAAATAAGTTATTGATTCAAGTTATGTTGGATTTGGTCTTCACAAAAATAAAATCTTAAATACGAGCCTTATGAATGAAAAATATACAAGACTCTGAAAAAATAGTAATTTATTGATAAACATTACTACGCATCATTATGGTGACTAAAAAAATCTCAACGTATATATAAGCAGAAATAATTAACCCAATTTGAACTAATATTTTTAATTAGGTTAATTTGGTTCAAAATGATTTAAAAAATAATAATCAAATCAAACCAATTAATTTAATTAGTTTAATTTCTTTTACTCTGTACTTTGTACAGCCCTAAAAAAGAAGGGATGGACAGTGCGAGGGTAATCATTTATCTATTCCTTGAAAATATATAGAAGGAAGACACGTAATAGAACCAATTTTCTAGGGCCTATATATATGTTTCTTGGAAAGCCATCATTAGAATAGTTTAGGGCCCAACATATGGTTTTGATTCCAAATAGGGCCAACAAAATTGAGATTTCTAGCGAAGTTGAAGTTAGATGAAATAAAATGCGATACCTGCCGCCAAAGTCAAGATTTTCTTTTGAGCAATTGAATTGGTTATTTGCTTTCGGGATAAAATAGGGTATTTTTGGTAAAATAAAATTTTCTGATTCATGTAAGCTATGTGGATTTGCACTCCTATATGATTTTATATTGTTTTTTTCTGAGTTGTAAACCATATATTTGAAGGATTATTAGATGCCTCTTTCAATCACTTGACTAAGTGTCATTGAAAGTGATTCCCAATTATTATTTGTTTGAGTGTTGCAAGTGATTCCCATTATATTATTCGTACATGTATATTTGCTTTATCCCATTTTGGCTTCAAGAAATCCACAAGCTTCACAGCAAAAAGGAAAAATTTAAGATACGTATTCGGTATTCCTATCTTTAATCTTTAAGACTTTTAGCACCACAAAAGATTTCCACAATATAGTTTCATTTTGTTATGTTGTCACTTTTTGTTATATATAGTTAAGACTTACCCAACGAATAAACTAATGGAGGGAAAGAAAATTCGTTACCTAACGCAGCCCCTATGTTTCTTGCAGATAAATCTTTTAGCTAGCTAGGATATTTTAAACGTTTGTATTGTGGCAACAAAATGCCTACTACTGCTAATAAAATTCAATACATTGTTTAATAAATACAAGAAGATGCATGCAGAGGTTGAATGAGTAAGGAGATACCTCTCCCTTTTATAGTCCAACATAGATTCGTCTAATTCAAATTTTCTTTATCATACATTGAATTTATTTAATTATTACATTTAAAAGTATCTTCATGAGTTATATTATTCATACAATGATACAACTCTTTTCATCTTCTCAATTATCTTATACTTTTCTCTCTCGATCTCTCTCTATTAATTTCTTTACAAAAAATCATTCAAATTAGTTTTACAAACTGTTGGTAATCGAATTTTACAATTTTCGGTAACCTATCTCGTGTTCAAGGACGGAGCCAGACTTTGATATTTGAGCGGCGGGGGGCATTGATAAAAAAAAATTTATTGGACAAATATATATGCATTGATTTTTATGAAAATATTTATACTTTGATAATCAAAATGTTAATTATTTTATATACGAAACCTAATTTAAGGTAGGAAACAAACAAAACTAAAAGAACAATTTATTAATTATTTTATATACACCATAACCTTTCGGGATCCGTAATAAAGCAATATATATGCCCATTTTCAAACTACAAATCTCTTCAAACTATAAATCCTAATTCCTACAAAGCAAAGAAACATGCGTTAGAGTAAAAAGTATATAATGCTTGGAGTTTGAAATTTACTGTGTTCTGTATTGCTCGAGGGAAAACAAGACGGAGAGTTGAGCACTCATGACCAACAAGTCACCAAGGCACAATTTTACCGCTGCACCAGGGCTCGCCCTCCACTGGAAAAAGAAACTAATACAACATAATGCTGCACAAAATTGAGCAAAGCACAAAAAAAAAAAAAAATTCAATGAAGAGAAACAGAATGTTGTATCTTTCACATTGCACAAGTGTAATTCTGAGTGTAGAGATGATACTTCTTCGGTACTTGCCTACTTAGTTTAGCAAAATTGATTTTTCTCTTCAAATTTGTATATGCCAGAGCTGTCTTTACTTTAGCCACCATTCTAGTCGATTACAGTAGCAGACCTAACTAAAGAAAAAAAAACTTTGGTCCAGCAGCATTTCAGCTGAACTTCTCTGTCAATGTCTTAGTAGTTAACATATGCCATGACAACTTCAATCCTCTTGAACACTCTTTTCTGGTGAACCATGATAATGCTTGAGAGAATCGAGGCTGAAAAGAAACAACCAATTAATGAAAGGAAAAGGACTAAAAAGCAGATCAATAATGGTTAATAAAATGGACCAAAAGAAAAAAGAACAATTAATAAAGAACAAGATATTTGAATGACAAGTACATGGTCAACCTGCAATTCTGAGGAACCCTCCAGGAAATAATTGACAATCTCTTCAAACTTGGAGATAAGGTCAAATGATATTTCCAATCTTGAAGCATGATTCTAAGATCATGAAGTTTACTATCCATACCATAGCAACAATTTGCATGCATCGTGCAAACTTTATTTAAATCTCTACTTGGTTCACAAAGCCCTCCAAAATTAGCTGTATCCAAGAATATCATCTTCAGTCCTAACTCAGTAATGAAAGGATCAACCTTGATAAAATTGAGGACATCCTGATCATGGTATCCAGGATAGGTTTCTCGTGAAGAATACCAGAATTTGTAAAACTCAATTGACCTATTATTGGACTTTACAAAGTTGAACCCTCCATTGGGTCTGTTCTGTACATCATCAAAGCTGCCTGTGAAATGATCACATGCTATCTGGAAATCTGCATCTCTGTGAAACCAAGGAAATGGGTCTCTAAACCACATGATATCAACATCCTGGTAGAGGACATAAGTATCTGATTTAGATATCTTTAGATTTAAGTTTCTCTCTCTCTCTCTCTCTCTCTCTAAAAAGTTCTATTTTGAAAAGGAAATTACTGCACAAAGAGAAACAACAATCAAAGAAAAATAAAAATGCAAAGCTGCAAATTTGGCTGCAATGACTCTGCTTACTGATACAGTTTATACTAAGCAGCTGGATATAAAATTAGGTAAATTTAAATGATTTGCAAACTTCAAAACTTTTGAAAGTATTCCCATGTTTACATGATCTCAAGGATTACACAAGTCAGCCTAATTAAACATGAAAAGGTTAGTAATTTAAATACTTACTGTGAACACAAAATTGTACCCCATCTCTAGAACAGAACGTAGGAAATCAATCCGTCTCCACATCATCTTCAAGTAACTAGGAGTCATAAAGTATGCCTCTTTATGAAAATCAGTGGCTTCATTGACAAGCAAATAGCAATAGGTGTGTATTGCCTGACAGCGCATAAATGCTTTCTGGTCTAAAGCAATAATAACTAAATGATTCAGAAGCCTACGAGTACGATCTCCAATTCTAAAGCTCTCAAGGAATAGATCAATGATTGAATTTGTTGCAGCCCATGCTTCATTTAATGTGGTCAAGATAACAGTTCTGTCTTGCATAGCAGCCTCATTCAGAATATTTTCTAGTGAATAGTCATTGGTTACCTGCAAAAGAATCATTTCAGAAAGAACAAATATGTGACTGCCTCTTCCATTAATAAATTACACAAACAAACCACAGTAATAATAAAATCTGCAAATTTAGGCAATGACTATCATATTTTTGCTGATCCAGCCCAAATAGTAATATTCCATCATAATTTCAGAAACGAAAAGGCATCAAGGAAATGCAACCTAATTGTTCCAAGATACTTTGGCCCAATAATTTCACGAGGCCCGTGTTTGACAGATTAACCATTGTGGCAGAGATGCAATCGGATATAAAAGTATCAGGGATCTAGGTAAATGTACTACTTTTCAGGCATGCTATGCTTATGAAACTAAAATTAAGCAAGAAAGGATTTAGTTTTTAAACACAAACATGGTTGAATTCTCTATATTCATAAGACCAAAGAGTAACTAAATTATGGAAGCTCTGTTTCTGCTAGCAAGGGACAATCAGTCCACTCCCTGTTATAGCAACCAACCGTAATGTATGCTACAAGAACTCAATGATGGAAATTCACCATTTGAAATTAATGTATCTAAAAATAGTTAAAAATGTACAGTCTTCCTTCCAATGAAGAAACTAATATTTTTCTAAAGCAGCAGTCTGTCTTTAATTTTGTAGCCAAATTAGTCCCTTAAAGATTTAACCAGTTACCAAATTAATCATTCAAATAATAAAATGAAATAGAACATGATTTCACCCTCTTCCATTTCTCATTCATCATCACCTCAATCTTTCTCAAGTAAATACCAAAACAGAGATAAGAGGGCCACAACATTTTTCAGGCACTGAATTTCATTCACTTCACTCTATGCATTGTTAACTAGTGAGAATAAAAACTTAATATAAAAAAATGGCTCAACAATGCATTGTTCCAATTCACCAATATTCGCTCATCCAAACAGCTTCTCATCACACACATAAATGATCAAACAGCCAAATTCAACAACACAATTTTCAGCTCAAAACCAAGGCTTTAAGTTGTGATCTCAGTCACAGTTCCGTCGCTATTACGGGAAATTGCAGACAAATGTGATCCATGCGGTCACAAATGTTTTTTCTTGCGAAAACATTAAATGTGGCGATGTCGGTTATGAAAACTCCATAAACCTTGACGTTGCGGCCGAAATCACCCCGATCATTTACATTGTAGAAAATAATCGCGATGGGTACCTTCCACAGTTCGGAAAATCAAATCCAATGTTTTCAAGAATCACGATTTTGGTAACAACAAGGATTTTGGAATTTCCGCTACCCGTAAGTGTGATCGCATCGCCGCATTTGTCCGCAATGGCGACCGCAGTTTAAAACTTTGATAATTTCCAAACACACAAACACTTTGCAAACCATGACTAAATTTCAGTTTCCAATGCTTCAAGAACAAGAAACCTCACACGTAAACAACACAAATAAAGAGAAAGAAACAGAACGGAACGTACCGCGACGGAATCGTTGGGGTGAAAAACGGTGGTGAGGCGAGACAAGGGATTGGAAGAAGCGCAGAGAGAGTAATAGGCGTTTTTGAAGAGGAGCACGCAGGAGAGAGAGACAAGGAAGAAGAGGAGCGCGGCGCCGAGGGTCCGCCGGAGACGGAGGGCGGTGGATTCCAGCGAAATGAGGGAGGCGGCGGCGGAGTTAGCGGCGGTTGGAAGGGGCCATTATTGGGTGTCGTTGGAGGGGTCATTTCGGTGAACGGCGTCGTGGTGTGAGCAAAACGACAAAGAGTGATTTAGTGAGTAGTGGGGTTTGCTGTTAAGCGTAGAATAGAAAGAGAAAGTGGTGGATTAGTGTCCTTCGATAATTTACTTGATATTAATGTAATCGTTTTAACTTTTGTGATATTAAATAGTTTTCTATATATTTAAAGAAGCAAAAATATTTTTATTTTATTTTTTTGAATTTTTTTATATTACAAATCTTTGAAGAGTGAAATTGATGTAATTCAAATAATATATTAAGTCACTAATTTAGTTGGAGTATCTATTAGACATATAATATGGTTTTGAGCATGATATAAGTACATCAGACGTTCTTTTAAAATTAGTTAAATTAATTTTAATCTGTTAAACATAGTTTTTTTTTTTTTTACTGAATCTGTTAAATATAGTTAAAATGTGAAATAAAGGAAAAAAAGTTAAAATGTGAACCTAAAATAATCTCCTTTATAATTTTTACATTATGTAATAATAAGAAAAATTAATTCTAGCAATTTAACAAACGGGCACTATACTCAATTTGACACTGCCCTTCCAATAGATAGCACATTTCTTGACATGTTAATATCTGATTTGATTCCTCTAAAATGAATAGAGTAATTAGATCGAGTAAATTAGTCCTTAATACTAACATTCAAATGGCCAAAGAAAGGTCCAAATTAATTGTTTTTGGGACATTGGAAGAACTAGAACAGCCCATGATAACGTTGTTGCTAAACTCAGGGCACAATGAAAATGCCTCACTGGTCTCACTGACTGAAGAAGTATTACTTTTCTGTGAGGAAGGATGGGGTTGTGGCAATGTGATTGACAATGACAATTCACAACCTCCTATGTCTTCATTCTCTGCTCCTAGTCCTTTTCTCCAAGTGTTCCCTACTTCATTCAAAGGCTGCTTATCATTTAATTTGGCAACCTGTCCAACATATGTGAAAAGGGAATGAACACTCATGAGAAAGTGACAATTCAAGGGCATTATTTTTATTTTGCAAAAAAGTACAAATTTGATCTAACATTTGATGATTACACACATCTTCTGATGCACAAAGGAGGCAATATTAAGGGACCAAAGCAAATAGTTTTTTTTTTTTAAAAAAAAAGAATTATACTAGCAATTGAGGTTGAGTCTAGCAAAAAAAATTAAATTCTTCATAACTTAGCAGAACTATGATTCATATTTTTATTGAGTGAAATGTCTATATTTAATGAGAAACCATTGAACTGTTTATTTCTATAGAAGAATATATGTGGAAAACCAAAAATAATTATGATGCTTTGAATTAAGGGAGCAAAGCAAATACTTTTTGAAAAATCATGATGCTATCAATAGGGATGGAATCAAAAGAAATTATAGTGTTTTGAATTGATATTTTTCACTAGCTGGGGAAACTCACATTTTAGTAGAACATGTCATTTTCATTTATTTATTTGTTTTAGGGTGAGTCCTACTACTGAGAAGTTATCATGGGCCACATCTCACATATGACAATCCACTTGAGCCCCAATATATAATAGAAGGACAAATGAAGTACAAAAAATAAGAAATGAGAAAAGTACCTGGAGCAAATCTGATTCTTGCTTTGTTAGCATATGAAAGGTTGTGGAAAGGGGTTGAGTCTGCTGCCATATTGAACCAACACAAATCTTCTTTATTCCCTTCTCCTTAGCCATGCTCTGCAGGTAATCATAAAAAGTAGTGTATGGATTTGGATCTGCTTCACATATTCTTTGGCTGCATTGTAGGATTCCTGAGAGTAAACTTGTCTTCTCGATTCTAGTTCTGAGGAGAATCCAAACGTTAAGGATTTATATTTTTCTTTATCTTCTTAAAACGTAAAAGTTGGCTCAGAAAAACCAAAGATCAAGCAAAGACCCATGACTTTTTGTTTTCTTACTTTTCCATCCTACCACTTTTTAGTCCCTTTGAAAAGTTTGAAATTATTTCAACGGGTAAAAAAAATAGTTTAACAAGCATGTACGGTTAGTCTAAAAATGATGAGAAGGACTCATAATACATTTTTTAATATATTCTTTCAAATAATTTTTTTTTATTGATGCTTAACTTACAAAATTTTGTAATTTTTAATAAATTTTAACCAATAAAAAATATATTCAAAAGCATTAATTTCTAAAAAAAAACTTATATTATCATCTTAAAACTTCCTTAGTATAACTTTTAAGATAATAATTATTATAAAAATTAACCATTTTTTTTACATAGCAGTATAAAATTAACAAATTTATAGTAATGTATAAAAGTTTGTTATTAAATAATATTGTAAAAAAAAATTACACGGTAAGTATATATTATTATTATTAATTTATTCCAAAAATAGATAAGCTTACCTTTTTGAGGAGAAATTACTGTAGCCGGAGAGGGAATCAGATTCTTTTCTAATGAATTTGAAGCAAGAGTGAAAACCAACATCACTCGCTTCATCATGCTTCTGAAAAGATTGTTTCCTATGTTGGGTAGAAGTCCTATCTGTCAACAGATAAACCAACACACATCTAGTAAATATTAAAGTAAAATGTTTAGTGAAAAAACAATCAAGACTTTATTTATGGGTCCAAAGCAATAGTAGCATCAACAGGGCTTGGATTTGTACACAGGTCATTCATTAATGAACCAACCCATCATCTTAAATGTTGAAAGCAGAAAAGTTGTGGGTTTCATCAAAATACCATCATAAGAAGATGGTAAAAGCACATTGGTTTATCATTCTCCCTTGTCTATTCTGGCATCAACTATGCATACGAAAGGGACTAATAAATGAGCAATGCAGTTGAAAATTTCCTAAACTCATGCATGAAGACTAGCTTTTGGCTCTGATTTTGAACTACAACTTGCAACCAATAAGGGAAACAACGATTGAGTGAGTCTGTATATGCCTTTAATGCATAAAGCATCTACATTATTCAATGTACGATGTGCAGGGTGGATAAATAAAACCATCATCAATATAAATCTTGTTGACCAATAAATGCTACAACCAAGATACTAATATTAAATATTAAAAAATATATTTTTTATTTAATTAACATTTTTTATTAAAATTAAGCAAAAGTGTAACATTGTCTCAGTTTGCTCACCAGTAGTAAGTGGCCATCAATATAGATAGACTACCATTGTCTTTACTCTTTAGGATGAGTATTAGTTAAAAATCATATAGTGTATAATTAAGTCTTTATGTTTACATAGAATAAACACTTTTTCAATAAATATGTGTGCTTTATGTTCCTTAACCAGTTTCCATGGAACTTGTAACTTTTAGACTCTATCTCCGTACTTCCTTTGGTTACGAAGGAGATAAAAAAAATCATCTTAGTTAAGAAAATAAGAACATTAATGTGTATTTTGTATTCTACTAAAATTAAAATAAAGCCAACCCATAAAAAGCTTCTCAACAAAAAAAAAAAACATAAAAATGAAACCTTGGGTCTCTGTAAAAATATAAGGTGTCAAAAAACATTTCTGAATAAACGAATCAGTCAGGTATTTATTATATATTTTCTGTTAAAATCAAGTTTTAACGAATGATTGAGTCAAACATAAAAAAAAAGGTGATTCTTATGTAAATTATATGGTACCCCTGAAATCGATTTATATTAATTAACAAAACAAAAAAATTCACACCTTATATTTTTATATCCTATTCCTCCACTTCCATTTATAGTAAAAAGTGGGAAAGAGACTTCTCTATTCTATTGATTTGAGTTCTCTCGGTCGAGTTTTCTCCTTTTTCTTTTAACCATAAATAGGAAACATTGGGGCTAATAAAAGAGGAATGCTAGGGAGACACTTTCTATTATTCTCTATTCGAGAGAATAAAATTTATTCCCTACCCGAGAGAATAAAATTAATGTAAATTTAATTAAATATGAGTACGTCTTTTTTATATATATAGTGAGTCCCATTTTTAAATTAAACATGGCCATATAAATTTGGATCACGTAAAATATGCACTAAGAAGAGAGTCGAAAAGAGTCTCTTCCGTATAAAAAAATAAGGTGTAAAAAGAAACCATTTTTGAATAATGAATCATAAAACCTTTACTTTTTTTTCCTCCTAAGGTAATCTCTTATAATATCCAAATCTATCTATTGATAAATATCACCTTATGAATACTACAGAATAATAAACATATATATCAGATGAGGGTAGGAGGGAGTTATTGAAGAGCCATGATCAAGGAAACTAAAGCTACTAGTTGTACACGTGTTCTGCAGTAAAAAGAAGGTCAGATTAAATTAACAACGTTCGGTACCTTGTCTGCACGAGTCACCTTTCATGCTTCTGTACATCTGATTTTGAAAAATAGAAAAAAAACCAATAAGGAACCTTAGATTAAAGCCTCGCGAGTTGTGAACATAAGGGTGTACTTTGACCAAGGATAATGGAATTAATGTACATAACTTTGTAATAACTAAGCAGGTTAATAAAAATGACCAACCTGCAGATGGCTCTTGACGTGTGAAATTGTGAGCCCTTTAACATCCATCAGTTGAAGAACAAGCTTAGGAGTAGCCTCTACACACATGAATAAAAGAAAAAAAAATAGAAAAAAAACCTTTTATGAGAAAATTCATCATAGTAGTAATAAAAAAAAAATCAAGAATAATCAAGAAAATTATTCGACATAAACTTATTCTTTCTTTCATTTCTTCTCTATGTCATTAAATATCTCACATAACTTATCAGTTACACCATTTATTAGTATTTTTTTTCTATTCCCTCCACCCCTTACACCCCATCAAGTTTATCAGGTCTCAGAAACACCAAAAACCAAAGAACAAAAACTTAAAGAGAAAAATTTGGGTTGGGGCAAAACAATATACTTACTGTGATGACCTCCAAGGGTTTCAATGGCATAAACAAAGCAACGATGAAGCTCAGGGGTCCATCTTAAACGAGGAACCTTTGATCTTATATACTGCCTCACTACACCTTCTCTTCCACAACTACCCATTTTTTTTCCTTCTCTCCAAAGATCTTCACTTTCCACTTTCCAAACCCAAAGGGTCTTCACAAAACCCTCTATTTCGTGCTTCACAACTTGGATTTTCTCTTCACTTCACTTCATATATATAAAACATAATGCCATGCAGCTTTTCTCCCTAAGCAAACAGAGAAAAAAACAAGCAACAGAACCACAGAATCATCATAGTGAAAGGGGAAAATATCGAGAGAAAAGGACATGACGAGGGAAGAAGTCCTGCAAATTCCCGAACATGTCACTGATAATACCTCATGGTAGGTGCTGTTGCTGCTTCCAGCGTGTAGCCAAATGACAAAAAGAAGAAGAAAAAATAATGAAAGAGAAAACTCACCAAGGAACTGAAATCTCTCAAAAAGCGTACACAAAAGCCTTTTTTATTTTTCTGAAATGAAAAAAAAATAATAGTAATTAATCACGAGGATGCTTTCTGAACTCTGATTGATGTATGCTGTTTTGCTTGGCCACGAAATGATTATGCCTATGCCAATGCATAGTGTCTGTGTGTTGCCAAAGTTTGACCTTTGTCTCTCTCTCTAATTTCTACTTTCTACACCCTCTCTCTCTAGATGATGGACTAGTGACTAGTGAGTAATATATGCGACAACATCGTCATAATCACTTGGGGAGAATACATGGATGCCATGAAAATACTTTTCAGATCCTTTTGTTATCTTCTGATGAGGACTGTTTTATTGACATGTTAACAGAATATATAAATATATTTTGGTCTTTCTTTTTAACAAAAAAATAATAATATATGTATATATATAAAGTCTTCTCACATATATTTTTAACGTGGGATAAATTTATTAATTTTTATAATAATTATTTAAAAATATATTTTTTAATTATTGATATAATAAAACTTTAAATGAATAGTATATGTTAATAAAATTCTTTTTTATATCATATTATTTATATTTTTTTCCTCTACTTTATCTTTCTCTTTCAATTCTCTTGTACATATTTTAGAGTTTAATTTTGATTCATTATTAATATAATAATTTTTATACCATCAAATAATTAAAAGTTATTTTAAATATAAAATTTTAAAAAAAATTATTATATAAAGAGTCGTCAAATATATCACCTAGCATATACATAAACGTTGGTTGTCTCAGCTTAATCTATGATATCGGATTTAAGTCTTACAATGTATTTAAATGAAATTTTTTATCACTTATAATGATGATATTAATTAAAATAGGATTGTTTGTGATCTAGAAAAATAAACTAGGACGATGTTTATTTATGTATAGGTTCTAATTTGTTAATGGTCATAGAAAATTTGTGGTCATGATGAAATTATAGACAATATAACTAATTTTTTTTTCGGTAATTAAAGACCATACTATATAAAAAATCTTTTTTTTGCAGTTTTCTTGTGTCATGAATATGGAAATAAAAAAAAAGTGTGCTATTTGAACTTTCAAGGTATATGATGATTACAACTTATAAGTTCTCGTGAAAAAAACTATTATTGCGATGAAAGGCACAAATTATAAAAAAAAAATACAGGCAAATGTTTTCATTATCAAATGGATATTTTCAAAATAATATATAATCATGATGTCTATGCCCTAAAATGGCTAATGACCCAAAATGTCACATGCATTCTGGCTAGACATTTACAACTTACAAGTCCCAGGGAATGCCTTTCTTGTCACAGAAGAAAATAAGGTGACATTTGAGTTGTACATTATTGAAGGTATGAATGAATGGTTGGAACTTGGAAAGAAATTTGCATGTCAACGCGCGTGTGAGAAATGGATCATTCCTGTGTAGAATTTCATCTCCCGTCAATCCTATCAAAATCAATCAATATTCGTATTTCATTGTTCTTTAATTTCCATAAAAAAACATTCTTTAATTTCAATTTTATATAATAAAATAATATATAATACATTTCTCAATTTGAAAAATATTTGATGAATTTTATAAATAAATAGTTTTGATAATTTGACTAATATAAAATGAAGTTGAGGCAGCTTAATATATTTTTGTTGTTGTAAGTTAATGTTTTTTTATTTTTAGTCTTTATAAGTTTATTTATTTTAATTTTAGTTTATGTATGTTTGTATTTTTTAATTTTATTTCTGGTGAGTTTTTTTTTTGTTTATTTTTAGTCTTAATAAATTTTATTATTTTAATTTTAGTTTCATTAATATTCTAATTTTTTATTTATAGTCTTCGTAAATTTACACTTATATGAATTAAAATTGAAAAAATATAAACTTAAAGAACTAAAAATGGTAAAATATATTAAAAGGACTAAAATTAAAATAATAAACTTAAAAGGACTAAAAATGTTAACTTTTAAGCTGCCAAAAAATTTATGCCACTACACGTTCTGGATAGATTTTTTTTCTTTTGTAAAAAGAATTATATGAACCTCTATACAAAATGAGTTAATTAGGTTTTAAAAGGTTGATCAGTCTTAACTCTTACATTTTTTGTTCTGTTAATACTTTTAATCTTCGTCATTAAATATTATTGTTATAAGATGACATGACATTAATTTTATTAATATTTTATTATGTTTTATTTTAACAAATAAAAATTGTCAAAAATTATTTAGATAAAATATTTAAAATGCATTAAATAATTTCTAGATAGCGATTTACAGGCGTCAGAGGTAATTTCGATTTACCAGGTTCCTCAACTCCCACACCCAAAATGGAACAATAAACTCCAAGAAGTTACTAATCCAAAATTTATCAAATCGTGAAGGAAGCTACCCAAATTTATCCCACAAACTAATTTTTTCTTATAATTAATAACTAATAAAAAAAATGCAAGGGTTGCAAGAAGTCTTTTATTTTTTATGGCATCATGCAACGGGGATGTAGGGAGCTATGCACGGTCCGATTGTATTGAAAATATCAATTATAATACATGATTTGGTATATCAATTACAATAAATAAAACAGAATTGATCACACTTCAAATTATCTACTTAATTTATTATATACTAGTGAAAAGATAAACACGGTTGCATCTGTCTTCCCACATTTTTATTTTTTTGAATTAGATTTATTGTCAGTCAGTGAAGTGATTTTTTATATGCAACTTAAGAGGTGGAAAGAAAGAAAATTGAGACAAAAAAAGAGACTCATAATAATGTTTTTTTTTGTTTTGTTGAAGAAAAAGTAAAAAGAAAAAATCATAAGAAAAAAAACTGACTTTAAAAACCAAGAATTTTTTAAAAAAAATCTTTCGTTTTTTTCAATTTAAATTTGAAATTTTATTTTTCTTTTTCATTTTGTTCTCTCTACCAAACCTAAGGTACTCTTCCAAACATTTTCCTTCAAACAACCCAGTCAAACTCATGTCAAAGAAACCATCTCTGAGATCATATTACACATGCACCAAGACCATGCAGTGACCGTTCAACAAAAAACCCTACACATTCTCAAAACCCAGTCACAGAACTAGCTACAATAACCAAACACTACAGGGGAGGGTACTCTTAACACGATGATTATTTAATAATTATTATATGCCATTTCTATTTATATTAAGATCAATATATAGTTATTATTTTTTATTTTTATATAAGACTCATTAAAGTTAAATTCAACTATTTTTTTTTTCTTTCTAAACACAACATCGTAAGGATTCAAATCAATTGATCTTAGGTCTTGGCGTGTGTCCATATATCTCAAGCCAGTTGACCATTTGCTAGAGAAGAAAGAAACAAAGTAATAACACACAGCTATTCAGAATGAATTGTTGTTAGGATGGCAGAAACTGCAGAGTTGTGTGGGGCTACAAGGCAAAAAGAATGGAGAGATGGCACAGCTTCTCAAGATTTTCTTTTCTATCTATCTTCTCTGTGATTGTCAGAGTCTGATGTTAAAGAGAGGGAATGATGGAAATTCCTGTGCAAATGGCATGATGTGTATGAAACACTCCAAAACCCACATTAAATTTAATACCATCATTACTACTGTTCTCATATGTGCATTAAATAACCTTTCATCAGTTGTAATTTTGTGATCAAAAGCGATTTGCACTGCCCACAACAACGAAGATAACTTGCTTTTTTTTTTTTTGTTATGTTTTTCACACAAGGTAAAGTGGTAAACACTGAAAAGATTGAAGGAAAAAAAAAAACGAAAACAGATGGGGTCAATTCGAGGTAGGGGTACCTTTGGCTTGTGCAAGCAGGCAAATCGTAATGTGTCTCGGCAACTGTGTGTTTCCACTTTTGTATCTATCTACTACTACCTAGCTAGTCTCTTTCCCTTACTCAATACAGGTAAGTTACTATTCTAATTCTCCTAATTTTATAAAAATATATTTTCTTAATTTTTTGTTCTACAGTAATATTATTTATTTTAGTCAATTGTTATATTTTAATTTTTAGTATCATTTTGTATTAAAAAAGAACTGTACCCTATAGGGGCCTAGAACCCTTAGGCAACCACATAACCTAACAGTACTCAACTTTTGGGGACAATTCGACTCTGCTACAGTCGACAAAGTGATCAACATTAGAGGCATAATCCTTGAATTAAGATAACATTATCGGATAATAAAATATTAGCACCACATTAGTAATAAGGTAAGATCATGGATCCCAAAACTCATTAAGATATGTAATAAAGTGTAAGATTCTTAAGATAAAACAATTATTTATTCTCATTTATTATTATTATTACCCTTTATATTATAATGATATTTGACTTAGAATGTCAAGGTGTCGTATATATTATTCTATTATACAGTGAAGAATGACAAAAGATTACAGAGAGGGACAGATATCAACAAGAGAAGTGAATCTAGCAGAAATTAAATAGTAAGTTTCTACAGAGAGGGACTCTTATTATAAAGCTAGTGTTAAAGTAAATATTTTATAATATTAGAAATTAATTTGAGACACTCATGGATTAAAATAAGAGTCTATTCTGTTAAATGGTAAGTTTCTATGGACAGAAGTATCAAATATAAGAAGACGTGAATCTAGCAGAAAGAATTATTAATATTTTTAAATGGAACAAGTCTTCAATAGTTTCTCCATTATAAAGCTTTTTTTTTTTAATCACTGACAATGTAATGTCAAACCAAATTCGGAAAGGAAATCCTTCTCTAATCTATCATATGTCTTTTCTAGATTGATTTTAATTGACATCCAAGCAAAGGTCATTTCTTATACTTCATTGAACAAATAATTTGTTGAACAATGATAATGTTGTCATTGTTGTTCCAGTTATGCACAAAACTATCTAAAGGGCCTCATCAGCTGTTCATATATAACTAATCTTAGCTATTAAGAAAAAATCTTTAGTAATTGTTTTGTACGAAACATTTAGGGGCGACAAAATAATCCACGCATGTATTTTTTCTTAGATAAAATTCACAACCGATATAAAATATGTTTAAAGGAGTATGCCTTCTAATGTGGGAGCCATCCTTATGCTTTTCAAGTTGAGAAACTTTTAGGAGTCGTTTGATGCCGATTAAAAATGATCTGACGTTCAATTTGAGAGTAAATATTTAAGTGATTTATGTTAGGAGATCAATGTTGTGGTATAAGTGTTGATAATAAACATCTTCACAAATAAAATTACTCACACCTATAAAGGATTGTGAGAACATACATAAAGATTACACCATAAAAAACACAAGAGAATTTAACGTGATTCAGCATGTTTTGCCTAAGTTCATGAAACTGACTCAAAAAGTATTTGATTATCACAAAAAATGATTACAAGATTGTAATTCACCTCAAATAGTGTATCACTCTATAAAGTACCTCACTTAATGATTAGAATAAATGATAACACTCTCACACAAAAACATTTTTCTCTCAACAAAATGATTTTATTTCAATCTATCTTCTCACACACACTCTCTCTTCATGTTGTGTTTTTCCATTAATTTTTTTTTCTATTTATAATGAAAATTGTCATCAACTATAATAAATAAGTTTTATTGAAAGTTGAAACAAAAACAACTTTCAATACATCCATTCAACTAAGGTTTATCTAGTAAAATGAAATATTTCACTTTACATTTAAACCACTTGAATTTTAGTGATAAAAATATTCAATTTTCAATGTGCATGCATTTTATCTTTTGACTTGAAACTCTATGATTTATCTGATAATGATGTTACTTAACATTGAATAAGGCAGTACCTGAAGGTTCACAAGCAGCTGAATATTTAAGATAGAAAATAATGAATTACTTTGCAAGTGTAAAAGATTCACCATATTATCTTCGACAACCATCTTCTTCTATCATTTTGAAATGGTTCCCCAATTTTGCCATCTGCACCCGTTTCATTTTCAACTTCCTTCTGACCCACATCAAAAATACTTAGCACCACCATAACCAAAGAGATCGGAAAATATGAACAACATCGCTGCTCACCATCACATGTATTCCAAGTACATTTGTATAAGTTTTTATACACGTGGAAAAATAATTAAACATTATTTTAACTAACATCATTAACCGATAAACCGCTTAATTAGCTACTCTCAAACTGACCATCAGATCATTTTAATCCACATCTAACGACTCCTAAAACTTTCCTAAGTTGGGAATTCATGATTGTTTTTTCTTTTCTTTCCTTCTTTTTCTCTAATCTGGATTGTTGATCGCTTTTTAGATGGGCTCATGTTGCTTTTAGATGGGCCAAACTCGTCATAGTGGCCCAATATGCCCTGTCAAAATTCATGCTTAAGGCTGTCCAGTAAATCTGAAGCATCCTATAATTATTTGAAGGCCTATTCATAAAAAGATAAAAGAAAACGAAGATAAAAACTAGTTAATGGCTCAAGTTAGCTTTTTCTTCGACCTGATAAAGACCTTTGATTATGAAACTTGTTTAAGAAATTAGTCACTTCATAAATTATTAAGTCATTTAATTCCTTTTGAAAATAAACTATGACTTAAATAATTAAATATCTCCAAATTTAAAAGAAAAAAAATATACTTTCAAGAAAAATACATAATTTTTTCTAATACTTGTAGTGTTGTTAGTACTTTAATAAACTATCACATTTTTAACTATGGAAACTTCTAAAGAAACATAATATAGTTTAAAAATAGATTAAATAATATATCCATTGAAAGTATAAAATGTCATCCAATATGCACTGATTAATTAAAGAATTTAACAACACATGGGAGTAGACGGAAACCCAAAAAGCAATAGAAAAACTATTTTAATTATAGCAATATATAGTGTGTCCAAAAAATGTAGAGTTATACTATTTATGTTACAACTAATTGGGCTTTTCTAATTCACTTCATTATTTTTAATTACAATTGGTCCAAGCCCATTTTACATCTTAGGACGCAAACTAGGTAAGTACTCGTTCCCTCTTTTCTAAATAACTGTCATTGATGATTTGTTTGCATAAAACAAGGAAAGTAAAATTATACTACAAAGATCATGATGATGTAGGTCGCTTACATGATAACACACTTTGATTTTGTATCTATATTATGAAGCACACACTGTCACATTTGTGTTTCCTTTCCAATTAGTGTTCATTACCACAATAGTAAAAGTTTGAGCATAAAACTTTTGAACTGAGGAATTAAAACTGATGTTTTTTAAAAAAAATTACAAGGACAAAAAAAGACCAACTGGAAGACCAAAAACAAAATTATCTCAAATTTGAGGAACTAAAAACTTATTAAAGCTTTTTTTAAAAATGTTTCCTAAATCACGACAAATTGAAACAAATTATATATAATATACTGTATTAAAAAATGTATTGCTAATCATGTTCTAATGAAATGCTTTGTCCTAGGTATATGAAGTGAGGCCTTCACTGACTTGCATACGAGACAATGGGGGCCAACAAATTAATGGGCATACACATATAGCAGTTGTCTGTTAGATTGTAGGCATATATAGCAATAGTTATGAGCCTGAACCACAATACTAGTACATGATTTTTTGATGTTTTAAATCCTCTTAATATGTCCTATTTTACCAGCTAATTAAACGTGTCCCATATGTCAAAAATATTTGGGTCAGTCTTATTAGTATCTGGCATTTCTATACATATTCAGCTAGATGGAGCCATTTTAACAACTATGTGCATTAACCTTTCCCAAATAAGTAGGTTGGTTAGAAAAATTAACAGCTGCATGTACGTATATGGTGGTTAGAGGGCATGCTCATAGTTGTAGCTAGCTACATCTAATCTAATCTCACTCCATGCCATCCACAAAAAATATTATAGCTTTATCTCATAATTTATAATATGAACCTCAAAAATCTAATTTATAGTTAAGCTGTCATTATTTCAAAGAATGACAGCTGCCCCAGCAACTATTGGTTTGTTGGTTGAAAATTTATCAAAAAAATATATTTTTTTTAAAGGACAAAGGAGTACAAGAAGAGCTGAATCTTCGAATCAAAGGGATGAAAATTTATCGATAAAATTAATTTAAAAACAAAATGGAGAATATGCTAAATAACTATCCCTTTCAAGACCTCATAATTCCCAAAAGGCACGCATTTCACTTTATTCAGTTCCGTAGATGGTTTCGTCCAAAAAAGAGAAAAAAGAAAAAAAAGAATTCCGTAGACGATCATTATTTTACACACGATCCACCGTCAGAATTCAACTGTGTCTTGAAAGTAAAAGACAATTAAGCTATGACTATAGCAAGTGCTCTCTAATTTCTCAACATGTCTGAGGGAGATTTGTTTATCCAGAGTGGTTGGATTAGGTTTTCCACTGAGTGTTCTAATCGAGATTCCCCTTTCCTTTTCTATTCACTGGAATTTTAAATGTTAATATTCTAAAACGTATAAATATGATTATTTTCTTTTTATATAAGAATAAGTAGCATATTATAATTTAATATCAACTTATATAAAATTTATTAACTTTTATAATGATTATCTTTTGTTGTTGATGGAAAATGCATACTAAAATTAATGGATAGAAATTAAACTATTCATATAAAGATAAAAGAGTTTAAATGTGAAAAATATTTACTAATCAATAAAAAAAATTATTGTTGGTGTAACTCTTAATGTAATCATCATATAAAAATGACAAGAAATTCGACTTAGACCGTTAAAATACAGTGTAAGTTTTTTTACATACATTTTCATTACATGCAAAAGTGATGATATATAAAAAGTAAATTAAATATTTATTTCTATTTTTAAAGAATTAGTTTAATTATAAAACTTTAATATAATCATACTTCAATATATTAAGGACCAGTTTAATAATTTGTTTTCCTAAATGTTCAAATTACCTTTCTAAAATATTAATAAGAGAAATATCGTAACGCCTTATCTAACACAATTTTTTTATTAGTTAAAATTTATTAAAAAAACATAAAATCATGGGAGTTCCACTCTTTATTTAATCAAATGTACTCATAATTTATAGTTTTAAATAAATTCTTCTCAATAAGAAAGAATATATATTAAGACAAGTGTGCTGCTAATTAGCACTTTTCAAATTAATAATAATTGCATTACTAGTACGTGGTTGGGTTGGTTTTATTGTGAAAAATAATCAATAGGATGAAAGTTTCTTGTACTTTTACATCTTTGATATAATTGAAGTAAAAAAGAAAAATAATAACAAATATAACAGGTACTACGATAAAATTGAAATTGAAATATATGTATATATATATATATATATATATATATATATATATATATATATATATATATATATATATATATATATAATGTTGTAAAAATATCAGGTAATTTCTAATATTATTCCATGTCCCTCCTTGATGTGACTTTGGGGAAGTAGCAGCCAGCCATTGCATTGCATCATTGCATGCAGCCCAAGGCATCTAAACACAGTAAAGGTAGGTTCAGAAAGCTTTTTTGCCCTTTCCATGTTCAATGTCCCTAAACGGTAATGCCACAGTACACTCTGCCTCTGCTGAATTTCAGACAACAGTTTTGTTCAGTCCCTTCCCCAATCGATCCTCAGGTGCTTTGCACTTCCATAAAAGCAATTATTTATGTACATAATAATATAAAAATTAAAAACTCCTCTTCAAGACTTCAACATCTTATTTATTAAATTGTATTTCTCTTTGTTTTTATTTTTAGTTAAATTATTGTATTGTTTTTATCAACGCTCTTTTTATGTTAAATTACTAAGAAGGCTCTCGAACTAATTGAGAATTTTTAAACATGTTTCCAAAATATTTTTTAAATCGGGTTATTAGTTATATAATTTTTTTTATTAAGCTTTTAAAATTTTAAAACATAAATTATCATTTTCTAACAATTTCAAGCCTTCAAAAAATTAACCACATGTATTTATCCTTTTAGTTTAAGGATCCAATTAAAAAATAATTTATGAATTTATTTGAAAATTCTTAAATAGTAGAGAAACCTACTAAATAATTTTAGGTCATATTTATTAACTTGTGTCATTTATATAAAAAGTGATACTACATTTGATTTTTATTTTGGGCCTCTCAAACGGACGTTAAAGTAAGTTAGAAATTATTACTTCTCACGAAGCGGTGCTTTGAAACGTATATCAATTGAATATAACGCGTACACAAACATATTTTAAATAGTATCTCTTTTAAATAAAGTTAGAACTTTACTGGAGACACTGTTTAGGTGCATTGTATATAAAAATATAGGTGTGAGGAGAGTTTTATCTCCTTAAATAAATTGATTTGACTTAATTTAAGTTAGTGAGAGTACAAAATGACTTATAAATAGTAAGAATACTTATATATTTAATTTCTATTATTATCATTGTCAGAGACTTTTCTGTATTGGAAAGGTACATATTGAACTTCAATTATTCTGAGTTGATGTAGATGAATTCATTAATTAATAAAGATATAGTCCTCTTAATACTTATTTTTATTTATAAAATTCAAATTTAAAGTTTACTTTGAAGAAATTAAACTTTTTTTTATCCATAAATCCAACATGGTAACTTGTGTTTTGCACATACGGTTTTATGGATCAATCTTTGTGTATACACACACGCGGTTTCAGTTCATCACCTTTTTATTTGTTTTTGCTTATGAATTTTCGTAGGGTCCATAGTGGGGCTGAGTGATTAGTGAAAGTTTGTCTGAGAGTGAGTCAGAATATGCGAAACAAGAAAGAGAAAGAGAGAGAGAGAGAGGTATAGCTGTTTCATTTCATGCTGCTTACACACATCTCATGTCGTTATGTGACTAAGGATTGGGTCCACAGTGCCGTAGGCCTCTCTCTCTCTCACATACATCAATTTTCAATATATTGTAAATTTTCATTTATTGCTGAAAAAGCATTGAGCAAAATCTGGAAAAAAGTTTGAAGAAAAGAAAAAGAAACAATTCAGTAAAATTGTGTGTGCATATGTGTTGGTGTATCTGCATGACACCAAATCAGTGGAAGATACTCACAAAACCTCTACCTCGAAATTTCTCATTTAAAACAAAGACAACTTGGGAGAAAAATTCATATCAAGTGGCCATGATGGGGGTTGATTTAATTTTCCTTTTTTCTTCCTCTCTCTTCATCTCCTATATCTCTCTTCTCTGCTTCAAAAAAATTTTCAAGAAAAAAATTTCCCTTTATTAGTTTCTCTTCTCTACTTCTCTGTTAGGTTCAAGAGAATCCAAATTCCCTTGCCTTTGAGTTTTGAGATTGGGGATAAGAATTGAGAAGGACTCAAACTGCACGTGGGTTTTTCAGAATTCTGATTTAGGTGTAAGGTTTCAAATACAAGAAGGAAAAGAAACACTTTGAGAAGAAGGTTAATTATACATAGAGGTTTTTTTTTATAAGATATGGCAGCACCTTTTTCTGCAGCATCGCTCTTTGCAATCAGAGAAGAGGATCAGAATCAGATGAAGCAGCAGCATTCCTCAACACCATCATCATCAACCACTCCAGCTGCACCACCACCCCAGAAGAAAAGAAGAAACCAACCAGGAACACCATGCAAGTATCTTAAACTTTTTGTAGAAAAAATTCTAATCTTTGATTCATTTCTCATCAATTAAATGAATTGATTTTCTCTCTTTTTTTGGTTTCATGTCTACAAACATTTTATTCGGCCACCCATTATTCTTATAATTTTTTTCCAATGATGTAATTCCCTATCTGGGGTGGGGGAACCCTAATTCCTAATCCTGACTTTGAAACATAAATGTGAAATGGAACATAGAAATTAATTAAAAGGGTATGTCTTGGAAACCTTTGGCTTTGTCTTCAAGCTTTCAAAAAAATTAATTGCTTTCTTTAATAATTTGTTTAATCATGTGAATTTTCTAATAATTTGTTGTTTGGCATTATTTTAAATAATTATTTTTTCTCTTGCTTGGAATGGAAACATGTGTGTATGCAGATCCAGATGCTGAGGTGATAGCACTATCTCCCAAGACTCTAATGGCAACAAACAGGTTTATATGTGAAGTGTGCAATAAAGGGTTCCAAAGAGAGCAAAACCTACAGCTACACAGAAGAGGACACAACTTGCCTTGGAAGCTAAAGCAAAAGACCAACAAAGAGCCAAAGAGAAAGGTTTATCTGTGTCCCGAGCCCACATGTGTTCACCATGACCCTTCAAGGGCTCTTGGAGACCTCACTGGCATTAAGAAACACTACTCTCGCAAACATGGTGAGAAGAAGTGGAAGTGTGACAAGTGCTCCAAGAAATATGCTGTTCAATCAGATTGGAAGGCACACTCCAAAACCTGTGGCAGAGAGTATAGATGTGACTGTGGCACCCTCTTCTCCAGGTATGTAACAACATTAATTTTACAACTTAATTATATGACAATTGACATAAAAAAACAAGATATTTTTTTACTTATAGCATTATTTTTAATGATGCAATTCTAGTTGCTATCATGTAACAGAGAATTGGTGTCATGATCACATTGGAAGGAAGAAGTACTAGAGTTTGGTTTGATTTAGGTTTGTTTTTGGTCTGGGGTTAAGGCTTAGTATTATTAGATTCTTCAAGTGACTATAGTGAGGAAATGGCTTTGATGCTTTCTTTTTCTATTGAGTTTGGCTTCCTTCCAATTGATTCAGATTCTGTCCTCTCTTTCCCTCTCTCGCATGGTTTCCTTTGTCATCTTTCTCGTATATATATTTGGCATGGTGGCCAGGTGAAGTGAAAGGAAACATCCCCCCACGTGAATAATCTCTGAGAATCAGAAAAAAGCACAAGGAAGAACAGTTTACGGCACAATAAATTATTATGTGGTTGGATCAATTTCCACATAACATATCATTAATTTATAAAAAAAAGAATTATTTATATGCCACATAAAAATTATATATAATAATTTCTCTTAGGGCACATCCTCTCTCTCTCTCTAACAACCAAAAAGAGAGAAAAAATTGAAATTAAAAAACTCCAAAGTTCTCATTTTATCTAAAAATTACAGCTGTTTTTGGCATATTTAGGGAGTTTTTGATTGAAACCTTCAAATTTTATTCTTACACATATCTATTTGTGTTTAGGAAAATATATTCTCTCTCTTTACTTACATACATGCATGAATGAGTGTGGGGATAGGAAATGTTTTCCTTTAATTTTCCTATTCACGTGCTGTTTTGCTGAGTAGATCGAAAGAAAGGGGCCCTAGTGCAGTTTGGTTATTGTTAGGGGGGGAGGATTGTTCTCTTGTGAATTGGCTAGATGTGTTCAGTGTTGTGTTCTCTCGCAGGTGCTCCTTTTCACGATAACGTCAGGCCCTAACAACCTCCCTCATTTCATGCTTGCACTATTTTAATTTTCTCTTTCTCTTCTCTTTGACATTATTTGATGTTAAACTTGGTGGAGCTAGTGGTCATGCTTGGTTCAGAACTGCAGTCAAAATGAGTACAAAACAGATATTTCACAGTTTTGGTAGATTTGGATTTATACAAACTAAACAAAATGAACCGAAAGAAATTATATATATATATATATTCCATGACACATAAAGAAAAAATTGAATCCGTTTGAACAAAAGCCTTCAATTGGGATCTTGATTGAATATTGATAACTTAACTTTGACAAACTTTATACACATTCTCCAGTTTCATTTATTGAATATCAATTTCTTGAAATGGGGCATTTAGTTAATTTTGAAATGTTTTAGTCAAGTTTTGGTTAAGTTATTTCACCTACATCGTTTATATCTAAGTTGTCTTTTTCGTAATCTTTACACATTTTCTTAATCACTTGAAGTATCGTTCACATTGTTCTTTTCTTTAATTAGCTACTCGTTTCATAAGTACACGCAAATATTTGTCCTTGGGCTCATTATGGATTATTATTGTCCTTTGTGTTAAGATTTTCCTTTTTAAGTGATTTTGTTGTCTTTTACTAGGGAGTAGGGAATGCCAAAGTCCTCCTATAAATTTCAGGGATCTTTGATAGCAGTAACTGTTTTGATAGCCATTTTTTTTATGTTGGAGTGATTTGTGAGCGGTTAATTTGATTTCATGTGACTTATTAATTTATTTCTTAAGACTAAATATAGTCCAAACCTTCTGAAAATTGCCTAGAGTTCAACTAATTCATAGCATTTGAACAAAACTGTTACACCTATATGATATTTTATACTTTAATTTTTTATACCAATAAAAGGGAAAGGGATCGGATATAAACTCACATTTAACTAAATTTCCCTCTTTTCTCTCTATTTTACCATAAATGAGATAGTAGAGATAAGTACAAAAAAAAAAATGAGTGCCATTCAAACGTTATTCAAACTCAACTATAAGAACTTGTCTGAATACACCGACAATGAATTAAATAATATTTTTGAATACATAACGTCGTCAGTTTCTGCGTTTCTTTGGTCAATTAAATGCTTTATTAAATAAATATGTTTTTAAATTTTTTATTCAATAAATATGTATGTTTTTTAAATGTTTATGCATTGTGGCAGGATTATTCATTTTTTAAATGTTTTATTAAATAAATATGTAATTTTTTCAATGTAATTTACGATGTTTTCTATATATGAACTACGTCGGGAAACCACAGATAATAAGTTAATTAAACCTTTTTCAGTTACTAGCAACCCTTTATTTGTAAATTGTAATATTTATAAGTTGGTAAAAGAAAAAAAATGGTTTTAGGCTCAATTACTATGGTATGTCAATATAGTGAATTCATATTAAGTATTTATGTGAAAATAATTTACACTATAAACATAAATTAAAGTTTATTTTACTATCTTAAAAGAATCTGGTAAGTTACAAATTACAGTATACGTAAGCTGCTCAACCAAACCCTTCTTTCACCCACACCATTTTTACTTTCAGAACATTCTATTCTATTATATTTTTAGAAAAAAAATTATAGTACCTTGGAAATTTAGGAGTTTCATTGTGCCTAAACTCATTTAACTATTAGCTCAAAAAATAATAGTACCAAAAGTTATAGATTAGTTGAATATCATAGCAACTCTTTTTTTTTTACGATTTGATCTCTATTTTTTATTACCTTAAAATCATGTTATATATATATATATATATATATCATAATTTATTTTCTTTTGATAATGCAGAAGAGACAGTTTCATCACACACAGAGCCTTCTGTGATGCTTTGGCACAAGAAAGTGCAAGAGAGGCACCAAACCTGAGCAGTGCCATTGGCAACCAACTGTATGGAAACAGCAACAACATGTCCTTAGGCTTATCTCAAATCCCTTCCATCCATGACCAAAACCCTCAACCTAGTGAACTAATGCGTTTTAGTGGTGCGCCAAGGGCTGGTCAATTTGACCACATTCTCCCACCCAACATTGCCTCATCATCACCCTTTAGACATTCCATGCAAACCCCTCCATTCTTCTTGCAAGAATCAAACCAAACCTACCATGACTCAAACAAGCCATTCCAAGGACTGATACAATTATCTGACCTAAACAACAATAACCCTTCTGCCTCCAACCTCTTCAACCTTCCTTTTCTTTCCAACCGTGCCATCAACAGCAACAACTATTCTGAGGAACAACAATTCAACACTGCTGAAGGGTCCAATTTCTTCTCAGAAGGCACCATGAATATTGGCAGTACTGATCACCAAACTAGCTCCACCACTGTCCCTTCTCTCTTCAGCACCAATTCCCTTCAAAACAACCACCTTTCTCACATGTCCGCAACTGCACTGCTTCAAAAAGCTTCTCAAATTGGCTCTGCAAGTTCAAGCAACAGCATCAACATCAACAACACCACCACCACCAACAACAACACTAGTGCCTCCTCTCTTCTTAGAAGCTTAGCATCAAAATCTGATCATCAGAGGCAACTCGGTGGTGGTGGTGCTGCTGCAAACTATGCAACCATCTTCAACAACAGTGTTCAGGAAATGATGAACATTTCAGGGTTTGAAGCATATGATCATCATGGTGGCATGAACAAAGAACAAAAACTCGGTGGTGTTGGAGGCTCTGATAGGCTCACAAGGGACTTTCTAGGAGTTGCACAACAACAACAGCGAGAAGGGTTTAACTTGATGAGTTCTTTGGAAGCAGAGACAAACAATAACGCTGCGCCGTCAGGTCAATCTTTTGGAAGTGGTGGGAACTTTCAGTGAAGTACAAAAAGGTACGTCAAAACATTATTATTGTTGTCTACATTATTAAATCATGATTATGCATGAAATGTTGTACATAATTATTATTTTCTATCTTTCTTTTAAATATGCATATATTAAAAATATAACTTCAAATTATTAAAAATAAAAAATGGTTCTATTATTCTAATTTGGTAGTTATAATTTACAAAACATTTTTTATTTTTTACATCTGCCGACTTTAGAATTACACAAGATTTTTACTGCAGTTAAGGTATATATTTAACACGTGAAAAATACATGAAATAAGTAGATTCCTTTTCATAAGTGTTTTGTTTTTTTGGAAAATATTCAACATATTTTCATTTTTTCTTCTGTCTTATTTTTTATTTATTCTTCATTACATTTTTATCACTCTACTCTTCTTTTATCCCTCTCTCTATCTTCTTTTCATTCCAATACGTATATGGTTAAGTTGGCCAGAGAGGATTTAAATCTTTACTTTACACACACACACACACATATATATATATATATATAGTTTTTCTTCTCTCTCGGAGTGATAAACAACACTCTATCGTGAAACTGTGAAAGATTATTATTATTTTGTTTCAAAAGACATAATGATCCTTGTTCAGCTTTTCAATTTTTTTCTTGAATGAAAGGGGTGTTGTGTGTTCTGATCCTGACAGTCTTGCATGGAGTGGAGTGGACAACGATGTGGTGCAGAACTTTGTTTCTTCTAGTGTCTTCTCCTTTTCATTTGGTTTCATTAATTTTTGGATATTTTAGTATATGGGTTGGCAGAGTCACGAGTGTCCTTCAACCTAATTGGAGGGGCATGGCCAAACATATCAACTTTGATGCTATTATTATTCGGTCTCTTTCTTATGTGTCATTTTCTCTCTTTTAAGTCACAGTTAGCTTAACAACAACGCCACAAATAAAGAAAAAACAAAATATAACAATTAATATATTAAAATATTTTGAAAACTTTTATTTTTTTTATAAAATATTATTTATTAAATTCCACGTGTTATTTTATTTAGTTCATTTTATATAAATTTTTGTTGTTTAAAATGATACATTACTTTTCATTATATAAATAAATACTATCAAGTAGTGAATATTGTATATAAACTACAATAATATTTAGAACTGAAATATAATTATTAATTTTCTAAAACTTGAAAGATAGTGTTAATTTTTGTCTTACTCATTAAATTTTATAAAATTCTAGGTAAAAAAATACCTTAACAACTTGTGAATATTTGAAGTTTCAGAGTTATAAAGCAATTCTTGTTTACATAATTTAAGGGGTTAAATGTATTTTTATCAATATATATATATATATATATATATATATATATATATAAAAGTGAACTACAATTTTATTCTATCCATAAGATTTGTCCAATCAGTCTTTTTTACAGTATAAGAATAATTTAACCAGAGGAGTCATGAATGTATCAACGACCTTAACAAAAGATTTGTGCGTAAATAATTTATTGCATCCATAGTTTTACCATAAATAGTAGTTTTGAATTAAAATTATATATAGTATAATTTGAAGCGTAGTGATGATAAGTTTATTATGTTTTATTATTATTTTTGTATATATAGAATATAATGGGGTCCCATGGGAGGACAAAGAAAGTGACGATGGAGTAGAATGAGTATCGTAAGAATTTGTATTACTTGTTATCACATGGTCCGATCAAATTTGACCATGCAGACACCCAGTTATTTATTTTCATTATTTAACTCTTTGAAAGAAAAAAACAATCGTACCCTCCCTCCCTCTAAGAGATGGAATTGGACAGAGACCTTTAGTGTCAGTCAATATATTTTGATTGTATCTCATGTCTTTTTTTTTATATGATTCCATATTTGGATATCTTAGATAGATCTCTACAGGTCTTTAAGATTTATTGACTAAATTATCTTAATAGTCTATTTTATTTTTAAGTTGTTCACTATTTGTATTAAATATTTTACTTTTTTTCTTTCGCACACCATAGTTTCTTTTAAACTCCATTTGTATCTCTCAGCTCTTTTTTTTCTCTCTCTTTTAATTATCACATTTTTTTTCTTTCTCTTACTTCCACTCTTTTACACCCTTGTGTTAAAAAAAATAGCCTCGACCTAGTAATAGTAATTTCTATGTTTTTAAACTTTATCTTAATACTCCCCTAAAAAAAACTTCATCTTAATATTACAAGTTGAATGCACTGTAAACAGTTTGCTTCAATGTACTGTTTTTAAGAGTGGGGATGACTTGGGTAAGAAACAAAGCTTTAAGAAGCTTTCTTTGTTTTCTTTCTTTCTTTTCTGAAGCCAAGGAGACTAAAAATTAGGTTATGTAATGCCAACAATATCTATTCATCATCATCTGCATAGTTTTACTTTTTTGAAACTTAGTGTGTTGTTATCAGACAGTACGTAGCCTATTATATGCTATAACAATTACAATATTCGACTTTGGTTTAATTTTTGCAGGGGTATCAACTTGTTCCATTGACTAATTAGATCATCTATTTCGGTTTTCGGGAGCAACATGGAAGCATATTGGAGTTTCTGTATAGACCTAGCTAGTCTCAACATTTTCAAACAAAATGAAAATTGACTTCCTTTGATGATCATACTGTTGAACCGTAAGCAATTGGTGTTAGGATTTCAAACAAGACTTGTTTCATATTTTTCATGTTTTACTTAGTAGATTTTGTTACTAGACAATGCTTTAATTTGATATGTAAATGGTCAGGAATACCAGCCATAACGCTTCGTAGCGCCATATATATAAATATTAATTAGCATCATCCACTCTTTTAGTTAGACAAACAAAAAAAAAGATAAAACAGTCTTTTGGCACAACTTCACTATTTTTTTTTTTGAGAGGACACATAACTTCAATAGATAACCGATTATAAAAACAATCTCATATTTTTTTTATCTATTAATTTTTTTTATAATTTATAGTTAATAAATAACGTCTTCTTTATTCATAAACCGCAACTTCGT
Source organism: Glycine max (assembly GCF_000004515.6). NCBI lineage: Eukaryota > Viridiplantae > Streptophyta > Magnoliopsida > Fabales > Fabaceae > Glycine > Glycine max. Next base: position 573,169 of record NC_038256.2, on the reverse strand, counting down.
TTCACTTAGAAAGGAACCATTCCTAGCCGTACCATTACCAATCCAAATAGGAACCTTAGGAAATCATTAGTAAAGAGGTATGAAGCATATTTGTGTCGAGCATATTTATGGAATAATGGGACAAAGAAATTTCTATTCCAATGAAAAAGAAAATTGGCATTCAACATTGCTTAATGGTCATTGGTCGGCTTCTTATTTTGAAAACCTCATATTTGTGTTTTGAGAATTTTATCTAGGAACGTAGTAGCTTAAAAAATTGGAATTCAAAATTGTAAAAGGCACATATACAACATTGGCGAGGAAAATGAAACAACAGAGGAGGGAAAGGAGAAGAAAAAATCCTCTTTTATTTTATAGTAATCAAGAATGAGGATTGAGAGTAAACTTAAATATTTATTCTTGGATTAAATAAATCTTTTTCATATATATATATATATATATATATATGAAAATTCAAACATGTCAAATAAATAATAAGAAAAATATAAAATTTAAAAGTTATATAATCCTATTTAAATAAAAAGTACAATATAAAAATTAATAATAGGTATATATATATATATATATATATATATATATATATATATATATATATATATATATATAATATTTTATAAATAATATATCTCTAATAAAAGAGTTATTTTGTATTAAAAACCCCGAATAATACATATACTTATCTAACTTATGAAACAAGGGATTCTAATTTAGTTGTTGATCGAGTAACATGCATACGTAAACTTTTTTATAAATGTCAGCTCAAAGGATTTAAATTTATGATTTTTCTTTTTTTCCTTCACTCTTCCTAAATCACTAAGTCAATCTTATATATTCATTTAAATTTTATACTTGAGTCCTATTCTTTCTTTTGTCTTGTGTAACGTTGGTTTATGATCACTGCTATTTGATGCTACGTACTTTTCAAATAAGCATTTCGCGAGGTTTGGAGAGGACTTTTTATTTGCGGTATTGGAGGTTATGGATCTAACTTTCTGTGCTGGCGTTTTGCACTTCTTATGCAAAGGTTCAATTCCTTTTATCAAATTTAGATTGCTTCTCGACTTATATATGCTGAGATTTAGCTTTTTATTGGAAAAATAGGGACAGTAAGAATGGAGCTCCAATAGCCAACAATTCTAGAAATTTATAAGCTACTAGGGAATATATATATATATGAATGATTTTAGGTTATATATCACAAACCATTTCTATATATTTACAGATTTAAAAATGATTCATGCATGGACACTAAAAACCCAATTACACTCAGAAAGAGATAATTAAAGAGGAGAGATAGAGAGAGCATGTATGGACTGTGGTGAGACCAAGAAGATGGAGAGAGCAAATGATGGGTTGAGTGAGGATATATAGAGAACTAGCTAGTGGACAATGCAAATATAATTAAGGCCATCGAAGAAGGAAGAAAATACTGATCAAAGTCATAAAATAATTAAGTCTCAATTGGAACAGTTTCTTAGCTCTTTGTATTTTACAAACTTCCAGGGTCAGTTTAGACAAGAATTGTGACAGGTGTTTAAGAGGAAGGGGAATGTGATAGAAGAGAGTTTGAATCAAATATGCATTGGTTAATTGGAACGTATAAACTCGTGTGTGTGTATAGATATGGTAGGCGAAGATGTAAAGAAAAAACCAAAGTTGCAATGCAACACGATAGAAAACTTTTCTCAAAGAGATTTCCTTACACAAACCAGTACAGTAATTTTCTTGGTGAGGCTCTAATGACAGTCCAAACATTCCATTTATTAGAAGATGCTTTCATGTTCTACCACATTTATTCACTAAAATAATACGACTTTTAAAAATTACATGTAAGAAAAGTAATGTCAACTTTAACATACCTCAATCCAATTTATATAAATATTTCACCGTTAACTAAAGGTTGTGCAAACATTGATATTATTGATTGATAGTCCATTTTGCAACATGCTTGAGAGGAAAGGTTTGGGAAATGCAACAATGAAAAGGAGGAACTTTTGGAACTGTAGCCGCATTACATGGAGCAGGTGCATGTCCAGATACGTGTGTTTGGAAAAGAATACAGATAAACAACCGAGTGAATGTAGCAAAAGAGTATTGGGTATGCTAATAGTCATCTGGGCCGTAGAGCTTCCTGGCCCATTTTATATAGACAGCTACCTTGGATTTTATGACAAAGATGTAAGTCTTTTGTTATTTACAACCTCCCCATTTCATAATTACACTACTTTTTTTAAAATAAAAAATTATTTAATTAACCTTCTTTTTTCTCTCTTTTCCAAACACCACTTCTCGCCTGTCTTGTTTCACCGTACTCTCCGCTCTAATTCTACATTCCCCCACATTCCCATATGTTATTAGTGCATTAGTAAGTTATAACTAAATAATATCTTAAAATATATAAAATTTGATGAGGCCATGGACAATATTAACACTTGGGATGAAGGTTTTCACTCATTTTATTTGATAATTGTCCAAGCAACATCAATTTAATTACAATCATGCTAATTCCTTAGCAGGATTCCTATCATTTGGTATTATTAAGAGCTTTAATTCTAGTTAGGTTTTGCCAATCCCCTCTAATTTCCCTCTCACTTTTTGTTTAAGTATATTAAAATGATACAAAGGAGAGACACAATAGTATAAAAGAAAAAGAAACAAAAAGTAAGAAAGACAATATATATATATATATATATATATAAGAACTTAATTAATTGAAATTTATTAAATATATAAGGTAGAAGAGCTATTGAAATCGAATAATTCAACTATCGATTTAGTTCTTAATTTTCAATTAAATTCCTATATATACTTAATGAATTTTAACCGATTATACTTTTTTAAAAAAAATTAGAAGAATCTATTTAAAAATATTTAAATAATTCAGGAATTTTAAATTGATTTAATCTAAAGAGTTTCACCTTAAGTTAACTAAGAACTTATTAATTTGTGAATATGTTGATGAATTAATGTCCTCGAATGGTCGCACCCTTTTCTTTAACAACATTGTCAAAGGCGATGTAACATAACTCGCTTTTCTAGGTCACGGACTAAATGATTCCCATATGTGGAATCAGATGGCATCACACATGCGACAAAAGTGTCACATAATGTTTACCTATAATTACTCTAACGAACATTACAGGCTACTTTTTTCTGCTGGATACAGTACGGTCAGCCAGCACCTTCATTAACTTCCTAAAAATCATTCAGAACTTGAATAAATTATGTGAGAGCTAACCCTTACGACTAAGGAAGTACGCTACAGTGCATGCTATCATTCAACCAGTTGAAAAAGAGACAGAGAGTTTAACAATTTCAAAGTTAGTCAACTTGATGAGGAATATTTGCTTATATATATGAAAATGCTAGAGCCGTTGTTAATCAAGGGAATGTCAATAGAATTAATTAATTAAGTATCTGAAAATCATGTCACGTAGTTGTTGTCTTAGTTATAAAACTTAATTGATATATATCATATACATAGAGTTATTCTTAAAATATATACGGTATATTAGGTATAATAGTCAAGCAAAAAATAACTTATTTATTTTAAAGTTTGAACACCTTTGAGTTATCACATGTAAGGAGAGAATAATAATTAAACTGAAATGAAATCAGCTATAGCCTTTTGTCACTTCCCTTGGAATATAGCCAACATGTGAAGATTCTCAGAAAGTGAGAGCCAGCTTCCTCGTTTTGTGAGTATTGTACAGAGCCCCGGTCTTTACCACGTGCTAATTTTACTGTTAGTATTAGTAGCTTAAATTTACCTCAGGGTCGTAAAATTCAATGCAACAGTAAATTTATTAGATATCTATCACTGTCAAAAGAGAATGGAATTTCCATAGTGGTTAAAGTGAGTGGATAGGGAAAGGGACCGATATATATATATATATATGTTTCAAGAAAAATACATGGATTGCATAACTTTAGAAATGAAACCCTAACTTATCAAGTGGCAATCGAACTTTCTTCAAGGAAAAAAAAAAAGAAAAAGAAAAGTTTAGAACTAGAAAATATATAAAATAAAAAACATTTTTTTTCTGCCTAATAAATTTACCCAACTTTTTTCTTAATACGAGAAGAAACTAATCCCTTTCAAAAGCATGCATAGACATGAATCATGTATGTTTTTACCTCTTATTATTATCCAACAACTTATTATTAGAGTGTTGAGGTTCCATAGTGTTGGTTTGCTTTCGCTGATTCCAATTTAGGATCCAAGGGGCTCATAGTAATTCCCATGGAGTGTTGTTGTTGTTGTTGCTCTCTTTGTGAAAACCCTCCACCATTGTTCATGTTCCTCACCATTCCCCCAACACCCAAAAAGTCCAAGGTCAACTTATCAGACCCTCCAAAGCACAAACCAAGGTTGTTGTTTTGTGGCATCTTCTTAGGCTCCTCCACCACGTTGTGAAACTGACCAAGGTTGTTTCCATTGACAAAAGAGTTCATCAACCCACGTAGATGGTTGCTGTGCTCATCATCCTCCATGCTTGATCTCATACCTAACTCATTGGTGGTTGTGGTTGAACCCATTTGTGCAGCTTTCTGAAGCAATGCAGTGGCTGACATGTGAGGGGACATGTTATCTTGTTGCACTGATGAGTTTCCAAAGAGTGAAGACAAACCAACTTGGTTACTATTCACAGGGCTATTAGTACTGTAGAGTGTTGCTGTTCCTTGGTTATTATTAGTAACTCCAGTCATGTTGCTGAATTGATCATTGATTATGCTTCCACTGGCGTTGGTGTTAGGGAAGAAGCTTAGGTTGAAGAGATTGGTGTTGTTAGCTGAACCAGACACTGATGAAGCAGAAGTAGTGGAATTGATATTGGTGGTTCCTTGAAGATCAGGGAGTTGCATGAGACCATGAAGTTGCTTGTTTGAGAATAAGTGTCCTTGGTTCTGAGATTGGAGGTCTTGAAATGCTTGGTTTGGATCAGTCATGAAGAATGATGATGACTGGGGTGGTGGTGGTGGTGATTGCACTCCAAATGATGATGGTGAGTGGTGCAGATTTGGTGAGATTAAGTGCTCAAACTTTGGTGCACTTCCAAGGCTCAATATGCTGTTAGTAGCTGCTTGGTGGTTCTGAAGCTGAGCACTAAGGCCTAGGCTCATGTGGTTTGTGCCATACAAATGATGAGTTCCCAAAGGGTTCAGGCTTGAAGGGTGTCTTGCACTGTCATGTGCTAGAGCATCACAAAATGCCCTATGAGTTATGAAACTGTCACGCCTGCAATAAATTAAGATATTGTTGAACTAAAGAATATAAATGATATATGCATATATGATTCCAGAATTCTAGTCAATACAAATTAGCACAGGGGAAATAAGCCAAACTAGATTTATACAATTGTATCATGATTCATGAATCATGACCAAATCTTCGTGCAAGTATGTTGCTTAAAGGGTTGAGAAGAAAAATATATACAACCGCTGTCTACCAAGACTTATTGCACTAAATGTATTGTGGTCCCCTATGCATGAGCATTTCACATAATTGGGCTCTAAAACAAAAAAGAATTAAGAGCAAACAATTAGAAGAAGTTTCCTAGTTAGTTATCAATCTCAAGAACCTAGCTAGTGACAATGCAACCACAACCACTAACAAACAATTTCACACTAGCCAAAACAAGAATGAAATATAAAATTAAAAAGTGAGATCATTAATTGTGTGGTGATGATCAGTGATGCCGGAATTTGAGAAAAAGGTAGTTTAACACAGAATTATATATAGCTGATCAAATGCATATTTATAGGGTCCAAAAAAAAAACAAAAACAAAAACAAATTAAGCATATTGAATTTGGAAAATATTTTTATAGTTGTTGAAATTCGATCTACTATTTTGAAATTAATTAAAAAAATTATGGCAGGAAGAGAGGGGCTGGCCCAGAGGATTATGCCAAAATCTGATACACACCAACAACTCCTTATCGAACTACCACTTTGAGTCCTCTCTTTGATCACTGAGGAGAAAGAATATTATTTACACATTTGATTAAAGTCAATAATAATAATAATAAGGCAAGCATGGGTCCAGCCTCAATAAATGCAAACTGCCTCATGAGTTGTCCATTTTCTACCCTGAGAAAAATTCTTGTGAAAACGATCGTACCACCAGCAAAAAGGTTAGCTAAATTCTCGGAAAATTCTCAGTGAGAGAGAAGAAGAAAAAACATGAAACTATAGATATCATATGCGACACATTAATATTGCAGAGAGAATTTCATCAATTTGTTGCATAATAAATCACATGAAGAAGCTAGCATGCATTGTATTGTACCCCCATGGCAAAGAATATTAATGTACTACCCTATTTGAAACCACGTACACGTAGAAATATATATATATATATATATATATATATATGTGTGTGTGTGTGTGTGTGTATCCAACACGAAACAAAACAATGCAACTCCAAGTCATGTGAGAACAAACCCAGTATCACTGTGTCTATAAACCTGTGCCCGCCTTTTAACATTGTTGCTTATAGCTACACGTGAATATGGGGAATAATGATAAGGGAGGCATTGTTCCCGAGGACACAAAGTTGATCAGCTTTGCCTTGTTTTTTTCCTTCTCAAATAACATTTCAAATTTTTTAAACACTTTTGATAACACTGTACTCACGTGCCAGCAGTCTTCTGCCACTTCCACTAACACCCACTCATAAAACTAACAAGAAAAAAAGTAGAACGGTCTTGCTCTATTTTAACATTGGAAAAAGACTTTTTTTTACACTCACAGAGAAAGATATAAAAAAAAGAGAGAAAAAATTATAAAATGTGGCATATATATAAATAAACAAAAGATGATGATGATGTAATAGAAAAAATATGAAAAAAAATAATAAGAGTGAAAAAATGTACAAAAAAGGACGTGAGAACATCAGAATTTGTTGATATTTGCTTGTTAGAGAATTTTTCTTTGAATTTGGATTATTTTCATAACCCTGTTTCTTATTATGAAAAAAGGTGTTTTTTTAATAGTTTTACATGAGTATGGAGCTATGATACTCATTTTGAATTACATTCTATTTACACTTACTTAGAAAATTACATTAGAAAGCTCACAATGAGACATGTAATTAACTAAAAGAAAACATAAAAAAAAGTTCATGGAATATTAGAAAAAGAGTACGAAAAAAAAATATTTTCCTCACTACCATGATAACATTCTTTGTTTTCTTTCTTTTCACTTTAAAACTTACACAAATCTACTAGTCTTAGTATCCATAAGAAAAAGAGTACGAAAAAAAACTACCATGCTAACATTCTTTTTGTTTTTTTTCTTTTCACTTTAAAACTTACCCAAATCTACTAGTCTTAGTATCCATAAGAAACTCACTTTTCTTAAACCTAGTTAGGTGGAAAAGTGTGTATGTAATATCTTTGAATATCCCGTATCTTTATTCCCTGCTCAATCAGAATGCGCATAGAGTGCCTTTAGCTGAAAAGTTGGTTTATAATATAATTCATTTACACCAAACATTCAATATATATATATATATATATATATATATATATATATATATATATATATATATAAAAGAACTACCAAAGGTAATTTGTCATATAATTAATTAAGTTGCGAAATTAATGTTGTTACATACCTGGAGAAGAGGGTGCCACAGTCACATCTATACTCTCTAGTGCCACAGGTTTTAGAATGTGCCTTCCAATCTGATTGAACAGCATATTTCTTGGAGCACTTTTCACACTTCCACTTCTTCTCACCATGTTTGCGAGAGTAGTGTTTCTTAATGCCAGTGAGGTCTCCAAGAGCCCTTGAAGGGTCATGGTGAACACATGTGGGCTCGGGACACAGATAAACCTTTCTCTTTGGCTCTTTGTTGGTCTTTTGCTTTAGCTTCCAAGGCAAGTTGTGTCCTCTTCTGTGTAGCTGTAGGTTTTGCTCTCTTTGGAACCCTTTATTGCACACTTCACATATAAACCTGTTTGTTGCCATTAGAGTCTTTGGAGATAGTGCTATCACCTCAGCATCTGGATCTGCATACACACATGTTTCCATTCCAAGAAAGAAAAAATAAATTATTTTGAATAATTCCAAAAAACAAATTATTAGAAAATTCTATACTTCAATTAGATGCTGAAAGTGAAAATTAAGATTTTTTTTAAAAAGTAGTTAAAAATTTAAATAAAAGGAATAATGTATAAAGGAAATTAAGAAGCCTTGTCATTCTAATTATTAATTGACCTCTATTGAGTTAAAGAAATTCATATTCCTATGTAATATTCACGATTTAATTAGGGTTTTCTTGTCATGTTGTTTCTAGAGAGAGAAAAAATCTAGAAAGAAATTACAGATGGGGCATTTTCCATGAACATGCAAATGCTTTAAAGCAATCAAATTTAATGAAGAATGCATAATAGAGCTACTTGCATGGTGTTCCGGGTTGATTCCTCCTTTTCTTTTGAGGCACTGTGGTTGGAGTAGCACTAGTAGTAGTAGTAGAGGAAGCAGCAGTAGTAGAGGATTGGTGTTGTTGCTGTTGTGTAACGTGACTTTGATTTTCTTGTCTGATTCCCAAGAAGGGTGTGGATGAGGAAGCAGAAGCCATGTTGTAATTTCCAAAGTTGAGAAAGCAAATCTGGAAGTTCTTATATAAATAAAAAGAAGAAAAAAAAATCTAATTCTTCTCTCTTGGAAATTAACCATATGTATAAAATTAAAGAAGGGAAACAAAAGGCATAAAAAGAAAGAAAAGGGAGAAAGAATTAGGACCTGACTGAAGCTATATACGTTTGATTTTCACTGCTATCTTGTCTCTTTGAAAGGTTTCAGATTGAACCCAGAAAACACCAAGAAGGATTTTTTCAAAAGGAGACAGCAACAATTCTGAGAGGAAGAGAGGAAGGAAACAATATCACTCTGAATACCTGCTCATCTTTTTTTTTTTTCTTTCTTCTCTCTAGCTAGCTATTGTTTTGTTATGCATAAAATTTTGCTTCACTAGCTACCTTCTTTTCTTCCCCTTATTCCTCAATCATTTGATGTCTTCTACATAAATAATACTTAGCATACTTGTCCACCCATACGCATACCCATATTATCTCAAATTCTCTCTCTCTCTCTCACACACACACACTCTTTTGTCTGTTTCCTTGCCCCTCTAACAATACATTTTCCTCATATTCTTGTGAACTGTGCATTATTTTGTAAGAAGGGAAAATAATTTAAAGTGTGGTGAAGAAGTAGCAAAAATGATGGATGGAGGGTAATTTATGTCCCTATATTATGCAGCTCTTGCACAGCACACAGTCTACTGTGTCCCTTAGCAGAGGATGGTTTGGGGCCACCGACCCGTAGGCCTTACAGTTTCTCCTTATCTCTCCTTCTTGTTTCGTATCTTATTGCCAACAAACACACAACTTGTGTTGTTGCCTCGTTTCCTTTCCCACAGGCCATTTGTGAATTATTATTATTATGATTGTTATTAATCTTAAATGTTTTTTATTTTAGATATGAAATTTTCATAAATATGATTAAATTTGATTAAGATTCCTTAAGTAAAATCTCATATTTCTGTCTTCTTCTTTTCTCTTATGTAAACCACAACTATTTTTTATTAGAAATAATCTTATTTAAGTTAGATATAATCATTATTAGTGATAAAAATTTTCCTCCTAATATTTAAGGACAGTTACATACATAGAACTTAAATCCAATTTTTCCTCCAATTGATTGACATGCTTCAATTGGTGGTACATT